>NW_024881262.1:4894153-5494153 GCF_018691265.1 Tyto alba | reverse complement strand
CAACTCTTCTGAAGGAGTTACAAGATTCATGAGGTTCATTTTTTCCAATGGACTAAGCAGAACTGAAACATGGAGCAGGAATGTACCACCTACAGAAATGTCTAATTTTCTTCCAGAAAGTGGCTCTATAGCTTTATTCTTACCCATTATTTTTAAATGTGATCACACCACTACTGGAGAGGCAGCTATATGACTGAGTGATACCAGATGGAGACGAAGACCAGCTGATTAAAGCTGACACAGAGCAGAGCAGGACTGAGATGCTGATGGACAGCCAGAAGTACTTTGAAGAGCGTGAGGTCTCTTGGCAGAATCCTGTGGCTGAGGGCACAGAAGTTGAATCAACTTCTGAAAAATTCACAGCAATGTCTCACAAAACGGCAACCTGGAGCAACAGTATCTCCTGTTACCGGTTATCTTGGAAACTGCCCCGTGCTGGTGGGTGATGGTGTGGCTTTGGCTGTTGCCTGTATTACTGACAGGTGATATACATACGTACATACCAATTTGAACTGAACTCTGCAAGTATCTTCTGAGCCACCATGTTGTCCCCACTCTTCATGCTCTTTCAGGAGAACACTGAATCACATACAAGGTCCTGGGTCATACCTCCAAAATACTCACGTTCAGAGAATTGAAAGGTTTGCCTTGATTCAGTTAAAAATAAAATATGACTGAAACGTTGCCCCTGCCTCAAACACCAAGGCACACTTGGCACAATGATGCTTTTCCCTTAGGTTGGCTGTCTTACCAGAGGATGAACACTGGTCACTGGTCAAGATACTGCAGCACATCAGCTGGTAACACGACTGCTCAAAATGACAAATACAGGCTCATTTGACCAAAGTGCCATAAGTCCTCCAGGAGCCTTCTACAGTTGCTAGTGTGCATCCACAGAGGCGGAGTAAGCTGGATAAGCCTGGTTAACCTCACCACAGAGAGAGATACTACAAAAGCCCAATGTTGAGATTTAGCAAAGGATAAGATTACATTAACAATGCTTATAAATAATAATAAGAGATTATGGAAATTTGTGGCAAATAAAGAACTTGGAAATGGCCACTGAAGTGGTGTTTTTCAACAGGGACTAGCTTGTAAACCTATGAAGCCCTACTTCATACTGAAGGTAGTAAATTAATGAAAAGGAACAGCAGTACTTTGCTCCCACCTGAAAAAAGAAAATCAATTCCAAAAAAAAACAGAGGCAAATTTGGGGACTTCTGCAATTTCATCTTGAATCTGGGTCCCATGTTGCCACAATGCAAAATATCAGAAGTAACGACTGCAGGTTCCAATGCACTCATTTTGAAGAGGTAATATTAATTATTAATATGAATCAGTATTAGATTTTGTAAGGTACTGTCTTTTCCTAGGAGTTTGAACTTGGAAGGCTGCAAAAGTTTTCAGTTCCAAAGTTTCTGTGACGATGGAAAAGTCCTTTCCAGGCCTGGGATGAAGCATAAGCAGTATGTGAGAAGTCCAAGGCAACTCAGCCGCGCCAGGTCTCAATCTCTACGTTCTTGTCTGCAAGGCGCAGAGCTTGGCCAACGTGGGTGGATTGCCAAGAGGACGGCAAAAAGCACATCCCTGCCAGAAGGAAACCCTGCCAGTCTCCGAGTCACTAAAAACAGAAGTGCTGCAGCTCCTCAGAGAAAAGGTGCCAAGAAGGTTCTACCAAGGGCAAACCACCCACACGTTTTCCTCCCTCTTCATCTTTTGGAAGCAGCCAAACTGTTCTGGCTGAAACCTTCTGTGTGAGAAGGTAACACAGGTCAGCTCAGAGCAAACACCCTGCCTGCTTGAGAGAAAACATGTAGAAAACAGGGTCTTACGAACAGTAAGTGCTAAATTCTGTTCTCCCCTCCGCAGTCTTCTTTCAGGAATTTAAAAAGATAAAAATGTCCAACATGACTGATTTGGAAGCTGAGATTTGTATTTTTTTTTTTCCAGTAGACTTCACTCAGGCTTCTCCATATTCCTCACACCTACTTTGGCAAAGGATATTTAGCCTCTTTGTCCCCATTTTTTTCCTGCTGGAATGAACAGACTTACACCATAACACAGATAACCATATAGCTTTTCCAATTAAAAAAAAAAAAAAAAAAGACTTATAAAAACAGAGTTAAAGTAAATAATTTTAAAAAGGGACATAGTGGAAATACACCATAAACGATGCGGCACACTTTTCAGCAGAACCCTGAGAAAAGTATTTATTTTGTGTAATAATTCCTGCTGAGAATGAGAGGGAAACAGGCAATATCAGAACTCCAGCCACGGGTAAGGCTGTGGAAGACCTCCCTTCCCGTGAGAGGGCAGTAGCTGCCTGCGAGTGCTGCCATGTCCCTCTATCGCAGCTGTAATGCTACCTTTGCAAACTGGCTGATAAAGCTGCTTTCTAAGCAGAATAATTGTGACTTTCATTTAATGATCATCATTTGTAGAATCTTCAGTCATTTACACATAAAAAACTTTCATAACGTCTGACTGACTGTGTGCTTTCTGTTGTATTCAAGACTATTTTTTAGGATCTGCACAATGATGCAGCATGACAGTAACCTCCTTAGATGATGCCACAGACTGACTCATAATAATGTTTCTGAGGAATCCAGTTCAACCTTTCCAACATTTTATCAAATGTTCAAGTAATATAAAATGATCTGTTGGATTTATTAAAGTTAAAACTATGTCTGTTCTTAAATAGTTCTTTTGGGAAAACGCACAGATCCACTTTTTTCTCTAAAACGTTTCAGAGATGCACTAGGAACAAGCAAGCGTAAGGCAGGAGAAGCACCTTTCTGCTCAGTGTTCAAACAGTAGGATTCTGCTTAAAAGGAGAGTCTTCATGAAGATGTGATATAGCAGAAGTCTTAAGCATGTATCTAATTTTAACCATGTTAAAACATGTGCCCAACACTAGGCAGCCAGCAAAATCCTTTGCTGAGTTAGGATGGAAGCGCACATCGCAGTATCGTCTTCCTATGAAGTTCATTTAGATCAGGTGCTGTAAATTGTAAAAACAGCTCTCTGCATAGGAAAACCCCATCTGCACAAACCCGAAAGGGACCAGGGGGAGCAGCAGTACCTCTTCCACACAAGGTGCCCGTCCACCCCGCCGTGCAAGTGCACGCTCCGCTCACGTGGTCGCAGGCAGCTCCGTTCTGGCACTGACAGTTGTACTCGCAGCCCGGGCCAAAGCTTCCCTCGGGGCATCCTGCAGCAGAGGAATCAAAACCAGATGATGGGTTAATTCTGGAGCAGATCAGGGATCGACGGGGAATTTTTAGATACATGGGAATTCTTACTATTTCCAAAAGAAGAATCAAGGCAGAATGGTAACGCCTCAAACCTGACGTGATTAATCATTCTCCTTGGGGTCCAGTTAAGTTGGGCTGCTTTTATTAAGGCCTATTTTAGAAAAATGCCTGGGTGTTGAAAGACTAAATTCTGCAGAGAAAACTAATATCATCTGATAGTTGCAAAGCCTGCAACTTCACAGGTTCTGCTTGATGACACTTTGCACACTGGTCTGGAGTTGTTTACGTGCACATCTCCTTGGGACTTCATCAGCCAGGAGGGGGAAAGCTCCCAGCTTCTGCACCTTCTTTTGAGGCCCTATCCTCTGCCTGCAAATCCTCCTTCCCCAGAAACCTGGAGAAAATATGAAATGTGGTGTCTTCCTTCAGAAAGCTCCAAACCGAATGCTGCATATTTTACTTTCAGGTTCTGCTTTGAAAAATTCAAGTGAAAACATTACATCTGGGGGACAGATTAACAATTGCATTTCCATAGCAGTTAATGTAAGGAGTTTTAAAAGATTTGCATGGTACTATTGGAAGAAAGAAAACAGCACTTGAGAACGAAAATAATTTCTTCCACGATTATAGGAAAATCAACTAAGAATAGGGCTAGTTGTCTAATTCACGTTAGATGTTTTGGACAGGCTGAAATAGAGATATACTCAGCTAAACACAATATTACAGGGCCTCTACTCAAGTTTGAAGGCCTTGTGAACTCCCCTCTAAATGAGTTACGTAGATTATTGCCAGATCACTTTCACAAGTGTATGATTTTAGCGCTTCCATCAACAAAGTGATTTTCAAGCAATCTGAAAAGAATCACAGAGGACAGAAAAACAACAAGGATCCTCAAAGACAATTCAAAGTCTAGAATAAGGGGGTGCATTTGGTGCCCCCTATTTGGTACTGTAGCTGGGCAGTGATCAGAGTCAGCAGGAATTTGGTTGCTCCTGCAGCTTAGTGACTCTCTACTAACTGAAGCCAACCCCTGAGTCTCTTATAGAGGCTATAGGTTAGGACAGGAGTGAGGAACCTTAAACACTTCCTTGCTTTCAATCATCTACGTTGGAAAACAAGCCACTGCTTAAATGTGGAGTTGTGGAATGCTGAATGTATTTTTTGCACTTACAGTTGAAATTCAGTACCAGGGTCGAATCAGTGCAAAATCCCATTTGCTTCACCTCCTATTCCCAAAGCTGCAGATCATCATGCAGCATGCCTTCTACACGAGTTTAATGAGTAAATACATAGAAGTGCACTTATGCCTTAAAAGCTTGATCCTGCTCAGTGTTTACTTTTCACTTGAAATTTCAGAGTCCAGAGAATCTATGCAAGGAAAATAGTATCCCAGAGCAGTAATAGATGTGGGGCTCTCAGCTGAGCTTTCATCAGACCTACGGTGTTTAGCCTGGAGCTGAGACTTTCGAGGTGATGGCAACGGGTCAGTACACTTCACAATTGATTTTGCAGTCCACATAACAGAGAATTGGCCCCCTGCTAGAGCAGATGTAGGCTGCTGCAATGCATGCTGAGGTACATCCACCCCACCGGAGAACCAGAGCCACCAGGAAAGCTGCAAAGGGAAGGAGCGTGACCTGCAGCAAGAGGCTGGAGACGGCCTGGGAGCAGAGGAGCTCTCCAAGGATAGCAAAGATCTCAACTCCAAGGCATCAAAAAGTGTTTAGGGAAGAATTATGGCATTCATAATCCTGTACACACACACGCACATATATATATATATATATATGCATGCATTTTTTTAATACGTATATACACACACACACACACACAATTGAAGTGGGATAAAGATAAAAAGCAGACTGAATAAACCAGAAAACCCATAGACAGAACATTAGGGGTTGCCAGATGTTTTGTCAGTGGCAATGGCTTCACTGATTACCTTGCCAGAGAAGATGACAACCAGCTATTTGGCTACTTTCTGTCTGCAGAGACACTGCTTTGAGAGAGGTCAGGAGAAAAGAGAGGTGGAGCTGTCAGCTCTTTCTCTGGGAGCTGGTCTTCCCTACTAACTGTCCTTCCATTCCCTCTGCGCCAACAGCAACAAGAGCTGTAAGATCAATTTTCCAGGGTTTTTGTCTTAGGTCACTGTTCCAGATTAATTGTTTTGACATTTCTATGTGACACCAGCAGTTAATTCTGCCTACGCTACTGACACTCTGGTAGCTACCTCTGTGCTACTGTAAGATTGTTAAAGTAATAGATAAAATATTTACTTTACTTAAAAACATCGATATAATAATAGAATAATGGAATGGTTTGGGTTGGAAGGGACCTTAAAGCCCCCCCAGTGCCACCCTCTGCCCCGGGCAGGGCCCCCTTCCCCCAGCCCAGGGGGCTCCCAGCCCCGTCCAACCTGGCCTTGAACCCTTCCAGGGAGGGGGCAGCCACAGCTGCTCTGGGCACCCTGGGCCAGCGCCTCACCCCCCACACAGGGAAGAATTTCTTCCTTAGATCTCATCTAAATCTCCCCTCTGGCAGTTTAAAACCATTACGCCTCCTCCTGACCCTACACCCCCTGATCCAGAGTCCCTCCCCACCTCTCCTGTCCCCCCTTTAAGCCCTGGGAGGCCGCTCAAAGGTCTCCCCGGAGCCTTCTCTTCTCCAGGCTGAACCCCCCCAACTCTCTCAGCCCGGCCTCCCAGGGGAGCTGCTCCAGCCCCCCCAGCATCTTCGTGGCCTCCTCTGGCCCCGCTCGAACAGCTCCGTGTCCTTCTGCTGTTGGGGGTCCAGAGCTGGACATGGCACTGCAGGTGGGCTCTCACTTGAGTACAGAGTAGAGGGGAGAATCCCCTCCTTGGACCTGCTGGCCACACTTCTCCTGATGCAGCCCGGGACACGGTTGGCTTTCCGGGCTGCGAGCACACGTTGCTGGCTCACAGTCAGTTTTCCATCCACCAACACCCCCAAGTCCTTCTCCGCAGGGCTGCTCTCCATCCACGCCTCGCCCAGCCTCGATTTGTGCTTGGGATTGCCCATGTGCAGGACCTTGCACTTGGCCTTGTTGAACTTCATGAGGTACACACGGGCCCCCACCCCCTCCAGCCTGTCCAGGTCCCTCTGGATGGCATCCCTTCCCTCCAGCATCAGTGTCACCGCACCACACTGCTTGGTGTCATCGGTGAACTTGCTGAGGGTGCACTTGATCCCACTGTTCACGTCACCAACAAAGATGTTAAACAGCGCCGGTCCCAACACCAACCCCTGAGGAACGCCCCTCGTCACTGCTCTCCACTTGGACATTGAGCTGTTGACCTCAGCTCTTTGAGTGCGACCATCCAGCCAATTCCTTACCCATCAAGTAGTCCATCCATCAAATCCATGTCTGTCCAATCTAGGGACAAGGATGTCATGTGGTTCAGTGTCAAATGCTTTGCACAAGTCCGGGTAGATTAAGTCAGTTGCTCTACCTTTATCCACTAACACTGTAACCCTGTTGTAGAAGGCCACCAAATTTGTCAGGCACAATTTGTCCTTAGTGAAGCCATGTTGGCTTCAATAAATTAGTAATAATAAATAGTAATAATAACTTAACCATGCAACTTATTGCCACAAGATGAAGTGGATACCAAATATTTTCACAAAATCAAAAAGGAAATAGGCACATTAATTGGAAAAAAAAAAATCAAGTTGTATTAAATACACAGATATTGCTTCTGTCTCAAGAAGCTCCTGAGTGACAAATTGATGGAACCTGAGAAACATATCAGGAATTATTTATATGCCTGGTTTTATTCTCCTAAGGCATCTGCTATTGAACTCTGTTAGAGCCAGATTAGTTGAGATCATGGGCCTCTGGTAAGACCATTGCAGATTTTTGTTGTTAATAAATAGAAGACCCTAAATCTTCCTGATTTTGCTTCTGCTATGTACATGTGAAACATTTCTATATGCCTGGCTTTAAAAAAAGATTTATGAAGAAAAAGTGTGGCTCTAAAACTGGGTAAATAAAACCAATATGGAAACTTTCATGCCACAAGCCAAATATACATCAATCCTGTCACTCACACAAGGTCTTAACATTAAAAATAGCTGTTGAGTCCAAAACAAGTCTGAAAATAACTTTTCTGGAATCCAAATTAGGGAAACTAACCCCGATGAAACCTGAGAGCCCTGCGACACGCTGGGCAGACCGGAGGCGGTACAGCCTGGACATCTTCCTGGAGGGAATTATCAGGAAAAACAATTTCCGCTGCTCGGTTTTGCAAATTCCCCGTGTTGACAGAGTGGCAACTTACTGCTTTCGCAGTGCTTCCCAGTGAATCCCGGCTCACAGAAGCAGGAACCAGTGACCGGATCGCAGCTACCGTCGCTGTTATTGCAGACACACGTGTTTTCACAGCGCTGTCCCCAACGACCACTATTGCAGGCTGCAACGTAAAGTATTATTTACATTGAGAATCAACTTTGAGCTCAGCCAACAGATTATTTTACATCTAAATGCGAGAACAGAAAACATGCAAAATGGCTCCTTAAAATACAGGTGCTCTGGACTAGACTCTCAGCTACAGCACGGTGCACAAATCAATGGAAATAAATACAATTTTCACTGATTTATTTCAGCTGAAAGTAGGGGGTCTGTAGGCAGATATTATGCCATCCACATAAAACTAATCATTCATAGTCAATCCACATCAATCAATCCACAGTCACAAATGCATAATTTCATGGAAATAAAATATCATCTATTGACTCACTTAGCAAAAATCTGCATAACCAGAACAGCTAGTGGGTAAAACAAGACAGACTTGTGAGCATCCTCCAAATTTTCTTCAAAATACTGGGAAATGCATCATGGACGCAGACAGAGAAATCTCATGATCTTTGCTAAAAGAGCATGCTGCTTTCATTCTAAAAATCATGTAACACTGACATGATTACAACAATGTACAAGAGCTGAAGCACAGCACCTCCTTCCCTTCTTGTAAGGATAAAGAGGAAAGTGTCAATTAGGGCAACAGAAGCCTGGTTTTGGAGTTGGGCACCTGATTCATGGCTGGTCTGCAATAGTTGAAGAGCTGCCTTACTGAGATGCCTCTGTAAAACAACAATTCTTGTATCTTTTCCCGAATGTGGTCTCTTTGCCATGGTCTCTTCATTCTTTAGACAGCCTAGGGAGCTATGGAAATCTATCTAGATGGCTCCACACAGTGCCAACTGGTTTTATGTTTAAAATACGTATATTGGTGGAAACTTCAGATTTTCCTGGAGTCTTCTTCAGTATCAGGTCTGAGAAGTCAGGTCCAAAACTTACTGCGGTCAACACTGGCAATTATTTTATATGATTTTATGTGTTTAAGACTAAGTTTAGGAAGAGGTTTGTATTCTATTGGCTTTTTGCAAGAGGAATCACGATGAATCAAGCAGAAACGATGTGAAACAAGTAAAGGAAAGGATCAAGCAGGATGGCTTAACATATATGGTGCTATCCAAAAAGGGCAAATCTGCACTCTTACACAGCCATCAACGTGGAGAGTGATGCTAAAGTCAACAGAAGGATCCTCTGCTCTTCCAGAGAACGGAATTTCTCCCAGCATTTATATTCACAAGTTAAGAAGTGACCTTAAGACACATGACTGTACATGCCACTCACTTGTTGAATAAGTCTCCCCTAACCAAAATGAAAAATTGAGAATTAATCTTGAAACTAATCTGCACTGAAAATGAAAAAACAAAACTGTCTGTCAGTCAAGATGATGACAGGACAGATGGTACTGGGCAAAGGGATCCATAGTGTTGAAATAAGAGCTTGTATCAATACTTTGTATTTCATCAGACATCTATTTCAATACTTTGAACTCAGATAATTAAGGATTACAACCACCTAGGCTGTGCAAACCCATAAACACAGGATTTCAGGAGCAATAAGATTAGCAAAAGCATATTTAAAAACTGTAACAGACTACGAACAAACAGAGCTGGTTCTTACATTTGCAGTTACGTCCCTGTGAGATAGTGTGCAACCTGTGGAGCAAATACACATTGGACTTACGGTGTTTGCAGTCGGGGCCAGTCCAGCCGGGGGGACACGTGCACTCTCCGGTGACGTGGTGACACTGAGTGCTGCTGCTACAGCTGCATAACAGCAGGCAATTTTGTCCATAGTAACCATCGGGGCAGGCTGAAAACAGATGAGCCGACTGCAATTTCACCTAGGTAATAACTTGGGCACAGACTGATCTTTTCAAACAAGACAGCAACAGCTTGCCCCTTAAAACATGCACTAACTGAATCCAGAAATCAAACTGTAAAAATGAAAGAAACATCTGTAATTTGCACACTAGGTGTCTGGGGCTAAGTCCCGTACAGCAGGAATAGCTTGAGTGACTTTTGGGTATTTCTCCTGCACATCAGGATCAATCAGTGGGGGAAAAAAAGAGTGCTGAGCAAACCTTTTGTCAAAGGTGATTTTGTGACTAACAAGGAGAAAAAATATGCCACCACTGAGGTCTTGCACAAACCAGTGCTGTCCCTGAGAGCCCGTCTATGCCAGCACGACAGCTATACCCGAGCAGCCTTTAATACCTGGAGGCTGGGTAAGGAGCCGTGCCACGGGAGCACAGACGAGCTGCTTGAGCACATCCCCACAGTCGCTGGTGGATCTGCAGAGCTAGCAGTGATACCACTCCTCCATCCTCACTGCTGTTTAAACCTGAATTATATATGTCAAGGAGTGTTGCTGCAAACATAACCTAAGAGTGGTGCCATACAGGCCAGTTGGTCATCACCTCTTGCCAAGAAACCAGGACTACAGTGCAAGTATTGTGGCTATTAAACAGGGTATTTCTATGTACATACTGCCATAAACTAGGTCTAACGATAACATCAATTTGGGATGCAGGTTAGCTGGTCATCTGCATTTATCTGTAACGTCCCTCTGGTAAAATATGTCAAACCCAACCTGGGGAATTCCTGAAGCTGAAGGGTACTTTATCTTGGATCAGTGTGTCTAACGTAACAAGCATCCCAAAAAACAGCAAGAAGGCAGAAATCAAACTGACTTTCATTTCATGGGGAAGGCCGATGTGAGGACTTACATGCAGAGCAGGATGCCCCGGTGTAGCCAGGGGGACAGTCGCAGGCTCCAGTTTCTCTGTTGCACTGGCCCCCATTGGCACAGGGCTCACAGGAGAACTGGCAGTCTGGTCCCCACGAGCCCGGTGGGCAATCTAGGGAAAAAAGCACATGAGATGTCCCAGTGCCATTTTCTGTTTCAAGGGAGTTACAGACTTCTGCTGTTACCTTGAAGAATTTAAAAATAACAGTAACACTAATCTGGATAAAGTGTTCTTATATTATCTCTCCAGACCTACAGCGCTATCACAGTAAACCTTCTGAAAGAGTCAACACGTCTCCGTACTGCAGCACATGAGAAAGCTTCTAAAGAGAGACCCAAAGGCTCTCTTCCAACTTCCATCACGGTGAAGTTGTTTATTGCTTTGGTTTCAGTAATTGCTTTGGATACAGTAATGTCAGGAGTATTTGGACATATCTGAAAAATTAATTATTGCACTCAGCAAAGGAAATCTCCAGAGAACGGTAATCTGCAGACAGATGCAGGAGGAGGGGGCTGCTGTTGTATTTTTCTGGGCTGAGGCAGGGTTGGGATGGTCATACAGTCTAGAGGGACTGGATGTGAGGTGGAGCCCAGGTCTTCACACAGCTCCACCTCCTTCACCAGGTTCCTGCTCTGTGGAGCAGTGAGCCACAACCTGGGTCCATGCAGGGCAGATGCTCCTCAGGTGTGCAACAGCCAGAGCTCTGAAAGTGGGAGAGGGGCATCCCGTGGCCCCTTGCTAGTTTTCAGACTTTTTTTCATCCCTTTACTTAATTACCTACAGTAACGCCCTCCTTTTTAATTCCTTCCTCTGTCCCATGTCCTTCACCGGGTGGTTCCACAATAGCTGTCTTTGGCCAAGGCCCTCCAGCAGCTCCTGAGGCACATCGTGTGCATGTGGAAGCACAGTCCCAAGCTCTGCGCCGGGACTCAGAGCTGCTCCAGTGCCCTGGTATTGCTGCCCAACTCGTATAAACCCAGCCCAGCATACAAATCACTATTTTTAATGGGAGCAAAGAGACGGGTCAGGGTAACAGAATCACGCTCCCTCCTTTACAAGCTATCCCATGTGCTGGATGTCATATGTTCTGCACCGAGACTTATCCTTCACCCATTCTGCAAATGAAGCATATTACATTGCAACAGTGTTGGTGGGAAACAATAATTCCACTTCTCATCATGTCTCCCAAAGCAAGACACTCACTACCCTAGCCCAACATCTAACACACCTTGCTCACATGTGGCACCAGTTTTCCCAGCTGGGCAAATACACTGCCCTGTCTTCGGATCGCACGGTGCTTCTCCACAGCTGCACCTCTGCCTGCAGCTCACCCCGAAGCTCCCAGGCTGACACACTGGTCAAAAGAAACCCAAAGACATGGTTAATATAAGGAAGCATTTTGAAGAAATTAGGAGGCACCACCTCCAGCAATATTAAACTGACCTGTGTTGGTGCAAAGTGATCAATGTTAGCATCAGTGTCTCAGTGACTGGTGGTCTGTAATTAACTGCAACAGAGCTCTAGAAAATCTGTGCCTGAAGCTTTAAAAGGAACTATAGATACTTGGACAAGTATTAGTTTTAGTAGCTAGTCCTAGCCTTGTGCCTTGGCCTTTGCAAGCAGAGTGACACAGCAATTAGGAACTGCCAACTTGTATCAACAACAAATCTACCCTTTTATTTGCAACTTCTATATCAGAACCTCAGTTTTCTAAGTAAGCTTTCCTATTCAAAGTGTACCTCTCAGAGAAACATGCAGTGAGTACCTACATAAATGGCACTTTTCTCCATGAAAACCAGGTGGACATGGATGTTTGCAGACTCCTGTCTCATGATCACACGATACATCAGTAGGACAGTTGCACTTCAGTTTGCAACCAGCCCCATAAAAGCCAGGCGTGCACTCTGGAAAATGCAAGTAGACACAGAACATGTATAGAAAAAAAGCCAAGTTAAAAAAACGGGACAAAAGTCAGAAAATAATTTGGCAGAAACTTGCAGAAAATGTATTATAATATACATTTAAGAGGTGCCAAATGCGAAGTGTAAATACTTATTAAACAATTGCATGGACATTTCAAAGATGTTACTACTTAAATACAACCCAGAAACAGAGTGGCAGAATACTCAAGGATATATTCAATTATAGCCATTACAGAATTACTCTTCTTATCTGTCTGCACCTTCTGCTGCTCTCTGCCTTGGTGCAAAGCCAGTGCTGGGCGAGGGATGCTCTTCCCCAGAACTGAGCACATCACCAAGAATGCTAAAGACATTAAATATCATCACTATTATTCTCCACCAAATCCCCCCAAACTAGTGTCATAAATCCGTCATGTTCTTGCCTGTCCGGAGAGGAGTATGAAGGGAGAATCTTTATTGCGTTACTCCATTACTGTTTGGAGAGAGCTACCGAGACATGAAAACACGAATGTGGAATATGATTCCCTTTGAAATACCCCCCAAAAACTACAAAGAATAAGTTGAATTCAAAGACCTGAAAATCTGAAGGAAAGCAGCATTACTGAAACTGTTTACAAATAACCCTGCTGCCATAAAACACAGTTTTTGCCAATTATTTACTGTCTGTGTAGAAAAATGAAAGAACAAAAGTGAAAACTCCAGCAAATCTTCATTATTTAGGGTTGTATTAGAATTTGATTTCTAGATTTCCTGCATTCTTAAGCTGTATTTCCCCTGATGTCCCTGTAAGCCCTGTGATAGCAGGCACTCATGGCGTTTGCTGTATAAAAAAACAGAGACAAAATAATTAGTAGAATATGAATGTATTAGTAGCAGCAGCAGCTGAACAAAGCAGATGGGAGGAAGAATGAGAAGTAATGCTAGGACAAAAGCGTAAGCAGACACAGGGAATCTGGCTTTCTGTTATACCTTTCTGACACTTTTTGCCATGATAACCAGGCTTGCAGGTGCAAGTCCCGTTCCTCACGTTGCATTCCACCGTGTGCTCTTTCACGCACTGACACTCCTCCGAGCAGCCAGCTCCGAAGGCCCACCTGGGACAGGCTGCAGCCAGATGAAAAGGAATCATTAGCTCTGTAATTATGCATGAGTTATGTGAAATTGCACGCTGCTGCAGAATGCAACTGCTGCAAAAAGCAAAACATTCATTTTACTTTCAGCAAATACATCCACATTCCTATGACAGTGCCTATTAATGTGTGGGTGTGTAAAATATAGTTTACATGATTGCTTTATTAAGCAATTCATTCAATTTCAAGCAATATGTGGTGAATGCAAGAACCAGAAATGTTTCAAAGCAAATTTAGTTAAGTTTCTGAATGAAAAAAAATATTTGGAAACACTCCAAGACAAAATCTTTCATGAAAAAAAATATCAGAACTACTTTTCAGTCTTGTATAGATTTCATGAACAAAACATGTATGTGGAAAGAAACTTGACCATCTCTTCTGTAACATTTTTGTTTTGATGCCTTTTATTCCCATTTAACATTTTGCCCTCTTCCTGCCCCAACCAGCCCTGCTCCTCAGCTCCCACTCCAACCGTACCGGCAGCCACTAACTAGCTCCAACCAGACTTTAACCTCACTAACAACCCCAGCATTAACCCGCCCACCCCACCCCAACCCTACCTACAGTCCTCACCTTTGTGCATTAGTAAATCTCAGTCCTTATGGCAAAGATTAATTGCTAGAGGAAAAGATTAATGAAGTTTCTGGGGCTTCCTGGCATGCATCAAATGTCGTGTCCTGCTCCTACTCCCAGCTCAGCACAGAACCCAAAGCCTCGCTCGTTTTATAGGCGATGTGCAATCTTTTTAAGACCGTTACCTCGTGCATGTGTTAAATAAGCAGATCTGAAAAATTATGTAGACTTACCAAGATGGCAGAAGCGCCCGTAGAGCCCAGGGTCACACAGGCAGGCTCCATAGAGTCTGTGGCAGTAGCCATTGTTGGCACAATTGCACGGTTTGTTACAGTTCTTCCCGAAGAGTCCTTTAGGGCAACCTTTTGAGCGAACAATCACAACAAGGCATCAGCTCTTAAGTGTTAAAACACGAACACCACGTCAGCTCTCCTAGCTGGCACTACAGCAAAGACCACGCTGACTTGGTCGCGCTGCACAGCCCATCCTCACACGGCGCTTGCTTCCTCTCACCCTTTGTCTTGCCTATTGTTTAAACAAAAACCACGGCAAGGCGAGCGGCCGGGCTAGAGTACGTCTTGCACAGTGGCGACTGTTCTCATTCGGGCCCCTAAGATTTACCACGCACAGTTCCATCTAGATGGAAACAAGGGGAAAGAAGCGGTGAGCCGTACCGTGCTCGCAGAGCTTGCCGTGCACGCCGGGCGGGCAGCGGCACTGCCCCGTGGCGGGGTGGCAGGAGCCTCCGTTCTGGCACTTGCAAACGCTGGCACAGCCCCTGCCGTACGTCCCCGGGGAGCAAGCTGTGGAGAAAGCAGGGAGGATGAATGGCCTGAGAAATCCATTCCCTACGCTAGAAGTGAGGCGGAATAAGACTCCGGTCGTCCAAACTGAGCAAGGAAAGAGTCCCTTTAGTCAAGCAGACTCTAAACAAAGTCATATTCTTTTTATATACGCATCCATCTAATATTTACTAGATAATTTTAAAAGGACACCTGAATTAACCAAGCTTACTTATGTGAAGTTCTAGATTATGTATCCAATTCTCCCCTGCATATGCTCCCCTCCACACAATACACAAGGCTCAAAAAACATTGCCTGTAAAATATAAAGCTTAAAAATCAGAGCACAGTTTTGAATATTTGGAGACAACTATTTTATACTTTTTTTTCCCCCCCCCCTCTCAGGTACTACTATAAAAATAACATTGTGCTTTTCTAACATAGTCTCTTAAATTCCCCAAGATGATCATGGCAGAAATGGATCCATAACGTCCTGGGATTCTGTCCTAAAGCCCTCTTCACTCCAGCACAAAACAAACTGTGAAATGAAGCCTTGCTCCACTGTTTGCAGCCTGAGCTAGCTGAGCAAATACAGTTGCTGGAGTCATCTGACTTAACTGACATTTTATCAATGTACATTAAGAAACTTGACATTTCACATCAATTTTAATTTCGTTTCTTTGGTGCATTATTGTGAAAGACAACCCTGCCCATGGCAGGGGGGTTGGACTAGATGATCTTTAGAGGTCCATTCCAGCCTAAACCATTCTGTCATTCTGCGATTATTACAAAAATTTAGTTCTAGTTTTCTCAACTGTTTAGCTTAGCCCAAAACCCATGAATTATTCTGTATATTAAGAAAGCAACAGAGATGAGTGAAAACAATTGCATACGGCAAACTCATACAGATTATATATTGTATTTATCACTGTCAATGCCTACTTCATCAGACTGCAGGTTTGGCTCAATAATACAGTCCAATTAAAGTTGTTTAAATTCCAGAGGCAAATTCCACCAGCTTACATGCATGGATATCTACTGTAAATACCGAGCAAAAATGTTATTATTTATGAAGTGAACTAAAGAATTTGGATCTATCTTGAAATTTTATAATCTATCCTGAACAACTAGAGCACCATGAATAGAAGTAAGAATATCCTAACTTGACAGCTTGAATTGTCTTAGGTAGACTAGAAGTTATCATTTTAATCCTCATCATTCCTATTCTCGCAGCTGACCCAGTGTTTACAAACCAAACCCATGATCAGTCTCCCAGAATAACAACGGGATGACTGTTGGTTTCAACCATTTGCTGTTCTTTTGATATTTCTGTCCTTGTGATGATGCCTCCTAAACAATCTTGATGGTGACTAACCTGAAGATTGCTGTCTACTGATGCTAAATAATAATCCTTTGTCATCTACTTGTCTCACCAGTGACAGCACAGACTTTCTGAGTCTGATGGGCCATCACGCCATACACCATGAAATGGAGGGACCCATCTCAAACATGCAGAGAGACTGCCATGTGAAGTCCTAGACAAGCATCACAAGTTTTGCTGAACTGCAGCTGAGAAGCGACACATGGTACATGAAAGGATCACTGCTCTATCTTTCCACTTGGTTTTGACACATAGTTCTGAACCAGAAACATCTTCTGCCAGGAGGCAGGAAAAAGAAGCAGAGAAAGCTATTACAAAGGGCACTGGTTGACTTGGCGAAAGAATTCTGAAAAATACAATTTCCAGTATTAAAAATGAACCAACCTAAGAAAATTATGTTAATAATAAAAAGAATGATAACAAAAAAAAACCCAAAACCAAAAAAAAAAACAACAAAAAAAACCCCAAAACAGGCCCAAGTTTACCAACACAAGGAGGAAAGAAAAAAAAAAAAAGGCAATGCCTTGGAATGCTATAAAGGAAAAATCAAGTTTAACATCTATGTCCACCCAGATTGTCACACCACCTGCCAGGACAGGCTTCTGAAAGTCAGCGAGGCAAGTTGTGCAGCAAAGCATGGCAGGCAAACCTTGGCATTTTTCAGCAGCACAGTGAATAGGAATGAACACCAACACAAATATTTAGGAAGGGGTACTGTACTGCCCTGCACTGGAGGGCAGAGACCTCGCTGTTCGAGGGTTAGTACTGCATACTGTAGCATTCCTTACAATTTCTATTTCATGTGCCACATTACGGTAGAATTTTGATCTGCCTATGAGGCAGCTGTGCTCCTTAAAGAGCTTTGCAGATTAAAAGTGCACCAGCTTATTCCTATTTCCTACCTATCTGCAGTGTCCCAGCACTAGGACAAAGTCCCCACCTTTCAAACACACTGTACTCACTTTCATTACAGATAATGCCAGTCCACCCAGGCGAGCAAACACAGCCACTGTGTTCACTGTTACATCTGCCTCCGTTCAGACAGTCCTCACAGCTCAAGCTACAGTCATTGCCAAAAGTGTTATCAAGGCAAACTGAAATGAAAAAAATACAGATGGCTTAGTGAGCATCCAGACAAAATACTTCCACAAGCTCTTACCTATCATTCCAGATGCACAAGTGCAAAAGGGAACCATTGACAGTTGGAGAAAAAAGTATTCATGTTGGTAGTGTTACAAACATCACCGAGTCATCCCAAAAGATGGTCCCAAATGGAGATTCTCAAATTTTTCTTTTCAAATTTTAGAGTCTGAAAGGAAACCTTGGACTTTACCTTGAATTTACTCCTTTAAATGCTGAAATTCCCTGTCAAAGACCACTTAAAACTACTTTTTAAGAGCAAGCATCTTGCCTTCAGAAAAAGTGAATTTGCAGCTAATGCTTAAAAATATTATATATATAATTAAAAGTATTTATTGGGAGAGAATTTCCTTTTCTCCTTGCTAGGCTCTCCTTTTTGTTCTTCTATTGCAGTAGGTGGATGTGTTGCTATTTAAGCATAGTCCAGCGATAATGTTAACAGCATAGTTTGAGTGTTATTCTGGGAAAACAAAGCATAATACACATTATCACTTCCCTTTTTCTTCATGGATGTGAAAAAAGGGTTAGTTTATATGGGAAACCTAGTATGAAATTGCATTCTTCCCTCACCTTCCCCACCCTCCTGTTCTCCCTTGCACCCAAAGACCAGCACACACACACCCTCATGTTCTCTTTTCCTGGGGTCTATTGAGAAAGGCATAGAACATAACTGCTACTCTCTGCTAAAATATCTCGGTGACATTAAGATCTTATCCACACGGTCAGTTTATTGCCTTCAAGGCTCCATGGCTGTGGCTGGGGGCTTTTTGGAAGGGGATTTTGAAAAACACCTGAAAGTGAGCTGGCAGATTATTTCAGCTAAGAGTAAGTCAGCAGGCTGGTTGCTTTTCACTGGCAATTTTCTATGTGAGGCCAGATTTCCTCTAGGTCTCAGCACCCAACTGTTCCTTTTTCTGAAGCTGAACAAATGGCCAAGCTTTCAGAAACATTCAGAATGCCAGTGCTCCCACTTGGAACGGGTTACGAATTCATACTTCTGCAGAAGAATACAGATTACCATTAAAAATGTCATGCTTCTACATTAAAAAAATCATTCAGTCTATAGAAAATAGCTAATTAATTACACCAGTTTATTGTTTAAAGCTGTATTTTTATAATATAGATAACAGCAGGAAAATATGTCTGAAAGTATAAGGAATAAATCAACATCTTGGAGGTAAAAGAGCTTACTAAACCATTAAAAGTTTCAGTCCTCCATCACCTTTTCCTACAAACTCTCACATGCTGCAAAGCCTCAGCTTTAGAAAAAGTGCAGGTACTCATCCATGACTGATCATACCAAAATTCATGTGGCTAAACATAAATAAAACATGCAAAAACTGGTCAATAAATATTTGATTGTGGTTTCTAGGCCTGATAACTTTGCCCGTGGTTATCTCATTTATCAATTTCCCAAATGGTTATCAGTGTTGTTGAGTCCAGCTGGATGCTATGAAATTTGTGAGGTCTTAACAGTTTTGTTCATAAAAATAAGTTTATTTTTTATTAAAGCCAAGACCAGTTCCTGATTTTTGCCTGTAGGGCACAGTTCTCGGATGAGTAATTAGAGCTCACATAAAAATCACAGGACATGCACAACAAAAATAAGAAATCTCATTACTCCCCGGTGATCCACCAGCACATACTGCGCTCATCAGAAAGCAAGCACAGGCTTTCAACTAATAATACTCTTTAAGTGGTGAAGTTTCCACCTTCAGATGGAAAGATTGAAGTCATGCAAAGTCCAGGGGGGTGCAAAGCTGCTTTACACCCGCCCCTGTGACTGCGTGGGCTCATGTGCTCTGTTTGCCACCCGTTGTGCCAAGCTCTTGGCCAGTCTGAGCTCTGCACGAATAGGTTCATGCTTTTCCCGGAGAACACGCCCAAAGCATCAAAAGGGACCTGAATCTCCAGAAGGTTGTTTTTTTTTCCACAAACAAAAATGCAAAATATCTTAAGCAAAAACCCCTCCAATTATTATAAACCAGGCACATGTGCCCCCACAGCCCCCTTTCCTAGCTCTAGGAGAAAGGGAGCGTTTCCCAAGGGCCTGTTTCTCAGTAGAGGAACTTTGGTGGATTTTGTGCACCGCTGTAACCCACACAATCCTCTTGCCCTGGGACGAAGAGGATATCTCTGTCTGTTGCCTCCAGGGCTTTATGCAGACACCTTGTTTTTCCAAGAAACCTCCCATCCCTTGCTTGCTGTGCTGCTCACTTTTCCCATGCCCCCCTCCGCATCCCTCCCCGCTGCATCCAGGCAGCAGCAGCCGTGACCGGGGAGCCTCCCTGTTCCCCAAACGTGTCCCATTCACCCCAAATCCTCTTCCCAAGCCTACTCCCTCAGTTTGCTGTGAGGGCTAAAAGCGATGCTCATTCACTCACCGACCCTGTGCACCAGGCTGAGCTCTCCTCGCGGGTCTTCATCCTCGTAGAAGGCGCCAAGCACGTAGCGAAGGAGCTGGGGGGGACCTCCGAACTGCAGCCCCGGAGCCCCGGCGAACCCCGCTGCCTCCTCCGCATCCACCTCCTCCTCACCTAGGGCTGACACACACGTGCCATCAGGACCTGGCCCCGAGCCCTCCTCCTTGACACTTTCCTCTCATTTACTTTTTTTTTTTTTCTTTTTTGTTATTATGCTGGTAGACTTTCCAGCTATACCCCTGTGCAGTCTGCACGGCAGTTGCAGCTGATTCATTTTCTCGTCTGTATTTAGAAACAGAGTTTTTGCTATCCAAAAAAGAGAAAAGGGTGTGGGGGGGAAAAGAATCTTTCCCTTTCCTTTCTTCTGGAAATAAACTCTGGTCCTGGAGAGTCCAAAAAAAATTAAACGGGCGGAGTTTAATTTTCCTTGCTTGAAGTTTGAGATTATTTTTAGTTAATGAAGGTCATTATTCTAGCTCATTTTGGAGATGGCAAATACAGAGTGAGGCTGGCTGTTCAATTTATTTTCAGAAAATCTAAAATCTGAACCTTAAAATGGTGGGAAATCAGTTGCCTTTCTTTTTGGGGTTGGTTAAAATACCAAGCTCTGCCCAAGGTTTAGCAGGTGCTAAGCTTGGTTGTAAAATTAAGTTGCTAGGCTAAGCTCTGTACTGGTTACACTGGCAGAAATCCAGAATCACATCACTGACTTTTAGTGGAAAACTTGCCTTGGTTCGTCAAAACAGAATCTGGCTACCTTTTTTCCACAGGATGTTAAACCTCATCAAGTAGTGCAAGAAAACTGTCAAAACAGTATTTATTTCTAAAACACGAGGTTTAGGTTTTCAAATATGTCCAGGGGATTTAAGTGTTCATCTCCCATTAATCACTGACAAAACCCATTACTTGAGGATGAACTTGGGATCCACGTGTTGCCTGTAGCTCTACCTTGGCCACATTCAGAGATGGCTCAGGTTGGGCTCCCCAGATCCCAGGATCTGTGAAAATCTCAGTTGAATTCACACTTTAAATCAGTGGGAAATATTTTAATGGCCTTCAAAATGCAAAAATAACTTACCGATGCAGGACCATCTGTTAACACCAAGCCTGTAACCCTCCTTACATGCACATTCGTACGACCCCAGAGAATTAACACAGAAATGGTCACAGTTGCCATTATCAAGACGACATTCATCCACATCTAGAAAAAACAGATATAAATGCTGATTAGGTGCAAATAAACTCTGCTTGGAGACTGCACTCTGTGCCTGGCTGCATCTGAAAAATTATTCTGCACATAAGAGAAGTCTGATTTTCTCAGTATTTTGGGGCCCTCCGCCTCTCACTAGGACTGGAGATATTAAAACATTTCAGGGCAACATGGAATAGATTATTTCACCTATGTTCTTGTTGCAAGTGAAAACAGCTGCTTTAAGCTGTTAAGCTCAGTTGATCCGTTGGTTATTTTGAGGGCCCTCCTTTTGTAGAAGTAGTCTTTAACACACATCAATATACAGTGTCCATGGAGAGGAGGAAAAGTTCCTCTCTGCTGGCTCATATCCCACAGTCCCACTACTCCACGCTGGGTTATTTCTGTATTCCAGCCTTGCAGAGTGGAAATTATACATGTGTAAAACCTTTACCAGCAAAGCTGGCATACGGCCGCTGACTCCCTTATTAGGGAAATGCCCGCAGAGCCCTGGGATGAGCTCCGACAGCATTTCTCCCTCCCGCCGTTGTGCCTGGCTGGGCCGAGCCACCGACACCGCAGCGCTCACCGTCGCAGGCGCAGCCGTCGGCGCTCGGCTGGAACCCGGCTTTGCAGGCGCACTCGTAGCCGCCCGCGTAGTTGACGCAGAACTGGGAGCAGCAGGACTCTCCGGTCTCGCACTCGTCCAGCTCTGCAAGGGAAAAGGCAGCTCGTCCAGCCCTTGGGCATGGCCTGGGCTGCTGCTACGGTTTTGCTGGGTAGCGACTGCACTTTTCAGCGCACGCTTTTCTAGGTTTTCCTCTCCCTTCACCCACATAAAACACCGTCTGAATCCTGACAGCGGCTCTCTTCTACCTTCTCCCGCAGCACCCAATGCCCTCCATGCCCAGGCATCTTTTCTGCAAGTCTGAGCTGCCACGAGAGGATTTACAAAACAAGCAACAATGTGGTCTCTCCAGCCCACAAATACCAACTATTCAACAATAAAATCTACATTTAACCATTTGGACTTTTTTACATTTAACCTCACTCAACGCAAACAAACAGCGACACAACACTCTGATCCAACAACGTGCTTGCTGGACATCAGCAGCCTGTTAGGTGCAATTTAGTTTTTGATAACTAATTGCCCATTGCTTTATCTTCCCCTGTGTCCATCCGGAAATTGGTATCGCCGACACTGCTGTTCTGGTGATTAGATATGAGAATCGAGCTGTTATCTTTTCACTGCAGGCTCTCGGCTGATCTCAGCCCTTGCAGGCTGCTGAGTGGGTCGGTGGCCATTCCAGGGCCACCTTGTCAATGCTGAGTCTGCAAAATGCTTTTGAACGTTACCCAGATGAGCAGCCGCAGATGGGAAAGGTCAGTGTCTCAATTAACCTTGGAAGGAGTACCAACATTATTAGGAAACACCGACAGGAGAACGAGGAGAAAGAAAATGTAATTAATCAATTGAGGTGAGGAGGTCAGCATGAAATGATTAATGCATGTTATTTGAACACGGAGCGCTTTCCAGAAATGTCACAAGCCGAGCTCCTCTGCAGTATGTCAGCTGCTGCCTTGTCCATGTAGGAATGCAAAATGTGCATCCAACAAAAAGGAGATTTTTGCTGCTAAGAGCAGCTTTTCATGTCCTCAGCCCTGCCAAACCCTTCCCCTGTGCTCTCACTTCCCTCGCTGTGTCCAGAGTAACTGCCTCCCTCTGAAATCTCCACCAGGAGGTCACTGAGCTGGGGCACGGGCAGGAGGCTGCTCTGCCTCCTTTCATCCGTACACAAACAAGACTGTGTAACCCATCCCACCCCTGCGAGGCTTTGGGTCCAAATCTGCCTCTCTGACCTTCTTTTATTTTCCCTTTTAAGTTCCAGCATCAACCACCCTTGCAGACCTTGGTGCTTCCCTCCTCCCCTGCTCCTTCCTCTCTCCTGAAATTGGCTTTTTTTGTTGCAAGACTCTTCTTGTCTGTAATGCCTCTCACATTCATCACAGCTCCAGCTCTCTACCTCTCCTCACATCTTACTATACTGCTCTGTGATGCTTTCTCTTTTCCCCACCCCCCACTTCTTAGCTATTCTTTAAAATTTTAATGGCATAGTGACAGCAAGTCTAAACCAGAATAAGATACAGTTTGCACAGCAGAAGTCACAAACAAAAAAAAAACACATTGTAAAATCGTTTAAAACATGAAGGAATTTTTAAGCTCTTTTCTCTAAATAAAAACAAATCTAACTCTATTGCTTTCACTTCCTAAGTGAGACTTCTCACAGTCAGAAGTGAAATCTCACCACTGAGCAAATCTGATGGAAATACAACTTTCATAACACCGAGTGGAGTTTGTGCATGAAGCACCTCAGAACAGCAGTGCTACCGCTCCCAGCCAGAGCCGACCCTCTTCCCAGCCACCGGCTAAGGAAAGGAAGGAAAAAAAGTCAAGCAAGCGATGCTTGGGCTGAACAGATACAGCCACAGCAACTGGAGATGCACCAAAGTGCCATCTTCTATTTGGGAGGCAGAACTCCTTCCCCTCGTTAATTAATAATCCCAGCAAACACGCAGAGCAAGGCAAGCTGCAACAGCAGCTGAGGAAGCGCCAGAGGATGGTATTAATTAAAACTTGTAGAAGAAGGGAAAGGGACGGGGAAGGTATTTACTTGAGCGACAGCTCTCCCGCAGGCTCCCCTTGCAGAAAGACCCACCACCCCTCCTCCCTCCTCCCGCGGAGATGCAGCACTCGCCATGAATTACCTGCGCACGTTTTGCCATCAAAATCGAGGCGATAGCCATCGTCGCAAGAGCAGCGCGGCCCCGCAGTCGTGTGCTCGCAGTGGTGAGAGCAGCCGCCGTTGCTGTCTTGGCAGCTATCAACAATTTCCATTTCGATGCCTTGCGGAGAAATAAATCAAAAGGATGTTAAAAAGCAAGCACAGGAGGAGAGTCACTGGAGAATAAGCCTTCTGTGAAAACAGCATCCATAAGCCAACTGCTGTAGCAGGAAATAAAAACTGAGCTCCCACACACACCCGAGAAGAGCGTGTTTCGGAGTCGCTGAACTCCGGGTATTTGTCTCCTTGGGTCGTAAAAGTGGATGGTCTCAAGTTCAGTAGTGTGAAGCCAGCTCACCGTTTCAGCAGTCTGCCTGCTATGGAAGCGTTCACAGGTTTCCTGAGATTTACACTTTGAACGCAACGGCGAGTTCTGCCCTTGCCCCAAAGGAGGAAAAAGCGTTCACAGGTTTCCTGAGATTTACACTTTGAACCCAACGGCGAGTTCTGCCCTTGCCCCAAAGGAGAAAAGGAACCATCTGAGGAACCCAGGTGGTCCATCTCAACCCAAACTGCTTTTTGCTTTCCAAAATGCAGCTTTTAGTTTTGTGTGTGAATGGGAAAGAGTCGCACTCTGAAACATCCACCAAACACAAATGCCTTAAAACTTTCCTAGCAGAGCCCTGTTGGCAAGCCTGACGCCTAACTACAAAGCAAAACAATCCGTACATTTTGACCCCTGGACACCTGGCCTGGGTTTGTTCCTTCAAGGTGGCACATGGCAGCTTCTCTGCTGAGACTCTGTCCCCCTACAATTAAGACAGGGTGGTGGTACAATGCTGTTGCCTCTCCTTCAAACATATCAACCCACCCTCCTGCACTCGATTGCACTGGACAGTCCTCACAACATTTTGGCCAGGTCCAGTGGGAACCTTCGTGTAGGAGAGGGAACATCTGGCCACCTCATTCCCACCCAGGTGCTTCAATAGGCATTTTTTTTCAGAATGAAAAGAAACCATAAGCTCACTTGCAAAGTTTCCCTTGAGAATTAGACAGATTGTCTGGCTACAGAGCTATTTAGAGACAAATTAATTTCCCATACTTTATAAAACTGGGAAACACCCCAGCTGAGAGTGGTGGCCATCAGGTGTGGTAAAGGATGGCATTTCCCCACTGCTGTGGCTCACGGACACATCTGTGTCAGTGGCTCTGATCTTACCCCTTTGTGTGCCCTCAGGGAGCAACCTGCCTGCTGACAAGAAATGCAAGTCTAACTGGAAAAGGGTATAAATTAGGAGAACATACATGGAGGACTACATCTCAGACATGGAATGATTATTTGCACCAGGGAGAAGAAATCCAGTCTCCTGTCCAGTGTGTTAATCTGGGATTTAAGAAACCCAGCAAACAAATGCAGAATCTGACTTTATATGTTATCATTTGCTTTGTCTCAGTTCTTCATCAGTAAAACTGGAATAACAGCTCTTCCCCATGTCACTGGGGAAATGAAAAAATAAACAAAGATTGTAAATTGCTCAAACACTGGGATAATCCTGATCATAAATATATGCAGGATGTTTTTATTTTTATTGTTTGCTCTGTAATATTGTACATAAGGCACAGAGAATCACCATCCCTTGAGATTTGCTGAACATCAAGAAAAAATATTATCAGAAAATCACAATGAAATGTAAGTGGTCTAAACCACCTTTTTATCCCCGTAACAGATCATTCTGTGTCTGTATCTTAATTGCATTTCCTCTGACATTGCACTACTCACAGTTCCCCATCACCTATGAAATAATTCTCCAAGATGTCTCTCACATAATTGGTTTTTGGTTTTAATGTATGTTAATGATTTGAAACTGATTTTCATTTTTATTAAGTATTTCTTACACACATGTTCTTAAAGGAAGTATTCATTCTCTGGCATGCAGCACATTTTCCTAAGCAAATTATACTGAAAGTTCTTGCACAGTATTATTAGATTGAATGATCTTTGCCTGCTTCTTTGCTAAAACAGGTCATGCTTTTGTCTGCATTCCAGTGAGCTTACGTTAGGTCCATAATAACACCAACTATTCCACATCACCTCCTTTATTAATCCAAATTTGCCCTCAAGGACAGCCCTGGGATCACTGATCAACTAGCAGTGCTGGGAGTCAGTCCTCTTCTCAAGAAAAGTAGTGCTGATTAAAAAAACCCCGCTGGCAAGAGGTAAGTATGTGAGGGAAGACAACAGGGCTTAGCATCATTTTAGTTTGGGAAATTTTAGTTGTTCAAGTATTTTTCATCCCAAATCTTTCATTTTCTTTCTTTTTTTTTTTTTTTTTTTTTAAAAAAAAAGCATCTACTTAACAGTGTCAATAATCTCAGGAGAAACATAAATAAACCTAGACAGATAAAGACAAGAGCAGAACATCATGTTGGTTTTCTCTTGCACCAGATCCAGCAGAAAATAATTGGGAGGAGGAATGCAGGAATGAATACATTTCACAGAATAGCAATATTTTGGTTGCTCTGGAATTGAATTCACAAGACTCTGAAGATAAACCAACAGGGCTATTTGTTCTTTGAAATGCAGTAATTAAGGTCTGTGAACAGAGGCGTAGGAATGTATCAACCTGCAAAACCAGCAGTAGCAGAAGATGAAGAAAATAGTACTAAGCTTGAGCGTTTGCATACATTTATTTTGCTGGGAGTGCTAATCCAACTGAATTAAAAATGAAGCATAGAAATTTGCAGATAAGATAGCCTGAAACGCGTAGCTGTAGAAGTGTCACTTACGGTAGCACTGCCTTCCATCAGCCCCCAGCTCGAAGCCGGGATTACAGACACAGGTGAAGGATCCCAGAGTGTTCACACAACGATGAGCACACCTGGTTCTCCCTTCTGCACACTCATCAATGTCTACGAAGCAAAAAGAAAGGCGGAGACATTCATGTGGATGTTAAAATAAAAAATAATCCTGCTCTACACACACATGGCTGTGTTTCCAAACGTCTACTGAAAAGAGCATCCTGATGTTAGTATACAAATTACAGCATCTGAGGAATTCAGGAATGCTGAACCCACAGCATTATTCTCCAGAATAATCTTTTTTTTTCCCTAAACACTGCTGACCTTGAACCTCTCAATGTATTTACAATATCAAACATTATATTTACAGTATCATCCAAAGTAGTTTCTTTATTATTCCTGTAACAAGAGCAATGACAAAAGAAGTCACATGAAAAACTCAGAAAAAAGACCTATCTACCAGTACCCTAAAATTACCACCAGGTCCTCAATGTCATTACATTTAAACTAGAGGAGCAGGAAATAGCTGATTATTTTCTGAACATCATATGATTTGGATTAAGCGATGGCTGGGATTCTGTGGGTATGATGGAGACAGATCTCTGTCACATCTCTGAATCCTGCAGCTTCTTCTACAGGGAGAAGTCCAACAGGGAGGCACCTATTCTAATCAGAGGAGTTTCACCCCATCTGCAAGAAAAGAAAAGAGGTGAAGAACTGTAGGTGGGGAGACTTCTTCACCCAGTCCTCTGCCAAGCAGTCTGTTCCTCAGTTTTACACTTGCTAGTCTGTATTTTGGAGTTAAATGTCACCAAAGGCATCCATCTTCCTAAAAACTTAGTAGAAGAGCATGAAAATATTTTTAAGGAATAATCATTGGGGAATAAAACCAACAAAAGCTTACACTAAATACCGCTGCTGTGGAGTATAGCTGTGGAAAACACCAGCCTCCTTGCAAAGACTGACATTATCTTACACATGGCAAACCCCTAACCAACCTCCTGCTCCTTCTCTTGTTCTGATATTTTGCTTGCAAAATACAGATTATTCATCGCAATGATCCTGGGTCAGTCTCTCGCACACAGGAGAGAACAGGCCGGTGTGCAGCTCCTCACCTGCTACCACAGCAAACCCCTAACAGGTTTGTTTTTCTCCATATGTGCTGTAACCACTGCTGTACTCATGGTCCCTTGTACTTGAACACAAGAAGCTTTACGAATGCGATCAGCCTGCTTGCAAAAAGAGGCCCCAGGCAGTGCAAACACCACACACCGGCTCATGAAAATTTCAGGATAAATGACAGCTTCTCTGAAGCAGCAATGTGAGTAGCTGCTGTTTAGAATAAAATGGGTTATTTCTCCTCTTTCTGTAATTAATTGTCACTTTGCAAGTAGAGTATGTCGACAAATGCTCTGAAAGTTCTTTTCTCTTTTTCTGCTTTTTCAAATAGAAAAATAAAAAGTTGGAAAACTGAAGCATGGCCACCATCCTGAACATGTTTCTTCTTATCTTGTAAATACAGCTGGTAGCCAAAGTATAACACTTCAGTTGCCCTCTGTTTCCTTCTAGTTCAGTTTCCAAAGAGTCAAACACCAGTTTAGATTTTGCAAAAGACATCAAATAATTTCTAGGAGAAAATACAATTAATTGTGTATCTATGGTAAGACATGATGCTTAATGATTCAAAAGATTGTTACCATGAGGTTAGGAAGAAAATTTGTTCCAATATATAATGTTGCAAGTTACCTAGTGCTTTAGTTTACACATAAATTAACAAATTGTCAGCGTGTATCCAAGATAAAACAAGTAATACGCTGACCCAAGTATTAAACCCACTGCTGTTTCCATCTATGAATCATCAGTGAAGTGTCTATGCTGCTTGAAAGTACTTTGCTTTTTGAGTAACCTACTCATGAGTAATCCCAGTAGGAGAGGGGAATCACTGAGGTGTGCAATGCTACTTGTTTAAGGGTTTACAGGCAACTGAGTAAAATACTTGGGGTAGGAAGTATTTTTCAAAGCACCCAGCACACTCTATACATAAGACAACAATTTAAATATGGTCAACATTTTGGCCAAGTTTTCAAAATGAGGAGTTTAAAATTAGTGTTTGATTATGTACTCTGATCCTAACAAGGCTGTTAAAACTGTGCACCATGAAACCCACAAGTGCTTTTTACTTCACAAAACTATCTAGCTTCCAAGCATCATATTGAAAGAGAAAAGCAGGCATTTTGATCTCTAATTCCCCCATATTTTGGGTCAGAAATACTATAGATCCTTTTGAAAATCCCAGACTAAATACAGGACTTTAGGAATCAACATTTTAAGCTCCTCTCTTTGGAAATCTTACACTTCATGATTTCTTCCTTCACTGTAGTTTCTCTATTAACATGGAAACAGTTCTCCAGCTAAAAAGCCCTTTGAATTCTAAATAGATTTTCAGTGACCTGGTTCAGAATGTTACTTGAACCAATTTTCCAGGAGCTGTATCTGGGGCATTATTTTAAAGGGACCTTACAAGAATAACACTATAGCATCTACAAATTCAGTTGCTAGAAAGCATGATTTAAGAGATCACAGAGTAATTTTCATTACTAAAATGGTCTTTCAAGACTACTGACTGACAAAAATATCATAAACGCTGTTTCAAAATTAATACATATATTTGTATAACATATTCCTTTTCATTCAAATATCAGTAAGCCAGAGCGCTGATTAATATCTTTCTTCCCAATAAATAGTCTATAGTTTCTTACCTAAACAGGACTCTTTGTCTTCAGAAAGATAATGCCCTGGATGACACTCGCATTTAGCAATTCCTTTCTCATTTTGACAGATTTGTGAGCATCCTCCATTCCCACTTGCACAGGGGTCTATCACTGAAACCAATTAGAGCACACTGTCAACTAAAAGGTCACGTTTTTGTCTGAAAATGATCTTACCTGCCATTGTTACAACTAACAACAAAGATTACTATAAATGTAAGAGATTAGACTGGGGTAAAAAAAAAAAAATAAAAAGGACAAAAAAAAAAAAAGGACATAATTTGGTGTATAGTAAAGCCTTTGTTTTTCTGTATGCTATTTTCTCTGTTGCTGGACAGCACTGATGTTTTAAACAGTGGGAAACTGGGCTCTTGGAAGTAGGACAAGAAAAGTACATTTTATTCTTATTTTGCTGTAACTGAGCAGATTTTAAGAGTTGTTCAAAACAATAACAATTAGCACTTGAATATGTGTGAACCTATAAACCCATACAATGGTGTTCACCGTGGAACAATGTGTATTTAAAAGTCTCCAGAGGGAATTAATGCTGAAGGGCCCCAGAAGACCTCATTCAGTCTAAAAACATATGCCATTCATGTTATACATATTTTTTTTTTTTCTTGAACAATAACATACCATTTCAAGGATAAGCAGCTCTAAGTGGCAAGTACTTAGGAATACTATTTATAACATGTCTGCAAAAGTCTCTACCTCAAAGATTTCACTGTGTTTTATGGGTTTATTTCTGGAATGTGTACCTGCTGGAAGTATACTGATGTATTTGCCCAAATAAAGGTTTTTCACACACCAAAACAGACCTAGTGGGACTGTTTGGACAGGTCTGATTCAGGTTAAGAGCCATACCAAAATCTGATATTCTGCACAAGGCTGAGGTTTCAGATTGGAGTACTAGCTATGCTAACATGCTGGTGAATAACATTACGTAGGTAAATTTGGAGGATATCTTTGAAAACGTGTCATCTAGAGTTCTGATTAGTTTCAAACAGAGCTTTTTAAAGACTGTTTTCTTACAATTCAAGCTCTAATTCAGTTTTAGTATTTTACTAATTACTGTCTGATTTGAGACATTTGACTAGTATTCCTCACTGGCCTCCAGCCCAACATCTCCTTCACAGGCCAACTCAAGCTCTCTACAAGCCAACTTCTATCAGAGCAGTAGGAAGAAAGTCAACATCAGTTCAACAGCACTGGCAGTGGAATAATGGTTTCAGTAACTCAACGGAAGGGTTGAAGGCGTTTTGCTCTAGATCTTGCTGCTTTGCTCTTCCACATACATACATGCAGCTATGAAGGAAAAGGGAATAGGAGAGAAAGACCTCTTTTATAGAGATACATTTAAATATGGGGTGGTGTATTTGGTTTGGGAGGCAAGGTTTAGTAGCAGGGGGGCTACAGGGGTGACTTCTGTGAGAAGCTACCAGAAGCTTCCCCGTGCCTAACGGGGAAAAAACCCGCCCAACAGCAACTGCAGGAGTGTCGAGAGGAGGGAGAACACGAGAGAGGAACAGCTCTGCAGGCACCAAGGTCCGTGAAGCAGGAGGGCAGGAGGTGCTCCGGGCCCCGGAGCAGAGATGCCCCTGCAGCCCGTGGGGCAGCCCATGGCGAGGCAGGCTGTGCCCTGCACCCAGGGAGGCCCACGGGGGAGCAGATGCCCACCTGCAGCCCGGGGGGGACCCCACGCCAGGGCAGGGGGGTGCCCAGAGGAGGCTGTGACCCCGTGGGAAGCCCACGCTGGAGCAGGCTCCTGGCAGGAGCCGTGGCCCCGTGGGGGACCCACGCTGGAGCAGGGGCAGAGTGTGAGGAGTCCTCCCCCTGAGGAGGAAGGAGCGGCAGAGACAGCGGGTGATGGACTGACCACAGCCCCCATTCCCCGTCCCCCTGCGCTGCTGGGGGGGGGAGGGAGGGAAGTGGGGAGTGAAGCTGAGCCCGGGAAGAGGGGAGGGGTGGGGGGAAGAGGTTTTAGGATTTTATTTTATTTCTTATTATCCTATTCTGATTTGATTGTTAATAAAATAAAATAAAATAATTTCCCCGAGTCAGGTTGTTTTTGCCCATGACGGTAATTGGTGAGTGATCTCTTCCTGTTCTTATCTCAACCCACCAGTCTTTTGATATATCTTCTCTCCCTTGTCCAGCTGAGGAGGGGAGTGACAGAGCAGCTTTGGTGGGCACCTGGCATCGAGTCAGGGTCAACCCACCACAGGTGTTTTTTTTAATTTCCTCCAATTTTCACTTTTCTATGTAGCCAGTGATATTTTGTGCCACTATTTGGTAAAGGAGGATGTTGCCCCAGAACACCTTCAAATTCCTGTTTCACCTCCTGCCATCTCAAGAACATAACCATTCAAGTCTGCAGGCTGAGAGTTTGACTTGACAGTATTTTAAAAATAAAAATCTCTGTTAAAGATGTAGAACCGGAATTTTTGGTCGGACTTTCAACACGATAGGTTGCAAATAGGTTTCCAAGGGACAGCAGCACTTCACACTACGTGACACTTTCAAGGCTGACAACTTGGCTCTGCGGTTCGACAATTTGCGGTCTACAAAGGATTTAGCTTCAAGCAACAACTTGTTCCTTGCCAATATGAAATACTGAGTTATTTGCTGATTCTTTTCCTATTTGGTTAAATTAAATGAAATCACTATCAAACAGCATCTGTTAAACCTGCATATTATAAAGGTTTTCAGAGCATCTAAAGCTTTAATTTGAGAATGATTACAGTATAGAATAAAACTGGTAATACTCTGACATGACAACAAGCAAACAACAGATTATAGGGTAGATGTTAGTAAAACATAGTAATTTGCATAAAGATAGCAGCCTTGGAAGTCCTTAGACAAGATAAGTTTGTAAAGGAAAGATCTTCAGAATATAAGGCAACCACTGATTGACTGGTTTGCCACTGACATATCTGCTCCTTCCTGTTATAAACAGGTTTCAAGAAAAGTTTAAAATAATTAGTGTTCTTTTTCCTACACATTTGGCTCTTATTGTTTGACTTAATACCTTTAGTAGATAACAGACTCCACCCTATGAAGCTCTATTCCAAGATGTTAAATACTATGGCAAAAAATCGACTGGAATTGTTTAATTTCCCAGATGTCCCAGGACATCCAGGAACCTCATCTGAAAAAGTTATGCTGTTGCATTGATCTGTGATGGCAGCAATGTCTCTAGTGAAATGTTAGTATGGGCTTTGCATGTGCTGTGGACCTTGCAGACCTTCACTGCAAGGTTGTAAAGACCAGGGTCTCCCGTCCTATCTGCCATGACCTCTAGAGAACCTAAAGAAAGAGAACTGGGCCTTATCAAGTTAATACTCTTGCTCACAGCAACCATGACTTTACACTGGTGAAAATACAAAGTGGTAAAGAGTATAATTTCCTTATGGCAGAGAAAGTTAGAGATGGAAATAGCACTGACTTCTAGAAGGAAAACTCAAAGTGGCTTGAGAAAGATATTTATTCTTGCCACCCCTGGATAACACAACGAAGAATTCTCTCTAGCGCATAGCCTGTATAGCCCATCCTCTTATACAAGTATCACAGCCACTGCCGACCACATCCATACATCTCATCCCTGGAGCAGCTTCATCTGATGCCACACCACTCCATCCTATAGGTTTGCCTCTATGATGAAGGCTGAGCCACCCAGCTAGGCTTGGGTGTTTCTGTAAGGCCTTTCAGGGCTATGGGTTGCAGCATTAGCTCCCAAGGAGTCGGCGAGGATGACTCCACACCTGCAAAACAGCTACACCTGCTGTAGTAAATACCCTCATGACTCTATAATTTCTTCATCCAAACTAGAACTACAGCAGTCATCGTTTCTGACTGAAAATTAAAAGCAGCCAGGCTCACCTCCTCCCACCTTTTCTACTTAAAACATCTCTAATTGCCAACCCAAATGTATTCATGGACACTTTATGCTCACTTGTTCCTGTAATAATCTTGTCCATCGGCTTAACTAGCACTTTTCTCTCCCAGGCGTTTATTCACTAAGGTATTATGGGAGAAAAGCATCCTACTCAGTCTTCATTTTGCCAGCTGAGCTTCCCTTGTGAGACACATTCTCCTTCCTCTGACCACAGCTGTCTTCTTGGGGGGGGTTGCGCTGTTGTATTTTGATTTACATCACCCTAAACACAGGTAACCAGATGTATGCGCGAACTCCAAGGTCTCACCCACTGACAAATCTGACTTTGCCCCTTCTCCACTGTTCAGTAATTACTGTCTGGTGATGAACTGCTGCCTTCGGTGGGTGTCTGACCCTCATCAGCCTCATGACACAAGGGAGTGAACGGCCACAGCTGCCTGCGCGGTGGCAAAACCTCACTAATTAGGGGACAGAGCCTGCTCATTTTCCTGCTGAGCTGAGCCAGTCGCTTGCAGCTGAGACAGAGCACAAAGTGGCACATGGAGGTTTGAACTGCTCCATGCCAGCCCAAGGGACACCCGACCTGGCATCGCCACACTCCGACCCTGCCAATCCAACCCCTGTCCCACCACAACACCATAAAAACACCAAAAATTTTTATGCAGGGGTCCACACGCCCAGCTGGCTTGGCCATGGACATCTTGAGTGCCAGAGGTAGCGGCGGAGCTACAAGAGGTTTGGAAAAGGGCTGGAGAACAGCAGAGGAAGGTCCCTTATGTCCTGTCCCCACTAACGCTCTCGTTTTCCGACTCTGACAATATTGGGGACAAAACGAAGCCACCCCATGAGAGTCAAAGGAGAGAGTCACAGCGTGAGTCTCTGCAGAGGGCAGGACTCGGGGAGGCCAAAACCAAAGGCCAAGTGCTCGTTGCGCACAGCATGAGTTGGAAGCAAACTGAACAGCAGGATTTACTTACACTTTATACACAGCATATAAAATCTCCGAGCAGAAGAGGAGCCATATGGAAACGGTTTTGTGACAGGAATTTTAGCGCAATAAATCCATAAATTTGGCCCTATCTGTCTCTGGCATATTCAAGGGTACCATGTGTGTGCGCTTGTGTTGGGAAAGGAGATGGGGGGGTTTGTCTTAAAAACTGATGAATGTGTTAAGATATACGAGAAAAAAAAACAACAGTCAAACCCAAAGGTAGCATTTCTGTTCTGCTTGTGAGAGTGTTTGCTTAGAGACCTGGAGGATGAATGAATCAGACTGTGATTAGGAGCAACATGAGCCAAAAGCAGATAAAGAAAAGGCTTTATGTAGAATAAAACGTGGCATGTAGGCCAAGTCTATACAGAACTTGATGAGTAATAAAATCTTAGAATTAAACCATGATTAAGTTCCTAACCTATGCCATCATCGTCAGTGTGCAACAAACACCCAGAGGTCTAGGAGGCCAAAATCTTGCTCGAAGTTGTGAACCAACATGAACTTCACACCTCAAACACATGTCATTTTAATCCTGTTAATAAGCGATTCCTAAAACTGCTTCTGGCAAGCAGCGTGAAATATGAATAAATACAGCAATCTGGAGAACCATCCTGGGGTCTTTTAAATTACCTTTAACGTGTGTCTCCAGGCAGGTAGCTCAGGACTCACCTTCACAGGATTTGCCATCCCTCTTCAGCTGGTAGCCCGGCCAGCACTGGCACTTGTAGCGCTCTTCACCGAGCTGAACGCACTCCTGCTCGCAGCCCCCCTTGTTAACACTGCAGGAATTGACAGCTGGAGCCAAGGAAGCATTGAAGGAATGCATGTCAGCAACCCAAGAAACTTATTTCCTATTTTAAATACATAAATGACAGTAAAAATACACCAAGCTCGCCAAACAGCTTTCACGAATGCGCCTGTCCCCATCCCCGGAGTGATTGCTCTCCCTTGCATTCGTGGTGCTGGTTTGACACAGCGTCCCACGTCGGCGAAAGCTCGTGATTCCAGCAAGAGGCAGGTGAGATCTGAGAGCTGTAATACTGACTGAAGTATAGACACCCTTTGATCTGACAGCAGCAAAGCACTCAAGAATCCACTGGGGTAAGGAGGGAAAAAAGAGCAGCAGCCCTACTGACACTTGCCCATTTGGGTTTTTTTCTGTCCCTGCTACGATTGATTAAAAATATAATAATAATTGTCCTTCAGGCTGATTTCCGCAGCCTCATACATAGGAAGCTGCAAATTGCAGGAGTCACAAGCTCTGCAGGACAGACTTACAAAGTAAACCACAAGGAACAAGAGGCTCTTTAGTAAATGTCTGAAGATGATGCTTCTTTTACTCAGACAAATTAATATTCTTTTTTGTTCAACATATATCCTCAGGCTCTGGAGAAACATTTCTCCTCCTGTCAAAATACATTAACACACACCCACACCTATTCGCACACTGCATATAAAAATAAGATAGATTGTCTGAACCAGTTATTGTGCTGTACGTATGTAAGTGTGAGTGTGTGCATGACTGCATCTATATATATTTTCACAGCAGCTATGTATTACTTTCTGCACGAGCAGCTAGAAAGACTATTTGGTCCTTCGTGGAAGGTGTGAAACTTTGGATCCAGTGAAGTCAGCAAAGAGCTTTGATATTTATTTTAGGAGTACTCATATTATTCCATTTATCTGTAAGAGACACTAAGAAAACATTAGCCACAAAAACTGCTCTAAGATACATTTCACCCTATGCTGCCAACCAGCAAATACTCAGTTTGTGCAGTCAAGTATGTGTTAAAAGGACAAAAAGAAAAGCAAATTTTTACATTATCATTGATGCATACACATCAATAGCCAGGAGACACCTTGCTGCAGCCTGGACCTGACCCTGGCTTCTGATCTCCACCTGCATCTGCAAAACCTCTCCCCAGTTAACAACGTAAATTGAAAGCAGCTCGAGTTCTAAGCAGGAGACAGCAGACCTGATACCCTCAAAGCTTCCTGCTTGCTGCACATTTGTATCCAAAGACCTGTTTTTCAGCAAGAATATTCAAATAAGATGAAAATATTTCAGAAGATGAAAAACGCCTTAAATCGGCTCCAAGTGACAGAACATACATCTCGATTTTTTAAAAGTGTCATCTTCTCCCTCCTTTTCTGGGCGTGAGCCAATTTGGATGGAAGGGGAGATAAGCAGCAACCTGTCGCACCGAGGATTTCAGAGGTTTCGGAGCCAGAAGGGGCCGGGCGTGAACTGGGAGAGCTGGCACCGGTGGGGCCGCGCAGCCCGGCCCGCCGTGGGGCTCGGGGATTTCTCCAGAGAGGCCACGGCCGGGTTTGTCACGCCGGCTGCCGCGACACCGCGCGGGCTACGCGAGAGGAGGTGCCAGACTGAAGGAGAAGAGCCGCCAGGGAAGGAGCAGGATGATTTGTGCTTGTGCGCGCTGCCAGGCGCCGGCAGCGCATCTTCGATGGGAGAAAGGGAGAGACTTGACGTGTCGTGAGTCTAACGCCACCTCCCGTAAAGGGGCCGGCGGCTGGAGGGCCGAGTGCGCGCACGGGGATCAGGCAGGAATACAGCATGCCCCCTGCTTCCAAAGATTTATTCTCCAAGTTTGGTCGGAAACCAGCGCCGCAGCGGAGTCCCGGCAGGCACAGAGGTACGGGCCCAGCGGTGCTGAGCCAGGGAGCAGCATCGGAGCAAGGGCGAGAGGCATCATGCAGGAAAGACAAGGATTTGCTGATGGTCGAGAAATAAACATTTCTCAGCCCACTATTTTTTATAATAACGGGCGTATTTGTTCAAAAAAACCTGAGGATGAAGCCATAGTTATGTGGTATACATAGCAGCCATGCGGTTAGAACATGCCAGTCTCTTCAAATCTGTTTTCCATCACCTTAAATCCAACCTTATCAATGACAAGAAATGTAACTTCAGACATAATGTGCTTTTACTTACGTGGAAAAACATAGATTTTAGAGATATTTTCTTTGTTACTTCCTCTATTAAGAGCCTTAGTGTGCAAAAGTCTCCATAAAAACCCACATCTCAACAGCTTTTCTACATAAGGCAAACATCAAAGATAACAGCTGGCACCAGAGATGAATTGGGGTCTATAGACTGTGCTCTGCTTTCACTTCTAGGAGTTCAAACAAGAATAAATTCCAGTGAAGACAATGAATTTACATCAATCCAAAACCACAGCCCAATACTACAATAAACATGTTCTCTGTCTGAGTTTCTGCTTGCCAGACACCGGTCAGTTAATCTTTAATGACATGAAATTAATTACATTAACATAATCAAGGCATTAAAACAAAACAAAACAAATTGGACAGTGTAACCTTTGGTTATTCTAATTACCTAATTTGTAGAGAGCATTCAGTCTGGCACGTGTCTAAAATTGAATTCAATATTGAGCAAAATTAGTGGGACCAAAAAGCTAGGAAAGAAAAGAAGAATTGAAAATTATGAGATTCTGGCATGGTACATAGTATCAGAGGATTCAGAAAGAACGTATTTTACTTCCATATACTAGTTGTCACTGAACAAGGCAACCCATTGTAGAGGTTGTTTGCCTTAAGAGTACGAGCAGAAGTTTCTAATGAGAGCAAGAGGAATGACAAACAACAAACTGATTTCTTCAAATCATGTATTTTGAGGTTGATAACAGCAGTGGAGGTATGGATCACCAGCAGTTAGCCAGGATCCCAAACACACTGTGATGATGCGGTAGGAGGACCAGACTCACTAGAAAGAGCTGGTGACAGAAGTTCAGTAATGTTCCATGCAAGCACATGAGAAAGTAGCTTATCCCAGGTTTTTGACTCTTCATATGTAGGCTGAATATCTTATAAGAAAATAGATCTACCTTCTTATGTATGGGAGACTTCCAAGCTATCTAGGCTGCAAAATCTGCTTCCCCTCAAGTGATTTTGGCACTTTTGCTCCCAGAAACATAGGGTTGCCAAAAAGAAAAAGAAGACGTGGAAAGAATAAACATAACAGAAATCTGGACTGGGTTTATCTGAAAAGCCTGTCTAAAGGGATGCTTTTTTCTTATTTCTGCAGCTGAGACAATCACTTTCCATAAACAGCTAATTTCCAGAACATAGTCCCTTTTTATTCTTAGTATGTAGGAGATTGTTACATCCTCTGAAGTATCAGGAAGGAAATATTATTGCTAACGCAAGCCCTATTTGAAATTCTAGATGCTCTGCTTAGCTGCACTAGGTCAAAAGAGAGGTGCATTATTGGGTTTACTTCTTGATCGGATGAGTGCTCAAAACTGAGTGTAGAAACTGGTGCAGAAGAGGCAAACTCTCCATCCCCCAACGGTCAGTGCAAGCAGTTAGTGCCCAAATCCCAATGCTAGACACTCTTGGATTACTGGTTTATATGAAATGCTTCTCTCTGTCCTCATCAATTAGTAACTGTCTTCTGCTCCAGTGCATGAGAGCTTATTATATCCATTTATTCTGGTGTGTTGTCTGAACAGCTGAAACAGAACTCAATATCCTCTGCTCAGTATTGTGTATATCCATTATCATGATAGCAGTTGTCAGTGAAACTTAACTTCTGTCTCTCATTTTAGGACTTATTTCTGTTTCTCCTTCATAATTTCTGATACTGCATACAGAACCAAACATTGTGTTAAGTATTTTTAATAACTTCTTGTGAATACTTAAATTCATTAACTGAAAACTCACTTTCTGATAATGATCATAGTTAGGACAACTCCAAACTGAGTTTCCGGATTATCTGTGCCATGAACAGACTTTACTACTGTATGTCCACAGAAGGTTTTACATATTACACAGGTAAATTCATTTTATTGCCATGATATTTACTTTTTGTGTTTATCATTCAGTTCTCTTGTTCCTTTCCCCCCTCCAAAGCCACTTTAGTCCTTTTTTCATACAAAATTCCCCCTCTACCACACATGAAAATGAGACTATTCAGAGAGAGTAACATAACTCAAACATCACATCTTTCACTTCTGGGTCTTGCTTTGTCAGATCTGATCAGAGAGAGATGAATTTCTCTCACTTCTCTTAATTCACAGAAAAACACTAGTGTTCCTAGTTAAATATGAACCACTCTGCTTTTACATTAATCTTTTCTCTCACACTAGCGTCTCCTTACGCATTCCTTCTTCAACGAAGATAATCAAGAAAAAATTGAGACTTCACTGTATTTTCAGTTGTAGTTAATTACCAAAACACTGAGAGTCACTGTATGTGGTAAACCCAACAAACCCAAAAGGGTAAGTTCTCTAAATAAAAACCATTATTCCCACAGCTTGAGTACCGGTACATCTTGTGTTCTAGCTGCATCAGTAAATTTATTGCTGTGATAATACCAGAAATGACTGATGACATATTTGGCTGATGTTGAGCACAACCAAGGGACTTTGTGCAAGAACCGAGACAATGACCAAACTGTGAGCGAACTTATTCTGCAGATGTGGTCTGACCATACTGACTGTTCTCATATTACCCAAAATCAGGCTTAAAAATTGAAACAAATTATGTCATTTTCTTCTTCCCAAATACAGAACATTTTTTGCAGAATTCAACAATCTGACTTCTGTACTGATTCAAATATAACACCAGGAAACGTGTGTGTGTATATATGCATATATATATATAATTTTTTTTTAAGCAACATGCAGAATTAACTCTGTGTGTCTTGTTTCAGGGCTCAGAGTCCAACCTAAGAAACAGAAGGGTTTATTTTTAATGGCAGACCTGCTAATCCTCTCCCCAAGCACATAAACGGGCATTATGTCACAGGCTGAACCGCCGAGCTCCATGGTGCTCTCCATTTACATGAGCATATGTAGGGTGACTCCATCCTGTAAATCAGTGATTTTTTTACCCGAATCTGAAAAACACGGTATGGCTTTTGGGATCAAATCCACCCTATTCCTACTGTTTTATAATGCTGGTTTCTTGGAATGAGATTCCTCTGACCAACATCAGATGTCTGGCAGTACAACCACGAGCAGTGTTGAGATGAGCGGAGCAGTTGCTGCCATGAGGCCTGCAGCCAGCCCATGCTGTATATTTAATGTTGACAGAAAGCGGAACACATCTACAAGCAAGCATTCATGAATTGAAGATCTTCACTATGGGAGCTTTTGAAATTAATTTAACAAAAGGCAATCAGTTTGGTTTGCCCACTTCTTTTGTTATTGGCTTTCATGTCTTGTCTTTTGCTTGGGTGTGCCACAGAGGAGTAGAGCACGGGTTCTGCTGTCTGAGCAAGGGAAATTCAGTATCAGTTGTAACAGAGATGTTACAAACAGGACTTCAGCAGACGAAGATACATCCCTGAGGTACAGGAGTAGTTCAACCTTTTAAAGACCAGTGTAGATAAAGGAATGGATCAAAGGGCATAGGACCGCTGTGGAAACAAGAAGCTTTCACAGATCCACAGCACCCTAATTACCAGTCCACAGTGTGAGCAGAATCTCAGGAAAAGTGCTCAAAACTCTCAGCTTCACACGTATGGGCAACTCCTGCATGAGTTAAAGGGATTGGCACAAACTAAACATTCATGTAAATGCCTTGGAGGAGAGTTTTCAGTCCACTCCATCCATACTTCTCACTGTGCCTAATAACTAAAATGTAAAACAGATCCAAGCAGACAATTCTGCATTACTGTTTTACCTAAAAAACTCAACATACAGCAAAGGCTGAAGAGAAGAGGTGAAGGGTAAGGCTACTTCTCTTCATGAACTCTGAAAACCAGAGAAGACCTCTGAGAGCATACTTAAATATTTCATTAGCCTTTTAGAGCTCCCTCCCTAGCTACCAGTCCATAGCACTGTATTCTCAAATGGATCTTAGTAATTCACAAATTTGGCCTCTGCTCTTGATCCTCTCAAGAGGATTTTTTCTGCTCTGCTCACTGTAGCACAGTCACAGAGATTTTACTTCATCATCTCACCCTTCAACCCAGTTAATGATATCCTCCTGCCTCTGCTCAAGCCACCACCTGAGAAAGCCTACAGGGTCCCAGTCTGGGTAGTATGATGGAGATGGTCACCTACTGTAAGGTTAAATCCAACTTCAGGGTGGCAACCACAAGGTTTTATTTTGTCCTCATCACTGAAGACACAAGCTGCACTTTGGGATGGCTTGGTTGGAAGAGCAGGGTTCTGCCAGGCACCTGTGGGCAGGAGATCTCACTATCCATTGTTTGTAGCTCTTCAGAAAAAAGCAGGCAAAAACACTAAGTAAGAGGAAGAGTAGTGGGGGCAGAAAAGTCCAGGGCATGGCTGGAAAATGGAGGGGGATGTGCCACGAAGAAAAAATGCTCAGAATCGGAAAAACATTTTTACTGGAATTGAAAAGCCCCTATTTTTTTTAATGCCTGCTGCAAAATGAAAGAAATTTTCACAAGAATGCCTCACAGATACACGGGACACCATCACCGCTTTGTTCTTAAAAAAAAAGAACAAATTTGGAAAGACTCAAATTGTCACAAACTTCTTGAACTGAAAGGGATACTGCCATCCGTTGTGAAATAGGCAAAACTCAGACTGGGGAAGTCCACACACTTCTGCACTTATGCAAAGGCAGGTTTAGCAGAAAAAAAAAAAAAAAAAACCCACGTCTTGAAGCACGTGAAGTGCTTGTTAATGTTTACTTACCGATGCAAGTGCAGCCATCGGCATGGAGCCGGTATCCCGCCCGGCACTGGCAGTGGAAGGAGCCGTGCGTGTTGACACAGCCTTGCTGGCAGCCACCATTCACCACCGTGCACTCGTCCACGTCTAGAGCAGGAAGGCAGATGATGAGAATTACAAGATGTGCACCAGTTCTCCTGGACACATAGCTCATACATAATGCAACCATTACAGTCAGGCTGGGTTTTTGTTTACTTCGCTGCTGCGCTGTAAACAGAGCAAAGAAAATTGAAATTTTATGGTGTTTTTCAAAGTTCCTGCAGGCACTGCCTCTGTAGTCTCTACTTCTGAAACCCTTGTTAATTAGAGTGATCTGTGACATGGCTGTTTCCTCAGGGCCAAGAGAAAAATACAGGGAAAGAATTAGAGTAAGATAACACAACTGAGCTTGTAGATACCACTGGTCAAACATTTGGCTTTTGTAAAAATCTGCTGTATGAAGATTTCTTTTTGCATCATGCCTTTAATCCTATTAGCAGCTGCTCTTGAGGGTACAAGCATGTACAACTGACATAAAAGGAACAAAGTCATGCAAGAGCAGACACCATCCTCTCAATCAACATTACATTTTTAAGCACTGAGTACACAGAGAGCTTAGACACTACATTTAAAAAGAACGATGATTTTGTGCCGTGTTTTCTGTGACTTGTCCCTTGGGCTTCCTTGTGTTCACCTGAACTTTCCATAACACCTTCTCAGATGACCTCCCAGAAAAATTATGTCATTTCCTGATGATACCTTTTCCAAACCTAAGCAGGTATCTTTCCATATTTCACATTTTAGGGGATTGCATCCAGCCAAATGAAGAAGTACACTAGCATTAAACCAGCTTGAGAGCGCTGCTGTAACATTTTAACTGAAAATGATGGATAAAAAAAAAAAAAAATCAAGAACAGTTTAAGTAAACAGGTGAAGGTTTAAAATACACCCAACAAAACTGAATTTCCGAAAGCACCACATAAGAAGTTTCTGAACATTTTCAGCAACCCTGGGCTACTGTAAATAGCATTTGATAGGGATGTTGACACCATTATCTTAAATATTGACAGAGAAGGCATTGGAAATAAGGGTCAATTAGTCCATTCCCTGACAAAATTTCACCTCATAGATGTCTGCCTAGAATTTATCTGTCCTTTCCTTAACAGCCCCCAGGGATGGCAACTCCACCTCTGTCCATCTCACCCAGGGGTGAGGCTGATACCAAATTACCCTGACCGCCAAGGACCCTCTCCTCGTGCCAAATCTAAACCTCCCTCCTGCAACAGACTTCTATAAAAAAAACCCCTTTCAACATGAAACACTCCCCTTGATTTAACTGCTCTTTAAATCATGTTCTCAAATCATCGAAGGGATTTACCCACCCAAGCACACCCAAACGGCTGCGGATGAGGAGACTGGGATTTAAAGAAATAAAAGAGTGGCTGCAACGAGAAGCAAGTCTGCAGTTGCTGCTGTGGGGAAGCAAGCTGGCAGCAGAGCAGAACGCAGCAACACAAAGAGGTTGGGTTTTTTCCCCCCCATATTTCACTTGAGGAACAAGGAGTCTGGCTTTCATATTTCTGCTGCTGAGATATCTGCTTTGCATTTAGCTTTCATGGTTTGCATTTTTTTTTAATGCTTTTATTTTTATTTCATTTTAGAAAATCTAATCAAAATTAAATGAAAAAGGAAGTTTTAAAAATGACTTGGAAATACACAATGTCCTGGTCCAAAGGAAATGCATTTATAAAGTTAAATTTTAATACTTCACATGTGAATTTCACTCACCTAGAATGAAATTCTGGTGTTGACTAGTGTTTAAATTCAGACCATTTGCTAAAGTGCGCCACTTTTTAATCCTTCTGCTATATTTGCTGTTTTATTAGACTGTATACTATATACATTTCCTACCGCCTGGAGACATCTGGAATACTCTTTTTTCAAACAGAAGTTTTGCTTTTTTTAATGTAAACAGTAAACAGAAAATGTTATTCATCTTGTTGAATTCTATACTGTTACGAAGTAGCCTGCTGAAAAACGCCAGGACAAAGTCAAACCCAGGCAACTAGTTGTCTTGAGTATCACAAAAACAAAATAAGCAAAAAAAGCTCAGAAAAAATATAACAAGGAAGCAACAGAACTATATAGTACACCACGTTCCAGTATTTATACCTCAATAAAATAATAGGAGCTTCAATATATTCATTTTATAGGCTACAATCAGCTGCAGAATTTCTCTAATATACCAAATACAGTTTTAAGTTAGGATATCAGCACTTACAAAGGAGAAGAAATAGTCCAGCTATTAAAAATGAGCACTTGGAGTTAGCTGTATTTGTTAGTCTCTATTTGAACATTCAGAGCAGTGACTTGGTTTACGGGGCAGCTCTGCACCCAGCAGCAGCTCCTCTTTCAATGGCATCGCCCTCGTGCTGGCACATCCCGCAAGGCTGTAACACAATTATATTGCTGAAAGGCAATATCATTAAATGAAAAATAAAAGACCACAAAATACTTGTATATACAAGCTACACCTAACTCCACCCCAAGACTCCCTGCAGCAAGTGAGGGAAAAAAACAGAGGTGAGACCAACGATTCTCCAACACAACTCCAACTTGAGCAGCAAGTTTGATGACAGACAATCCCTTCTAGTCTCAGGCTTTCTCTGCAAGATCAGTATTTTAAGGATTATATGTTGAAAGATTCTTTCACATATTACAGATATAATTAAGAAAAATGCAATGCACAGTTGCCTTTCAACGTCTCCTACATCTCAAGGCCAGGAAACAACTTTGCCCCCAGTTACAGAAGAAAAATGCCTTTATTATTTTGTCTAGGGAGCAGTCTGCAAAGTAGACACTAATCTAAATGCGTGAACTGCACTTGAAAGTTTTAAAAGTCTAACCTATTTGGACTTTTATATTTAATTTGCTGTACTAGTGAAGATATATATACCAGGAATAAAACAGATTATGCTGTTGTCGATACAGAAGTAGCCATTTCTTTTTCTACATGGGAATAACTATAGAAATATGAAATTATTCTAGAATTATGTTATAAAAATATAAAAAATATTATAGAATTATAAAGTCATTCTATTGTAATTCTAGAATATTATGGGATTATGGAAGATTGTATCTGTTTAACAATACACTATAATTAAATTTGGATTAGTTTCTACTGCAGATCAAACTGAAACACCTACGTGCTCAACTCTCTACAGCTGCAATTTAGGACGCTTATCTGAATAACCCAAATTTCAAGCCATTTATGGCTTGCTTATCACAAGTCAGACCGTGATGAAAGCAACTGCATTCCTGCAAAACAGCAGGAGAGCAATCCGCTGAGACGAGCGGCGAGAGGCGAAATGAGAACGGTGTGCTGTCCCCAGGCTATCTTGCGAAGGGGATTATGCTGCTGGGTGACTAGAGCAGAGTCAGGACGTGAATATCCTCCTTCTCAGCTAGGGAAAAGTTCAGCAGAGATACATTTTAGCGGGATCCCCCACTGAAGGTATCTCTGCTTTCCATGCTGCCCATACACAGCACGCATCCACACAGGGACTGTGTCCCCATTTGCCCACTTTTCATCAGGAACAACCTGGAAGCAATAACCTTATGGTCAGTCATACAAGCCGAAAATCAATCCTACGTATTTCCAAGATGACAAGTGTTTTAGCCACCATGACATGTACCTTTATTAGCGCTTCATGCTTCTGAAGTCTGTGCATTTGGACTGAGCTCTGCGCATCGCGACTGCACACTGCCCTTTCCTTCATCCCAAAAGGATGCACATCTCGAACGTGTCTCAAACGTGGGATAAGAAGACGCAGCGTACAAATGCACAACCTGCTGCCAGCAGCATGCCCTTTCCAAGGGCAGATCATACTGATGAAGCTACAGATTTTGAAGTCCTCCATACACCTGAATGGGGGCTCTGATAATCTTCAAGACAGTTTGTCCCCAGTCGATTTGACAGGACATGTTAAAGAGAGTCCCATTTCTCTGCCCAAAACCTGTTTAAATCTAGAGCTCGGTGATTGCGTGTTTGGAATTTGGGGTCATGGCATCAATGGCTTTTTTCATACCGTTACTAAAATGTTTAGGAACAGCTATGATCAATCAGTTCCCAAAAAATAAACAGACTGCTGTGTTAAATGGACAATTAGTGAACCTGCAACCACATTTTTATAAAGGAGAAAAAAGCAATATGTTGCCAGATCAATTCTGTACTAAAAAACAGCTTAGCTTTTCAAACTATTAAGGAATGTAAACAAAATGTAAAACTAAACCCCAACAGAAGAAAAAAAAAATAGTTCAGGTGGCAGCAGGATCGAGTGTTTGCAGTATCATCTCCATTTTTATGATCTGTTCCCTCTTTTCTGGCTGTGTAGTGCAAGACAGAGTTGTGAGCAGGTGGACTATTTTTCAGCTCCCAGTTTTTAAGTTTTCCACCTGCAACACCCCAGGACCAGGGGCAGGTCAAGGACAGGCTGCAGCCACAGCCCCCACGTCTCCGGACAGAGGGGAGCTGGTGTTGCCAAAGGTGCTTGTACTGCAAACCGGGTACGTCCTTAAACCTGCATGTAACAAACACCTGAAGGAAGGGTCACGGGCCTCCGAAGGGCCTTAGAAACATTTGTCCCTATTTTAAACACCGGACAGGCACTTCATGCAATTCCAAGTCCTCTTTGCTTTTAAATCATTTTTTTCCAAGGAACCTGTCTAGCAATTTCTGCCATGACTACTCCCACGATTAATGCATCACCCGCTCTCCCGTACGTCTGTAATGATCCATGATCCTCTACAGGTATATGCATATATTTGGGCTTTGGTGCAGGACAAATGCCACTTCACATCTCACAGTGTCTGCAGAAATACTGAAAGCCAAGCCGGCTTTTCTTTCTAATTCCACTTATTTTTTAAAGCACTCCATTCCTCACAAAGTTATTTACCACTTTTATCACTTTTCACATGCCTTTTGTGCACGTATGTGCAGCTGCTCTGAAAGTACAAGATGAAACAAACCTCTAATATTAAGTTTATGGCACATGTTTTCTGCTTGCACATTTTTAGTCAAATGAAAGGTATAAAGTTACTTAAAATATAACCTCTACTGCTGACCTGAGTTCCCTTCTTTGGGTTGGCCAAGCCAACAATGGCACAAACATTTTGAGAATCTCAAATGGAAAGAGAGATGATGTGAGATGGGTTGCACAGGGATGGCATTCGCATCGAGGACACTTTGTCAAGAGCACAATGTGAGGTCTAAGCAGACACAGGGTGGCAGAGCACCGTTTACCTCTCAGCGAGCTTCATGGAGCCAGGGGCATTTCTTCTGGGTGACACAAATGAACAGGCTTTCTCTCCCTTGACTGTAAAAACATGTACAGATTGACAACTGTTTAAAGCCAGTGCTTTCTGATAGATAAGCAGAAAAAAAAAATGCCTCTTCACAGTGCCCAGGCACTGCTGGAGAAAGAAACCAGAACTGGGCAGTACAGACCTCACCACTTGACAGTTTTTTCATTTTTTGAGTTTTTGCAAAAACTCTTTACTGTGGAAACTAAAGAACAATATGAAGAGAGACAGAGACAAAATAGTTGTGAGCATCGCTCACTCCACAAACACCAGAGCCTTGATATGATGAAAAAATTTCTGTCCAGCTGGGAGCTGATGTAGGAAACACGTTCTGGGTACACGCTAGAACCATCGCCTGCATGCAGGGACCTAAACCACCACAATACCATCTGTGGGTCTGGCCCAAATTACTTCCACAGAAGCATAACTACACCCTTTTTACCAGATGCCTAAGAAATAGTACATAAAATTGGAATGAATGACACATGCATGTTTCCATTTTCCATTCACCACAATCCCCTCAGGTCGCTGCAGAAAGGACGCAACCAGCAGAAGCGGGGAAACACAAAACCCTGCTTGCATTTACTTAGAGGACGGTTTACACCAATGGTGTGAAAGTCAGATTACAATTAAAAAAATTATAGTAATTATTTTAAAAAATCATGACCAGAAAGAGGAAGCACAGTGTAATCTTTGTAGAATTATCCTAAAATTCAGTAAAATCAGGAGTTTGTCTCTTCTTTACCCAGAGAACTCTGTGGGTCATTGATCCCCACACAATATTGTGAGGATTCGTCAGTAATGGTGATGATAGAGAAACTGGGAAGGGACGATTCAATCTTATGTAAAGAACTACAACCACAAACCTTAAGTGGCTATATTTTAAATTATCATAAATGGATAAACTGTTCAGCCCAAACATTTATTTGGAAATAAATTAACAAAAATCTGGTTTACCAATCCCTTGTCCTGACTAGCTCTCCCTGTCTCTCCAGCTGCAGATTATTTAGTAAATCTGACATGAAAACTCTCTGATTGTTTGCTATTTAATGCAACACTTAAAATCAACAAAGATGCATGACAGTGCTTTCCCTTCTGTTATTTGTAACAGCACTGTGATTAGTATCTTTTATATATTCCAAGGAATGTTTAAACTTCACAGAAGTTATGAAATGAAAATATCATATGGTCTTTCCTCACTAATTTACATGGTGGATTTTACACACTAATTTAGTGTGTTTCTAAATTAAATAATTTATATACTTCAGGGAAGGGAGGGAAGCAGGCTTGGTTCCGTCATTCATAAGCTGATCACAAAAGTAAGAAACTATTTCTCTAAAGTGAAATATAAAATAAGACCTGCTATTTCAATAAGTAGATACATTTATGACAGATTCAGCTCACAGCTTCCTTTAACTCACAATCTCCCCAAGTTTCAAGTTTGAAAATGTCCATAATTTGACAACCAGTGAGAATCCACTCACAAATGCACTCACTATTAAGCATGACATAATTTGCTCTTGCAGAAGAAGTTTTTAAAAAGCATCTCTCCTGTTGTACTAACAGTAAAGTGGTTTTCAAGGTTTGAAAGTTTGATTGGAGGAGTTTTGAAACTCCTGTTGATAGAAAAATATTTGTCCGTTTTCTCCACAATGAAGGAAGTTTGACATTAGTATTGACTCTAGGAAGAGAAATACTAGTTTAAAGTCTGGTCAAAAACAAAGCCTAAAATTCATCAAGGAAAAGCAGAATTTCTGTTCATATTAATAAAAAACATACTTCTGTTTCACTGAACCAAACTGAGCAGCAAAGAGGGAAAAGAGCAGTTTTTGATAGCTGTGAGATTTTCAATTGCAAAACCCCTAGTCTAGGGCTTTTTTTTATGCTTCACAAAACCATAAATATGCTACAAGCTCTTTTGAGTGGTCTACTAGAACCTGATGTTAAAACACCTTCGTGAAATAGCTTTCAGCACAGATAAATGCGCTCCTGCGGAGCCAGCTGGGTCATTTTGAACTGTTAGCGCTCCTAGGCTTTTATTTTTGCTCCTCAGCTATTTGTTTCTGCCCTTTCCTGCCCCCTCCAATGGATTATATGAGCATCTATTGTCTGCTCTGGTTCAAAGTCACCCAGGTTAGCTCCAACCGCTGCTGAAGCTTACTTAAATTTCCGTAAGTCACAGGTGTCTGAGGCAAGCCTGCTACAACAAAATTAATTAATGGAATAGCTTCAGCAAACCGTACTGAAAGGAGCATGTCACGTCTGATAAGAGATTGGTTAAAAGGCATGGTTAAGAGATTCCTTACCCAATTTAGTCCCTGCGAACTGACTCCACAATGAAAGAGGACCCCTGTTAGCGCAGTGAGTTTTCTACTATGTTTCTTCTTTGCCCAGGATTAAGGACAAAGCAGCTTTAACCAGCACTGATTTTGGCAGGGCTAGCCAATTAGCCATGAACAGAAACAGGCTTTCCACGTTATCTGATTGTTTACCTTCCCCTGAAAATCTATGGTATTAAACAAAACAAAGCTTTTTGTACCGGGCTCACTGTCTTTTAGTCTGCTACCTCCCTTCAGACCTCCCTGGTGATTCGGTCACATCGTGGAGGGGAATTTTCTGCCCTGTAGTTGGTACCTTGCCCTAAATTTCAGATGTTTTCCAGGTAGCTACAATGACTTCCAGCCGTGTCTACATGGGGTTTCCTTTCGCTTACCCCTGGTTTATCTGTCTTTATGCTGAGAACACCAAATCACAGGGACCATGGCACTGTGAAATGCTGAACAGCAGCGTCATCTATGGGACCGTGTCTGTGTTAGGTGATATATATTTATGTCCAGGTCTGAAGGGAGATGTATTTCCCCATGACTGTTTTCAAGGAGGGAAGAGAACAGAGGTGTCTCTGACGTACAGCTTTTTGGGGAGATCATGGAGCAGCTGTGGGGGAAAGGCAGAGAGCTGCTTCCAGCACAGTGCAAGCTGCCCCACAACCCACTGCTGGGGAAAAGGCTTCTAGAAAAACTGAAAGGGTCATCCCACCCAATCAAGCCTTACAGACCTGGATTTCATTTCCTGATCTGTCACTGTATATAGAAATATTGGCCTTATTGGAGAATAAATACACTAATAAATTGCTAGGAGATGTCACGCAACCCTGTTAGTGGGGGCCACAGATGATTTGAAAGAATGACATTGATTTGCCAAAAGACCCTAGTAATTTGAATTCATTGTTGGGACAGGGAAGGAATATATCAAGGCAAAGATCCTTTATGATTTTTTCTTTTTAAACTTTTTTTTCTTTTTTTTCACCTTAATATTGTTTTCATGCGAAGACTGGCACAATACAACCATTGCAAATGGAGACTGTTCCTCACCAATGACTGGATCCCGCAATCACAGTTCATTTCTCAGATGTCCCTCAAGGCCAGATCTCCTGGACAGTGACATGAAAAGACAAAAATGGCCAATATCTGCACTGCCGCTTTCTGCTTACTTTCAATGCCTGACATGCCAATCTCTCCCAAGATATTTAACAGTGGTTTAGCTCAATAAACAGCTAAGAGCCCCTCATCCACAAGTCTATATGCAAACCATATGTTGCAGTTGAAAACTCTGAAGATTATAATTAAAACTGTCCATTCAATTTAAACAAGGTGAAGAATGAAAACTATTTCAAATTCAATAAACAGGCCATTTGAAAGTGCAGACGTTGTGGAGGACAAGCTTAACAACTTAATTGACAGGTAAAGCTTCATTTCTAATCCTCATTTTGATATCGTCTGTAGCCTCAGGAGTCAAAACACATCACTGCTCAGTCCTCAAAATATGCAGAGAAAATGAAAATGTCAGTTGAATGAAAAAAAGGAGAAGCATCTGTTTGATAGCTGTGCAAGCCTGTGATATGTAAACTGCTTTGGAGTCAAGCAGCCCTAGAGTTTCAAGGCATTCTTCATTAAAAATACACATACAGAGACAGACATATATATAAATATATATATATGTGTGAGTTTTAAGCAGTTATTGGGGCCAGATTATTTGCAAGAAAATAAGGGTATAGAATTAAAGTCAGGAACATGACAATTTCATGCACCGACCTCAGACAATACTGTAATGTTTTCACACAGCAGTGAAGAAATACTTTTCCCCCATCTTTTCACAATGTAGATCTGTACATTTTTCTCCACTCCTAAGTCTTTAAAACAAAAAGAGAAAGATGCATTTCTGAATCTTGCAGTAGTACACAGCATCTCAGCAAAGTAAAGCCAAAAAGGAAGACTGATAGGGTTACCAGCCTCCACGGTGGGGTTATACTAACAGATATTTTGGCAACTAAACACCCTTGATGATTCCAATTCACATCAATATGAAACCCACACAGATGGACATAAGCTCTCAGTGGAAAAACTGTTGCCAGGATAAGTGAATGACCACATGAAATAACAAGGGAGTACAATCTGAAGAATGACAATCCAGACAAAGGCGTAACTTAGGATCTTCGAAGATGTTTATATACTGAAGAAAATGGCCTCATTAATTTTACTGTTTCCTGTGGAAAAGAAGTGAATGTACTGGCTGTAAACAGTGAAGTTGGAAGAGGACATTTTGCCTGTGCACCGCAACAGTGTGGGCTGAAACACAATAATGAAAGTTTTATGTAATTTCTGCTTAGGACAAAGGCTTTGAGATCACTAGCATCAGCAGCTTCACCGCAATGCTCCTGCAAGTTTTTCTGATGTGGGGCAGAATAGCAGAAGAAAAATTTGTTATGGGGCTATCAATTTTTAAATACAGTTCCTCAGCACAACTCAGTTAGGACATGCTGGGAGGCAGGAGGGTGGCAAAGGAGGAAAGGATCTCTACGAGGAGATGTACTTCATAAGCGACAGCATGATACAGCCCAAACTCCTTGTGCAGACTCAAATTTGAGACATACTAAGGAGGTTTATACATTGGGCCATCAGCATCTTCTCTCAGCAGGATATGACAGTTTGAAAAAAAGTTATGGAATAAAAAGAGAGAAATAACTGATCTGATGTGAACATCTGTTTTTTGTTAGCAGCAATATTAATGCCTGCTTGCTGAGCTCAGTAAGTGTCTTTACTACAGTAGAATGCATAGAGAAATCTTTTCCACACACAGTAGGTAAAATATGCAAAAGAAAATGTTAATCATGCAAATACCTTCATAATCTGATGTTTCAAGCTTACAGTACATACGCTCTGCTGGTCGGAAACATGAATGCTATTTGTGACAAATGTCCTTGAGTTGGTAAAAAGCTTTAAGACATCACATGGATAGACTTGTCACGCAAACTGACTGGAACATAAGCCAATCTTGGGAATAATTGGTTTGGGAGGACCAATCGCCAGTTGGAATTGGATTGTTCAACACGTGCAGCATGTGCAACGCCGGCACTGCGCTCGCAGTGACAATTCTGCGCGGGACTAGGACAGGGAGGGAAAACACACCACTCAGGCACCGAGCTCCACCTCTCTGCCAGTCTCACCTAGACGTGAGCACAGCACAATCCACTCCATTTCTGCAAAAAACAGCTCACTGACATTGCTCCACAGCCATTAGTGAGCAGGGCACCTCCTCAAGAAGCCGCCACAAGCATCGATCCCGCGCGAGAGCTACCGCAAATCCAGGCTGATTTGCAACACAGATCACCAGCGAGTAAAAGGCAGCATTTTACACAGATTTTCTTGCTCTGCTTCCTTATGACATATTGTGCTGCTTTTGACTGAGAGAGAGTCAATTTTTTTCCATATCAGCTAGTATGGGGCCATGTTTTGGATTTGCACTGAAAACAGTGCTGATAAGAGGGATGTTTTCATATTTTTGTTACCGCTGAGCAGCACTAACACAGAGCTGAAGCCTTTTTTTGCTCCTCACCCCACTCCACCAGTGAGAGGGCTGGGGGGGGGACGACACAGCCGTGTCACCCCAGCCCATACAACATCATGCTCAGCGTATAGAGCTGGGGGGGGAAGGAGAAAGGGGGGGACGTTCGGAGCAATGACATTTGTCTGCCCCAGTCACCGTTACACTTGATGGAGCCCGGCTGGCCTGGGGACAGCTGAGAACCCAGGTGTCCATGGGAAGGGGGGGGAGGAATTCCTTGTTTTGCTTTGCTTGTGTGCATGGCTTTGGCTTTACTTATTAAACTGTCTTTATCTCAACTCACAAGTTTTCTCACGTTTCTGATTCTCTCCCCCATCCCACTCAGGGAGGGGAGCAAGCAGCTCTGTGGGGCTTAGTTGCCAGCTGGGGTTAAACCATGACACATCTATTAGTCACAACGCTGCAGAGATTCAACCACAAGACAAGAGAAGTGGCATTAACACATCCCAAACCTGTCCATACCAACTTCCAGAGCTGGCTCCTAATGAACAATGTCACCAGGCACATTTTTGCCTCCTTTTTTTTCCTCTTCCAGAGATTAAAAATGACATCAAATTAATCACTTGATTGCTCCATTTTTCTTAGCTGTTTTTGAACTCCTTGACTGACATTGAATCTCTTTTGGGATAGTAATTGTTAACAAGGTTCACAGGTGGGTGTTTCGAAGATCTGGTATGCAACAATGGCAGGTTTATTTCAAGTTGGCCTTCTAATAAATCCCAGTTAAAGCCCTCAGGTACTCATGTAATTGAAGTTTCAGTAATCCAATATGATGTTGATCAAACTACTGATCTTTTAATAACGAATTGTAGCCCTCCCAGCAGTTGCTATCTTGCTGACAGTCATGTCTGGATCACTTCCTCTGGGCCAATACTTTGAACAGAGAAGCTGACAGATTTCTGTTTGGTTTAGATTTTATCACAAATTGTTTTAAAGCTTTTTAGGGATATATCAGATGGCTCGTAAAATCCACTGGGCATTTCAATAAAAAATGGGATTTCTATTAATTGTCCCAGTGAAGACCAGTATTAAATGCTTCTAAAGAGGAATATAAACACCACTTCTTCCTATCTCTGTATCTGCCTTAGTCCTTGTTTACTTAGCCTGTAGGCAAAGCTACAGAAAAAGCGGTAGTTACCCTGCACAATACTCTCCACTGAAAAGCAAATGTGCACATTTTTCCTCTCATAATTTCCATTTAAAGTATGAATTGAAGGTTTCTAAGCCTTGCCTCTCTACACAAGAATAATTCAGTTGCAATTTACATTTTCGATGTGCTCAAAATGAACACCAAGATGACTCATGTGCTGTTTATAAGATGATTATATTTGCTGGTAAATACCTTGCTACAAACAAGCTATAATTTAAGTATTCAAAAGTCTTGCTTCTGCATAAAATTACTACTAACTGTAATTTTGGAGATCATGACCAGAGCTTCAATTTCAGGCTTGCAAAGCTCTTCCTACACAATGATTCTTAAAAGCACGAGTGTATTTTCTTCTCTGACAATGGCAATCATTGTATCTCTGTAATTGCGGAAAAGATTACCTAGCTTTTAATTCACATTAGTCAGCTGCAACAATACCATGCTTCTTTCCTTTCCTCCAAAATAAACTAATTATTGTCAATCAGCCCAGTGGAATGTTAACATTCTCCATAACCTCCCTTTCAGAGGTAGTCATAATGCTAGAAACTAGCTAATATAAACTAATCGGAGCCCTAGAAATATCTCAAAACATATTTGTACCGCAGTCTATCATTTTTGCCATATTAATTCTAAATATTATATATTGTCTGGACAATAATAGTCTTTTCATATAGTTATATAGTGCTTTTCATCTAGCTATTCATAGCTCTTGCATTAATTAAACAGCATTAAATCATTAATTAAAACATTAATTAAACAAAATTTTTAAATGGTGTAGCAAATACTGTACTATTTCCAAACTTTAAATGTTTTAATTGTCAAAAGCTAATCAGTAAAGCTTTATGCACCAAGCAGTTTGAACAAAGAAAACTTTTCAGGGCAGTATGTTTGCTCATGCACAACTTTCTGCACAAACTCACAACTGCAAGAGCTGGAGTGACACGCAGAGAAACCACGAAGGGGATGACTGTCATTCTCCCCTCACTTTAAGCAACCACTCCTTTCCAAAGATAATAGCAAGTTACGGTTCCCACTTATTATTTCTTTCCAGCTGGTAGGGCCCATGTGAGGCTTTTCAGATCCCAGCGGAAGAGAGGGGAGCTGGAAGCCTTGGGGAAGCAGCCCGTGCGCCGAGCCTATAATCAGCGGTGACGCACGGTGAGCTTTCAAGCGCCATATGGGCTAGACCAGCAGACGCCGTAGAGATGGGACTCTCCGTTTGTTGTTACCTGGGAGGCCTGTGACATCAAGAAATGTTTCCCTTTCAACCCGTGTCAGATCAGCAATCAATAATTCATCTGATGGCTGAATGCAGAACGGGGTGTCGGGTTTCTGTGAATTAATAATAATACTATGCTTTTTAAGAAATGTGCTGCTTTGAAACACAGCAGAAGATATGCTGCAGGAATCGTATGACATGCCGGTAAGCTGTGCTACACCCAGCCCCGTGTAATCCTTACATAACCTGAAAATTAAACTGCCAGTTGTGTGGCTTGTTTATGCAAAAGGCTGTTATTAAAATGCTGCAGTTGAATTAAGCATTTGAAGAGAAAAATCTAGACACCGAAAAAAAAACCTCCATGGGAAAAAAAAAAAAAGAGATTTTTTTTCCCTTTGTGGAAAAAAAGAGATATTTACCAAGATTATCCTGAAATAATCACTGCATTCTTGAAATATAAGTGGTCCCAGTCTGCCCCAAAAGCCAAGGCTGTAGATGCAGGTAGGGCTCCTTCAGCTGTTGCTTTGGAGCCTCGGATTAGGATATTGCTCTTGACACCAGCCATTTCTACCCAACTGGTCTGCATAAAACTTCTGCTTAAAAAGTGACTGAAAACTGACTGTGCCTGTCCTCGGCTCCAATCAATAAAAACATGCATCCAGGATAAACGAGCTCACTCTTCAATGGCAATATTCACTTTGGAGGAAGCTGTCATAACTGTTAGTTCATCTACCCTGAGGGATATCAGATGTGAGAAATTATGTGGTTTAGCTCACAGTCGTCTTTGTTCAGTGTGTAAGAGAGAAGCGGGGAGACTTTAGCAGTAGTTAAGCATGAATCAGGAAAAACCTAAATAAGTGCAATTAAAATTCAAAAATAAATCAATTATCGGAGCATCAGATGCTCTTCTCAGCTATGACTGACACATAAGTGCTCAAAAAGATAGGTTGGAAGTGTCTGTTCGGGTCCAAGTGATGCGTCTACCCTTCCCCGATTGAAGGGAAACAGGTCAGGCACAAAATGACTGTGATTTTGCTGAGTTTAGTATATGATACATTTTAATAAGATTGAAAGGGTTCATGCGTCCCCGGCGTGTAATTGAGTGAATTAGGCTTGGGAGAGCGCACAAAATGAGAGGGGACTGACCAAACCAACCCACGGAATTCACTGCGTGCTGACAGCCGCTGAGAGCCTGAAATGAACCTGCCGAAATTCAGCTCACGTTCCTGCCTGCCTTGGGCTTGCCATTAATCAGGATTCAGGTAATTCATTTAAAAAGTCCAATAACCTACAGTTAATGTTACCTTTACTATGAATCTGTTCTAATTTTTACTACTTATTTTGAGCACATTTTTTGCTGTAGTACTACCACGAAGAGACAAATGCAGAAAGATGACACTATTTGCCTAGGAGAGTGCAACAGCTCCTCGCAGCTATTGATCCCAGCTGACTCCGAATGCAGCACAGGAGCACGTAAGAAAGGTCACACGAACGACCTCCAGCCTTTATTTCTTCTCAAGAGCCAGAGAGAGATGCTTAAAAACGAGAACCGGGAATTTCCAAAAGAATTGCTCAGGAGTAGAAATGAAAATACGTTTCTAATAAAGTTTGCAAATGTAGCTGTGAATGTCTTCAGTAGTTTCTCTCTGGATCTTCTCTGCAGCCATGCACAAACAGCATGCAGGTCTCCTGCCTAAATCAAATAGTCTCCAGAAAACCATGGAAGTCTGACTGCGTAATGCTAAATAGTATTTAAAATGCACAATTAATCCTTAATCTTAGTATATTTCCTTTTATAAGAGGAGTATGGGAAACCTTGATTTTTATCAACTGAAATCAAGACCAGTAATTATGCTTTTTCTTTGTGATTAAAGATACTGATTTGACAAGTAGGAGCAACCATAAATAAACAATATTTAAATGCAAAAACAGGTATTACTTCTTGTTGAATTCACTTCAGATGATCAGTATTCTGGATGTACAAACTAATGGAGATGAAAATATTTATGCTTTGGCCTCTGACAGAGTACTTCACAGCTTTTTTACATTTTTGAAACTTAAATACTTTGACTTTTCTGACATAGCTATAAAAACACATGCTGGAGTCCCAGGGCACCTGAGAGCACCTAACAACAGTGTTAGGAATACCAGAAATTAGGTTTTGTCCTCTTTTCTCTCACAATTCCTTTTTTTTTTTGCTTATTCTTTTTCTCTTCCTTTTGAATTGCTGTAAAAAACCCAATACATTAAGATATCTTTGTTATCAAGATTGTTCACCCAGGGCCTGTTAATGTCACAAGATGGAGTTGTCTATTCCCCGAATTCTCTGAGGTGGACATTAAGTGAGCACAGTAATTCAATTACAAATTATTAGATAATTGTGATACAATTCCTGTAACTTGTTTTATTTCCATATCTCAAGACAAAGTCTTGAAATTGAGACAGATGAAAAAGGCTGGGTGGCTTCACCTCATCTAGGAGTACCTTCACTCGATCGCTCTAAGATTTGAGTTCATGAGGAGTGGTACTTGTTGCACCAGTAGCCAGAACTGGTATGTTTTTCTTTTTGTAAAATGTAATTTATTTTCCTTATACTTCTATTGAAGTGTTCCTGAAAATAACTAACTCTGTGTCATGGCATGCCCTAGTGTTACGAGTCAAATGCAACTTTCTAAGACAATGCAAAAGCATCCTGAATCCCTCCAGTGGACTATTTTCTCCTGTTCTACTAAAAAATAAATAAATAAATGTAAAAGCTCCTTGGAATTTCCCTAGAGGTACATGGTATTATGTCCTTCAGTTTTTTTTTTTCCCACAGGACATGGCAGAGGCCTGGTGCATTGATCTGTCTAGCGAGGAAAGCAGTCCAAATGCGGAATTAACATGTTTGTTCTCTTTGAAAAAAACAGAGAATAAGTCACACCTTAAACTTTACAGACTAAATAATGCTGAGGTCATTTTAATAAACACTTTCTTTCTCTTAGACAAATCCCTCAGTACTCCTTTTAGCCCAGCTATTAACTCTTCTGTGGCAAGAGTGCTTGGAGAGTTCCCCTCCGACCCGGGGTCAGGCTGAACCAGTGACACTGGTGACTATTACATTACCGGAGTAAACAGCGGTGGCCTTGAAAAGTCACACACTGGCTCTGGACACAGCTGCTCCCAAAGTCCTTCTGGCAAAGGTCAGGAAACCAGCCAGGGCTCTGAGGTTTGACTGAAACCCCCGGGGAGGGGCTTGCAGTGATTGCAATATTACTCTAATCAGTAAAATTAAAGCTTCTTTTCATCAACAGCTAATCACAGGACTTCATTTGTCTCTGACTTCCTTCAGTTGCCTGGACAGATAAGAGCACAATAATATAAATAAGAAATGACAGTTTACCGAAGAAGGTTAACATAAGGTCACGACCTTTTTTTATTTGACTTCTGGAGCTTATTCATGTGTGAAAACGTGCTTTTGTAGCTGTAGCCTCAGTGTCCCTTACAGATCTGGACTTGTGCCAATAATTGCATTTTAAAATGGTATTTCCATTCAGAAAATACCATTTCTGCTTTTTGTAATGTTCGAATAGAGTTGTGTTAGTATAAAATATTAAATCAGAACATCTATACATCTCACAGTTTATCTCATAGTTGTAACAAGTCAGTGGTACCTCTGCTTAACAAATAAGGAGGTATTGCACACTCCCCACATTTCCTCTCCCTTCCTCAGGCCAAGTTACAGCTTTCTGAACAAATCCACCCACAGACTCTGACCAGTCTGCCCCCGAAACACTGAATGTAGGTACGGATGCATAGGGCACAGAATCAGGCCGACAGTCATACACTAGTAAAAGTCAAATATTAATTTCTTGTATTATTTGTGCAGTGATTCAAATCCAAATCCTTTCTCATCATTAATTTCCATCAGACACATGCAAAGCAAGAGGTAAGCATGAGCTTTCTGTCAAAATCTGTAATGCCCATGCGACTATCTGTCAGAAAAATATTTCTCTGTCAGAGAGAACTGAAATTCTGCCTATGAACACTGGAGAGTAAAATCTGCAGTACAACATGTAGATAATTAGTTTTGAAAGGCTAATCAGTTCACCACTCTGGCTGGCATTTCTATATAGATGCACGTACCTCGCTACAGCTTGTCTCTTGACGTAAGTATCCCTCACTGAAGTAAGACTTTACATACCACACAACTCCGAATGATATATCCTGCCATAAGAATCCCCCAGTTAGTTGGAGAAGATCCTGACAGGCCTGGGAAGGAGTACGGACCCCACAGTGTGAGGTCTCGTAGGCTGTGCTGCTCAATCCCCTTCCCCATGTGGCTCTAACCAGCTGCAGGACCACCTGAGAAAGGGAAGGTTTAGTCAATGCTGATAGCAATAACTTATTTTAAGATTATCTCACCCATTTTGTGCTGTTGTCTTGTTCATATAATGGGGACTTGTGTCTTGCACACCTTTGACACCCTAGAAGACAGAGAAGCTGAGCATCCTCAGATCATTCTATCTGTGAAATTAGGCCTGCTAAAATTGCTCACAAAACCCCCAGGTATTATTGATCAAATCAGCAGTACACTTCATTATGTTGTTGGATTAGTGAATTTTTATCCACTTTACCCTTCTTTAGCATTAAATAGCTACAAATGGCTAAAATACCTTTTTAAAAAAAAAAAATACAGTAATTTCCTGACTTTTTGTCAGAAGGATGCTGTATTTTGTTTCTGAAAAAAAGGATCAATCTTTTGCACTAATAATGACTTACTGAATAAAATCTGTATTACTTCCATGGTGCTTTTCTAACGATATACGTTATCCGTACCCTAGCTCATAAAAAAATCCGTACACCAATTGATCATTTCAGTCACTAGTGAAATAAAACCAACCATAAGGTGGATAATGGGAGCAGAACAATAGGACACATCTATTTAACGCTTGCGTTTGGACTAAGGGGCAACATAAAGTACAATGATGCTATAAAAGAAAGAAAGAATGTAACTACTCAGAACAACTATAGGCCTTATTCCTCAAAAAAAATGCTGGCTAGCCTGAATGAGAAGCTGTTTTACTCTCATCTGCAAGATGACCCCTTTGAGCAATGCAAAGGCGTCAATAAAACACCCATTCAGTGTCACGTCCTGAAAGACCAGCGCCTTCCAGCAGCACACAGAGTTTTGTTTGGAAGCTCACTTTTCCCTTATGTAGTAATCAACCACTAAGGTACTTATATTGTAATATCTGATGCCTGGAAGTTGGCTGCCTTTCAAGTCAGCATAGCCATACACTCATTGTCATCATCATCTCCACAAAAGTTCAGGTGTAATTAGTGTCACTGCTACATTCACTTTGTTCTGTGACTTAAGTGTTTCCAGTTCATTGCATGTTTCCATTTATGCTGAAGATTTCAAAAAGCAGCTTCAAGATGGCTGATAATATATTCTCCTGTAATTCCTGGTTAGATAGTATATAGTACAAGAATTAAATACCTTAAGCTCTGTTTGAGCTATTAAAGAATGTCGAAATACTAGAATTTAAAGTTTCTTTTAAGAATATAATTGTGCAGAAGGAACAGCAGTTTCACTAACTTATCAACACAAAACTATTTTAAAGGAAACAGGACTCTTGCATGTTGAGCAATTTAGGATTACAGTGAGTAGGAACCCTGTTTTCAAAAACTAAGTTGTTGGGCAGCTTTTATGCAGATCTGAAAGCAGTAAGTAGTCATCAGCATACAGACCTATACACTGGTTCATGGACATATTACCAGCCAGCCTCCAAAAGAGGTAAGAGAAGGCTGAGGTGAAGTAGCAGGAGACTGTGAATCATGCATAGTATTTCTGGCTTGAGCTCTCAAAAGGCCAAGATGAAAGCATAGAGGACCATAATGAAAAACGTAAATCAAAATAAAATAACCATCTACAGCTTATTTACACTGTCAAGTTGGATATCAAATGATAGGTTGCTGTGGAAAATAATTCTAACATCTTATAGTGAAAAAAGAAGTGCAGCCAAATAAATTATAAAGTTAGGATAAAGCATATGACCACAGCTAAGAAATACATTGCTTTGTACAAACCTTAAGAAAGGAGTTGAAGGACAATGGTAAAATGAAATCCTGAAAGAAATAAATTTGTGAGATACTATGCAACAGGAAAAGCCAGAGAAGATGGTTTCTTGTGAAAAGATGATAATACAGTTCATTAAAACCTACCTAGTGCTTTTCTTCTTGAGATAATCAGAAAACATCAACGATATACAGCAATAAAATGCAATCGAGGGTGCAATCCAGGCGCACAGCCAGTGCACACAAGATCGTACGGCAGCGAACATCCATTACCTGTGCTAGAGGAGAGTTCAAGAAGAAGGAACTGCTCTGGCCTGCAATGCAATATATACCTTGGCTACTTTCCACCTGATCTCCTCTACCTTTTGCAGCATCTGATGATGCAAAAAATGTAGTGAACGTAGGTCAACAGATCTGATGGACTTGTTTACACCTACTCAGTGTTTACCAGTGCTTCTTTAAGAAGCGTAACCATAATTCATCATGTGTTCTAATATAAGCTTATGTGATGTTTTGCTTCTACACCAAGTCAAGCTTTTGCATAAGAACAAATTTTATCCCATAATGCACTAACTAGAGTTATATTTCCCTTAGGAAGAAGAAAAATGGGTTTACATAGCATGTGGTTTTAAATCCTTTTTTATTCGGTTAATCTCTAGCTGTGGAATTGTGATTGAAATGCAAAAATGTATGTGTATTTTCTGATAAGAACCATTTTGTTTTATAGACAGATGAAATGTTATCAAACATACGCTTTCTTCAAGTTTTTAAACTGATGATGGAAATTCCATAATCAGAACATGGCACAGCCAATCCAGGTTAAGTGATAACATTTTTTTTTCCAAAAAAGAAAACAAAAACCCAACCCTTTGAAGTATTCTTACAGTAACATCTTCATAATCCAGACACAAGAAGATCTGCACTCTTGACAACTCTGAGTATACACTCTTCAGCTGGCTCCAGATAAAAGCTAACATTTCCTTCTCCTTTCCAATGTCTGCTCTGATTTCTTAATAGCAGTGAGAGAGAGTACAAAGCATTACCTCCACATGATTTTCCATCCTCCTCCAGTTTCTGGCCAGCTGGACATTTGCAGTGGTAGCTGCCGATGGTGTTACAGCACTGGTGATGGCAGCCACCGTTCTCAGTGGTGCACTCATTTACATCTGTCGGAAGAAAGTACACAGCAATCAGTAAAGAGTGGGCATCGACCACGTTACCTGGTTATTTGAGGACAATCGAGTATGATTCTGATGTGACAAAATGAGAGAGTTACTGAGATGTACAGCGAAGGACCTTGAAGGCAACCACGGGAGCAGTGACTCCCAGCTGTGGCACTGGGCCCCCCAACTCAACCAAGAGGGGCAACGGTGGGGTTGCCCTCCCCCACTTCTGCGCAAGGTAAACTGCAGAGTCCACCCGGCTCTGGGGCTACCCCACTCGCCAACTCCCCACTTTGGTGCTACAAGATCAGGAACAATTCTCTATACTGTCATTTCTGCTTCTAGCAGTCGTGGTCGAGATGAGAAACCTCTGAAAGATGGGGAGTATATTAGATCAATGAAGGTCCTTCTTTCCTTCAGATATGCGTGTACACTCGTCTCTACACACCTTACTTATTCATCTGATCAAGTTTGCGCTTGCCTGCATGCAAAAATAGAACTTTACACTTTATAAATTAAGAACCTTAAAGAACTGCATAAATAAATAGACTAGCCAATGGCAGAGAAAAATAAAAAGCAAATGTCTTCATTATTGAACCCATGTACTTATATAGCCAACATAAGAATTTCTGAAGAAATGTGATAGAAATCATCAGGCCACTAATACTGCTCTGTTGAACAGGATCAGAGACAACAGATGGTACGGATGTATTTCCAAACTAGAAAATTTGTCAGATGGGTTAGTAAATGTGATACAATAAGCAGGTATTTGCTGCACTGATTTCATGTATTCTGGAACGCATACTTGTGCAATGCTTTCTTGCTTGCTCTGTTCTCTGAAGTGTTAATGTCACACAGACATGTAATTCATCAGTGTGGGGTAAGCAGGGACAGTAACAAACCTGAGTAAGAATAATGGGCTGTGGGTGCCTTTTTTTTTTTTTTTCCAATTTTTTTGACCAAAATCTTGCCCTGGCTTGGTGGCAGAGCAGACCTCCTCAGCATGTTGGTAAGGGGAAAGCCAGGGCTATGGGGACACACCACGTTCTCAAAGCCTGATATGAGGATGTAGGTGACAGATCTCACACCTGCAAGGCCTTTGGCACTGGTAGGGATCACACATTACCTTCATGCTAGAGAGCAAGAAAAGCAGGAGGAGGAAGATTAAGCATCAGAAGACAAGCATCATTATGACTTTAAAAATCACAGGCAGTTACTTCATATTAGCGGCATTGTATCTCTAGTGGAGAAATGCAGCTTTTTAAAAAAACTCTAATTAGACTCTGGTCAAAAGAAATATGTGCTGTAAAGACAAATCAAAAAAGGAAAGAATCTCACATTCATGCAAGAGAGATGAGAGCCTTTCAACTGCAATCCTTTGCTGTTCAAGTGTAAGATTTACCTAGGTTTGTTAGTTCTTTGATGAGCTTGATCTTAACTTTACTAGCTCATTTCTGATCCTGGCTAAAAACCAGAGGTTAAAAGAAGTTTTTGGGGAGGTTTCAGACTATTAAAAGGCTAAAAGAGTGTATCATGAAAAAACAATATTTACTGAAATGCAGCTCACGAAACCCATCTCATTTCTCCGTGGCTCTAAATTCAAGTGTAATTATTGACACAACAAAACTTTCTTTGTCCTCATTGATACCGTAAAACACTGGCAATCTACATTTAAAAAAAAATACTCAGCTATCTCAGATCTACACAACAAACCAAATTCTAACTCACATGAAATCAGCAAAGCTCTTCTCGTTTTCATAGGAACACAATTTAGAAAGAAACTTTTCAGAAGAAAAACACTCCCCTCTGCCCAAAAATGCAAAAACAAATCGTACCAAAATAAGACATTCGTCTGTTCACTTTTCTTCATCAAGAGACAGAGAGAACATATGACAAGCGACAGATTTTAGACATATTCCTCAAAGCACTGGAAGAAAGCATGCTAGTGCTGAGCATGGTGAAGAAGATCGACAAAACAGGCATGTTCCAAATGATTTACTCCCTCTAAGTAGCAGACATCTTGATGTGCCTTGTGGTAATAAACAGTAATGAGCCACATAATAACCCCGCTCCACAGCTTCGACTTCTATTTATACTAACGGTATTGAAAACTAATAAAATCTCTTGCCCTTTTTATTTTTTTAAACAAAATAATGAGAAGAACTACTTTATTCTTCTACACTGTTTAGCATCTACAGTGCTACATGATCACCTAGAACAAAATATTGACTAAGTGATGTGGACTACGATATACAGCCCAATTTATTAGCACCAGTGTCTGCATTTGGAACCAAAATATTGGAAGAAAACCTTTCTAGCCAAGGATCTAATCATTATCCTCTTGATTTCACTAGGGTATAATACATTCGGAAGTGTGTAGTGCTATTGCATACTAATGTATGGAATGTTTTTCCTTTTGATTGCAGCGTGTTTCTATTAGCAATCAGAAATCTTTTTCTTTCTTGTTCAGCATAAAATGCTGTGCTCTACCTATGAGTTTTGTCCCCAAAAATGTCTTAGTGCTATATGACTGATAGCCTCATCTTCTTCTTCCAACTCTCTGTCTTCTTAATGCTCTGTCCAGGATTTCCTTGTCTCTGCCTTAATACTTATTTTCATCCTTTGATGAAATGTTTTCATTCATTTCTTTGCTGCTTCTTACACCAGAAATCCACTGCTTTTTCTATTATTTGCAGAAAACCCAACATTTCATCCACACGTTTCTTTAACACAAATACATCATTTAAAGCTAATCATAATTCAGAAATTAAATCATAGCTGATGTTAAGACACCAAGGTAAGCTTTGTGATGCAGCTTCATCCCTGATACAGAGCACTCACAGTTGAAGGAATACCCTCACTAGGTACAAATCATACTAGCTTTAACCTTCGTGTTATGAAAATTTGCTCTCTAAGCATCTGCATCCTTTGCTGTACTGCCTCCTGTACAAGACCTTCTCCATTGCCTATACTCTGCCAAGTTGTTTTGCACAACTCAGTAATAAAGGTCAGATGTTGCCTCAGTCCCAGAAGCACAACAATAAATGATCTGAATGTGAAGTAATAAAGAATGCGTTTTACATTTGTAAAAAGATGGTTCATATAGCTCTTATAAGCTACAATCAGCTGTTCTATATTCCTGAAACACAGAGTAGTCAGAATTTTAAAATCCAATTACAGCTTTGCCATTGCAGAAAAAAAAAAAAAAAAAAAAGAAAAAAATACCAACAAAGCCAATTCTGTCAAATGATAAATTTCTGTCTGCTTTCCATATTCAATGTCACTCAAGGTTGCAAATATATTTGCCTTTTGAATAGCAAGAAAAATGACAGAAAATTTCTGACATGTAACAAGTCTGCCAGGTTAGGTCTGACAAAAGTTCAATGTTATCAAGACTATCAATCCATCTGTAATGACATGCTGTAGGCGCTTCAAAAAAATAAATGTGATGTTTGCTACTGCAATACTTCACATTTATTTATAGAGCCAATGTTGCAACACAAAAACATTATCCATGGGACACTCTATGTCAGCTTTCAATCCTGCCATGTGAAGTCTTAAGGAAAAAAATTGAAAAAACCCTTCATCTACATTATATTAACTTTATATATGATCTGTCTACCATACGTGTGGAAAAAAAATCCACAGCATATTTTAAATTCACTAGTATTCCAAAATGTGGATTGTAGGCGTTTGCCTATGTCCCACACTCCCTGCACATGTGATATTATAGAACAGTACTACATAAAAAGGTATTCTTTTGTCTAAAAATCTGGTGGACTATTTGATATGTAGGGGAGCGTTCCCTTTTTTCATGAAATGGAACATCTTTGACCAATTAAATATGCCTAGGAGCTATATGCTAAATGGAGAAGGACTGATTCCAATCCTTTTACTTCTCTATTCTTGCTTGTTACTCACGCCCTGTCTGAAAACATCACACAGCAGAGCAAGTCAGAGACATCCTCAGTTCCAGAGAAAACAACTCTTCACCAAGTTTTTATTCAAGCCTAGGTGATTTCAGACTTCTTACAAATCAGTGAAAACTTTCTACAAAAGCAAACACTGGACAAAGTGTTTCGCACTGGCAATTCCAATTTTAAATCCCACAGAAGTGACCTGCACTATTACTGGCTCTCAAATATAGCAAGAAGAGGAAGAAAAAACAATAATAATAAAAAAATCAGTCTGCAAAGCAGAAATACATTAGGGCAGGAGTCTCCTCTACACACCTCTATGATGAGCTACTGGTGGGGGCTGCAGCTCTGCAAATGCTCCACGTGGAGTTTAATGCAGCATCTTTAAAAACCAGCAAGGGATTAAGACTGCCCTGACTGCACGGGCGAAGGGACCTGCTGAGGCAGAAAGCATCTGCACCGAGCAGGAACGACCCTGCAGGGAGAGGCCGCTGTTCTGTGGCAGGAAAACAGGGGAGTGAATTGCCATTTCATTTTGACAGCAGTTTGCATGCTCAGATCTATGGGACGCACCAACTAACCCATTGCCTACAGGTTAAGGTATTTTAACGTATATTGTACCTGTACAACAAGTTTAAGCAGTGTGCATTAATAAAAAGATTCATTTTGAAGATAGCAAAGAGAATCTCATAACTGCAGACCAGCATTTAAAACCTATTTTCCAAGGTTTCTATATTTATCAGCTGTGTGTGAGCAACAGCTTTATTTATTTAATGCAACCACATGCAAACTTGCCATTTCAGTGACCAGCCTCTGGGGCTAACCCGTGCTCTGACCCGTAAGCTGCTGACTTCGGTGCATGTCAGAGCTCGCTGGACTTGTAATAAATCACCAAAGTGGAATAAAATCTGTAAAATCATTCACATTGTTATTGCAATACCACATGAAGAAAGCCCACCATCAGGGAGAGGGAAGGTTATTTTGATTTTTTTAAAAGTGTTAGGGTAACACACCGGGCTTCAATTAGGGGTCAAAGTAATGAGAACATGTTTATTTAGGAGGAAGACAGCATTTTACTGCAAACATTTCTTCCCAGTTGGAATTCTTTCCTTATGATGAAGATGGTCCAATTTCAGGAATCTAAACGTTAAAAATCTTTATCTAAGAAAGAGCTTTTTTTAAGAGGTTTTCTTACTCTCTCTAAAAAGCACTGGCAATTTATATTGACATTAATAGCAATTTAGAGATGTAAATTCTTAACTCGGAAAACATAACTGAATTGCTTTCAGGTACAAAACCCTCACAATGGTTAGAATCAAAGTCTAAATATAATGTGCAACTTAAGTGCATGTATATGTGTACTTTAATATACCTGAGTGCTTGGTACACAAACAAAGGAGTATAAATGCAATTGTTTTACAATTTTATAAGATGTTATAGGCAAGTGTCTGAAAATCATAATGTACACTTGGCAACTTCTCATTTATAGATCTAAATAATTTGATTAAATTTTTAAAAGTGTTAAACATTCAGCGAGTAGGTAGCTCCTTAACTTACTTATGGTTTTAGACACTGTTTTTTAAAATTATGGCCCAGATGGTCTGCAACCAAAACCATATGTCTAAAAAATCCTGAAACCTGAGAAAGTTAATTTGAACTTTAAAGGCCACTCACTGCTGTGATGCAATGTAATTCATATGAAAGCATACACACTACATCACAGCAACGTTATATGTAAATATAACGTAATGAGCAAATATACTGGACAGGCTGTCGAGCAAAACACTCACGCCCCAGAGACTGCATTTGTCTTTTTCTGCATTTTGTGCAAGAGCTTTGTAACAGCCGTCTTTGAACAGTAATTGTCTCCAAAACATAAATTACATCCATCACTTCCAGCGCCAACCATAAATTATCTGCCTGAATAGAAAACAAAGCTGCTCATTCTGATAGTCAAGCGCAGTCCTACATGTGTATTGATTAAGCACTCTTAATGCTTTATTAGGTTTTCTTCCTCCACAAAGTCAATAACAGGATGAATATTTCTTCTTGTGCTGTTATGAAGTATCGTAAATCTGAGCTGTTATTAACAAGCGTCTGATTAGTGGAGAAAACTTATCTGAGAGTTTGGCACAGACTCTTTGTGCGTGAACTCCCAGAAAACACCCATCACTGCCACTGTCTCCACTGGCAGCTGTAGTACTTGTGCTTTCACAAGTTATCACATCCTCCTCTCTTTAATTTTTTTTTTCTTTTTTTTTCCTGAAAGAAATTACTGCTGCACTCACTCCTCTTTATGCCCGTGTCACAGTCATATACGCAGAGAACATCAGTCACATAATGAAAGCATGTATGGCCCACGTTCCTCGGGGATGTGGGTCTCTGCCATGGTTTGCTTTCTTTTGTTTCTGAGGCACTAAAAATTTTCATTTCATGAAACTTAGATGCAAAACCAAAATCAAACAAAGCCCCTTGCTAAACAAACCTCACTGCTATTAATTTTTCCTTATTAAAATGATATGAAGAAAAAAAACAGATTCATCAATCATTTGCGCTTGCTCACATGAATAACTCCTTTGAAGTCAGAATAAAATTCTGTAGAGGGAAAAAAAACAGGCTCAAATTTTAAATAAGTGAAGCAACAAGTTCTTAAATCCCAAGATGCTGGCAAGCACTGCTGTGTTAGAGTAGACCTGTCGTTCACCTCGTGCAACAGCAGAGAATGCTCAGTGCCCTGCTGCAGGTATGTAGGTGCCTCCTCCTTCTGCTCCCTGCTAACTAAAGCCTTGACTCAGTTCAGAAAAAGGGCATTTAAAAGTCCTTTTAAAACCTCTATCAGTGGTTATGACAGTTCTCTGTAGGCATATACATGGCTGTGAGCTCTTTTTTTTTTTTTTCCTTCCTTCTTTTCATTCCCAATGTCCTAAGCATCAACGCCATTTTGCAACAATGACTTCCAAAACCAAACTGTTATGTTGAAAAAACACCAGCTTTGATTTTTTTTTTTTTTAATCCCTCTTTAAAATTCTCTATCAAGCACAAACAACTATTTCCTAAAAGTGAAATGCAGGACCTAAACTATGCACAAAGTTTTCCTTTCTAGACCAACTAGAATAACTAAAACAAGAGGCGAGGGAGGCAGAATCTATCACAGTACAATGATATCCTGTAAAAGTACTCATTTTTAAAATACATTTTCCCAGACAAGGAATGAATAATGCAACTAAACATCCAAGAACATCTGAATTAAGCAACAACAGACTAACGGATGCTAATTGGCAACGATTGGAGATGATTGTGGAGTACAGCTGGAACTATGATTACAAACAGAGTTTATGCTTCCAGTCCAAACCTCAAGTACCGTTGCTGCAATTAAAGATATTTTATCAAATTAGACAAGTGTTTGCCTTTGCCTGCTATGATGGTTACGAGCAAAACATAAAAGAAGCATCATTTGCTGCACTGCAACTTTCCTTACATCAGAGCTCTGCTGAGATGGATTTTTTTCTGCTTTGACTTTTTATGCCACAAAATGGAGCCTTTTTAGAAAGAATTCAGGACTCTGCAGTGACATCCTTAAAAGCCTTTGCTTTTGTCTAAAAGTGCTTTTACCCTAAAAATACATTCTCTTTGCAGTATACCTAACTTCCAGTACCTACAAGTGCTGGTTATGCACACAAACAAGAAAAGGCTTTGAGCTTTGAAGGTTTGATTTCACAATATAAGCCCTCACATATTTTGCAGGCAGGTAAACGTTCTTTAAAGATGACTTCCAAAGCAGTGATTATATAGCTAGACATCAGGACCTTTAGCAACTGGATGTCTGTTATGCTTTGAGAGCCAAATCCCAAGCATGAACTGCAAGCACAAGCCAGGCAGTTGACTCCAGCCGAGACAAGTCCCGGTGCCTAAAGGGGAGCTCACAAAGCGCACCCTGAACCTGAGACAGGCTTGCATCTTGCTGCCTTCTGCTTTCCTGGGTAAGAAAATCAGTAGAAGATATCAGCCACTTGGTCACAAACTAAGGCTGGCTCTTTCCCAGCATTTTCTATTATTCTCAACAAGATGTCCAACCTTCTCCTCTTGATTCTGTATCTCAAGAAAATTTACATGCAGAACTTCCGTCTTTGCTCCAGCTTCCTATGATCTCCTATAAATCAGGTTATCAGAATTTAATTGAAAAAGGATATGGAAAAAACAGGTATGCTAGGTCATTTATAAAATTTTAACATTTACCGTCATTAAGATCACATTTTATAAATCTCTGTAAGAACTGGTAGCTTCCATGTTTTAAAAAAAATCAAGGCTATGCAAAATTTTGGAGGTTCTCAGGCCAAGATAGCTGGAGAGTGACAGTCAGTATATGTAAGTGTAAATAACCTGAAGTTACGCATGGGTAAGCTAGGGCCAACAGCTTCAGGACCAAACACAAGCTCAGAGACATACAGCACTGGCATTAGAAAAGAACATCAAGAAAACAAAGGCAGCAGCTCGTGCACTCTGCTCAACCTGTATTTTTAAGAGATTTAAGATGTCACATCCTATGAAGAGCACTGCAATAGTCCAACACATAAATAACAAAAGCAGAGATAAAGATAGAGCTGTAGATTGTTGATGCCTTCTGGACCCACCAGGACAAAAGGTGAATGAACCATTTCAAACAAATAAATATGCTTGGCTCCAGGTAAAACCTGTAACGATGGGTCAGATTCTACCAATTCAGTGGTGGCATGCTTTGGTAGCCATGTACAATGTGGGGTGTTTAAAAGCTCTGCTATACTGTTACCTGAAAATCTATGTATAGCAGCAATTTGAGTTTGCAACAGCAGGAGCCTGAGCAGGGCGAGCTCCAGCCAGCAGGACGCAGGAACCAGGAATTGGGTGCTAAACGAACGGCTTATTTGGAAATTGGCTTCCAAACGTTCAACTAAAGGAAACTCAAGTCATAGTTTTAGTTTCCAGTTGCAGAAAATACAACAAAGAAAAGTACTATTATAAGTGTAGAATAAAGTAAGTGTTTTTTTCTAGCTTTGTCTCTTTCTGTTTTTATTCTGTACTCAGAAAAAGGACGGATCAATCTAAGCAAGTGTATGGCTCCTTTTCTCTAAGCCTGTAAAATAAGTGTCTCGAATCCAGGAGCATCCTCGCTTCCACTGCAACACTATGGAAAAGGGACACTTGAAGCACTCCACAGTAAATTTTGGTATTTCAGTTCATATTGGGGCAGGCTCTCACCTGGTACAAAATACGCTCTGGTGTCACACCAGCAGCGTGGCCAGAACCGTGGGTGCTGCGACAGGGGGAATCCCCCAGCAGCAAGCATGGCAAACCTTCCCGCCTGCCCCCAGCCCCCGACACGGGACCAAAGCCCCACGCCCAGGAGTTGCTGCTTAATATACCCACAGGCTGATTTTTGCAACAGTACGGTCTGAGCAAGCTAACAAATTAAGCAGCTTACATTTCAGGGCACTCCTATTGTAATACGCCAGTTCCTTACGAATTATTCTTTTTCATAATATAATTAACCCCAGGACTAAGCATGTGAGCAAATTAGTTCATTTTTCACATGAATAATGAAAACCTTTTTTTCTTTTTTTCATTTTTTTTTTTCCCCCAAAAACCATTACAAACTGAAATGAATGTAAAAGATTTCTCAGCAGAGAAAGGATGATGTGTGCCTGGCTTCTGGTTTAGAATTGGAATTCATTATTGAGATTTAAATGGAAGCTCCTATTTTCTTTTTTTATTTTTCTTAATAGTTGTCCTTGCCAGTCAATGTCAATCACCAGTAGAACAGACTCTACTCATCACCAGGTACAGCCTGGGATGGCACACGTCCACTACTGACTTAAATTGGTTAAATTTTTCTTTCTTCCTATGTCCCCTTGAATATTCTCTCCCATTATTTGTTTTCCATTTCTAGAAGATCTTCCTAACAGTTATGTGGGCAGAATTACTCACTCCCTTGACAAAAATCCTGCACTGACTACAGTTGTAAAGTCATCTCACTTTCTACTATGGAAAATAACTTTTCTTTAATCATAACCCTGCATGGCTGGAACACAGCCATACAACCAGGTCACTCGTTTACAAGAGACATAAATGAGAACTTGTTATTTGGTTTACACAGACATATGCCATTACCATTTAGCTGCACTCAGGCACTGTGTTTTCTAGTAACTCATCTTGTGTGTCAAGGGCAAAGGAACCCATGGGGGGAAAAAAAAAAAATATTAAATCTTCATCAGTTTAATTTGTGAAGAAACCCAAGGGAAGTAATTATTCCCAGAGACTTCGTTGCCTAATTTGTCTTCTGAGTTCTTCTAACTTCTCTGACACCAATGGGTGCTTGTTAACTATTGCTTATTGTGACTGCAGGGCAGGTTTGCTACGGAGCCAACATGCACAAAGAGCAGCATTATCCAGTGCCGAGCACCTCACTGAAAGGAGGCCGCTGGGCCCCTCAGAAAGGCAGCGATTTCACTTAGTGCTAAACAGGAGCTAAAGATTTCCGAGAGATCTGGATCCTTCTCACCAGAACTGGCAGTGAGGTGAGCATAATTAACTGGACGGGAATTCCCGCTTCAGAATTCTAGCAGGACACTTAAACTTCGATACGGAGTTATAGCAAGCTTGAAAAAGAGAAATGTCCAAACCAGTAACTTGCATACAGTTATTATCTGTGTCAAGCTTGAAGTGAAGGATGGACAAAATAAGATTTTCTTCTTCCAGTTAAACTAACAACGAGTAGCAGAGAACAGCTGTGATTTCTCAGGGCCTTTCCTAGCAGAACAGCCCAGCGGTCTCCTTTAAAACAAATAAATCAGGCTCAGCGTGATGGTGTAAATCAGACACTCTGCAGAAGGAACAATTTGGCAGAAAGTTACCTCAGCCTGACACCGGCATTTGAACCTGGGACCTTCACCGCTTGTGCAAGCACATGTGTTCACCACGTGTAGCCGCTGTCGTTAGCAGAGGTAGCAGAATTAGTTTTACAGCCTGGGAGTTTTGGTTATAAAAATATGTGATCTCAAGGTTTTTAAACCATCAAATGTCAAAGGTGATCACAGGCAAAAATTAGAGGGGTGAAATTGTTAATCCTGCATTGCTAAAACTGACTCATACCAGAGCCAGAAAGAGCCAGTTTTATGTAACCCAGACTTTACAATCTGGTTCCCAACACAAACTAAATTTGCCTTTTACATCTATCTGGATGGCAGGCATGTGGTTTTGATGGAGAGCCATACCCAATTTTTTCAGGGGGTATAACCAAAAAGCAATTTGCATTTGTGTTTTCAGCAAGGCATCAGGGCGATGGCACAAATAATTTAAAACTTCAAAGTTACTACATCAGTTGGTCTTTTCAAAAATGATCATTTTACACTTTAAAACATGCGTTCCCTCTACCTCTCTCCCTGCAAACAGCAGACATATTTTTTATGTTCCTCACTATTAACAAAAGGGTATACCATTGTAAAATCTTAAATAACAACACACTCCTAATACACAATTGTTTGGTTTAGGATAACCAACTATATTTTCTGAGCAGCAGTAAGATCAAAGTATTAAATTTAACACACTTAAATAGAACATGTATTAAAAATAAATTCAAAGGTCTTAAGATCTATTGTAGATGTTCAATAAAGTTAAAACAGACAAACAGCAAACACTATTAGGGGCAGAAAAATCCAAACATGGCCATAGAGCTGTGTGAAAATATATATGTACCCACCCAGCACTTGTGCACAGCACACATAATGTAGGTAAAGACAAGTATATTCCACAGACACATGTATTGTTTGGAGTCTGTGTCCTGTTTTCAGAAGAGTGAGGAAATAAATCAATAGATGTGTTTACCTTGATCTTTAGCTCACTCTTATAGACCACTCAGAGCATCTAATTTAACCAAACCTCTTCAAACCAAATGCTGCCAGCTCTTCAGCATGTGGAAAAACAGTTGTACAACGTACGTCAGAAGAATCCAAGGCTGAACAGCCTGGCCCGAACATACCCCAGCCTGGATTGAGCACTATTTAAAACCAAGAGCTTTCTTGCTATATGCATGAGTCCCTCCTAAGCACGAGCATCTAGGCAGGAGCGGCGGTGCTGGGGCCGTAGGTCGACGCCAGTTCACAGCTTGGATTTCCACATTTGGAATTTCACCCTTCGATTCCAATCAAAAAATAAATTCCTCACATTAAACCCAGGCTAATTAGCTTTTTGCATGGAAGAGACAGCCAAATTCATTCTGATGCACAAAAGGAAAGTGTGATATATGAGCAAAGTACATGTAGTATAATGTTATGGATGGTTCTGAAAACTTAGCCAGAAACATACGTTGCTCCTAACATCGTAGCTGTTGCCAACAGTTACCACCTAATGTTGTCTGAGAGACTGCAGTGATTTCATGTTCAAAGGAAAAGGCAAAGTCTCTGGTATCTCAGATCCCACACTGCCGTTACTGATGGCAACGGTGAATTTTTAACAACTGGAGAACATTCCTACAGAAGGCAGCGATCATCTCCATCACAGGGGATGCATTCACTGCATACATGTCCCTGCGTTACTTAGAAAACAACACACCACCCCAAAATCCTGGAAGTTGGCTGTGAAGCTTTCTGGTGAAGGAACTTATGCACCAAGGCCATCAAGTGATCTTCAATTACAGAATACTTCAGTTGTGAATTTTACTTTTTCTGTGTACCCTGTACCACCTCTTTAGCCCACCTAGAGGCTTAAAAGTCTTAATTTTACTATGTACTTATATCTCTTCTGTAGGGTAGACACATTATGAACATTAACAAACAGTGAAAAGCACTGATAACACATGGATACTTTTGCACATTATTTTTTTTAAATGTAGGAAAGGCGCAAGCAGTGATCAACACAAATAATGCTAAAACCTGGTTACTACACCACTAGAACAAACGACCATGGGTTCAAAGATGGGACAGGAAGAAATTAATAGTTTAACTTAACAGGCAATCTTCTACATAACAAAGTTAAGAAGGCGTTTTAGACAACCCAAAATTATTAATGGAAATTGTTTTAGCAACTGGCCTTTTTACCTAGTAGCCAGCCTTGGTGCTAGTATAGCCCACAGCTGGCTACTGGCTATTACAGGGGTTTTAGCGAGATGTTCTGAGGTGGCAGCTCCTGGAGTCAGGAGACACCGAGCCCCAGCACACTCCTCTGCCAGATCCATGCTGGCTCCACGCAGGATCAGGCCAGCCATCCCCAGCGCGGTGCAGTCACCCAGGTCCAGGTGACACTCTCGGTCTTTGCACCAGGGTGGAGGATGAGCCATTAGCAGAAACAGGAGGACAAGAGGACAGCTGGAACCCAGAGAGGAGAGACGGCGGGAAAGGCAGACAAGCAGAGAGGAGCTCGAAGGGAATTTGGCTCATTTTCTGTCACTTCTGTCCTCCACACTGATCCTCCCTGCGGCTGGATCAGTGTTATCCCAGAAACTTGAGTAAGTCTTGTCTATGTACTACTCCAGAAAAGCTTTCCCACACTTCTGGATTAAAAGCATTCCTTAAAACAAAAGATACCTGTGACTGATCTAATGTGAAAACATTATCACTCAGAGGTGGCCCTGGCTCTTCTGACATGCAAAGACCCAGCAGGAAAAAACACAAAAATAAATGTTAAACAAACATGCTTGTCAGAAGATATGAAATACCTTCATTTTCAACCATACCAAAGCCTTCATTAATTTCACACTTGAAATGATGAAAAAAACAAAGCTCAGACCTGTGTGTAAGAAGTGCACTGAGAACAGGAGCTCAAAAGGGCAAACGGGGGGAGCAGACGTGGCACAGGGGGGACAACGGGGTGGGACTGGCGCTGGCGCTGCGGAATGCCACCGCTCCCACGCTGAAGGCTGGAGAAAAGAAAGGAGCTCGAGGAAATATTTCTCTCCAGGATGATCATTCCGACTTTCTTTTCACAGTTGAGTTTGGCCCACTGTGGAGCAGATGCTTTTGATGCTGTAAAGCAAAGAGGTATGCTGTGTCCCCAGGTCAGATGCTTGGACATCTAACAACGCCGTACACCTCTGAAATACGCATTTTAAAACACGGCTCTTTTACCTGTATTTTTTTTTTTCCTCTTCTTTTTCTTTTCTAAAGGGATCATTTTCTGAAATTCCTCTTGTGCATTATCAGAGGGACCAAGAGACAGCTTTTCTAGGAAGAAGTCAGCTGGTTTGGGAGAAGATCAACAATTCTTGTGAGGCCAAGATTTAGGCTGTGTTCTTAACTGGTCCCCTAAGCCTGCAACCCAGCGAGGTAACATTCCCCTGTAAAACAGACCTCACGCTTAACTCACAGTAATCTCCATCCCTCAGGTTCTTCACAAAGTGCAAAATACTTTTAAGTATTTTTTTAACTTGTTGCTTCCTTTTCCCCCACCTCAGCAGCCGTACACTTCTGATCAAAAACTGGCCAACTACAGTTTTGTGGGGTTTTCCCCTCAAACGCTAAAGTATAATTATAAGATGGGGGGGGAATAAAATTACAAATTCAACCAAGGTCATTAATGTACAAAATGCAAATTGTCTCCCATTTGTCAAAGACCCTGGGGAAGTCTAGAGATAATTGAAATGATAGATGAACAGAGGAGACTAACTGCTAATGGTCTGTATATCAATGAATCAATGTCACATTTATGAAGGGCTTTGGGAAATTATTTTAAATACTTCATCTATAGCTGAAGTTTAGCCTACTTTTTCTTTTTAATGCCGAAAAATTAATGATAAAGTTCAGTTTATAGTTACACAAGTGTAAACCCACAGTAATTTAAGCTCAATAGCAAGAGATTGAAAAACTACTTATGTTTATGGCAGAAATTACCAAATTTCTTAATTACCAAGGATTATGCTATAACTAAGAGCAATATATATTTCAGAGATAATCAAATAGAGGACCAGTCCTCACCCTGAAAGCATTTAAAATGCACCTATTTTCCTGTGCATCTCATTTCCTCCAGAACACTAGTAAATTGGAAAATCAGGAAGGATACATACCACTGATTCTTGCACTTACCTATTTTCCTCATGCTTTCAAATACAAACTAAACGGCTTAGAGCAGGAGTTATTTTCAGATGTATTTACAGGGCACTGACCAAACAGGAACAGGGAGAGGAGAAAGGAAAACCAGAAATATTTCCTTTTCAAACATGCCATTTTGGTTGAACCTGTAAATAGTTTGTGGAGGGGGATCAGTTTAGAGGGTTTCTTTTGTTCGTTTGTGGTTTGTTTGTTTTTTTTATTTTATTTTATTTTTATTTTTATCCCCCCGCAAGTATTTTTCTGCTCTTCTTCCTGCACAACAGGAAGGGTTCAGATGAAGGGAATCCAGTAGGACACCTGCAGGCTTTTTTATCAAAAAGAGCTTCTTCCAGCAAAAAGAAATAAACCATCACATCCTATTTAAGTGGCAGAGAGTAGTATGCTGAAACAGGTAGCATCACTACAAAATCAGCTGAATTAAACCCCATTTCATTCTCGCTGTCACTGAATGAAATCACATGGCGGGGGGGGGGGGGGGACAGGGAGAAGAGGTGAGTTTTTATGAACAGTCTGTAGGATTGAGAGAGATTTGCTTCAGCCGAAAATAGTACCACACTCGCTCAGCCTGTAGAAACATGAACTAATCTGGAAATTACATCTGCATTTCCCCAGAATCTGAATAAGCTAGTTATAGCTAAAACATACAACCGATTCTCTTATTATAGCATTTGCCACATGAAGCAAGCAAGTGAATAAGGCTCTCAGGAAAACATTGCTATCTGAGAGGAAACTTTGTTGCTCTCTGTGAAAAGACAGCACATATGCATTGCAGGTAAAAGGTTCACACTAAATTTTCTGGTCATTACAACTTAAAGCACAAACATTTACAAAAAGAATCAAGAAGTCCATCAAGCTGCTGAGAGAACAAGAAGGGATTTCCATGTGTTGGAACAAGTCTTCTTGATCAGAAAATATCATGATAGTGGAGATCCAAATCAGCTTCCCTTAGGATACCAACAAACCTTGAAGCAAAACTGATCAGAAATCCAAGATCTGCACAAAAAAGGACTCCCCAGATCCATCTGCTGAGAATCAACACTGGCCATACTGACTGTCTTTATTAAGAAAGACTTGTGAATAAATACTCCAAAAAATCTCCATAGAAAGGAGCTAGCAGTGGGTAAACCAAAATTCACAGTGTCTGTTTTCAGGAAGGGAGGGAGGGAAGAAAAACTAGCAGCACAAACAAAACAAGGTGTCTTAGAAACTACAAGATATTCTTGGAGGGAAAGTCTGATCTGGATGTTACAGTTGGTTGGAAAGGCCAGAAAACACACAAAAATAGTGTCTGCTTGACAGTGGTTGGCTTATACACCTGTCCTTTCTCCCCCCCTTGCCACTCTTAAAATCTTAATTTCTGTCAGTATTCTTTAGTGTGAGTTCAAACTAGCCACTCTGAAAACAGTAGTGTAACATTTTGCCTTAGTTAAATGAACACATATTTCCCTCCTTTTATCTACAATTACACATTTACCAGCTGGTGAATAGGAAGGGGAGCAGGAGTGCTCCTTTTCGAAGGCCTCAGAGCTGCCCTTCTGTCGCGGATGAAAGTATTAGCACGGTGATGATTTAACAACAAATCAAAATTTATTAATAAGTAATAGTACTTGATCATTAACCAGTTTAAATACATACAAAATAATTCAGGAAAATATTGTAATTAAAATAGCGGCTTATCTACAGATTCTAAGATGACAAGATTGCACTCTAACTTACTATATGGTATCTTAAATCAATACATATATATATGCGCATGCATACACAAAGACAAAAACATGCAAACACACAGACACACACAACAAAGTGTTTGGATCCAATAAAATAAATTATATACCCACATACCAACAGGCAGAGAAAGAGAAGCTAGCTCAAAGTAGAAGTTCCCTCCTGGAGTTTAGAGCAAATCCTCCCAATGCCTTGGCATTCCTCAGCGGGTGATAATGGAGACTTGGGGGGGTTGACTTGGCCCTGGCCTTTCGTCACCTCTGGCAGCAGCCCACACCTTCAGGTTTTTGATACCGGAGAGGAGCCCCAGCTCAGGGGAGCTGCTGGTCACAGGCCCGCTGCCATCCAGGTCTCACTTGGAGTCCCAATTTATAGAGTCCAAGATAACTGACTTTTGTCATTTGTTTTTGCTCGGGCCCAGCTTGAACAATGAACTACTCTGGTATCTTCCAGCAGGTGCACAAGAATTTGATGAAGGTGCAACTGTTCCTGTTCTCATTTGGTCCCATCACCGGTACAGGTGTGCCAGGCCGTCAGGAGCTGAGGGACTATGACAGCCATTTCCGAGGGAGGGGCAGGAGCCAGGCTCGTTAACGTTCTGGTAATTCACTGCCATTAGCAGTCCTTACCTCTCCAGGTGGATGGACAAACATCCCCGGGGGAGATGGGTGGAATCCCACTTAGCACCAAGCTGCCCCGGGGGTGAGGATTGCACCACCACACCTTCCCTCCTGCTGCCTCCCCTGTCCTCCCCAAACCCTTCCCCCAAGAAAGAGGCACAGAGATGAGAGAGTAAAAGGTCTCCACCAAAGACTAAAAGCTCCACCAAAGACATGAAGTTGAGCTTTACAGAAATCTTCAACTTTCCAGTGAAGTTGGCTATCAAGTCATTTCTCTGAGCATCTCAGTTCTGCTGCTTTCCATCTGTGCTAAATTTCCACCTGGGCTTCATGGAGACACTAAAGGAGGAAAAACCTGGCCTTTATGGATTTTCCGGGGAACATTAACTCTCCATCACCATGGACTCTAATGCTATGTAATCGGAAAAGGGCCGTCAGTCAGTGGTTTCACCTCGCAGGTGTACCGTGAGGCTCAGTTAATGACTCTTTGTGAAGTGCTGCCTCTCCCCCCTGTTGTTATAGCTTACTAAGTAGTCAATTAATAAAACATTCAATTCCTCCATTTGCTGAAGCACATTTGTTCTGCTAGATTTTAATTTTTTGAATGAGTGAAATACAAGTGAGATAATTGACATGAGTTAATGATATAGTACAAGTTAACTGATCAGTTATTCTGCATGAGAAGATATCTATTTGCAGGGAACAATTTATACATTTATACGCAGCCTTTCAGGGACATAATTACTTGCAATACCAGAGTCTCAGCACACTCTTCCATTTTAATTTTTTGCTATTTTACAAATGTGTCTCTATCAAAGTCCTAAGTGAGAGCAGATTACCTGCTACTGATTCCCCAACACATCCACAGAGGAAGGTTGGGGAAGTGTCTTTCCAGTGACAAGTTTTGATTTGTGGATGAAACTCCCCTCTTAATTGAGCCATGCTTCTTCCGCTAACAAAGTCTTACCGAAACCCTGGAATAGATTTGCCTCTTTGTAGAGTAAGTTTTTCTCATGTCATATCCTCCACTTTCTTCTTATTTCATGAAGATTTTGAGTTATATATACAAACTGTTCACTTCAAATACCCATTATGAATATACTGCAAACCCAGAAGATGTCACAGTCATTTCTTTTACAGTTTTTCTTTTTGTAGGTGACATTCATATTGCAGAATAATTTAGACAGTAATTTAATCACAGGGTTTAGAGGTCCAGCAAATGTTACATTTACATAATGTCAGTCTTTCAGCAGATAATTTGGTCCTTTGCGTGTGTTAAAAGACGACATGGCTTGTTAAAATCATGTTAGTACATTTAACCCAACAGATGAATGGCTGGTTTGTTAATCTGTCACATATTTAGAATTTTCCTAAGGATGATTAGAAAATTCTACTTAGAGTAAATTCATGAGCACCTTCATTCCATCAGAGTGACAAATCAAAAAGATTATTAAAACTCAGGGGCTAGAAATCTCCATAAAATGGTCATAAATCCTAGCTACGCAGTAAATACCAAAACTTCCCTTATATAAATACTACATTAGTTAATATTTTGCTCATGTTTGCTTTGAGTACATGTGACTGAAGTTATTAAAATGTGCCTCATAACTTAAGTTTTATAATATTCTCATAAGGAAGTACGGGTATTTTGTAGTTTGGAAACATAGTATTCTTTCTCTTGTCAAATGCTGCTAAACAGAATGAAATAGAATATAAGAAATATGATTCAGTTTCAGTGTGGTAATGTTACTACCCTGGACCCACAAGAGAGAAAATAAAATACGGTAAATCATTATCAGTCAAAAAGAAATAGCATGTCTGTATAAGTGATTTTCAAAAAGTACTACTGTGTACTTAGATTTAGAAGAATAACAACCCAGTCAAACAGCATCTCAGGAGCCTTAACACTGAATACTTACATTTAATACCATATTGCTGCCTTTTTTTTTTTTTTTTTTAAAGTTGCACATTGTATCCTTGCTACTTTACATTAAAACTGAAATCTTCCTTTTAACTTAAACTTGTACAAGACCAGGATTTACAGCAGAAAAACTGTTGCACCATCTGACCAGCCCACGCCACTGCAGGATATTCTCCTATTTTCCATTGCCTCACTTGTCTGGTTTTAAATGTACTGTAGGTAACCACAGACAAAATCAATAAGCCAAAGATTACACCTGGAGCTGATAGCACATTTTGATCATTTACTTGTATCTTGGAACAATTTCACCACCTTTTAAAATAGAAATGTGTTTACCTAGAGGACAAATTCATACAGTCTTCTATCAATGAAATACGTAATAGACATCCAGAGCAAGGGTCTGAAAGAATCAGGACAGCAATGTTGCAGAATATGGGAAGAGGGACACTAATTTTTCTCCTTAATCCACTAAATTGACAACGGTTACCAGTCCTACTTCTACAGCGCAGAGAAACACCTTCTCTCCTGGCATAAGATTTTGAAGGGATCATATTTTATTTCTTCTCGTTATACACTGACTAATAAATGGAAGTACTGGCCCTCCCCCCACATTTGTGTGGTACCCTCTCCTTGCAGGATATTGAGGGTATGGCCATAGTCCTTGCTGCAGGCTGATAAGAGACCTAATTTGAATTGGGATGCAAGGAACAGTATAGGGAAGGGAAAGGTACAGCTGTTTTGTAATACGAATTTTGAGAACAATGCATAAAAATTTCAAGTCAGTAGCTTGCAAACTGTATCCTTTATTATGAACTATGTTTACATATTAAAGTAACTGATTGTGAGGTTCCATTAATTGTTTGTTTTTAAAATTAAATCCAGACAGCATTTCTGTTATGGCAGGTTTGGGCTGAGGACTCCAGAAAAATAAGGAAACCCTACCTCTTCAAGATGCAAGACAATTGTGTATCATTTTAGAAATGGAAAAAATGGAATTGGTTAATTTGCATTAATATTTAGCTGATAAAGTTTTAAAACCATCAGAATTAAATCACATAGAGATTTAATTACCACTGAGGTTAAAAAAAAGATTATTTGCTATTGACACTTAAACACAGTGAATTCCAAATTTAGAGATAAGACATAGCAACTCAGAATGCACTGATAAATTTGTCATCCAAGTGATAAAATTCTAAGCTCAGGACACCTCATTTGTATATTCTTTAACATAGTTTGTATTATGGCACTAAGACATGATGGACCACCACCAAATGTATTTCCTTGCTCAGTTGCCAAGTCCTTAGACAGTTTAAGGAAATATCCTACCAACGGGAGGCTGGATTTCCCCGAGTCAGAAGGTCCCACCAGTTGACCCCTTCATCAAATAGACTTGCACAGATATCATGGCTTGTGGGTCTGGAATACATTGGAGAAAACATGAATGGTGTCAAACTAGTCCAAAAGTGAATATGTATATTGATGTGAAGTGAGATCTTTAATGGCAAAATCCTTAAAGTTCTTTATATAAAACAAATAATAAATTTTAAAAGAACTAAATGTTTTCCTAATTCGACAGCATGAGGTGCCAAGTACTAATCTATTTTCATCTCCAACATGTTTTTATCATTCTTCTCCTTGCAGCCCCTGATGTTTATCTATTGAAAAAAAAAAAAAATCATCCACTTGGGAGTTATTAAAAAAAGCTGTCTTGCAAATCCAAACAAAACCTCCAACTCTTATACAAGCAGTGAAAAGTTACAGAAGTTACTCCAAAATGTTCTCATTAGCACTTCCTTAGGTAAGAATGAGAATCAAAAAACCAGCTCTGTGAGGAATGAATGTCACAGCTACTGGTTGAGGCTATTATAATCACATCAGTGGCTTCTTGAATTTCGTAGCCACAGCTATAGCTATACGTCCTTCACTGACAATTATCAGTGAGTTTAACTGAAAATAAAAGCCTAACCCAGGATGAAAGCATACATACAATATGCTTACAAACTGAAGATGAAAATAAAACTCAAAAGGTCAGTTTTACTTTATGGTGAATATAGACTCAATATGGATACACATAACACTCCAGTTTGTATCTGAACCCTAGAAAAGCCATAAAAGGGTAAGATGTGAAGCTCAAATATTATATATGTATTCCCTATTGTGTATCGACACTGCACAATACAGCACGATAGAGAATATTTCACCACTCTCATTTCTCAAATGAACCTCATTCAGTGCCAGGAATGATGAACTACTTTGGTTTCTGGTACCTACCTGTTACACAACGTTACTGGAAGCCAACTCCAGCCTTCACCAGTGCCAAACCTGGAATGGGCACCAATGATCCACCAGTACCAGGCACGGGGTGTGAAACCTGCCTGCCTTCCCTGAGAACCCACAATTACAAACAACTCGCAGCTGGCATTGAAGTAAAGCTTGCATAATCCTCACTAACACAGCTAATCTTCCTCTTACTGTAAGAATGAGTCATGCAGTGCAAAGTGAAGCAGTGCCTTTATGATATATAGGTTTTTCTAACACCCAGGTTACACATTTTATTTGTTATTTATTGAAGCCTCCAAACTTGGCAGTAGAGGGAGACTGCATGATCGCCAAAATAATTGGAGAGAATTAAGACTAGACAGTACAGTAATGACAAAAGCCTCAGGAGAGATCACACAGATGTTTCCTAATGCTAACCATAAACTATCTGCAACCCCAACTAGTAAACAATAAACTAATTGATACAAGTCCCCGCCCACTGCAAAAGGGGAATACTTTAATGCCTCGATGTGTAAAGCATCTCACCTGCTCTTGCACTGCCCAGCACAAGGCACGTAAGCCTCTGGGCTGGTGTCATGGCAAAGTCTGGAAGATGTCAGTCTCAACTGGGCAAGAAGACAAACAAGATCTGTGATTTAATTAGGCCACAACTTTATTAACCTATTTCTTCAGGGAACTACCAGTGATAGCTCACACAGCGTAGACCATGATTCATTTTTTAATCATTTTTGTCTGGTAAAGAGCTGTGTCAATGTTACCCTCCCTCCTCCTCTACATAGCTGAATTCCTCGGAGTAATACCAAAGTGATCTAGGTGTGGGGGGGTGCCTTTAGTATTAGCAACCCCATGCTGTACCCCACTTCTTTTTAAGGACAACCTCAGTCTCCCAGGGAAGAAGTTCTTGCCCAGGCAACATGAATCACATCGTTGTTCAGCTCCTTCTCCTTGGTCCCAACTGAGTACAGAGAGAATCAACAGTTCCCTCTACAGAATTTCCCACTGGGAAATTACCTTAAAAAAAATCACATTAAATACTGTATGTTCAGAGCGCACTTATGCATTCACATCACCCCTGCTGCCTTCTGGCCTTGTCATCACCTGAAAAGCAGGTCTGATAAATCCCAATAAGTCTTCCATAGACAGTCCCCTTACCAAATCCCAAATGAACCTTGTTTATGTGCAGAACAAACACTTCACAGGGCTCTTCCTGGGGGGAATTAGTCCATCTGGTCTGGTCTTGGCCAGCCAAGAATTGGGTTACCTTTGAGGTATAACTGCAAATTTCCAGGGGAATTGCCTGTCCATTTGAAGACCCAGCACACAGTAGAAACAAAATTAGCTATCATCATCATAATTTTTTTATAGAAAGGCTACAGCCCCAGACACGTTCAGATGAAAACACGACAATCAACTTTTATGGCACTTGCAACTTTTGGGCCAAGTATTCTGCAGGCAGAGCTCCAAAGACTTCAGAGTTACACCAAGACAAAATATATTAATTGTCTGGCCAAGAGCATAAAAAAAAAAAAAAAAAAAAAGTTCTTGTTATTGTTGTTGGAAACCAAATGACAAGCAATTCATTATTGCACTGTAATTCAGTGCAATTTATTGGTTGATTTGCTGTGAGGGATTTTAGCTACATACTAATGCACATACTATAAAAAGAATGCAAATTCAGTAATGCAAGTCTAAATGAATGAGAAGTAACATTTTCTCACAGTTTGCAAGAAATTAACCTTTAATGTCTTCCTATGTTTTGGGAACAGCACTTGGCCAAAAGCTCTTACAGTAATAAAGCAGTGACCCATAGCAAAGAATAAATGTCAGAGTGAAATGATAACAGCAAGCTTATTTGCTAGAAAGTGGTAATTTATAAGATTTTAATTTGAGATCATCATGGGGGGTCAGTCTTATCAAATAATTCAAAATGTAGGTCACAATTATAGTCCTTGAAGTGTGGTTCTGCTCTGAAATGTGACTGTAAAAATGGCATGTTTATTACTTCTAAATGATTTCTTTATCAGACATATTGAGTTTACAAGTAAATTGGTAATGGGACAGATTTGCTTTTTGCTTTCTCCAGTGTTTACATCTCTGTAGCTCACCAATTTCAGCAGTTATTTCTGATTTACATTACCCTAAAAGGAAAATCAGGCCCCTCAGTTTCTCACCTTCCTGCTTAAAGTTCTGCAAAGCCACATTATGTCCTTGTTGTTCCTGTGTCACCAAAAGCTTTCAACAAATTTACACATTTCCAACATAACTGGAATGTAAAACCCCCAGTGCTCTCAATAATAAGGAAAACAAAATACAGTCCACCTCCCACTTCAGGCAAATTCATTGGGTGACATCAGTCAGCACTCCATCAAAATCAGTGGAGTTCACTAACATACAGCTTTCTCTACAGTGCTTTCTCCTGCCTTTGTTGGCTCTTCAAGTCTAACAGCAGAAGGAGAAGAGGCATTTAACAGGTTTTTAATCACCCTGCCCAAATCAGTAACTATGAGGTGCTGATACCCAACCTGAGCAGATCACTGGGAATGGCTGGAACCCAGCTTATGTTCCAAAGTGAACCATACAAAGAAGATGGTCCAGGAGGAAGGACAGAACCACCAAACACATTTCTTACCTTTTCTCACAACATTTTCCACACCTGTGAACTCCCAATTCCAGGTGGATTCTTGATCTAATGCAATGTAATTGCTTATTGCTCCCAGCTCCTCAGCCTATTTTCAGAGATGCTTTTGGGTCAGTTCTCAGCCGATTCCCAGAAAAACAAGATTAATTCTAACGAAACAACAGAATGAAACAAGAGAAAGTGAGCAAAGCCTACTGGCTGAAGACAAGTATGTTTGTTCCACCATTGCCTGTGCAGAGATATGGAGATGGGGATGTTGTTTATGTGCAGGAGGGACCTTGGCTGTCAATAGTACACACAGTGAGTAAATTCAGTGTTGCTGCTGCTGCTAAGTAAGTCCCATCCGTCCTGTTGTGTCTTGAGAACCTGTATCTTTGCTTCGTTTCCCTTTAAACTACAAGGAAAGTTAAAAAGGCTAAAAAAGCCCTTACTCCTCTCTTTGGCAAAACAAGCTGTAAATATAGAGAATAAACCCGTCAAGAACAAAGGGCTGATTCTCCTTTCCACAGTTTAGAATCAGTCAGTTTGAGTAAATTAGACTTAAACACAATTCAAGTGAGAAGATCACATGAAACATCCCCACAGTCTCCATTCAAAATAGAGTCCTAATTTTGACACATCTCCAATTTTATTTAATAATTTTATTCAATAATTACATTTCCATGGTAATTTTGCCTTTTTGACATTCTTTTTCTGTCACAACTTTCTGTAAAACAGCATATGCGTTCATAAAACTCAATATTGACATGCAAATAGATGGTCAAAATAGACTAAAATCTGTATTTATCCGTCCTAGAAATTGTCATGGACTAAAAAACAAACCCAAACATTAGAACACAGATTTCATAGGACTGCTGAACTCTACAATTTCAAGAAGTAAAACTCTGACGTTACTTCAAAATACTTTTAAAATGATCTTATCTTCTCCAAGGTATAGTGCCAAGAGAGGGAACAACTGGGCAGTTATAAAGACTGAAGAGCTGGTGGCATTGTCTGGGGTGACAACTGAACCCAAGGAAGCATAACATTAAATATAATACCTTTCATTATAAAGCAAGGTAGGAGAAATGCAACAAATTATTCCTTACAGACAATTTGTTGCTTAATGGCGTGAAGCAATACCAAGGGCTGTTAGAGCTGATAAGACAGTCCTTAACCATAGTAACAATCTATACACTGGGATTAATGCTATCATAAAGTTCAAGCAATGGTTTATAACTCCAAATATTGGCAGGAGCAACCAATTTTCTGTCTCTTGGAAAGCAGAATAACTTACATTAAGTAAATCATAATTCAAGAGCAAGGAGTGGGGAAAAGAAAAACTCCTGCCCTCCAAATGAGCAGATTTCACTTATTATAGTATGTGTGTTTGAAAATACATAATTATATGTCGGGAAACAGCACATGAAATAATGCACTGAAAACACCTTTCTGGTCCTTTCTCCCAGGTTGAGTCAGTGTTCAGACAGCATTTTAAGGCTGACACACATGGCTTAGCAGACACAGTAGAAGCAGCCTGCTTTTAGGAGGCAAATGCCTGGCAGTACGTGCTTGGTCACAAATGCACATGAAATGACTGGAGATCTTCCAGAAGAAGATGATATTTTGTCTAAAACTCTACCAACAAAAATCATCTGAAAAACACACCCTCTTTAATGGTACCTATTCTTCAGAGCTCTTCAGAGCTTCAGTGGACAGTCCAAATGTCTTGAAAGGCAAGGTATGAAAACCTGAAGGTTGACAGTAAGAGTTAAAATAAACCCAAACTTAGTCCTAATAAAAACTGTGCACTATTCAATGCTTATAAGAAACTCCATTGGGGTGCCAAATCCCACAGTAGCAAGCTATCTCATTAAATTTTTGACATTCAACTTCTGATCCAGACTGGAAAAAACTCAGTAATCATTTGTCTCAAGTCATCTACTGCACTTGAGTTTCCAGATGGGTCTAGAACAGATGCAAGTTCAGGAGCAGCAAGGGTTGGATTCCTACCAGAACAGCTTGCTTTTTCTTACAAAGGATCAAACCCAGGGTATTATTAAAACAATCCTTTAAATTCTCCCATTGAATAAGAATTTTGTAATGAAAGCACAATGTTTCAATTAGCACATCTGAATACTTTGTATCTTGCACTGGAGAACAATGGAGAGGGAGTTGTCAGCCTTGCACAGTTTGATTTTATCCCTACCGCCCGGGGAGTGCCTCCACTCGTGTCTGTCCATGATAGGGGCTTCCACATATTGCTGGGATATAAAACAATCAGGCATTTTTTTCCCCCCACCTTTGCTACTGCATGTTAAAAAAAAACCCAGACACTTTAAGTAGGAAGCTTTCAGAAAATATACTGGCCTTTTGGCATCTCAACACTTTGTGCATCATCTTGCTACTTTCTTCTTACTAAGTGGCTACATTACTCTTGCAAACTAGCAATGGGTGTGGAAGTATTTATTATCATATACATTTTCTGTACAGATCATCAAAGGATGGTGAAAACTGGCTGTGTGCAGAGAGGGTGGAAGAGAAATGTAATTACTCCTGCTTGATCTGTTTATTTCACAAGTTGGACACAAGTCATTGCCATGACATTTTCATTTTGCTAGATACATGACCAGATTCTAATCTCATTTGCACTGGTGTAACTGCAGGAAGATCAGTGAGTTTTACCCGCATTTACATTTTGGTAAGCAACAGCAGGAATCAGGCCTGTAACCCTTGATCGTTAATTCTGGTTCACCTCTTGCATGTGTAAGTAGCTGTCAAAAAGATTTTGGAAAACTGTCCATCTCTGGTAAGAGATAAAATCTTGATTAATAAAAATAATTTAAAGCTGAGTTTTTTCTATTGGAAAGAGAGGTCATTGGCACTACAGTGTCAAGAAGCCAATATTTTTCAAACACATGGTATTCTTAGGGGAAATCAAAGCAAAGTCTGTACAGAGACTCCTGCCAAGTGAGCTAACAACTCCATTTAACAAAACAAAATCATCCTGATGCCTAGAAGAACTCTTTCCTTAACAAATAAAAATCAAAGCAAAATGCAGACCAAAGTAGAATTACTTCCATGATCAAATCAGAAGCTAAGGAGCAAACTCTGTGTGCTGAAGGAAGGGGAGTGTGTGTGGGGGAGTTTTGCTTTTAACAATCAAAAAGACTAATGGAAATGATCAACAGTGAAAATTCAGTTATCTGAGCTTCTGCTCAGTTGTTCCATGATTTACTGAGAAGTTGCTCAACAGATTTGAGTCTACAGCTCTGCTCAAACCGAGAAAGCCAAGAGAAAGACTCCGTAGGAGTGGAGATGATCTTACTCAGCCTGACTGTCCCTTTATTTGCATCCATTTTATATGTTTGCACTTTCTCTGGTATCAGCTGTTTGGGTAACACTATTACAGCTAGCTCACCTGAGAGCAGCCAAAAATTCAATGCAAGGGTTGCAATAATCAGGTTACTCCACCTGCATGTGCAGATCTGCAAAACAGCACTGGGCTTGGCAACTTTCATTTATGACACTTTTAAAAAACAAAACCAACCCATAGAGGGCATTCCCATACAGGGCTAAGCATGCTTTTGTGGATGCTAAATATCCTTCCCACCTCTGACTTGCCATGCTTTTATACCAGTACAGTGCAGAGATAATAAGGTGGCGAAGTATCCCACCAGTTAGCAGATACGTGTATACACAACAGTCCTTGTTCGCTTCTAACTTGTGATAAATTTCAGAGATACAGAGACTTGGGCTCCAAATTTGAAGTTGGAGAAACTATACCAGAGCTCCAACAGATGCAATGTAGTATCAGTGAGGGTCACCAGCAGCTCTAATACTCTGAATTCTCAGACCAAAATCTAAACTGCCTTTGCATCAAGTTTTCCTATCAAGTTACTAGAGGCTGCACGTATGAAGGGAAAAAAAAAATGTCAAGATTCATTCTGTGAGTCTATGAAGATGTGCTTCCACGGATATGAGTATGTGTATATGTTGCAGATAACTAACTAGCTACATGACAATATGCATTGGAGATGAAACCAAAGCAAATGCCAGCACGATATATTGTGTCAGCAACATCAAAGGAGAAAGGGAGGGGAAGTGAGTGTGAAAATCAAACAGAGTGCTTGGGAAAGAAAGCTAATTTTGAGTTTGATGTGCACGAGTGACACTCATTAAAAATTGACGAGTGCATGTGAGAGGATGCCACCTGGGATTATGCAACTGCTAATTAACATTTAACACCATTTTCTAACCTTATAAAATATTCTTAGCCTGCTGAAGGCTTCTTCATAACAAGCACAGTAAAAAAAAAAAAAAAACAACAAAAAAAAAACCCAACAAAACCACAACCCACCCAGCACCTAGCAACAGCAAGTCGAACGGGAAAACTTTGTGAACTTTTTAAAGCAGTGCAGGAGACAGATGAAGGGTTTGCTTAAAGGCAAGAACAGTCTGTCGCGGGTGAACATGTGTGTCCGTGTCCCTGCTCCTCCCCAGCTGTGGGCACAGGGCTAAGCCCAAAGGGACAGAGGAGCGAAGGGACACGGCCCTGGTTATGGGTACAGTTGGGTGAACGTGCCCCCCGGGGCGCGCAGAGCCCGCCGTGCCAGGCTCCCACCCGTAGGAGTCACTGGATTTTCACAGAATCATTTAGGTTGGAAAAGACCTTTAAGATCACCGAGTCCAACTGTAAACCTAACCCTGCCAAGTCCACCACTAAACCATGTCCCTCAGCACCACATCTATATGTCTTTTAAAAACCTCCAATGCTTATTAATATTAAATTAATATAAAATTGAGCACATATGAATATTAAAATATTTTCCAGCACAGCACCCGATTTCACCCTGAGTGACACCTTCCTACTTACCGTAAGCCACAACCGAGAGTATTATGTGAAGTCTCTCACCCTTGAGATTTAGCATGAGCCTTGCAATAGCCGATCATTTTCCCCAGAGTACCCATCGCCTGGGTTCATGCCACTACCCTACAGCCAAATCCTGGTTTCTAGTCCTTTTTGTAACAGTGGTCAGAGGAAGTATGGACTCTAAGGCACCTAGCATCTGCACTTGCTGAAAGTTCACATGGCTTAGAGGTCCCAAAATAGTAATTTTGAGAAGCTGGGTAGTAACTACTGGAGAAAAGAGAAGAATAACCGAAAAGATCAGGGGGCAGAAAGAGAGAAAGTGGACAGAAAGCAGATGAGATGACACTACCTGAGCCTGGTGGAATGGATCATCGGAGAGAGATGGAAGGGACACATTTGCTGATTCAGCACAAAGTTTAAGAAGCCTGGGAAGGCATTTAAAAAAACCTAAGCCCAAAGCAACAAAGTTTATAGATTACATTTAGTTTTGGCTATTTATGCTGTGTGTTTACATTGTGCATGTCATAGTTTCAACAAAGAAAGGAGACCAGACGCACAAACCCAAACAGAGCTTGCTTTTACAGGGCCCAGCACACAGACATCTCTGCAGATCTCCCTGCCCCAACGACAATATGGTTCTTTGCAGTTAGCAGACATTTGTATAAACCCAGGAGCCTTCCAGGCTTTTATGTGTCCCAGAAAGAAAGTGGAGGTTTTTTTAAAGATAAACATCTAGTGCTGTATGTGTACATTGTAACTTCATGAAAAAAGGTGGCCCCATGATATCTTCGATATGGCCCTAACTGCAGAACAGTGACATATTTAGATAGGTTTTAATTAATACATTGGTATTCATACAGCATGCCCAGGAGGATTCTTGTGTCTTTCTTCACATGATTCCAGATGAACTTGCTAATTGAATGGTTAAATGCCTTCCACAGAGGCAAGATAGAGATTCTCCATCTTTTCACTGGGAAAAGAGAATGGGATTAACTCTTACAAATAATTCTTCATCACAATCAAAATCTTTTTAAACAGAGTAATACCTCCAGCACTTTCAGATGTGTTGCAGTTTAACCGTGTTCCTTAAGTTTCATAGATTCCAACAGCTATTGATATAATGTGATTTATTTATACCCAAAAGATGTGACGTGTTGCCTTGCAGTTCTCTCTTATAATTAACAAATACTAGGGTACTTCTATCCTGGGTAATGGATAACAAGAACAACATGCATTCGTGGATGACTGAGCATATAGAAAACAATAAAGGATGTTTCTGTAAAGAAGTGTAAAAGAGGGAAGAAAAGGGGCTCAGTAAATAAGCAACAGTGATGTTCCAGCTGACAGGGGAGGTAAGCAGCATTAGATATTAGCTCGGCATACATGGTACTGAAGTAAAGCAAGGAATTGGAAGAAAAATAATTTTAAAATGAAAGGAGAGTTGCTTTTTTCTTGCAGAATTTGAAACAGTGCACTTCCAGATGTTCTGCTTGGGGCTGTCCAAGCCTCCACCTGCAGCTCCTGCCCTTTTGCTTTTACGGGGCCGTGTCAGGAATAGGGACAGCTCTGGCGTTCCTGGAGTTGTACCCAGGGAAGGACATGACGGCACAGCCCAACTGAAAGGCTGCAAGCAATATAAGCTGTACAGCGGATATATTCTTTAAATAGAAGATGAAAGGAATGTCAGCATACGAAAGAAGAATGAAGGATGCCTAGGATTAGTATTCTCTCGGTAAATAAGAACATTCTCCTTTTTACAGGATCAATTTTAAAAATCCCCCACTGTATTACCATAAATAAGTTCCTGGACTAAATGAGAGCACTCAGTCGGACCCAGGGCAGGACTGTGCTTCATGACCAGCATCCATATGCATTTCTGAGTGTGTCTGCCCTCCAGTTTGGATTTACAAATGCCAGATATTATGGTGGCTCCCTCCTTATGAATTGCAAAACCTACACTGAGAAAATCCGGAGAATGAAGTTTACATATTTATTTATTTATTTAGAATTAATTTTTACCATTAAACATCATTGTTTTAAACATTTAAAAAGTATGACTTTTTCTGAAATGGTCCCTGTTTAAAATGTAAAAATATACTTTCACATAAAGAGATACTTATTTTGCAAAAAACCCAGAGAGATAAAGCTCACTGATTGCCGTGAACTGTCATCTTCATAGGAAAAAGAAAGAAAAAGATCAAACACAGACTTTTAAATCTGCCCAAAGCTTCTAACCCTTAAGCTAATAAAAGAAAAACAGTAAATCAGCTTTAAAAATATACTACCCAAAACTTTATATTCCTAGAAAAGCATGTATCTGAAAATTATTACACCGCAAAGTAAGAAAAAAATAAAGACCCTATCTTATATGCCAGAAGGAAATAGAGCAATTTAAAAAAAAACAAACAGGCTTGAAAAGCCTATTCAAAGAATGAGGGTATAGGATATTTTGATTGCCAGTATGCAAATGAGGAAGGATATAGATAAATGGAATGCAGGAAAGTGATTTAAAAGAAAAAAAAAAAAAACAAACAAAAAAACTCTTGCCAGTCTTCCAATAGATGGACTTTGTGTTTATATTGCAAAGTATCATTCTAAGATTTTTCTTCTTTATTTTCTAAACAGCTGAGTTTAGAAAACTGTTGATAGTGAATTTTGGGGCATACTTAGAACAGGTGGCTTGTTCTGTTTCAGATTATTGTCAACAATTGATCATATACCAGATGCTTATATTTGTCCATACTTCCTTTATTCATATGTTTCTGTCTGTACCCAGAGGGAAACCAAAACCCAAAGACATAGAGTGGATTTTCTGTAGCAAAGTGCTGATTACTTGGTCGACCACATTTTCCAGTTGCTTCAAGGGGCACCAAATCCAAGATATATTGCAGTGATTAATTCAGAGATCTATACTTGCACAAGCAAATATGATCAGATCCATAACCAGGAGAAATGGTAACATGGATTTACTGTATTCCACAGGAAAACAGAAAAATCCCATTCACTGGGAAGAAACCTTTTCAATAACACTGGACAGTCATCACAGACTCATACAGCTTCCTGCCAGTTTTACCTTTGGTTTATCTGCAGCTGGTAACACCACAACACTTTGCTGGAAATTTCCATTCTAATTTTGTAAATGGGAATTTGAGAAAGTCTCTAGCTGTGCTGAATGAAAACTTGTATGATTTGTCCAGCACACTTAAACAACAATGTTTTGGTACTGAAAGATAAAAAAAGGTACAGTCATTACTATAGGACACTTCTTGATGGACTTGTTGTATAAAGCCAGCATTCTCAAAAGGAAAACTAATTTGAATTTTCTAATCTTCAAGAAGAAAATTTAGGGAAAAGTATGTACAGCATAAAAAATGTGACTCCCAGTTCCTAAAGTTACAGTAATACTAAAATCAAACCATGATTTATAATTAGTAGGTTATGTAACATTGCAAAGGAAACATAGTTTTTCTTATTTTTACAAAGCAGCTACAGCCAATGAAGTCAAGGTGTCTTCTACAAAAATATATACTATCTATGAAGCAGCAAGGATAAATTTCATTTTGTTTCCAACCACTGTGCCTTAAAATCTCCCTCAGATTTATGACCATTATGATGAAAAGGAAGGCAAGAGTTTAAACCCTCCCTGCTTTCCCATTTCACCAACGAAAAGTAAACTCAATATCTGCTAATGCAAAAGGGCTCTTACTACGACTCACTCAACTTTTCATTGTCATAAACTTCGTCGCAAGCGGGGGACAAGCAAAATTGTTCTGTACTTGCCGTGCATACGGTATTTTGTGGAAGAAGACAAAGTGCATACACACACGTGCGCGCATCGATGCCCAGCGGTGACGATCACCACACAGCCCCTGAAACCAAGTATGGGTCGCCTTAAGGTTTGCTTACGAGGTCTTACCCACCCTTGATTTCTGGAGCCATGGGGGCGGCTTTGGGCGAGCTGCTGCCTCCCTGGGTAACCCAGCGTGGGGCGAAGATGATGAGTGTGACATCTGTCTGCACCGAGTCCATAGGGATTGATTATAAAACAAAGGGGTTTTGGCCAAGAAACACATATGCCTGATCTAATGACTTATATTTCCTGCACAACATTCCTCTTACATCATTTGTACTGTCTCCGCTGCTCTTTGCTGGGACTAATAAACATTCCACACTTACTCTGCAATGTATTTTCTCCCTGCAAGACAGCCTACTTGCTATTAGCATGTAAACTGCACACTTGCCAGTCAGGCTAACCTCATCAATCTTGTCCAAGGCAGAGGAGCTTGTGCCTTCTTACAATATTTCTGGGATTGCACTTTTAAGTTATTCATCCATTTATTTGAGAAAAAAAAAAAAAATTTAAAGATTTCATCTCTAGACTTCAAAAATAGGACATATTAATGGAATGAAAAAGGATCACTTGAGTTATTTTTAAACTCAGAATTACTTTTTTTTTTTTTTAACCTACAGGACTCCATTTTTGTGTTTTCCAGAATATATTACAATTTCATCCCTGCTTTGAATTAAGAAAGCAGAATGAAGGAATTAAGATTTTTTAAAATAACTATCAAAACCATGCCTTGGTTTTCTGTGTTTATGTTCTCTCTCAATAATGACTAGCAACTCACCCCCTGAAGAGCAGAATAAATTAAGCATGTACCATATTAACACAGCTTCTTATTGTGGGGCTGACTTCAATATTCCTGCATGCCCCTGCACCTCATGGAGAAGATGATCTCCTCGATGCTCTGAACACAGGCTGCCAGCACGCCCCGTGAGAAAGGCTGCCTCTGCTGAGAACTTACAGTTAAGGCAAGATGAGGAGAGAGGGTACCCGAAACGTCCGTGAGATCACAGTCTGACCTGGTTCAGCATCCCGGCTGGCCAAGGGCAGGGAAATCAGCACAGTGGGAAGGAAAGGAAGAAGTCCTCTCCTCTCTTCATTGTCTGCTAGGATTTCCCGAGACAAAAATTGCCTCTTGGGCCACAGGATACAACCGTTGCTGATGGGCACAGAGTTTGTCTGAATTCGTTTGTACTTTTTTGGGGCTCCACATACTAGAAAACTGAGTCCCCTCATTATGCATTGCTTGAAAAAGTAATTTTTCACTTTCTGTAAAAAGGAAGCATGGGTAGCTTTGTTTTGCAGTAAGAAGAGAAAGGGAGAGAAAGATTATGAGCCTTGCTCAGGACTGCACAGGAAAACCACAAAAATAATAAAAAGACCTTTTTTAATTTCACCTCTGATATTTTAGAACCAATTCCTGAATTCCTCTGGAGGATTTGTGAATGAAGAATTTCAGTATGTTGCCTATGCCTGAATTAACATGAGACTTCATTAGACAGAAGTAAACCTGAAACCTGAAAGATTAGACCTCAAAGTGCAAAAACATTTGCCATTTCAGAAGCTCCATTCTTCAGCAGTGCTGCTTCCTAGCAAAGCTTTTCCAGATGATACTTCAACAAACTGAACACTGCTCATAATGTGAACAAAACCTTTCACTGACTGGTAGGAGGGGGGGGAAAAGCATCCACATTATTTCATTCTGAAGAGTAGCTGTTGTACAGCAATTACTTTGCATAAAATCTTTCATAATGAATTAAGAACACCGAGTTAGTGCAGCAGCCAGTCCGACATTGCAGGCAATCCATCACAGAAATGATTCATAAATTAAATCATCCCCAACTAAGGCCTTCACATATCACTGTATAATAGCTCCTAAGGAGTCATTATGGGTATTCTGTCAATAATGCATAAACTTCATGACCCTTTTAACTCCTACCGCCCCTCAGATCCCAACTGTAACAGCCCATCACTCCTTCCCCCCATCCGCGAGTGCTGCGTGCAGTTTTGTCACCCCTGTGGACGTCAGAGTGCTGTCACTGATCTCCAGCAACTGAAGCTCTCTTTCCCCTCACTTAAATTTTTACAAAGAAACTCAAACTCAGCCATGCTGCCAGGGCTGTAGCTGCATGCAGAGGACGTGGAGAAACAAAGGTAATTAAGGATTCAATACCCACCTTCACTTACATTGCCAAAGCTCTGCCCAAACCACCATTTGCGTGATATGCAACGTGCCTGTTCAGTCAGTTTAACTGCTACCGATTTTGCTAATCCTTCCCAATTTTCTGCTTTCACATCATGGTTTCATGGGCAATTTCAGCAATAAGAATTTATAAAGTCAGAAGAGAAACTCCCGTTCAACGTGCGGTGGTTTTCTGAAATATTCCACCATAGCACCACAGTTACCAGACCAAAACGACGAACGATCTGCTAAATGCTCGTGCTGCCAAGGTGAAACCAGCTGGAAGGCATCTCAGAAGCATTTCAGCAGTTATGCCAAGGAAAGGTGTTTTGCAAGTGAAGTCTTTCATATCAAGAAGAAAAACTGTAACTTCAAATCTGAAACGTATTGGTTAGGGAATAGAATAATTGAATGGGAAATTTTGAGTCAGATATTTTTCAGCCCTTGTTTAAAGCGAGCTATTTTGTGGAGGTTTCTTTTGGTAGAAGAAACCATATGGCCAAATTCAGAAATTAGTGTATTACTACTAAACAATAGCATAACAGGTTATACATTTATTAATTTAAGGGCTACTTCACAGAAGGAAACTGTGTTCTTTCTTTTAAGAACTCAAATAAGAAACCTGTTTTGTTATGTACAAGAAACCATCCTGCATCTTGGTAAGAAACAACACAAAGCAATAGCCCAAACACCTTAGGGTTTTTGCTTAGAAGAAAGATTTCTGAAAAGAAAAAAATCCCTTTTAAGCACAATATATGTACAAAAGAATTGGTACTCTCAATAAAAATCTCTGCCCAAAACCACTAAATATTTTAGAGGTCTATTTGAAATAAATGAAAACTAAAACTTTGAGTTTACATTAGGATGCCCTTTACTATGTAGCCTAGCGTAAATCAGTGTAATCTGCAGCTGCACACATCTAGTAAAGCAGACTAAAATACAGCCTGCCTCATTACTACAGCTTTTGCAATTTCATTCCTATTCATTTTACACCTTGCGGAGTTCACTCGTGGATCAGTCACATCAATTACTGCTTTACGCTATGAGGCTCTGATATTACCTTAAGGAAAGCTCTCTACATCCACATTCAAAGGCTGCCAAGGTGCAGTCATGACTTAAACATTATCATTTAGTTTTCACACACAACAAGGAAACCTATCATTGTGAAAATAGGTAATCAGCCAAATAATCTTGCATTCACTTCAATTACAGGTCTGCAGTTTACAGTTCTAACAGCCGAGTGGAAGTGTTAGGGTTGTTTTTTTTTCAGCAGTAAATATTATTTGTAGTTTACTGGACTTTTCAAGAAAAAAAAAAAAAAAAGAACAAAAATGAAATGAAGAATACAAACTACAAGGAACCACACATACTGGGTTTCTTTCTAGTATTACTATTTGGGATGGTTCAGATATTTCTCTTTCAGGGATTTAATGCATGGTAAGCAGTAACAGTAACCAGAAATATTTTCATTGCACCAGCCTTCTGGATCCACCGGGATAAATCACCCCTTATAATAGTAGCACCAAATACTTCATGTCATTTTAAACCTCTGGACGCCTGAACCCATCCTTTACTTCACTAGTAATTACTTTTTTAGAAAAAAGAAATATTACCTGCTTGACAATTTAAGCCAGCACTGACACATTAATCTTTCTCCTCAGGTAGTGTCTCCGCTGAGCGTCCCTCCCAGCGAAGCCCGGGCTCGGGGAGGCACAGCAGGGTGAGGCATCCTGACGCTATTTTCAGTCTGACACTGGGCAAGGTCAAAGAAATGACTACTTGCATTGTTTCCGTCTAACAGCTGTTAGAGGGGTTTTTTTCCTATCACTTCGAAAGACAGAAGAATTCAAACAGAAGTTTATTTTCATTTTTTCTGCGCTGTTTGCATACCTGAACACCACGAGACTTCAACTCTCCCACAGCTACTAATGGTATTTGTGCTGAGGCGGTCCCTGACGCTCTTTCTCTTTTTGCATGTACAAACATACACAAATGCATTTTTCTCAGGATATGCAATATCCTGAAAAACCATCATTTCCACTAGCCGGAATTCTGAGAAGTGTGAATTTTTCAACTCCTTTCATTCCCATGAGAAACCAAGCTGCGTTTCTGGTGTCGAGCATCAGCTGCTGTTGAACCCCAGGATAAGTGGACGGGACAGTCGCACGGACACAGTGCCAGCAGCGGGTGCAACGGGGACACGTCCTCAGGTGGTGTGAACAATAATAAGGGAACCTCAACAAATGCAGCCAGGGGGATTTAGAGGAGCCGAGTATCTTCCCAACGTTTTGCAGCAACGTGACAAACAAGGACACGGCGCTGGCTTCAGCTCTCCCACAGGACATTTACACCAGCGCCACAGTTCAAGTGAATTTGTGTGCTCCCCAGGACTCTCATTTTACATCTGACACAGCTGCACAGGCACTGAAGTCTCTTAATTGCTGCTCTTAGACTACCAAGCTGGTGTCACAGTCCGTGATCGATAACTTTTTAGGATTATAAGTGGTGGGAGAAGCAGTCAGGGAAACAGCCATGCTTCAGGGGGGAGCAGGTTTGAGAAGGGGGGATGTTTTTGTTGTTATTCTCTGTGTGATTTTTAATATACAAATACATGGACATGGAACCTTGCTCACCTTTTATAGCTTCACAGATCTATAACCCTGGCTGTTCTTAAGACTATTTTTCCTTCAGTCACCTCTTTGACACCTGCCACCCAGCAGTCACTGTTTGGGTTTGAACTGTAAACGCTGGAACTGGCACCACATGGCCCAACGCAGCAAGAAAGAACATGAAAACTATCCCTGGGCAGCCGTGCACTGATTTGTATGAGGAAAACCAGCTTCATACGGTCAATATAATTTCAAGCATATTTGGTGAAAAATTACATCCACAATTCAACTGCACATTGAATCGAGTTTTCTCCAAATTGAGATCAAAGAGATATTTATATATCTGAAACATAAGATAAGCAATTACATTGGAATGTAACCACTTGACACACACATGCTACTTGGGCTACTTAAAAGAAAGAAATAAGAACTTGCTCAGAATAAGAATTTTCCTTTCACTGAGTTTATTGTGTGCCCAGATTCACGGCAAACCTTGCTTGATCCCTCTGTTGTGTGTGCACTGTTTCTTATTCAGATTAGAACACAAACGCAAACCACCGGCTTCACGTCTTTACTTCTTACATATTGACTTTTTTATACCCTTACCTGGCCTAGTTCCATTTATTAGGAGCATACAAAAAATGATTGCCTTCTATAACTCTTCTTCTAACAATGCCTCCAGCCTGAAGGCTTCATGAAGTTATAAGCAAAGATTTATATGTAATAAATTATTGAAAACGAAAAAGGTCTTAAATAAGTTCTGTCTTCAACAAAAGTAGTAGTATATTTCAGATAACAATGACTTTTCTAGTGAAGGGGAAGATAAAAGTGTATTTAACAGGTATTCTGATCCCATAAAGTAGAATACAATATTTGCGTGCTCCAATATATTACAGAAAAAGATGCTAATTCAAATCCTACATTGAGAAATGACTTACTATTGTAAATTGGAATTCCAAATAAAACAATAAACTGCACTACAGGCTCATATAGCTACACAGTCCAGCTGGCAAAGAGAATCCACTTAAAGATGTAACTAAAAAAAAAAAAAAAACAAAACAAAACCAAAAAACAAAACAAAACACCACCACACACGCATATTATTGTTAAAAGAACAAGAGAAAATACTAGAATGGGATTTCCTGCCTTTGTAGCACATACCTTCTCTCTTAAATATCCACTCCTACATCCACACCCCACCACTCAGTTCATAAAATAGACACAGCCTTCATACGAGAAGCTACGATGTGCACTAAAGCTTATTTTTCATGCGTGGCTTCCTGCTTTACTGCATTTTGCCAAGACTCTTCCTTTACCAAACTTGACCTAATTCACAAATAATTTTAAGATGATTTCATGTATACAAACACAGGAATAGATCACAAAGCTTTACTACTTAGATTCATTATACTAGAAAACAACTCTTGAGGTTCAAACTCCAGATATGGTTCTAAGCTACTATCATGGAATTTTTATGGTTTTATTTCAAATTATGATAAATCCATTTTCACTGTACTGGCAGTTGACTTTGACTAGACAGTTAGGATCAGGTTAAACTAGTTCTAGATAGTTTAAACTACTTCTGTGTCTTAAGTTGCAGTACCTACAAGGTCCATAAAACTGTCCAAGTAGAATTTGTATCCACATTACACAAATAATACATCAAGCATGGAAGCCAAAATGAGAACGGCACTTTCCCAACAACAGGAATGAAATAATATTGAAATAATATAAACCAAAAACCTCATGGGCAGTTTCTTCTAAATTACAGTCTTAAAAACTTGTGCTACAGTTTTATTATACACAGCTTCAGTCTATTATACTGACAGATAAGCTTTCTAAAAATTTGTTTTCATTTTCAATACATACATGGAAGGAAGATGATGGTATAAGAGAAAGGTTGTAAGATGGCTACAGTAGAATAATTCCAGTATTTAATGCTCTTAAAGACAGTAAAATAGCAATCTTATTACTGCTAAAGAGGAAGTTACCACTTCTGTACCTGTGACAAGTAGTTTCCCTAACATGAGATGAGAATGAACCATAAGGCTAGAATCTCACCCAGTGTGAGGATGTGAAACTGGCTGTGAAAGCTGATACTCTGCACACCTCTCTCTGCAAAGCCCTCAGAGAACCACACAGAAACATTTTAAAAATTCAAAGTAAATAACTAGTCACCTACCAGCACCTTAGGTTAAATAGAAACCAGAGGCCAAGGGAAGCACGCTGCTCGGGAGGTTAACAACAGCCACAAGTGATGCCCAAGCACCTGGAGCTGACTGCAGCCACCTGGGCTACATTACTTTACTAATTTAATGAGGGAGATGGAAGTTTTGCATTGCCTGGGACATCAGCTTCACGTGCCTGCTTCAAGCAGTTCTACTGGAAATGAGAAACACTCTTGTACTGGAAAGCTTCTCAGTAGCTCCTGAAGATTGGAGAAGGGAGCTGTGTAGTGGCCAGGCAAAAGGACTAAAAGTGTGTCCAGTATCTCTGGTCACTTGTTTACAAAGCAGGAACGGGATGAAAATGAAACTGAAAATACAACAGTAGTCTGAAAACAAAAATATGTAAGGACTTCCATGACACAGCTGGCCTACAGCAGCAGAAAATTGGACCCAATTACCCATACTGATCCAGCTACCCTAAATTCCCATGAAACAGGCACTTCTGGTGAGCCTCCATAGGCCCAACAGGTCCCATTCCGTCCTACCTCAGCACGTTTGCACAGTTCTAGGAATACATCAAAAGAACCAGGTTTTACTTCAAAGTTTAGCTTTCCTTTCTAGCCTTGTGTGCTGCTGACTAGGCTCCGCACAAAATTCCCAGCAAAATCAGATCTACATTTTGCATCTAGGGAAAAACAAACAAACAAAACGGAAATAAACACCCACTCACCCTATTTTTCCCTATCATTGTACATTTTTTGCAGCAAAGAATTATACTTCCCTACTACCAGCAATTTTTTGAATGCTGAAATGTTGTTTCTTTTTATAAACACAGAGCTCTAGGAGATGCCCAGGAGATTGTCCCATTCCCAGGAGATCTTTAGATTTATCTTGATCAGTTTATTGGCTTTCTCCCATTGATTTCCATCAGCCCAGCAATTTAATTTTGAATCTAAAAACCGAGATGATTTTTTTTTTTTTTTTTTTTTTTCCTGCTGAAGGTATTACTGGCCACGAAGATCCTGCTACCAAAGCTTTCCTGATGAGTTTGGGTGGATTTGCTTAGCCCTGAGAAAATCCTAACTCCCATTTCCAGGAGCACTCTGACTGCAGAGCTATCAGCAAACAGAATCTATTTTAGTTTCTTCCATCAGCAGGTTGGACTGTAAATACACGCAGGAAGTAGATCTGCAAGTAAAACGTGTCATCATTACATCCTTGTTTTCAGGATGTAAAAGTGCCAGGCTTTCATATCTTCATAATCACGACACCATTTAAAAGCTGCCCCAAGCTATTGCCAATTTATAGCGGACACCCATGCTGCGCAATAATGGCTTGTACTGTGATAAACCAGATTTATTCTCAATACAAATATACTTCCTGAAACAACTTTTCTTAAATCTTTATTTATGATACACATCAGATAGCCCAATAAGCGAAAGGAAGTATTTTTATGTATCAGACTGTTCACTTAATTTCCTAGAAAGATTACAGAACATCATTGACACAAGGATCACACTAAAGGATACATATTCTAAACAATAATTTCAGAGAAAATAAAACACTATGAAGAAAGGTATCTCTACATAAATCCATGCAAATATCAACCTACGTGCCCATGCTTGGCTCTGAAATGCACAAATGTAGCTCAGACTTCAAAAGGCATACAGTCTAGTTGATGTACCTTCTGGAGATATTTATCTGACAAAGTACTTTCAAATTAGCCCCCTTCCCCCTAAGATATTTTCTTTATAATGTACTAAAAAAACCTGGCCTTTGATATTCACCTAGCAGTAAGCTAGGTTGTGTTGAAATTAATAAATAATAGAGCCAGTAGCAACATAATATTGATTTTCTGCCGGATTTGTCTATCTCCTCAGAATTTTAAGAACTGTTTAAACAGATATATCCATTATGTGTTGGAAAGAATTTTAAAACTCCCCAGTAGGGCTGTAGTTGATGACATATTGACAGTATCTCAGACTGAAATAATTTTGGACACTCCGCTTATGTAGTCTGCAGATACAGAGCCAAAACCACCCAGTTGAAGGGCAAAGCGAAGGTCAAATGCCTAAAGCACTCACAAAAAGCAGCTATACTACAACACTATTGCTTCAACCCTTGGTCATTAGTTAGTGAAGACAGAAGCAATTCCTGTTATCAACTGTACAAATAAAATTATTAAAGCATCAGACTGTTTTTCCATTGAAAAGAGTACCCTAAGGACTGAGATTTTAACTCTAAAGAACTGAGAGTTCTTATCTTCATTTGCTAATACAAACAGAATACCTTCACTAATTCCCCAAAGCAGCTCCCACCTCCTTTGCAGAGTGTTCCTGAAGATCTTTTCCTGTACTTTGCTTCTATTGTGGCACAATTTAAAAGAACATTTAATGCATTAAATCTTGAAGGCTTCAAATTTTCCATTTGAAACGTAGAGCACCAGAACATTGTTACCTTGCTAATAAAATGGAATGATGTGGTTTCACATCCATTTACCAATCCCTTGGAAGCTAAAGTAATTTTTTTACATTTTAATGCACTAGTTTAATAGAAGAGCATATAAGAGTTTTGGTTCAACTTTAACAGGAGACTGAAACAAGAACATGTTAATCATCTGCGTAAATGTTCCTTCTTGTATGGTTCCTATTTTCTGCTCCTTTGCTTGAGTAGAAGTGTTTTCCTCATTATGGTCTTGATTAAGAAGTTTGATGTGCTGACCTTGAATATCAAATTAAGCTCCATGCTGCAAGCAAAGCATCCTATCTTCTCTGGTGGCTTATAAACTCATTAGATACTTCAGACATAGTTTAAAATTTGCTGACACTAAATTCATTTAATATGGAACAGAACTGTTAAGATTTATGAGGCAAATTTGCAGTTAAGTGAAATACACAATCTCCAGGTGATTTCCACCAGGAATCCCTTTCATCTAGGTTTCGCCTTGTTTTTAAAACAATGCCCTATTAAATATCAGACTGTTAATTATCTTTTCATTTTCCAGTCAAATGATCAATCCAAAAAAAAAAAAAAGAGACAGCAGTCTGACAGCTGTTGGTACGAATTCGAGCCAGAAAGACTATAGCACTGAAAGACCGTGTTTTCTTGGTGCCGTATGGCTCGAGACAGTTGTGTTGCACACCACGCAGAAGTTCAAAAGGAATAATTTCAGTGTGAGAGCCCACTTGCTGCTATATAGTGAAAATAATTTATTTCAGATGCCATGTTTTTGAAGCTGCTGGATCAGAATTTTAAATCTTTTTGCCATATATATTCCCCAAGGGCACACAAAGTGAATCAAGGCTCTTTTTTGCTTTCATGAATTCTAGACTTTGACAAGAGTTCTCAGAGAAAAAAATAATTTCTAAACATCAGTCAAGCCCTGTGTGCCTGGTCTTTGCTTAACATGCTTTGTTTTCATTTTGGCAGAATATGTTTTGTTTGCATTTAAAATGGGACATCTGATATCAAATACAAGTCATTAGCTAAAAAGCAGCTCCACCAACAATGCCAATCTCATCTAACATGCAGGATAAGGATCACAAAAGAAAGTTAACTCAGTTTGTAAAAACACTTCCAGGGGATGTCAGGATGTAAAGCCTGCTCACAACAGGAAGGAGGGATGAGGAGAGGGAGACATAGGGTAAAAATTATTATTGGAGTAATATTCTCACAAGACTAATTTATCAGATATAAGGAAAAGTATTTGTTGCATGCCCTCATGCTGACAAGATTTAACTAAGCAGATACACTGTAGAGAAAGGGTCAATATGAGGACACGGAGGCACCTGAAATACCCAGCAGCCTTCCCTAAATACTCAGCTGAAATTATTCTCTCTCATCTTCCACATGGTGTGCGACACAACAGTCTCAAGCCGTATGGCACCAAGGATGCTGATGTGCACTTCTGCTGCCATCCTGGCCAAGAACCCAGAACAGCAGCAGCTGCCACAGGGATGTCTCTTCTTTCACATTGATCATTTTGCTAAATACTGAGGATCGGTGCAGCTGTACACATCACAGCTCCAGGGTGGAGGCTGCGTGGCTCATACTAAGGCTTTCTTAGAAGTCTGATATCAGTCTGTGAGTTATTTGTGAGAAGAGGATCCAAAATCTGAGTTGTAGACAGGATGCTTAACCTACAGATGCAACCCTGAGCACAAAAATACTTTTTGGGAAGGTGGGGGAAGTTTCACTTAGAGCCAATTCTGCCTCAAATAAATATTTCAAAATGGAATACATTGATAGAAACCATGTACAAATGCTTGGGACAGAAATTTTTAGATTATCTAGAGAGTAATTCCAATTGGCCTGAAGAAAGAGAGTGGCATCAACAGAACTCGATATTACTGTTCAGTTGACTTCTCTGTTCTTACAGCTGTTCAAGGGGAAGCAGGTATATCTAATGTCGGCAATAACTGCTGGAGCTGCAATTCAAACCAGGATGGCAAGGTGGAAACAGGGGTCATACGTTGACCTTGTAAGTAAAGAAAATAGAGAGTGTAATTTCAGTCCACAAAAGACCAACACGCAAATACAAAAGGACAACAAAAGGACTTTATCCTGCATTCAAGTTGACATTTTTAAGATTAATTACAGAAATTAAGGTTTTTAAAAAGCGTCATACAGCTAACACCACCAGACAGGAGTATGACCTTCACTAACCTGAGTAAAACCAAACCTAAATAAAACAGCCAATTAAAAGATGGGGTGAGAAACGGGAAGAGATCACAAGGCATTTCTGCTTCCTCTTGAATAGACAGTAAAAAGAAGGGGAAAGAACTGCATTCAACCCTGAATGGGGGCGGAAAAATGTTAGCTAAAGTCTTCTATTGTAGCTAATTTTTCCCTAGGAAAATACAATTGGCTTTAACATGCAACAACAACAACAAAGTCTGTCTTTTGCATTTTGGCCACTGCATATTTGATATAAAGTACCAAGGAGTGTTTAATTAATGCCACAAATCTGCTTTCTGAAAACCAGAAATAACGGATTGTGGTTTAATTACATGTAAAAAGAGAGCAAAATAGTGAAACACGACCTGAAACGTACCCTGTGTCCATGCATGTTGTACAAAGCAATCAAGACTTTTGTCTGTACTTTTAAAAATATTTCCCACTTAACCTACAGCAGGATGTCTAAAATTTTGAAATGAAATGTCATAGTAACCAAAAATACCATCCTCAAACACAATTTTACATTTGTCTTCCATCCCTTTTCTTCTTTCCTGTTTAATGTTATAGTGCTTACACTCGATATTCCTGTTAATGAGCATCTGCTTTTGTTCTAAAACAACGTCACAGGATTCACCTCTCCCATTGCTCCCCTTCCCTGATTTACTGCAACTTTATTCCCCAGTCACTGCCTGGTGCCACACACAAGCTGATCTGTCATCTGTAGGTGTTCTGCCATAGCTTGCATTAGCATGGAGTTTCATCTAAAGTTTTTAATTGAAATGGGGATACAAAATTTGTTCGCAGAATGTGGTGTGTTTAAGAGATACTCATCTTTTTGTCCCACTCTACAAGGAAAAAGCAATTTCACAACACCTTCCACTGATATCAGAGGGCTGCTTTGCCCTCTGCGAGAATGTTTTCCTCCATGGCCAGAGAAAAATGTTCCTATTGGCATGAAGGCAGAAAAACTAGCAGGGAAAGGAATAGGATTTCTTCCCCTCTTTTCATATTCTTTTTCTGTGAACTTCCTGAAAACAGCAGAGACTTTACATGAGAAGTCCAAGATCTATAATATTTTGTGCTCTGAAATGTTTAACTAAACACAATGAAAAAGCAAAATTTCCATCACAACAGTGAAGATTCAGTCTAGGTTTTAAATAAGAGCTGCCTGCACATGGGTCATAAAATACAAGAATTAATGGTGTTTTAACCCCTCAAGTCTTCATTTCTTTGGATTTATGTCTGGCACTAAACCAGAAAACCAAAACCCAACGGGAAGTGATGAGGAAAACCTTGGAAAAACTAAAGAGTTGCATCCACTGCCAGATGGTTTAACAGCAACAGCACCAAAAAAAATATTTAATGACAGTAAGATCTGAAACAAAGATACAAACACTAGAGCATACGGTTTTTAAAGCAATTGCTTAACAAGTTTATAGAGGGATTAATAAAACACATCTGCTTATGCTAGCTGGAAACTCTGTCAGTGGCCATGGGGCTTTCTTCCAGTCCTATGTCTACATTATTTGATGAGCTTCTCCTACTCTTCAACTCATTTACCATCAACATGCTCCTGCGAGGCAGGGAAGTACCAATCTTTACATTTTACCAAGGAAAGGGGGAGACTGAGGGCCCTGTCTAGATTCACAGAGGAAGGAGAGATCTGCTGCCCCAGTGAGTATACATGCCACACCATGATCTCACATGGCCTCATTTCAATCTTTCACACACTGCTGAATGCTTCTTTGTTGAACTGCTTCTTTTATTATTTTACCTATAGTGAAGTCCCAAATTCCACACCTTCACTAGCTGCTACTAGACATCTGCATATTGCATATGTTCAGAATTACCCATCATCTTCCTAAGTGTTAGAAACTCTAATAACAGTTGTGCTTCAAGTTCTCCCAGGCCTTACCACCACCTCATTCCTACTACTATTTGCTTTAGCAAATACCAGCTGCTTGTTTTTCCCTTCCCTGAGTTAGCAGATTTTCAAACCCCCTTCCAATCTCCAAGAGGGATGTTGTGTTCCTCTAACAACACGATCCTGTGAACACTGATCTCATCTCACCACCCATTTTCCCCTACGTGGTTTAATCGTCTCTGTAGCGAAATAATTAACTGTTCTATCTTTTCCAAGATCAATGAATCTCAGTCAACCCTCATTAGTGTAATTCTCTTGTCATAGCATACAATATGACTCTATCAAAATTACTGCCTGAATCCTTCATACTCTTATTAACAGGTCAGCAGAAGCTTCTGAATGGAAGTGTTTTAAATACTGCTATGTAGTGTATAGTTTAGTTTTGCCAAATCAAATTCTTCCTCTACCCATCCAAGGACATAGATGTATATAAAATATATGGTCTAAATTGTTTCTAAGTCTGTAAAGGGTGAGCTGCTCTGTTTCTGTTGCGTGTGGGATACCAATCAACAAGAAGGTATTGCCAAAAAAAAAAAAAAAAACGAACAACAGAAATAAAACCAGCAAGGACCATTTTGAAATACCCAGCTTTCAAAAGAGGTCATCTCTTTAGATGAGTATCTGGATCTTGGGTTAATCTACAGCCAGGTCTTAATCACTTGTAATTTAAAGACATAAACACCACTAGTTGGGTTAAGGATGTACCACAGCATTATTGAACACTATCCTTCATCTTGGAATACTAAAAGTCAACCTACTGAAGAGTTGTGATTTTCATTTCATGTTGTTCCAATACTGCTGTCGTCTCAGGTTTCTCTGTTCTCATCTGTTCACCTTCTCCAAAGGTATGTTCATAGGGGGACTAGCTGGTAGAATGAGAATGCTAAATGCGGCAGGTATTCAATTTCCAAGCACAAACCTCAGAAGCCTTCAGTGCCTTGCATGCTGCTATGCAAATCCCCAAAAGCCTAGGCCAACCTACAAGAATTTACATACACCAGGTTCAGTGCTCAAAATCACTTGCTTCTGTCCCACTCCGAAGGAAGACAATTTTATTAAAGGAAGTAGCAGAGTAGATTAAACTAAACTTTAATTCTAAGCTCCTTATAAGGTAATCAATCAAGCATTAAAACCAGCAGAAAAATTAGCTGCAAAATTATCTAGTCCTCCAGCTGCTCAGGATTCATAACCGCCTTCCTGTTTCACAGCCTGACTCAAGCGGTGAGCTTCAAATCAGAGAAATTCATCTTCTGTCACTGAGGAATGTTAAAGCGAACCAGCCGCCGCTGCCCGCGCCGAGGGCAGCCTGCACAGCCGGGACAGGCCTCGGGCAGCACCCCCCTTCACCCCCCGGAGCAACGCTCTTATGACAGTGCATAAAGAGAGGGAGATTGTTAAGAGCTGGCCCGTTCTCACTTCTGGGTAGACCCGAATTTGCTAGAAAGGTTAAATCCCACATTCAGGTTAGTAAAAGCGCACAGTGTCGCTTTCTTTTAAAAACTCCTGCAAGGAAGTGCCGTATTTCCATGATCTCATCACGGCCCATGCCGGAGATCCCTCGCAGGTTGATGAGAGCCATGAACCTGACATTCCTGCGCAGCACGGCCGCAGCTGGCTTCAGCAAACTTGCCTCGCGCAGGCAGAGCAGAGCCCCAAAAAGACACAGAAATTTCAGCTGCCTTCTGTTTTGATCAGAAATAAACCTCCGTTTATCTCCAATTCATTAAAATCCACAGACGAGATTTCAAAGTGCCTAGGAACACTTTAAATGCAACAGATATGTTGTTGGTTTTCTTCCTCCTGAAGGAAATAGAAGTCTGGTAAAGGAGAAAAAAAACATCAGTTTTTATCATGAGGCAAGTTTAAGTTAATTTAACAATATTTCAGCATGATTGCACATGGATTCTCAGACTGTCACCTAGACAAGTTACATTCCTTTTACAGTCTTATGCTGCACCTTGGGATCTGCTCATTGTTTTAGTCCCCTAAAATTAGTTTGGAAGCCTTGTTTGCAGATGATTATTTTTATTCTGTTTCTCCTAATTTTACTTGAAAAATTATCCCAGAAATGCTTTTAAGTGTGATCAGTATTTCTGATAAAATCAGAAGGTGCTTTCTTGTGTGGTGGTCATTGTTTTATTTTACTTTTAAGATTCAAACTTCCCTTTCCTACTAATTAATTAATTCAGGATTTTATAGTTAAATTAATTACAACAGGATTTTACAGTTCTCCTGGAGAAAGGATTCCTGGTAGCTCTCTGTCCTGCAGAAGACAGATGCCTACGTGCACACTTCGTGCTGCTTCACTGCATCTACAGCTAACTCTTATCTACAGCTCAGGAGTGTGTTTTATTTAGAACTGAGTAATGCAGACCTCAGTCACCATATCTGCCTTTTTTTTTTTTGAATCGTGTATGATGCCTTTAGGAGCTGACGTACAACAAAGAAAATGAACTTGAAAGAAGATGGTCCCATATATGCAATAAAAGAGTTTATGTTTGAGGATATTCATTTCTTCTTACATTAGTGGCAAAGGGATAGTAAGAAAAAATCTGTCAGCAATCAGCAACAGAGAGCTGTGGGGATGAGTCAAATTAGAATCCTCAAGAGAAATTTAGCTAAACAAATTAAACATCCCAATTTAAATTTCAGATGGTTAACACAGCATAAAAAGGCAACAAGAATAAAGTTTTGGCTTTAAAGGTGCCCAAAGCCAATCACCTACTACTATCCTGTGCCTCCTACTTCCAAGATTAGGCTTTTGTTCGGTACAGAACCAGACACAATCCCTGCTCACCACACTACCTTTAAATGCAATTTCTGCCTCATCCTGTGCTTTCCCATCTAACTGCTAACCATATCTGACTTAAGCTTTAAAAACTAAGGCCGCTCTTGGGTTATTTGTCTGCACCAAGTCTTCCAAGTTTTTATGGTAAACTTCCTTTTTTTTTTTTTTTTGTTTAATTTTTCTAGTCTTGGACTGTTTTGTAGCATGCTAAATTTTAAAAAAAGTATGTATTTGAGCTGTGGGACAAAAGGAAGAAAGGTTCAGATTACATATTGTGCACTGATTTTGAGACAAGAGATTTATTGCTGTTTTTCTGTTAGGAGGACACCAGAGAGTTAGTGCCTTTCAAATGCACTTAACAGAATGATGGACATATCTCAGAGAGCACCATGGCCAGTGAAGAAATAATGAGAAGCATCAACCCACAGGCAATGGATTGCTAAGGGCAGGGCGAGTATGTGCTTGACTAGAGATCAATATGTGCTGCAAATCTGGTGACAGTGCAATGGATTTCAGCAGAGGAAAAAAAAAAAAATTAGATAGTGAAATGATGTGCAGGAAGACCTGGAGACCCAGCAACAATCATGCAACGGGACAAGGGGAAAGCCACTAACATGCACTAGAATTGCCAAAAGAAATTCTGGTTATCAGAGATTTTTTTTTCCTAGTCATTTTTAACTACCTACTCCACAGTCCTGAAAACTAAGTGCTTTAGAGTCCTTCAGAAGGGAAATTTCAAAAGGACAATGAGAATTTTACTTTATCAGAATAATAATTTCATATCTGTCAACAGCCCCCTTGCATACTACTTAAAGACTATGTTTTCTTTGGAATATGCTCCCAGATTGGTGGAAGAGGTGGTATTTTCCTGGGCGGTTTGTGGCCCTCCCCCAGGAAATGTTACTGAAATTACTTCAGAAAAATGCAAATGGGTGTGAAACCAAGGAGAAAGCAAGCACGCACAAAAAACTACAGTATTCCATTTGGGGTCAGCAAAAAAATTAGCTAGATTTTAAAGTTTTACTCCTGAAAGAATTAAGACTTTAAAATCTTGCCTGTCTTGAGAAGAGAAAAGGTTTCCATTTAAGTAACTCTTTAGCAAGGTGCGAGTTGTTTTACATATTGATGTAGTGCTAAGCCTATTTAACATAAAATCCTCAATTTTCAGGGGGCAGTTGTACGTGCCAGTGTTCCCACAACTTTTATATTCTTTTATGTGCCGTAGCGCTGGCTCAGTTCACGGGTATAACACCATCAAGTGCATGAGAAAATTCTCAGGAGTTATTGCAGAGCCATACCTAGAAACCAGAAGCTGGGCATAACGGTTAGCCACAGACAATTGAGCTAATTGAGCATGTTTCGCTTATCCTGGTACTTAAGAGCCAGAGATACTGAGTGTGCTGGTGAATAAAAGAACATCTGCTGATAACATCCATTTCATGTGCGAGTTGCAAGTTTTAGAGAGCAATTACACAGCATTTTTGTTTCAAATCCAAATCAGATGTTTAAACCATTCGGTGATTGCACAATTATCTTGTTTTACGAGGCAACCCAAACATCATTTAAAACGATTTGAGTACCAATGGGTATTTTCAAATTTATTAACAAAAATACAGAAGCCAAGCCCCCAGACATGACAGGGAAAAACAATGGAAAAGGCATTTAGTAAGGCAGTGGTGAGGACAAACCTGTTGGGGCAACCCCACTCCCCACCTTAACGGGAATAGAGGTGTTCCCAGATCTCCTGCTTCGTTACTGCAGGATTATTAAACATGCAGTAGCTGCGGACGAAGCAGAGGCACAAAGGGAATCCAAGGCAGGTCATTCCTACCAATTTCCCCATAACTCTCATCCGGTGAGGCAACACCGAGGGGCAGAAGAGCCCATTCCCCATGGCACGACACAAATCTAAGTACCAGGAGAAGGTGATGTAGCGAAAGCCCTCCTTGATCTTTGGTCCAAACTGGGCCTGTCATCTCCAAATCTGCTCAAGCTACACAGTAAATTCTCACAGAAAATCAGAAAATTAGAGAAACAAAAATATCAGCCTTCTATTTGGGTACTCGGACACTTTCCAGGACCTGTTACGGTAAGGAGCTGAGAGCTAAAAAAGGATCTAAGCAGGACCGGGTCCCTGAGTTACTTGCTGGACCACAATACAGCCCAGAGTTTTCTTATTCGGACTTTATCCAAATATAAAATTGGGAAGCAGAATAAGCCAGATGCTACCTTGGAGAGGAGAGAGGCTGAGTAGACATAAACATAATTCTGTTACTCAGGAATTAATTCTCACCAAAACATATTTCTGCCACACTGAAATTGTAATATTCAGCTTCCAAATCCACAAAACTCATTCCAAGAGTATTCAGTACAAATTACACCCTTAAAAAAAGCTTTGATTTATCACGTCTCTTTTATATAACCTCCTTCTACAGTCTAAAGCTAATTTAGTGTTTTCTAACAGAAGATTTCCAATGTTACTGTACTGAATTAAGCAATAAAACTGAAAAGTCAAGGCCAAGTCTCAACTCCTAAAGCAGTGCTGTTGAACAGGGCACAATAAACAAGAGTCTAAACGCTCACTTGGTCCTTGAGTGAAAACTGGGGGGCACACAAACAGTCCCATGCATGAGGGACCAATCATGATCTTCACTTGCAGAATGATGGGGGCTCCAGACACTCACCTTTTAGGGTGAACCTCATCATATCCTTCTAGTCCTGAGCAAGATACTTTAAAAATAGGCTTTTTCTTCAGGTGTCATGAAATACATCATCTCTGCTACGTAGCTTGCACTCCCAGCAACCAACTACTCAGTGCAGGTTTTAGTCTTCCATCCCCACCAGGACCTATCTTTTGTTCTCTGACTCCCAAAGCCTGGCAAACCAGAACTCTGAAAAACTCCACCAAACCAGTCACACTTGCCATGACAGAGCCAGAGAAGCCAGGAACGGTGGCTAACAGGCCAGACTGAAGAGTGTACTGCAAAAATCTTGGCAAAGTAAAAGGATCACCACTCAACCTCGCTACAGCCTGCCTAATTACTGGACAGTACACAGTGGGGGGCAAGCAGGGACACTGCCTGAGAAATGTGGCAGAAATTGAGGACTGCAGACATAAGGCATTTGGAGAACGATGACAACCCCAAACCTTGAAGATAATTACAACTGAAAATAAATGCTTACTAATTTGTGTGCCACTAATACTCTTAGTGAAGGACTTACTCTGTTTGGTTTTATGGAGAAAAAAAAAATCTGTAATGGAAGCAAAATAACTAAATAATTCCTCCTCATTTAGGAGATTTCAGGTCCAAGGAACACAGAAGACAATAATGTGAAATACATACTGTGTTTCCTTTTGTTTCACCACCAAGTACATTTTCATGGGCACAGTACTCAGACCTAACCTCCTCTCTACAAGGGCTTAAAAGATGTATACCATAGGAAATAATCCTGCATTAGGTACAGGGACAGACCAGATGACTGAAAGGTCATCCAGAGCTCCAACTTCTAACGCTCTGATTTTCTGGACTTTGGGTAGAAGCTATATGAGCATACATAATTTGCAAACTCATTTCCTCCTGAGTCATCTTTTATTTACCTTTTTTTCTCCTCACTGACTTACAGAACTAGCTTTGTGACTAAACAATTTTGGTAAGCCTTGCAATCAACAGGATTAAACAGTGTGTGTTGAGTGAACTACAGACAGAATTCATTTGTCAGATCCCCAGTGCCCTGACTTTAATCAGGGGTAATAAAGCCAGCAGTATTGCTAATCCAATCAGCAAGTCCAATGAAAAAGTAAATTTATAAATGCAGTTCAAAAACTGCCCTTTCACTGTGCAAAGCAAAAGTGCAATGAAAATATCTCCCTTTTTTTCTCTCACTCCAAAGGTCTCTCATGAACAAAAAAGGGAGGAGGCAGAGGAGTTGCATATCAAAGCCCAGTTGTCCCTTGAAATCCAACTTTAATTATGAATATATGCGATGTGCTGAGCAAAGACAAAATGTTTTCAGTCTTGCAAGCTTACATTTCAAAATGGCATGGTACAAAGCTGCATCACTTAAAACCAACTGCCTTTTCAATAAATTACTCCTAATAAATTGGTTATCTGCATATGGTATTTTTTGACTCTTCTGAAAACTTATTTCAAAACTTAAGATCTTTCTTTTCCCAGAAAATTTCTCTCAAACATCTGCTTCTATATTCCATATGCAGAGGGGCAAGGTACAGCTCAGAGCACTGGAAGCCACAGAAGAGTTGCACGGACTGAACAGGCCACGATGATTAATGGACACTGGCTGACTCTGCTGGCATGGACTGATGCCAGAAGCTTCTCCAACTCGCCTCCAGCGGATACGTATGGCAGCACTGCCTTGAAGCAAAGCAAAAACTAAGGAGTGTGTACATTACAACTCTAGCTCCCCAATACTCTTCCAGGAGTTGTCACTGTTTTAGGAAGCGTTTTAATAAATATTTTAGTTACTAAGGATAGCAGTAACTGAAATATTTATCATCAATAATGAAGGTAGATTTAGATTAGAAATAAGGCAGAAATTGTTCCCTGTTTGGGGGGTGAGGCGCTGGCCCAGGGTGCCCAGAGCAGCTGTGGCTGCCCCCTCCCTGGAAGGGTTCAAGGCCAGGTTGGACGGGGCTGGGAGCAACCTGGGCTGGGGGAAGGGGGCCCTGCCCGGGGCAGGGGGGTTGGAACTGGATGGGCTTTAAAGGTCCCTTCCAACCCAAACCATTCCGTGATTCTATGTTTGAACCACTCATTTATTACAGGCAAATCAGCTGGTCAAGGACTAAAGCAATTACCTCCTGGTGGGGACAGACTCCCAGATTTTATTTGAAACTGGGTTTTTCACACACAGTAATTTCACATTGAGAAATTCCTTGTCTTCTTAATGGCAAGACACTAGCTACACAGGCATAATTTAACAAGGTCAATGATTAAAACAAGAAACGCTTTATATGTCATAACTTTATTGCCAGACTTCTACAGAAAGAGTCACAGCAGTGAATGAGCATGATGGACCTCACCTCCCTTAACTCTATTATCTTTTGAAATCTGAACTGTAAAACAGCGTTACTGTGGCTTTTTCATGGTCAGAAAGAAAACCTAGTTAATGCAAATCTCTTTCAAAAGGGGTACCTCTCTTGAAGCTGCTCCTGTTTTTATGGCTATTTTAAGCTTTTTTTTCTTCCTCTGGCTGATATTATTTCTATGTAAAACAACCCCTCATAAGTAACATGTAAAGAAGTCTGGCCAAATTTGAGACACTTGACTATAACTGTAGGGACATTTGTCACTATTATTGGGCTTGATTTTCTTCTCCATCGGGCACCATATGTCCAAGCTTTTTAAAAAATGAAATAGATGCCTGGCCTTTCAACCTCACCTTCCACTTGTTTGTGAGAGTTTCAGAGATATGTGAACTCTCTTTGTCTCTCCAATTTTTAAAATGATAGAATCCAAGAGCGTGGCCAAGAACGGTCAATTCTAACAATTCTTTATTTAAGCCTTAATAAAATCTCCCTGAAAAGCATAGATATCAGCTGGAATTTCAAAATTAATGTCAGAAGTAACATGGGTTAGTAGCAAACCCACATCTCGCTACAACAGTAGATGCTTGGAGACCATTGCAAGTATCATCGTTTAGATCAGATTTTGAAGAGGTGCAGTAATTGTTCAAAATCACTAGTGAGTGCAATGAAATGGTAAGAGGAGTTTGCTTTAATGACAAGATGGTAACTGTAATGTCTTCTTGAGGTTTTTCTTTTTACTATTAGAAGCTACATTCTCACCTAAATCACTGTTGTTTTAGCTGAATAGGTTGTTCTAGACAACTAAGCAGCTGCTGTAAAATAACCACTGCTAATACTTTAATTATAGCAATATCATCATTAACTTGTGCTCTCTCAATCTGTTGCCTCCACCTGTTATTGTTAAGTTTATATTTATCTCATTATAATACCTGGGAAAAACTATCTTCCTATTATGTAGTTGCACATTGCTCAGCAAAGCGGGGGCTCAAGCATGACCAGGACCATTATAGACTACCAAAAGAGAATAAAATTTTTAAAGTTCTCTCTCAGTTTTCTCTATTGCTACTGGCATGTAATGTAATGACTGAGGAGCTCCAGCCTAGAGGTTAATGCATTTTCATAATGAGAGAAGCAAAGAAGTTAATAAACACTTCATAAAAATCCATAGGCACTGATGGAAAGCAGAACATACAGCAAAAATAAAACATTATTCAGGATGCCAACCGCCTAGCAGATAGGCACTGGCTATTCAAACTTTTTTTCTTTGGTACCAATGTTGGTTTAATGAAGCAACTTTTGCTAGTTGTTAAAAACAAAAAAAAAAAAAACAAAAAAAAAAAAAAAAAAAACAAAAAAAAAAAAACACAGAGAAACAAACAAACAAACAAAAAATCACTGTCTTTTCATTCTCTCTTATTACCATAGCCTGTTGATCACTGAAGTAAAAGCTCTTTTGATCCTCTGAGTCACAGCACGAAACCAACACACAAGCCACAGGTTGAATGAAAGTCTGAGATATGGACTTTGGATCAGTTCCTGAACAAAGGTTTATGAACAGTGACAGACTGTCTAAAGCTGAAAAAAGTTAAGTCACACATGACAACCCCAACAGAAGTCCACACCACCTTATCTGTGAGCTTACTCATCAAACCAGGCAACAGCAAGAAGAGTTTTTAAAATTCTCTCTAGACAACAAAATTACTTCAATTAATCTTTACAGTGATAGACTATTTCAGGGCATATTTGTAAATGGCCTAGGGAACAATAATTAAGCACTCAACTTGATGAACAGCAGCACTTTTTTGAAACCAGTCATTAAAAGTAAGGACAGAGTTACCTGCCTCATTGTTTAACAAGATCTATTAGAATAAAACCATGAAATAGTAACCCTGGAGGAGAAATCATTTTTCATAAAATATCAGATCGTTACATTTGGTTTCCCCACAGAATTTCCTTCCTGGCTCCAAATTTTTTTAGGAAGAAGGCAGCATCTCATTATTGCACTTGCTCTTCTAAAGGAGCAATGCTTGTGATTTAGCTAAAGAGAAAACACTTCAAGGAAGTGTGTGACCTCTATATCCTTCTTGGACATAAAGATTTGGAAAATAAATATATAGGTCTCAATTTATTGGAATTCCCAATTAAAACAGTATTACGTAAATTATTATGATGTCACACAGTCACAACGGAAATGTGTTATAAAACATCAAGTGTTTTTCTAATACTAATTTTAATTATCAAAAAATTTGTTCATTTATAAAAACTATACGGTAACACACACAAGTTCTCCAAGACCTTTCATGCTACTGAGCTTCAGTTTTGAAAAAAGCTGGCTGGAATAGACAAAGAAATATTATGATTGCTTTATAGCCAAATGCTTTATCAATCTGCTATAGAACTGCTTAAAGAAAAATATCTGAAGATATAGCTCATCCTTATGAAGTTTCATGAAAAAATCTATTTATTTTTTGCATGACCTTCGTTAGGTTAATGGGAAGACTCTACTGACTGACTCTCATGATTGTACCAGTACGTTCCTACTTGGCACATCAAAAGAAAGTGCAAGAGAAGCATTATGATTATTATTATTATTTTTAAATCTCAGTTCCCTTTGTATAACAGAGTCACTTCAGCGTCATCCAAAGTCTCTTTTCAAACACAAAAAGAAATTAATTCAGCAAAAGAAAAATAACCAGTCAAGAGGTTAACTTTCTCACTAAAGGTACAATTAGAGCCTGGTCTATTCCCAAAGTGGACAATGGAAAGACTTAAGAGTATTTGGATCAAGTTGAAGACAGGAAGGATAATGGCGGCCTGACCTGGATACACATTTCAGATTTGTTTAAATTGATGGCATCATTAATCGAGAGGGGGAAGGCCGAGGAGGGGAGGGACTGTATTTTAGCTTTGGCCAGGTTTCGTCTTTAAAATCTCCTTTATGCCACACTGCATTTTACTTAGTCCAAAGCACTTTGACTAAACACTTGAATATTTACCACTGCCATAGCAACGGTAAAATTAAAACTATTTTTCTGGAACTGACTGAACTTTGAAAGACTGTGGACAACAATTTACAACCCAGAAGTATTATTTTCAAAGTTGTGAAGCTCACACACCCCAAATGATTTAAGTAGTTAGCATTATTTGAAAAATCAAGCTACAGTAGCTACCTGTTCTTCGAGAAGGTGAGCAAATTACCATCAAAATAGCATCAAACCTTTGATGGCAAGGGTTAAACCGTGCATAAACTGGCACATAGGAGTTATAAAAATAGCTTAAGATTGGGAAATTTAGCTTTATTATTGCCATTTTCATTAAGTCACTGTATGTCCACACTGTACAATGTGCTTCAGTTTCATTTATCACAAAGTTTATATAATCAAACTGCCACGTGCTTAGAGATTAGGTGGTATGGGGATGCCATTAAAAAAAAAAAACAAAAAACAAAAAAACGCCGAACAAAACCAAAAACCAACAATAACAACCAACCAAACAAACAAAAACAACACCAAAAAAACACCCAACCTTTACTGTATTGATGCCTACAATTCACCCCTGAGAAAGGAGAGGCAGACAAAAACAATTTGGCAGTCGGCCCTGCAATTTCAGTGGCTCTGTGGCAGTTTGTATTAACTGAGGAGCTACAACAGATCAAACTACATTCTGTCCTTTCCTCGTACCGGAGCTCTTAGTGGGAAAAGCCAAACATCCTCAAAGCTCTAGCCTTGTGTAAGCATTAAACGTTAACAGACAAAAATCAGCCCCTATAACGAGAGATTGAATGAAGGGAAAAGAAACCCTCCTGGCCAAAGTAGTTATCTGATCCAGAAGAAGAAAACAGTCAAAGATAACACAACCTGCCCCCAGAAGATAAAGTTTCTGGTGTTTGTTCAATGAGAAGGCTTCTGCTTGTTCAGCATAGTACTTTTTCTTGTATTTGTTTCCCTTAGACCTTGGTGATCTTTCCTATATCCAACTGCTCAGTTCTATTTCTCATCATGCTGTGTGTTACAAAGCAACTATTCAGGACTTGGAGATGCTGAAACTCCTTATCCTGAATTTTAAGGACAGATTACCCTACCCTCACAGTGAACGGTATTTGATACAAAGTGTATGCACTACCACAGTCCCTGAGAAGACCCATACTACACTGTATGGCACAACAGGAGCAGAGGTATCACAAATGATCAAAATGTTTCCTTGGCATTTTATGTTGGCTGATAAATATACTAACACAATACACGTTTTTATTGATACTGGAAGTCTCTGCCCTTTATTACCTAAGAAAATCCATACCTGCATCAGAACAATAGGACAAGCTGTGTCTGTATTAAATATTCTTACAATATTTCTCTGCCTGGATTGAAAGCTCTTGTAATATTCTGACCAAATCTGAAGGGGAGCCCAGATCTTTCCTGCTTTAGAATAGATTCAGATGCCAAACTACAGGGTTTGCTTTGACTCTAGAGAACCAAGTCTTTAACTTTCCCTTTACTGGCAAGAATTACAAAAAGTCAACCTGTATAGAAGAAAAAGGAAATACAGTGTCATTTCCAAGAAAAAAAAAACCTGCAGGACCTCATCTGTCATATATCAGAAAACTGAAGATGAGCAGAGTAAGCATCTGTGAGCACAGAGACACACAAACCTTTCTATCTCACAGATGGGCCTGACTTGGAGATTGCCAGCCCCGACAAGGTCACGCTGGCAGCAGTCCCTGTGATGACTGGACTACAGTCCAGCCAAGTGTACCATGAACAAGCTGCCAAACAAAACTCACACTCTGACCTACAAATTGTGCCGATCAGTTGTTTGCAGGTGAAAAACAGAAACACTGAAATTTTGCAATGAAGTTAACTCGTTCATATTTTATTCAAGTCCACGTACAAGTTGTTTCTTCATCACTCTTCATTGAATCAAAGGCTACAGTAGCTTTTCATGCTTAAGATTATTTTCTGAAGACTCTACAGCTGCAGTGCACCTTACCTGCCCCTTAAATCCCATCAACTCCAACACAGATGCTCCTCTGAATGCCAACAGCAACTAGGGCACTTACTAACCCCACAGAGCAAAGGAAAGGTTTCAGCAAAAACCTTCAGAGTGAGATAAAATTGACCCAGGACTCCTAGGAACCCACAATAGTGACAGAAAAGCTCTGTGGGCTACTTTTTCAGTAAAACCACCTATGAAGGTATAAACTTTGTCGTATTTTTTTCCCCCTCCACTGTTTTTTGGTTTCCAACTTCAAAAAATATCTTAAGCAAAATTAGTGCATGTATGTGACCTAAGAGCTTCCCCCCCTAACACACATTACTGAATCTCATGGATTCAGTAAAGTGCATCAAATGCACTTATCAGCTCCAGAGATTAACTTTTTATTAAATCCTTATCAAGGAGGTTAACATCAGTATTCCTTAAATTCATTTGTAAAAGTTATTTTATTCATACATCATGGTGGGTTTAACTTCATCATTGATGCTTTTTAGTACACTCTAAGTAGAGTTGTATGTAACTTAACAATCACAAGTTTTCTATTTCTCTGGAAGTATCATTTGTTTAATAACCTATCTCATGGCTTTACAGAGGAGAACATATGCCATTAATTTGAACCACCACATTTTATTTTTTTGTATGAAATAAGTAATGCCGAGAAGCAAGTAACAGTAGAGACCAAAGGGAAGTACAAAAAGACACAAACTGACTTTATTTTAATCAGCCTGTCTAAAAACAGCGCAAGTATTATGGTATCATCTAGAGGTCTCAGCTGTAACAACCTGCACAAAAGCAAGCAAGATGCCTACATGGCACAGCAAATTTCCATTTACAGCACCTCCCACAAGCTTTAAGTCAGCTCAGCTACCAGATGCAGCGTGGCTCAATTAGCTAGAAAAATAGCAACAGGTAGTCTGGGGGAAAATCCAAGCTAACACAGCTGAGAGCATATAACAGGGTGAAGCTGTCCCCATTCTGAATTAGTTCAAACAAACCAGAAAGAAATTGTAGAAGGTGGAAAGCAGCAATACAGCAAAGCAAAACGAACCCGCCAACACAGACTACACCAAACAATCCTACAGCAATGCCAACAGAGCCAGGTCTCCTGATGCCCCTTGCTTGCCCTACATATCATTCTCATAACACATGGTGAAATTCCGCAAGAACACTGAGTTATAAAAATTATGAGTCTTGAAGTTAATGTGTTTCTGCACTTCGCAAAAGGGGCTTTGTGCAAGTACCTTCTGTTGGACGGCAAAAAAAGACCATAGTCGGCTTCACAGCTACAGATCACCATTGAAGTCATTCCACAGATGTTGCTTTCAGATGAAAAAGTGTTTTCTAAAATGCCCACTTTCTTCCTCTTTCCAAAACACAAGGTTTTTGGCTTGCAGGATTAGCAATCCCTCTTGAAACTACTTGGATCCATCAGCTAGTAAACTCCTCCTGGACCTGGCCCTACCCACCTCCTTCTCCATAGTGCTTGGGAGTTTTCCAGCAGACACAACCCTTTCTGTAGGGTCTGCCCACAAAACAGAAGGCTATTCTGTTTTCACCGCCAATATTATTCGTTACTTGTCACCAAAGGCCAACAATATTTGGCTCTCTGTAAACGTAAAGATACTTTCCTAAACGGACAATGTAGACTCACTGGCTCTTTATGGAAAGATAAATAGATTTACTGAATATAGATGCTACCCTACAGTAACCAAGCATTAATATAGTGAAATAAGGACAAAACAATACCAAGCAATGGCCTGTACAGTTTTTACCTAGCATAAATAAGAAATGAAGGCCTTTGATATGTAAAATATACAAGAAACGCTCTTGAAGACTTGAATTAATTTAAAACTGATTTTGTTTAGAATCACTTTCAACTCCTACTGCTTTCTTACAAGCCTCAGGTCTTCATTTTTAAACAATGAACCCTTTGTATTCTGTCATACATTCACAGTAGTAAAAGCCAGATGTGAACTGTAGAGTCTCATTAAAAGCATCGTTGCAAAGAGGTGATGGAAGCTTAGAGGACTTATGACTAAGCAGGGAGGTCTGAGATTTCTGTAATTCTTTTGGTGCAAGGATATATTTTCAGAGAATAAAGCTGTCTAATGTGAAACAGCCTCTGAGCTTTCAAATAAGTATAGCGCTGAGAGCACCACTGTTTGTAACTCAGTGGTAAGAAATAAAGATAACCAACATTTGTTCGGTTTACTTTATTCTACACTTGCTGAAAATAGCTACGGTTCCTAGTCATATAAATCCTGTACTCCAATACTAGTTCCACACATAAATGGGTTTAACCCAGATTACAGCTAATACCTCACCATAGTGAAAACAGCCTCAATTTACACAAATTGCCTTAATAGAAGCCTGAAGTGGGAACAAAGACAACTCTCTGCTTGGAAGAGTCTCCACCAGGGACAGGATGATTGAGGCACATTGGTGGTCCAGTAATTTGGAAGGCAACTTCCCTGTTCCGGATCTGGGGCAAATGGAAAGATCCAGAGCTGATGTTTCAGATGGTTTCATTTCTCTTTTCAATAGAATCACGTTTACAAGGAATCTAAAATAAAATGTGGACTAAGTGGAGTCTGGGCTTTAAACGCATTTGGGATTTGTACTGTGACCACTCTGCATAATGCTCATAGGGCACTTTTGGCAATTAAAAGAATGCACTCTTAAAGATGGTAGCAAGATCCTCATAAGCACTTTCCTGGCTCAAATGCTTAAAAAAAAACCCTCAAAGCCAATGCTTAGAGAGAACAAAAACATACATAGTCAAAACTAACATCTAACATTGTACATTCAGTTTCAGACTAGATAAATGTTGAAACTTTGCACCTTGTAGCAGTCAAGTTATTTCAGTAAAACAGTATGCTTCTCTCCTAGAGGACATATGAAAACTAGTTGTACCGCTGTTTTCCTAAATATTCATTTAATTTTAAATAAAGCCACGTCTCCCTCTTTTCCTCAATTTGAGGCATAAACAAGACATTGTAGAGACAAACTGGGCAGATCTATCAATTCAAATTTATCTACTCTTTTAGGAATGATATAAGTGAATTTAATCCAGAAAAAAAAAAAAAGTATCATTAATATGTGCTTACAGGCATTCCCTTGAGCTTTTGAGCTTGGAGAACAGTATGAGTAATCATATCAAAACTGTAAGCGCCAGACAGGGAAAATGGGAGTTGCAAGGTCTATGATTAAACATTAAGACAAGGTGAGAAAAAAGTTTCATTTTCACATATGTAAGTTCATTCTTCCTTAAAAAATAAGTGTTAAATTTACCAATCTTCTCGGCACCACTGTTTGACTCTTCTTGTATTAGTTCTACTAACTATGATTAAAAGAGATGAAGTCCAATTCTGTTCTTTGTGACAAACAGAAAAAAAATACAGCGATGAATGAAATATTTCCATCTGGTAAACAAACTGCCACAAAAATATCAGAAGCAGTGTCAGTGCTAGCAGCAACAGCAAGGCACAGATTTCTGTTCAACCTTCAGCTTTACTGTAGCTATCTGAAGTACTAAACATTTTCTTTCATTTTGTAGTAGGCTGCTTGAAAGGCAAAACAACTCAGTGTTCTCTATGCAGAAAGAGAACAAAAACGTATCTTATTATAGCAAATAATTTTTTTTCATTAAAACAACTGCCTCCTAAGTTTCAGATACAAAAACTGTCCTGAAAGTACCACTATTAGGAGTGACAGAGAAAAAAAATATAGGGATTCAACTAGTGATTCAAATCCAAGGAAGATAGGACATATATAAATTATAAAATGAAAACCCTTGCTTTTTTAGCGAGATGCCATCTAGATCACCTTTTTAAAAAAAAAAAAAAAAAAAACAACCAAACAAAATAAAAAAAATCAAAAAATAAAACAAAAAAAACCAAACTGTTTACTGGCAGATGTGGATCAGACACTACATCATTATTGTTGTTATTTACAGCTTGCACGGGCAAAGTATATTAATAATCATCCCCCTTGCTTACAGCATGTTATACCTTTCAGTTTGGAAGCGTTTGCATAATACTGTGATAGTTGGATTGAAAATACTGCAAAGAGAAGAGATCCCTGACCCAAATGACTGGACAAATTCTTCCTCTGAGATTTATCACACAACACAGAATAATTCTGAAGCACTTGATAAAACAGAGAGACATCCTTGGGTATGCAGGATAAGTGAACACTGCTGACAAAGACAAATTTCCTACAGATAGCACATGAAAGGGAAAGCCACTTTTGTAGGGTTGATGATCATAGGGCAGAATAACAAAACACTGAGCTACTAATTTCACCCAAGCCAGAATCATACTCAGCTGAGAAAAAGTATATTTGTTTCTGATTAAATTATTAGACACACAACCAAGTCTTGCAATTAACTACTGACTATAATATCTAGTAACTAGTCATGGCATAGTCACTGGACTAAATAACAGAGATCATAATTTCAAACAAAAGTTCCTATAGAAAAAACATTTCTGAAAAAAACACAGTATCGGCACTTTCCAGTGCCAATCAATAGCAATTAAAAGCAATTATAAATAGAGAATTTTCTTTCCTATATAATCATACTCATTAAATCTGCATGCTTGCCATGTGAGAGGAGGGGTCGGGCAAGAGACAAACACACAGAGAGCAGCACAGGTCAATTCAATTTATTTGAAAGTCTCAGTGGACTTCCAAAATAGAGAAACCTTATGGAGGGGGAATGTGTCAGCCACTCAGGTCTGAAGCTAAATATTTTAGCTTTAGAAAAGAATATACAAAAAATTAGATGACAAAGCACAGAAGATTACTAGTTCTGATCATCTGAATAATTTACTCAAACTGAGAAGGTGGGAAAATGGAGATCAAAAACAACCTCATCAGAGACTAAAATATTAAATAATTAAAAGAGAAATAAAATGTAAGGACAGACCCTGCTGCATATAACAAAAGGGAGCAAACAGTTGAGAACGAAGAAAACTCTAGATTAAGACCCATCCATATCCACAAGGTAGCTTTGCCAGTTAAAGGAATTGCTTGAGATTTGGCTTATTGGTAGTTTCATATATATTTTTCTAATTCTCAAATGATGTTGCTCAAAACAGGATCTAGTTTACCGCTTACTCATATTTATTAAAACTCTAAATTTGCTTTTCCACAGAAACTGGAATTCCAGTTATTCCAGTCCAATTATTTCACTGGACTCCCAGGTATGTGCTTTTGAATGGACAAGCTAATTAGCAAATTGCTTTGATGTGTTAATGAGGTAGTCTCCAGCTCCTTTAAGGATTAATTGCAGTAGGAAAAGCAAGGTTGCCATGTTTTCTGTCTGGGTGTTATTTGGAGAGGAAAAAAAAAAATGTTACTGCTACATCTTCTCTGTCTACCGGGTACCACATCGCCATCCTGCCAGGCAACCTGGCAATCTGCACATCATGTGTGTCTGCCTGCCAGATCTGCTCTGCCTACCAGCCTCAATAGCAGAGTATTCATCTGGATATCTTAACTTCTTTCTGAGGCTCTCAGTTTTACATGTTGACTACTGTAAAAAGATTTTATCGCACTTCTTTATTTTTTTTTTTTTTTTTTTGAGCCCAAGTGTTTCAATTTCCCTTGCTGATATCAGTAAAGACTTGTGAAACCACCAGTCTGGATAAATGGTACTTGCAGCCAGATCTCAGTGCTGGTTCTTCTACTGGCTCCTTCTCTGCAACATCAAGTATATATTTTCTTGCCTTACCATACTTCCAAGGGCCCAATAGCTCTTACCCATCAATCAAGATGTCAGACTTCATTACCCATATGATAAAAATAAAAGCAAACATCTCTCCTTGAATATTGTCTTATGCTGTCCCTCACCTTACAGGACTAGGCATGGACACAACTCTCCGTAAAGAAAACTAAATCATTGCCCATCTTCAAAAAGCCCTCTACACAACTGACTTTGTTATTAAGAAGCTCAACAATTAGGTCATGGATATGACAAAACAACAACCTAAAACAATAAATAGTTTAAATTCTCATTGGTTTTCTACCTGTCAGTGTTTATTGTCTTTTACATCTAAGGTGTAATTCTTGCATGGGGATAAGCAAAACTCCTTTGTATTTCCACCACTCTGAGGACCTCATCCATGTCAAAACTCAACAGTAATAAAGTTAAAGTGAAATGCCGTCAAAAAAGTAAAATATGTCTTATCCCTACAAGTCAAATAAGAAATAAATCCACCACTTTGCATCTGTAACTTCAATATAGGTAGAGGACTCCTGTATTTTTGTCACTCTTTACCTCAGATCACCAGGAACATGCTGCTCCTCCTTCTGGCCTTCACCTAACCTTTCTGCTTTGGCACTACTGCATGCTGATATATTAAGTATTCTATTTTCCAGTGAAGCATCTCAACCCTCTCCAATACCATGCTCTGAGGGACAGTATACTTGCTTGTATTAATGTGGTTTCATTACACATACCAATATTTTCTAGTCTTCTAATGTTACTAACGATGAAGTACACAGAGTATGATGGACAGGTAGTGCGTGTTAATCTTACTGCCAGAAAGAATAAGAACTTCTCACTGGAAGCACCTGGTAAGAGCACACTAGAGGCCTTGAAATCATGACTGGTGCTTTTACTCATATTTTTGCAAACAGTAGAAATACACACTAAATTTCCCAGAACCTGTTTGCCCAATAGGAACCATCTACTTCTACTCATTGACTCCTATAGACCCTGATCATGAATCCAGCAGCAAACATCCATCCTTTGTCTGCAATGGTCTTTGCATTAATCCAAAGCAGAAAATTAATAGAAAATGTTAAAATGAGCTTTAACAACCTATAAAATTCTTCCATTATGCAGTTTATGGCAAACTATTATCAGTACACTTTGGATTTCCACAATGAGTTACTTTATTAAGAGCCTCCTGAGGACAACATAAAACAGACTTGATGGTTAAAAATCACATAGCAAGCAAGGGACAGTTCCAAGTCATCATTTTATATTTAACAGCAAGAAAGGTAAGTGGGTTGACTTGGGCTCTGCATCATAAGGTGATTTCAGTAATGAGCCTGAGTGATTATAAGAGAAGAATTCACAAAGTTCCTCTCAAATTTACCAAGCAATCCCTGTATATTTTTGTCCTCTGAAAGTATATATTTGAGACATTTAAGTAACAGCAGATATAGCTGGTGTGGAGCAACAGATTTTCAAAGAGGAGGAGTTGTAAAAATCCTGTGTTCTGGACAGCACACCGTTACTCATCACAGACAGCAGTAATGGAAATAAGGACTACGTGAATCATCTAAGCTGCTCTCTAGGAACACACTGGACCATTCTACATAGGCCATAATAATAACATTTGTTATTCTACAGTGGTCTTAGATTAACTGTCTTATCTGGTTTTGTGATGCTATGCTCGGTGCATTTCAACACAGCCGTCCTAGAGAAGGTAAATCATTTCACTAGCCCTCTAACAAGAAAGCTATATTATATCTTTAGGGAAGTACATATTGATCAAACCTCTGTCATAATTACAGACTCTTCAGAGCATTCCATTTTCACCACAGAAATTTCATCATTATTGGGGAAGACGATGTATCTGCAATGAAATCTGCTATCTCTAAAGATTAAATTGGAAGAATAATTTCAACTGAAAGTCAGGTTAGAATGAGTACTGGCCAATACTTATTACAGCTTTAAATCATGTTCTTTTGTAAATAACCAGTGAACAGATGTAGCATTATCAAGTCAAAGCACAAACAGGAAGATGCTGCAATGTGCATAAATTCTTTAAGCTTTTAGCTTAATGATATTTATTTTTCCTACAATTTTAGGTTACATACAGATGCAATGCAACGAATGCTAACATGCAAAAAACCTGTTTTCAATATTTTTGTTGGTTTGTTTCTTTTAGTTTTTTGTTTGTTTTTAAAGATGGCAGCCACAAAGATATAACCTTTGAAGAACCGTAAGGGCATATAAATATATTAGGCACAAGGTTACTAGAATTTCTAAAAACCTTTCCATGACTACCATGTCTCATTCTGGTTAGCTATGTAACAGTTGTCAAATATCTCATTACAAGATAAGCTCAGTTTTATTCCAGAAACTGAGTAACAGACATTAACTGACAACTTCAAGAACAAACTGGTAGTAAGAAATGAGATCAGAAGCTATTTTTTATAATCCCATGAAATACATATCTCAAAAAAGCATCGTTAATGAATTTTCTCAGAAGCAACCTTTGAAACTCTGTTCTAAAGAGGTGAGCAATACAAAATATAAAAATAAGGGGGTATAAAACCTGAAATATCTTCAGCTATTTTCAAGTCTCCAGATAGAAGAGAAGAGAAAAATAACAAAGAAAGGGAAAACACTACAAGAACAGTTCAACAGAGACATGTTTTCATGTTTTAAAGGAGTTAGTTATTTACAAAATATGATATATGCAATACAAAGTAATTGTTTAAGCAAGCTACCCACTGGACATCTTTGAGAGAGCCACCAATGGTTTTTTTCATACAACGTATCAGCTCAATTCTGCTTTAAAAAGTAGTTTATTTTACTCTGGAAATAAGTTGTAAACATGATGCTCTTTGAAATTCGATAGGATCCCCCACTCGGCTGCAAGAAATGCTTAGGGGGTGAAACTATGTTTCAAATTTATTAATGATTCCTCAAGTTGTTATAGAAACGCAACTGCAGCAAGGCAATGTCTGGAGACACGGGGCTTTCATGTACACTTGCACGCGGACTGGTTGCTGAGGTTACCTAACAATGGAGTAACTTGTACATCCAATTCCCTCTTTACAAAGGCATTACAAACCCAGGGCTTCACACAGAACAATGCTCGCTAAAGCAACCACTGTGCTTTATTTACCGCGTGCACATTTAGAAAACATTGCTATCTGGTTTCTTCAAATACCTGTTGGCCGTTGTAAGTAGAATCAGTTCTTCAAAGGCGACATAAAAAAGCTTTAGCTGGGGAAGCAGAACGCTATAGTTATGAAACAGGCTTCAACTCTACCAACTAAAGAACTTACAGCATATGCTAAATTCATTTTTAACTTCAGTAGGATGATTGAGTGCTCAGTGAGACATCTAGGGTGAGATCTGAAAGACTTATGTACACTCTAATGCCTTTAGTCAAGAATATAACGCCTTTGGCTTTCAGTAACAACTCCAGAGACTAACAGATAACCAAAGTGGGTTTTTTCAGACTTGTTCAATGTATTCTACATGCTGTCAGCATCAAAAACTTCTGGGCTATTTATTCCCTTTAAAAGGCACAAGAATTAGTGAAGAAAATTGATCTTCCAAAAGAAATAAAGTTTGTTGTTGTTGTTACAACATGCAACTAAGAGCATTTGAACATGATGTAAGTGAGCAGGGATAAAAAGTCAAGCAAGGAGGGAGAAGGCAAAGTCAAAAAAAAAAGGGGGAAGGTTTGTTTTCATAATTAAAAACAGATTTCAGAAGGACTCAGTTTCACTACGGTCAGTGAGAGTTTTTCCATCAATTTTAAGGGAGCCATGACTTCACCTCCAGACAGTTATGAACTGCAACCAGCTACTATTTTTTTTTTTTTAAATAAAAAAAAAAAGCAGAGGAATAGTAAAATGAAAAATCTATGAATCTGGCAAATCCCAGAACAGCAGTTGAATATAAATGAGGAGATAAAAAGTGTGTTAAAACAATTTTTTCACTAGGTTGGAACAAAACAAAAGTTTGTAATCTCACTCTACATCCCCGACATGATTTTTGTGAAACTGAAACCAGAAAATCATGGTTTGGTATTGGGTAGGTGTCCCACTGGATGACTAAACAGTCTCAATGGATTTGATAAGCAACTCCTACAGTATGCCTGTGAAGAGTACATGTGTTTGTGTGTGTGTCAAACAATTATATTTGCTAGAAAAAGACAGTATTTAGATAAAAAATGTCAAAACAACACCATTCAGAATTTACAATTTTTAAAGTTTTTTTGCAGTAAATTCTCTACTAGCGTTCTTTGAAAAGACTAGCTAGAATTGTACTCTTTTTTTTTTTTTACTTTGGACTCTTAAATTAAGTTATGATTACATGTGTTATACTCGTGACAGTTTCACAGATGGGATTTCTGCCAGCCTTTAACTAGACCACTACAAAGTGTTTCTGCACCTTCTTGACCTTTATACCAGGCAAGTATGGTCAGTAGGGCAACGCTGCCATCGTCATTTTGCATCTGGCCCCCTTTCAGAGATTCAGAAACACTTCCTTGCTGGTACAGCTTGTGCTAGGTCCCAGTCCAATATACATATAGCAGAACTGGTCCCAGTATAGTAGTACCAGAAGAACACTATGTATCTATGCAATTAAAGGAATTAGTCTTATTTACAATTCATTTATCTGAAGTACTCAATTCTGTACAGAAGGAAAGAGGTGACCAAATTTTAAAATGGAGAAGCAAATATGCTCAATGGAAGATGTTCTTAGAATATTTGGTTTCAAAAAGAAAATGAGTCTCTTTTTGTAAGCCTTCCCTACATGGACTATCGTTTTGCTTAGTGTTTGTCCACTCCTTAACACAAGACTGCTGGTACCTGTCACAGTGCCCAAAAACTCCAGTTCAACACTAAGGAATGCAATTATCTATTCAGAGAATTTTTATAATCTTTTAGGGAAAAGATTATTAAAAAAGGCTATTTTTCACAGAAGTGGTATAAAGAGCATTCAATCATTCCAAATACACAAGTCGTGTATCATTTCTGTGTATATATCATTTATACGATTAAATCAGTAATGGCACATATGTCTAGAACTGGCAGGCTTCACCTACTGAAGATATTAAAAAATTAAATGCCTTAGTTTCATTATGCTATTCACAGGGTGTTCTTGCCTCTTCTCCTTGCCAAACAGTCTGAAATCTAGATTAATCTCATAAATCATTTCCTGTTGTAAACACCTGAACCATGGACTAGAAAGGAAATTCATCACTAGCTCTTCCCACCTATTGTGGCATTCCCCAATTCTCTAATGAAAAGATCTCAGGCTCCAAGAGCAGCCTTTTATTTTCTTTAATGGCTATAGTTTAATAAAGCAGATATAATCCAGAAAGGCTTTAAAAGAAGATATCCGCTGGATAAGATCCATGTACATTTCAGTTCTGTCCAATAAGAAAAAAAAAATGTTTTCACTCTTACATGACAAAATTTATGATGAACCAGTCTCGCAAACTATTCCTCACTAGAGCCTTACAGAGTCTTGACAGGATGCCCATAGCAATTACACTCTCATCCACACAGTTGACTGATGATCATAAAAGGCTGTGAGTCCAGTGTGTCTTGCTGAACTTTATTTAAACTCATCGCAGCTATATAATTGCTCTGGAGATCTGATGGAATTCCTCTCATTTTACTTCCAGACGCTTATCAATATGTTTGAACCAGTAACGAGGCTTTCACTGCCTTCTGCTGCTTTATGCTCCAGACGATCAGGGACTTTGGGAACACAGGTCTGCCAGAGCACTAGGCAAAATGGTACTGGGCCTCTCCAACCAGCAAACTGAATTACTGGGAGGCATCACGGCTACAGAAGATACTGAGGTACAAGTTAACTGGGTACCTTTCCTTCTTCTACCACACAGACTAGGTACTTGACACAGTATCGCCACACAAGGAGGAAAAGCTTCTTTTGAAATAATTTCTGCCATAAAACCATTTGCAGACTGGTTTTCACACTCTCCAGTTTCAAATACATAAAGCAACTTCAGACTGGGGCCAGTAAAGCTGCTCCTGATTTACAGTGATGGAAAGACGGGAAAAATTAGCAGGAGAGTTCACACAAAGTTAATTGGCTGAACTCTCGGGCATGGAGGCTTTCTCCATTAGACTGCTACAGAAAATATAGAATTAAGAACAAAATGATCCTCTGAACTTCTGAGCACAAGCTAGTCTACAAGACAACAGAAGGGGAGACAACAGCTCTAGCACTGACTGAGTGAATTCCCACAGGGATCATCCTCAAAACCTAATGCAAAACTGACGGCCAGAGGGCAGGGATTAATGTACACTTCATAGATACTTCCCTGCCCCTGCTGCATTCTCCCTCCATCCTTCCAACGTTTTGTCTTCCTTTGCAGCCATCGTTGCCAAGTCCTCAAGGTTTCCACCATGACTGCTAGTGAGCCTGAGGAAGAGAAGAGAGTCTGCAGGGCAAAGGGGTACGACTCAAATAGGCAACTCCATTATGGAGGGAAGAAAGCCATCCAGCATGACAGGAGCTCCAGATGTCACAGCAGACTCCTACTCTTTGTTTTAGGGTGCAATATGCACGATAAAGTTGGCAGCAGTGGGGCAGGACAATTGAGACAGAACAGTCTTAAGCATTAACCTTTCTCGTACCTCCTCTTGTAAGCCAGGACAGCCTCAAAACCTGCACCCGCTCTGCTGCCATTTCCAGTATTAGTCCCTGGAAAACTGGATAAAATTATATTCTAACAACTTCACACACCACATTGAGGATAAGTGTTCGAAATTCCCACTAAAACGAAACAGATGTTGGAATGAAGCAATGGAACTAAGAGTTGCATCACAGCACAGAAATTATTTTGAAGAATTATTAAAAAGTGTTTGGAAGGCACACTACTTCTAGAATTATGCCAATTTATAAGATGAACATTTCAACATTAATACAGAACAGAGCTGAAAGCTCAATTCTCATTTCTATTGACTGTAACACACATTTCTCCAGAAAATTAGTGACGAGAGAAGATGTGTTTTATTTCAGTGCCAGACATGCACATGGGTCTGACACTGAAGAAAGTGTTTCACAATATTCCCCAGAGGCTGCAGGCATGATCCAGAAACCAATCCTTTAAGAGCATTTAGTCATAACACTGGTACTTGGAGAATAAATCAAAAGCAAATCAAAGTGGCCACAGCATTAGATAAGACATTGGATAATTTCACTTAGGAGCGTACTTACAAGCGCTGGGAAGAGCCTACTCTACTCTTACTACAATTTATTTAACTTCTAATAGAACTGGAGTTCAGATCGAGGGGTGACTTTTTTCTGTTTGGGTTTTCTGGCTTTGTTTTGCTTTGGGTTTTCTTCTTTTTCTTTTTTTTCTTTTTTAAAAGTGATGCTGTAATTCAAATCCTGGTAACCTTGGAAACAGCCTCTCTCCTCAGATATGTCTGTGTCAATTAAAGTAATTGGGACACTCCAGCTAATGGTGCCTGGATTTCAATATCCAGGCTAGTGCTGAAGCATTAGTCCTAGAGGACTCTCAGCTGAGAAAGATCCTCTGAAAAAATATTATCTTAGGAAGGTCCTTCTCTTTTGTAAGCGTTTGTCAGAAGGTTAGCTGAGAAGAGGCTAGATTTTACGAATTTCTTTGTATGTATACAAGATACCCAGGGACTATTTGGTAATAGTGAACTCAGACTCGGAGTTTATTTGTATGTGTACGTAAACAAAGCTCCCTAAACAAAGCATAGAAATACCATTTACTTAGCTTTAAAATATTGCACTAAAAGCCTCTACAGATTTACAAAATTAACTTTCTTTCTTAACTTTTGTATATGTACGTGTACATCTACATGTGCACAAACCACCCCCCACCAAAATTACACAATCACTAAGAGACAAGTTCTATACATGGCAGATTCATGAACAAGCAATATTGATGTTACTACATATCTTAGGCATTCCTAAAAACTGGAATAAAATTTATAGAATTGTAACATAGGTGACTGGGGAAAAAAAAGTAATCAATAATCTGTTAGGATTTTCTCACAGAATCTAAAAGCAGCTTGTTCCTTCTTCCTTTATTGAATCCAGAAAGACTTATTTAAAAAAAAGATTCTCTAACTTATTTTGAAAATCACATAGCCACTAATCAATCACTCAGTTCAATGACATGCATCACCACCTTTCTGCAGATACATATGAATACTCTCAGAAAAGGTTTTTGCTAAAGTATATCTTGAGACCCACTCCCCCACAACCTAAAAGTCCACATAAAAATTTCTTCCACAAAGGACATTCACTGCAAGAATATTCGCATGTAGCATTGCTAATTAAAAGGAACAGACATTTTAAAGATATTTGCTCATTTTTGCCTATTAAATTATTGTATGGCAGAAAGCAGTAGATGCTTTTGGTTATTATGCCAATGGCAAAGTGATTAGACCACATCTAACATCTGTCCTTTCCCTCACTATCAATATCAGGAAAACAGAGAAGGAATTAAGTAATATTCAGGAAAAACTATCTATCTAAATAATGATGGTTTGTAACTGTTATTATTTTGGGCATTTCGGTTGTCACACATATTACTGGCAAATGGAGTAAAATAAAAGAGTCCTAGCTTCAAGGAATCTTCTTCTATATTAAAGCTGTACTTTAAGCCTTTTCTAGAGCCTAGACAATCCGGGCCTTCCAGGCTGAAAGACCAAAAATGACCAGCAAATAGGGTATTCTGATATAGGCTGAAGTGACTAAGTGATCCTTTGACATTGTTAATAATGGAAGAGAAAAAAAAAAGAGAGTGTAGTAGCTGAGTCAGGACCGATATACACATTCACTGCCAGCAAAGGTATAAAAAGATTAGAAAAATCACAGTCCAGAATTGGCCACCACAACTGTTGTTTCAGTCCCCTTGAGATTTAAAGTTATTTATATATGAAATCTGTAATGCAATGTGGAATCTCTCAATCAACAAGATTTAAACTGAGAAGAGTACAAGTCTACAGTGGAACAGCTGCCAAACTGGACTTGGGGACAGTTCAAGTCTAGAAGGCCATTTTTCAGTTTAAAGACTACAGTAAGCAAAAATCTGAAATATTATGCCTATAAAACAGTTTGGAAATATGCTGTAATACTCAGTAAAACCAACGAAGGTAATGCAAGTTTCAACTTGCTACTCATTATGTTTGAATATGGAAAACACAGTCTAGTCACTGAAAACCTAGACAGAAATGTTTTCTGTAACAATTTATTCTTATTAAGTAAAAACTTGTGTATGTATTCTCACTCTTAGCTTAAGTCTTAAGTGTCCCATTCTCCTTCCACTGAAGGAAGCCAAGTTTGACATTCACATCAACAGCAGCAGAATTAGGCTATAAACTTACAGTTGCATATAAACAGCTGTCTGACAATTGCATTGTAGAACAAACAGAAACCCAAAATTAATTCAGAGTAATTATTTATATAGGCTTAAGTGAGATCAGCATTGTGGATTTTCTTGTTTGATGAAGTTAAAAATTACCTTTGTTTTATTACCTTCTTTTTATGTGAATAGATTCTGAATACTGTATCTTGCCTAAAAAACATTTCAGATTTTAGTCTAAATATGTACACTCAACTTCATCCTGAGGCATAGTGGCTCCTTGGTGTTTTATTTTACTAATTTTACATGTGAAAAAAAAAAAAAAAAAAAAAAAGAGTTAGTTATTCTCAGCAGAAGATATTTTAATGCTGTACTAAGTCCACTGTGTTGACCATCTATAAGAGGCAGCCCACTACAGTGGGTCACGCCGATCAGATCTTCCAGCATAATTAAATATACAATAAAGGATATTGAGAACTTTCCAAGAAAACACATGAGGTGAAATAAAATTCTGATGAAACATGGAGGAAGCATATGCTAGTGAAGGGCATAGCTGCTCAGCAGCTCCTGCGGATCCCTGGTCTGCAACAACCCATGAGAGCCCATCTGGAGGGGTTATGGACCCAAAAGCCACAGGATTTTCCTTCAGTCACAGGGACGTTCTTGGGAGACAGATGTCCCCTGTGTCTAGAAGCCATGCTGGCCACGACTCTGAAACAGCCAAGCTGCAAGGCTTAGGCAGAACCAGGGACATGTCGTGTTGTGCGAATGAATGGCTCTTCAGTTTATTGGTCAGTATAATGGAAGTTGCAACGACCATTTCAGGTTTATTCAGCACCTCTCAGAGCAGGTGTCTTCTAAAGTTATATGTGTACTCTACCCAACACAGAACGACGGAGATTTTCAGGTCCATAAACACTTGAATTTTGGTGCTCTGTTCTGAATTAGAGCAAGATCAAAACAAAACAACTTTCTGATCTTTAAAACAATCATAGAACAAAAAATATTGTTGCCTGGCCAGCCCTACACTACGGTGCATATTCTCTCATGCTATTTGCAAAGCCATCTTCAATCTCAGCCCTGGCTGTCTCTAATATTCAGTATTTTGTTCACTTCAAACTAAGTACAGGATGAAAACTCATGCAATGTGATGGTGCCAAAAGAAAATCTGCACCACCATTAATTGCTACACGAGTACATCAGATCTGTCACGAACAGTGACATGCCAGGCATAACAAGCATCTCTGAAGTCAAACTCCCAGTTTCACTCTGCCACAGAATAAAGGATTCTGATGACAGATGGGCAGAGTTAAGCAAGCCATTCGGCCAAAATCCTAGATAGATGACTGTAGCTGCATTTCACTGCCAAGACCAGAACCTTAGTTTGTATCAGAAACCACTAACTTTCTGGCTTCAGTCAGGAAAAAAAAAAATAAATCTATAAAAAATTAATGTTATTTATAAGAATAAAATTGAAATAATCATCAAGTCTCCTGGCTCCTATTCCTGGATTTCTACTCTGGCTCCAGGACTTTTCCCTCTGCCTACATAGTCCCAGATCCACGTAATTGCAGAACTGTCATTCCACATCACATAACACTTCTATCCACCTAAGTCAAAACTCCTCTTTTCCATTCTATCTGACTTTTTTTCTTCCTCTCCTCTTGAACTATCATGTACATTATTCTGCCATGATGTCTGGGCACCAGCTTGTAGTCACTGGACAGAGAGGTTCAGTCATGCCTTCTGCCTGTGAAGTCTAGCACCACTTCTACAGGAAGGTGATCATTTCTCATTTACTCCACGGTGACAGCCCATCACTTGCCAAATTTATACTGAAGCTTCAAAACCGCTTAGGGTGCATGCAGTCAGGAGGGACACTGACAAACAGATCCATCACATAAAAATGTTTCTCCTGCTCTCCCAAATTCTCCTGGGACAGTTTGTTTCAGGTTCATACAGCTTAACCTGGAGTTGCATTGTTTCTCACAAAGAGTTCCCAGTAATTTCAGTAAGAGCTGCAAGTATCTAAGAATCAAGATGCTGCTCTATTTTATTGAGGCTAACAAGTCCTTTGCTGCTTCACATCCTGCCCTTGAAGTCATCAGGGCTGAAAGTCAGGCTAATTTCAGCCAAAGTGTCTTCAAGTATTTGCAACATTCGCTTTTTCTTATTTATGAATTGTAACAGCAAGTTAAAAAGTAGTGCCATTTATATAAATTTGCATTCTAAGCTTAAATCTATTCTTAATAAGATGAGATGAAGACAATGATTTACTTAAGTATGAGAAAGAGTAAAATCATTACAAGTACACTACAATCAAACAAAATGGCAAGAAAGTTTTCAAATATTTTTTGATATAGTCAACTTGTGTAGATTTACTTTGCTAGTCATTACCATCTGGTCAAAACAAAATCAATAATACATTTCTACTAAAAGAAAAACTCAACAACGCACAATACCACATTGTTGTGTGCATTAAATCAATAGACCTCCTCAGTTTTAATGTAGTTGTCGCAACAATTTGAGGAGAATTTTGAGTGTTTTTTAAACCACAGAATTTTACTTCCTTCATTGTGAACTCAAAAGGCTTTTAACGAGCATTTCTCTATGCAGATAACATTTTTTATGTAAGGAAAATATGTACAATTCAAAAAGGAATGTTATTAAAAAAAACCCACCACACACACAAAAAAACACAAGCATTTATAACGTGTAGTTCATAGATGGGTAATACGAGGAAAAAAAATCTGGGAGCTGCTACTTGCCCCCAGACATAAAACAAGCCAAACAACTCAAGAACAGATCTGTGAAAAAACTTCGATGTTTTAGGGAATAATTTCAGCCCCTCTGTGCTCAGAAGTACCATTTGTAGGATCAGTCATCTGTTTTTCAGTAATATTTATTCCCGCCTGTAAGACCAGATGCAGGAACGCTTATACTACCTCTTCATGAAATGTTGGAAGAGCCCTACAGAATGGCTACCACCATTTTCAACAGAGAGCCAAGGACAACTAGGCTAAGCAGGATGTGGCAAAGGTGCCCTGATGCACAGAAAGGACAGTTGGGAGTCTCTCGCTAGACCAGCCAATATCCTCAAACAGCATTTAGAGAGCTCAGCTGGAGCTCTATGCAATTATTGACTCTGTTCCTTTTCAACTTCCAGGAAAACCCCTATTACTCCATACTTCTAAAAAGAACAAATTTTACTTGCTGCTATTTCTAGCAGTGTAAGAGGTAGGGCAGGTATCAGCCACTCCAGAGTATCTGATGGTCTAGCCATTGCCACCAGGAGGTAGCCAGAAGTACAAGAAAAGAAAATTTGAGAAAATAAAGGAATCTGAAAAATATGGCCTGTTTTGCATGTCAAAACTTTAATATTTATCCAAAACAAGAATAGACTGTTCAGCAGAAAAGGTCAAAAGAAGCTTTGAGGAAGACCAGTTTGTAGTTTGACTTTTAAAAGCAATATTAGAAAAAGTGAAGAGAAGATTAGTCTGATTCAGGATACTGAAGGAAGAGGGAGGAAGATATGCATGACTAGAACTAACAAAATGGCTTACTGTGCTCATCTAGCAACATCAGACAGTAATAAGACAGGAAAAGGAAGAAAGACTAATTTACCTTCTCCACATCTATGAGTTCAGAATATTTTTGGTTGATATTCATCACTAGGTTCATTGTGGGGGATGTTTGACTTTCATTCCTGGTTTCAAATTTGCTTTTTATTTAAAAAAAAAAAAAAAAACAATGTTGCAGTAGATTACTCCTAATGAAGGAATGCAAATACCACACACTATTCACAGCCACTAAAACCTTTAAATCAGAAAGAAGCTGCGCCAGGAAAAAACAGTAAAAAGCTCAAACTTGCAGAAGTGCCTCACACTCACCCCTAATCCAAGAGGCAGTCTGTTACCCATTCAGTTACTTACAGACAACCATGAGCCCTTCTATAAAAATCCACACATGCAGAGGTAGGAGAAATGGGAGGAAGTAGTAACTTTTTAGGAAAACCTTTATCCTGTTAGGAACTACTGACCCTGCATCTGGACATATGAAGATGCTTTTTTTCCAGAGAGAAAATTTCCATAAATTGCTTGTGGGGGTCTCTAGATGAATACCAAAGCATTCACTCTACATTTAATACCTAATTTTCAGAGGTGCTAGAAGAATGAATCGTGATACTCTTAAGATGATCCACCATCACCCTGTAGAAAACACAGGAGCTAAACCAAAAATTCACCACTATCCTAGTGATTGTCCTTACCCTTCAGTTGAGGATTCCCAGCATAAAGTATGTTGTCTCACAGAAAAGCACTGTCAACTTACCCTTCCCACACTGCATTTGGACTGCATTTTCACTGTCTCCATTTGATATAGGCCTGATGTGCAACTGAGTCAGACTTTCCTTCATGTCAATACGTGCATATGGTACTTTTGATCACTGAGACCTATTTTTGCAATCTAAAAGCTGGCTGCAGATTGCAACAATCAGAAAGACATACTGGTTTTGATCTATTTTTCTTACATATAATTTGTTGAAAGGTTAAGTGCTCATTTTCTCTAGAAAAATAAAATAAACCTGATGTAGAGTTTAAACATGGCTAAATACCTGCCACAGCCTTCAAAGAGAGGGTATGAGAGGTTAAATGCAGTGCAAATAGATTCTGCTAGGTTGTTCAAAAGCAGAGATGGGGCAAGTGCTCATAAGGAGAAAAAAAAAAGACACCTACTTCTGAAGTTCTATCGATGGGTACACTCAAAAGCCCTTGCTTCCTTAACAACAGCTGATGATTCTTTAAAGCCTGGAGACCTATAGTGAGGCCTATATAGTTCTCAGTTCCTCTGAGGCAGCACTTGTGTATTAATCTCAAAAAGCTGAGTGACAGGGACACAAGAATAGTACAGTCTTTTATAGTGGAAGGAAAGACTCGGAGCCAGAGGACACTATGCCATTTAGCATTTGCCTTTGTGGATTTGAGTTGCTGGCACAGCAACAAGAAGTCCTTCCTGGCTTGGGAAGGAGACTAGGTGCTTCACACATGCTCTCCAGAATTTCTGTACTGACTTTAATCATACTCCAGTGCAATAAAATGCAAGGCAGAAGACATATGTTCCACAGGAGATTGCAACATGCTCTGGCCCATGTGCTAGGGACCATCAAATAAAGCCACCTACCACTGAGCCTCATAGCTTATGCTAACATCTTGCAAGATTGAACACAGAAGGAATGCAAGAAAAGACACTGCAGTGGATTGAAGATGAACCTGAATTGCACCGGCAGCAAAAGTACTCCAGAAACATGCTGGATTCTTTTTGGACAGTGCTGAAGAAAGGAAGGCCACTGTGTCCCTCAACTGGGGTGCCAACACAACAGCACTAGAGCAGCCTCCAGCCACTCTGCTCTCATAGACCGAGGCTGTTTCTTGTCTTTTCCCCAGGAAGTTGTAAAATGTAAGATACGTGAGCCACAGTGGCATGCTTTCTGGAAAAGTGTAATAACCCATTCCTTTGTCTGCATGCCTCAGTGCATCAAAGCTGTGTAAGTCGTCAGCCAATTTAGCCTATAGACATTAGGCTGCCATTAGGAAGAGACTGGCACATTTGTCAAGATAGTATTCTACGCAGGCAAGAGTTCTTCACCGTTACTAGTTAAAACTCTAACAGGTTTCCTGTTAGCACTGAATAAGGCTAATAATGACCACACAGAAAACCTTTGAAATGGTGACAGAAATATGGGCCTCCCAACAGAGCAAAAAAGTATGATCTGTTTAAAGCTACTAAGTCAGGAAATTTGACACTGGAAGGGAACAAGCCCAATAAAATAAATCAGGTGATAGTTACTAAGTACTTACATCAGGATAAAGGGCAAACGAAACTCAAGGCATTATACCCAATGAACTGTACAGACAGAAGGAACTACAGAGCAGGTCAGCCATACGTTTGTGAAAGGTAACTGGACTAAAAACTTCGCTATGATGAACATACTGCAAGGATATTCAACTTCTGAATACCAGAGCACAATGTTACCCTTATAGTATATTTTCATCTCTTTATAAATTTGAATGTGCTGTTCCTATACACACTTTCCTCTTGTTATTTTTAATAGACATACCAAAACGTAAGAAAGATACTCATTGAATTTGCATTTTTGAAAGCTTATGTAGACAAACATTCATTAAATTGATACATTTCTTTCTTGCCCTTTAATAAGGAAAACTTGCACTGACATAGTAACCCTATTTCAAGAACTTCTGGTTAGCCAAGGCCATGTCAGAGCACATTTAACCTCACGCAGTTCCTCTCCCATGAGTTCTCCCCCGCTACAGTCTGTGCCTCTCACTTTTCTAAATGTATAGGTGCATCTGAAACTTCACAGATATGGGGGACTGGATATTTTGGGGTATCTTAAGGTTTTTCCTTTAGACAGTCTTCCTTATTTATTTTAAGACTAAAGCATGTGGAAACAATCATTCCTGGGATATAGTAACTGAACTCTGCAAAGTGCTGGTGTTCACTAACTGCCCAGCTAGACTTTTACAACAAAAGCACACATGTAACATACCACAAATCAGCCATAACTTTTTTTTTTTTTTTAGAGACAGCATGTTTATATTTCAAATGCTCATTTAAAGAACACAGAGGAATTTGGGGAAAATGAGAAGAGTTGGGTACTGACCAAACCTCAGTTTGAACTTTTCTGGATTGATAAGTAAAAGTTTCTCTGAAATTTTACTGAGTTATGTTACCCTTCATATACTTTTCTAAATTGCTGGTTAGCTTTATCCTTCACCTCCAAAAAGCTGTCCATATTCCATGATAGTATTGATGGCATTTTGGTTTCTTTATTTGCCATTCCAGTTTCTCACAGAATTAGATGAAACCAAAAGAAAACGTTTTCAGTGAAACTGAATTAGCTGCACAACTTAAAACTCCTCAAGTATTTATTCACATATACAGTAGTTCATCAGCTCTAAAATTCTCGGCTTTATTATGTGCTTGTCAGAATAAATGATAATGCCAAGTGGCTGGCAGGATAATGAACAACTGCCATGATAAATGGATCGTCACACAAAGCTATCTGAACTACAAAGATGATGACGAGAGCACTTAGAGCTACACCCACAGTTTTTCTTTTTCCATTTTTTCCCCACGTGTTGTGCAATTTTCTTCTGTCTCAAAAGTACTTGGCTGGAACAGAGGTGGAACATGAAACAAATTGTGGCTAAACTCTCTAGAGATGTGAAGTACAACTCCACTACAATCAGTGTATAATTGTACAGTCATGTCACAGATGAATTTACCCTCCATGCAAAGAATTTAGCAGGTATTGTTAATATATTTACTTATTTCAGAGTTATTAAATTTGCCCTCTGATTAACATCTATCTGTTACCTACTCTGTTAGCACATTCTCCTTCCTGTTGCTTCACACATCATATAAAACTAAAGGAAGATCCTTACAAATGGAGATTGTTGTTTTACTATGCTAAGGTCAAAAATAATTTCAAGTTCAGTTCCCAAATACATTCATGTAATACCACCTTCAAGTCGATGAAGTCAGATTTTAACAACAAAGTAAAGAAAACAGAGGAGAGATGATGTAATTGAACTCTCAGCTTCTTTGACTGTGCAAAGATCCAGACCTGATACACTGCAGATCCCATCTTGGAAAACATCACTTCCATAAACAGCCCTTATTTATATTGGTACCACAATGAGCAGACAAGGATATTGAGTTAAGCAAGCATCACGCACACTTCAAGACTATGTTCCATAGGGTACAAAGATCCAAAATGAGAAAAATATTCAGGAGGCATAACATCACACCGAGATTTTCTTTTTTCCCCCCACCCAAAATAAGTTACATTTACAGTTTCTATGTTATTTACAGCATAAAAGCAACACCAGGATCGAGGTCATACTAAGAGTTACAGGGGAGGAGAGAAAAAAAGGAAGAAAAGTCACACTTGCACCTGCAGGTACATTTCACATTGCAGCAGGTATATAGGAAGAAGAGATGGATGGACAAGTGAAAGACTGGCCCAAAAAATCTCCACTGGAACGGTCTGTTTGCACCCCCTCAGACTTTATGTTATATACTAACAGGACGTCCAATATTCGCATGTCAAAAACAATTTAAGACATCTCTACCGTCTAACAGTTCAGTATTGCCTCCCCTAACTCCTGTCAGGTTTTCTGAGCTCCAAAACAGTATGAGATTACAGTGAGAGAAAACAGATTCAGGTCAGCAACCCTGAACACAAAAGCTATACTTGCAGTATGGGTAACACTGATAAAAGCAATTGCCCATGAATTCTTGGTGAACCAAAAGCAATTAGATTTTACAAAAAAGGAAACGGTAAGAAAGAAGTTTTCTTTAAAAGGATAGCACAGACACCATTTCCCTCATTTCAGCACCTTACAAGTGATGCACACCATCAGAATCTCTCAAACACCTTAAAAACGAGAGTAGCCACTTTTATTTCAGGCAGTCATAAAATAAATTTGGCCTTTTCAACTTTGGTTGTACTTAGAAGAGGTTATTAGAAAGTACCTGAAGAAGCAGAACATAATTTTGAAATAACTGGATATAAAGTTTAAGTCACAACTTCAGGCTTGGAGAGTATCAAGGACAGGAAAAAAATTAACAAGGAAGAGAAGGAAGAATGATCAAAACACTCAAAACCAAAAGAATTCCAAAGAATCACGTGGCTAGCACCTCCAGAGACCATCTCACCCATATTTGCCTCTTTCTCCACTTTTCAAACAGCTGCTAGGGCAAATCCTTGTGTTACAGATGACACCACGGGGTCTCTGTACCTACACAAAACAAGGCAGATTTGCTTTACATTGTCTTCTCCTGAAGTCACGCTGGCATGCAAGTAATCTAGTGACACAGGAGACAGATTTGCCTTCCTGGAGAAAGAAGTCATAGCAGCAAACAGTTTTTCAGGTGTAAAAGTCATGTCATACTGAATGGCACTAATACAGCCAAGTTTGAAACTAGGCATGTAATTTGTAGCAAATTTAGAATTTCTTCAGCATTCAGACCTAGCTCTTGTTCCAACCTGACTTGGAAGACATTTGCAATTGCCTATGAAGGTTGTGGCTTCTAGTTTTAGTTTTTCAAGACTCAAATTCACTTTAGAATTTGAAATTTTCCTTTATATAAAAACTGAAAAATATCAACCCCAAAAAAAAAAATAATTTCAATAGCCACGTATTATTCCATAGCATGTCAGTTGTGGTAGTCTATTACTGGCATATCATTGGATGAAATAACAAATGAAGTGAAACTTTAAGGTACCTTTAGCAAATGTTTAGCCTTCTCCCACCTCTCTCCCTCCTTGTGTTTCAGGCAGGGATAGTGCTTGACTCATAAGACTGCTACAGAAATACAATAAAATCCAGTAAGTATTATTTCCTTCCTAACTTGTTTAGCCACATGTTAATCACACAACTGATGCTTAGCCTAGACTGCTCAGCACTACAAAAGTCACTCACAATACAAAACACACACACACACACATTGCTGTTCAGTGTGTTTGGTGATTAGATAACTCTAGGACTTTTATTTGTGAATAGTCTCATATTTTGGGGTGGAAACACAGAAGAAAATACTGCATGCCTGACATATCTGCACAAGAGCCAGATAGACAGAAAACAAACCTCATACTGCAACCTCCCTAGGGAAATCTTTGTTCATTTTAATACTTGTTCAGTCAGCTGTCTCCGTGAATGACAAGGTTTTATCTCTAATGTGAATGGCTTCGAAGGCTACTTGCATTATCCATTCTTCAGCAGCTGCTGCTGAAACCACAGGGTTGTAAACTTATAATTAAATCCAGCTGCCACTACTGTGAGTTCAGTTATATCGAAGTAAGCAGTAATGCCTCATGGTTGCTGGCAAGATTCTGTCTCCATTTCTAGACAATGTAATTAACTCTTTTGCCCCTTTTAGATGAAATAAACATCAGCACTGAAGAATGCTGTTAAATGACTGTAAAATAGTATTTATATAAAAGAATTCTGTTGCAGTCATTACACCTGAGAAAGCAAATTTCTAGGTGGGTGATGGCTAACAACAAATAACTGTTTCCTCAAAGACACTGAGAGGACACCCAAGGAGACACAAAGCACAGGATGGAAGGAATTTCTTGTAGAAAGGAGGTATGACAGGATGCACATTAACAGATCTACTCTTAAGCCTTAAAACACAGCCTCTAGAATAAAGCAAATATCAAGATCCAGCTTGATAATTGCAGGCAAGGGCTGGAAAGGAACCAAGAAAGGAACCACTGGTCGGCTTTTGATGCCAAGATCATTTCTTAAAGGTCACTGTCCACATCTTAAATCCGACTTAGAGATACAGTCCTGACTGAATAGCTCCATATGCATGTTCTTTCACATTCAAAAACCGTTCATACCCATGTGTCAAAGAGTTTAGGTCAGCAAAAATAATTAGCTACCTAAATTTGACCTTCTCAGTCATAGTCCTTGAAGTCCTGCTCAAGAAGGCTCTATTTCCTCACTTTGATAAGAAACATTGCAACAACAATGCCCCAAAAAGTTCATGAGAGTCAAAGCAATCAGCAACAACACGCTACACCAATGCCACTACAGTAGAAAGCAACAGCCAACTGAGCTTTGTTTGTGAAGAATTCTCTTATTATTTGTAACTCTTTGGAAACACGTATCAGTCCAATCACTTCTGAGGATGGGTGAGAAAGCACAACAGAATACAGAAGAGCCTGACCTCTGACTCCAAGGGCAAGAAGATTAAAGGAAAGGGAGAGCTATCTGGTGAGAGGAGAATGAGATGCATAGCACCCATTTCAAACTTCACTTTGCAAACCTCCCAAAGTACAACAATAAAAAAAAAAAAAAATCTGCTGAATACTCTGCCAAGTCGGTTAAAACCCTAGGTTATCTAGATGTTTAATACAGGGGTTGCATACAGAGCTACATAAAAACTGCAGGAACTGAGTGTTGGCAAAAGTCTAGCCACAGTACCATGGGCTATTTAAACTCACCTGTATTACCTGACCTAACTGACTGATGTAGCTCAGATACCTCTGCACTGCAGTGAAGTAGGCAGGCTACCCAAATACATCTGCCCAGAGAGACCAGCAGGATTCATGAAATAGAATCCAGATATTTCTACAGACTCAAGGTCTTTTCACTCCCATTTTGATGGGAGGGGGAAGCAGGATTGGGAGGTTGGCTGTGTACCTGCAAGCATCTCTGCACAGCATTCATCTCTGATAGGGTAGTTTGCTACCCCATTTCCTGAACCTACATCAAATAAACGCTAGCAGCTAGAAAGCAAGTTTTCTTTCATTGTTTTTACTTTTACTTTTTGCAGCACGTCCAAAGTAAACAGCCTTTTGTACCAAAGACAATAAGGGTGAATTTGCTCTCAAGTGGTTATCCTTAGGTTCATTTACTTTTGACATACTTGTTTGCTGTTTCACTACTGCCGTCTGTCTACCTGTCGCTTTGTACTAATGGCTGTGAAGCCCAGGCACTCAAGAGCATTTCAGCAAAATGGGCTGATTATTATATCCTGTCATATCTAGGTGAGAGCCAGTCATGATTTTTCAATCAGTGTTTTACCATTCCCATTTTAAAATGACAAAGCCTTTGTTCCTCCTAGCTTTTTAGTGGCTACTTTAAAGGGCTTTTTATCTGTAGAGGTTCATATCTTACCGATGCTGAAAGGCGCTCCTATAGACAATGCTGGCAAAGACTAGGTGTGTGTGAAGAGGGAAGTAAATGCAGGGGGAAGGGCAAAGAAGAGAAAATGAAAAGGCTGGAGGAAACCATGCTTTCAGTTGTTAATTTTTTTTTTAATCCTTCATAGGATCTTGCTTGCAACTGCAAGTAATCTCCAAATCAACTGTTATCCATCATTAGAACAGATAATGTCATTTTATCTTAACCATAACTTTTTTCTTGAGAGACTATAAATAGCTTGGACCTTCTGCAGTGTTTTGTGCATTACATTTGTCTCTTGCAAGTCTCTGCACATAATAACATTCAACACATCTTTCTCATGGGTTTCTAATCAGCTCCAGCTCTGTGACATTTTATATTTAGGTCTAACATTACATTTGTATTAATTTGTGACTATATATGTCTATAATTTATTATTCAAATCACAATCTGTTTGAAGTGGCAATATACCTATCAGTTGCCATCAAAGTGCAGAATACAGGAGACAGATTAGAGAAAGTTGTATTACCATGAGACCAAACCCAGAAGGCATTATTCAGTGACAGCAGGTGACTGTTTTGATAGACCTACGTGTAGGGTTTGACATTGCACATTAGAAATAATTTTTTAGAAATACTTCAAACAGTATTTTTTTTCCTTTTAAAACATTTTAAAATCTAATGTGAAATTTATATGCTACATTAAGGTTTAGGGGAAAAAAAAAAACAAAAAACCCAAGAATCAACCAGTGCATATTTGTTTCTCATTTTTTCACAGCAATTAGATCACTGAAGTGGTGAAGGTCTCCAACTGTCCAGTGAGACCAGAATCTGATAAAGATTACATCAGAAGACTTTACCATGGCTATAATTTAATTAAAGTTGATAAGCTAATTATGGAGTGAAGATCAAGACACCAGTGTTTTCCCCTTTTTCCTACAAGACAGGATGAGATCGATTGGTTCTAAGGTAGTGTAGAACATCACAGAAAAAAAATCAATTCAGTTCACTAACTATAAATAACTGCTCTGATTAATATACTAATTTTAAACACCAAAGGTCTGTTGGCACATTTTCTCTTGCAAATACTTTTGATTAACCACATAAAATTGCCTAAAGCATTTGGTTTATATAAAACCCTTTATAAACTCAATTTTTATCCAAATTTGCTCCTGACAAAGCACGAATTAAAATCGTGCAGTCAAAAAAGCCAAACAAAAATCATCCACCATTTTCAATCACAAGAAACAGGAAAGCATACCAAAGTACTTGTTTAAATAAACTGTATGTATCTGGAGGTACTTCCTGGTTACTAAACATGACCAAGTGCCTTATGACAGTCCCAGAGAAGACCTGGCTTTGTGCCTATGCTTCTCATTTGTTCCTGTGAACTCTCAGGCTATTTTGACAGAATTGAATAGCTCCATCCCACTATTTCATTTGATTTCTGCCCTAATATTCTTCCAAACCACACAAATATTGTCTGTCTTTTGAAGACTTGCACAAGTCGTGTTTTTGAATGGATGAGACCTGCAATGGTTTTTGAAGTGCAAGGACAGCACACTTTCATCATTCATACCTTACTCTCTACTTTTTGACCTGAACAGCATTATCTTAGTTGCCTCTGTGCTTATAGACTCTCTGGACTTCTGCGCCATCAAAGAGGCTTTTAGTGCTATCCAGCTTTCATATTGCTTCTGGAAGGGCCAAAAATGGATTTGTAGGTCTTATGAGGTTTCACAGCCCCCACCCGAGGCAGAAACAGGCCATGCTGTGCCAACAGCTTCCACGGTCACCAAGAAGCATCAGAATGAACACAGCAGTGACAGCGGGACACCAATTTAGCCCTGACAACTCCAAGCTGACAGAGGCTGATGGTACACTGAGGATTACACCAAGAAATACAAAGCCTGCATTTGGTACAAACTCACCTGATGCCAGTGTGCCACAGACAGTATCAAGTTGAAGAGATGCAGACTAAGAGGACTAACACAGTAATAAGAGCAGTACCTTCATAGGAAGTAAGATACTGATTCTTAAAGAGGGTAAATTTGAGAAGGTCATTTTTATTTTAGACTGAGCAGATTTCTAGATCTCCTTTTGGGTTGGCTTTCTTGCCTACAGGACCACTCTACATGACTTACACATACAACTCACTATGCCATACAAAGACACATCTAGCAGTTTTCACAAGGGCAGAGCTGCCTAGCCAACTAAAGTAAGACTTTAAATCCAAAAACATCTAAAATAAGTTAAATAAGGGGGATTTTTCAAATGTAGGTTGGGCAGTGTATCACTGAATCAAAGTCACCTGAAACAGCCTTTGAAGCAGTTTTAAAGGAACTGTTGTAAAGAACTACAGCAAAGAGACAAATAGTTACTAGATACTTGAATCACTTCATCCAAATCAAGGGCTTCTGCATTTGTAATAACTGGTTTATATTAAGGTTGTTTAAAACCTAGACTGCCTGCTATTTCACTGAATTAAATTGCTTTAGAAATTAGAATTACTGAATTAGAAATTTAGAATTGCTAAAGCAAAATAATTTGCTTTAGAATTAGCTGAGATGTTAGCAGTGACTTCTTCCTTAACTGTGTTGGCATTAGTTGCTGGCCATAAACAACCTGCCACGTAAGTAAAGACAGTAAAGCACCATCATACAAAACTGCCTCATGCTGCTTGTCTCTCGTATGGTTCACACGACAAACAGAAAGGAGGTGCCATGGTCTAACTCTTATCTTCTGATGAGACAAAACATGTCAACACACCTTGTTAGTGGTATTTGTTGTTTAAAATACATTCACGTTTTCAAATTGCACTACTTGGAAGGGGTTTTGGATATTCTAGTACAACAGCACTGTTATTACTTTGACAAGTGCTAAAAATAGATGCTGGTTAGCACAAAAGGTTGCACAAGTCTGAGTGCTTCAGCACACACCAGACCAACAGGGTGTTCTCAAGCTGCCAAGAGCTCACCCGACACTGGTGCTCCCTTACTGCCACATACAGGACCAAAAGCATCTCCACCTTCATATTCACTGTCAGTGAGTGATTCTTAACCACGAGAACAGAAATGTACAGGACTGATGTATCATTATTCTGGGGAATTGAAAAAGAGAACAACAGAAGAGCAGGCCCCACCAGCAGCAGAAGATGATCACAACGTTTCTTTTTACCAGATGATGGGTACCTTTCTATTCTGAGTATCTCTGCTTCCCTCGCCATGACTGGCTCGCTAGCATTTCACTAGTGAGACTGAGTCATTTAGAGCAGGAAGATAACTGTGCTAGGAAGGGGGGGGGGAAAAAAATAATTATAGTCTTGAAGAGATCACGTTCACCTACCTTTCCACCATCCTCTTTTACTCTCCCTACAGGCTAGTAGAGAATTTTCATGTTAAAAATTTTGTCTTTTGTAAAACTGAATGAGACTCCTAGCCAAAACATGAAAACAAAATGCCAGAACCCCTGTCAATAGCGAGTGCCTTGCTACCAGCAGCATTGCATAAGCATGTTAGAAACTAATCTACCCTCAGAAATACTCAAACATTATCTAGTTCCACTGGGAAACAAAGATCCATGAAAACTCAAGACATCTCTGGGTAACAGATCCACAGGAGTTTTAAGCTTGCCATTTGCTATTTTAAGGGACCTGGAAAGAATAAAATTTGTAACACTGTTTCATGGATATATACTGCCCTGTACAGCTTGTCTAGGTCTTCAGTCTCACAGAAGAAAATACACATCTCTACAGGAGAGCAGAATGGCAGACAGGACATTAATCATAAGTTTTATCAAATAACTCTTTGCAGGAAGAAACATTTCCTAGAGGAGAATGGAAGAAAATTCCTTTTCCTAGCGAATGAGATAGTACTTTTAGTTGCAAGAAGATACATCAGAATTCATGCCATTTAAATCAATGGTTTAAAAAGAAAAAAACCCACACACACCTCCCTTTGTTTTAAGTAGTTCTGTAGTGCAAACTGTTCTACATGGACTAGAAGGTACTGACATTTTTGTTTACTAGAATATTTATATAGTTCAATATCTTAATATTCTGTGACCAGAGTTAAGGAAGAGATTGACAGCTAGTCAATGAAGTGATGAATATCTGTCTCATAAGCATTTCATTTCAGTTACCCATGCAGTGTGCATCTTGCCTTTATATACACATTTCAATGCTATTATCTTATGCTTAATTAGCTAGGTCTCAAAGCACTTTACAAAGGAATGAGCTATCATTATCAACATTTCATATACAAAGAAATTGAAGCATAGTGGCATAATTTGCTAAAAGTTATTGAACTAATATCCAAGGTCAGTGGTAGGTAAAAAACAAAGCTCTTACATCAAATATCAGGCAGGCACTGTATTCAGCAGACCACACTGCCTCTCAAGGTGCAGTAAATCCCTCCCAAGCACACAATCTTTAGTAATCTATATCAGGCAGTGTAGAGGAATTTAAAATTCCACCTGCATTACAGCAAACATTACAGTGTAAAATTTAAATATATTGACACTTCATCCGTTAAACACTGGAATATTATGTTCAGCTTTCTTCAAATGATTAAGCTAAGATGACAAACATCATGTCATCAGAAGATGACTTTCCTGACAAGTCTACCCTAGTCATTCCTCACCTACTTTTAAACATCTTCTGATAACACCCATTGTCTCAGAAACGCTCAATTGTAGTTATTCTTTCCTAATTATGGTAGCCTCTTCCAAAACCTTTGTAATTCTGGGATTTTGTTTCAGTCGTGAAATAACGCCTGTTCAGTTCTCACTCTTGCTTTTACTTTAAGCAGGAAGCACTTGGCAAAACCAGCAATAAATGTTTTGTCATCAAACCTCAGGTTAAGAATCAAAACTAACCCCTTACTTTGCATTAAGTAATTGTACATACCCGAGGAGTAAATAAAGTTACCCTTGCTTGTAGGACTTGGAATGTTTTCACTAGCTGCATGTCCAAGTACAAGTCCCAGGGCTAAATTAAACAAGCTAAATGAAATTAATTCACCTCCATGTCCAGCTCAGGTGGCTAGCAGGCCTTGAACAAGATTACCAGGACAACTAGTGAATAACAATGAAACCAGCACTGCAGCAGATTTTAATCTTGGCACTGGGCTTTACCCTTACTTTTTTTGTTACATGTCTTCTCTCCCTTTCACCGGGCTCAAGAGAAATGGGAATTTCAACTTCCAAGCAAGTTAAAAAAAGAGAAAGAAATACAGCTTGCAAGTTTACATTGTAATTGATATAAGTCTATTATTACAAGACAAATTGCAGCAGACAATGAAAGAGACAGCTCAATCTGTTACTGAATCCCTGTAATGGCTACATGAAGAGCTCAACCATTTCACTCATAAATCTTTCTTCTAAGTTTTTATTGGTGCCTGTGTGGATAAAATAATAAAACTATAGAGTGAACTACAAGAGATGCAGTAATGCATTTCTAGTCACAATTGCATAAAGTTTGTTACAAGAATCATAACCCTTTCAGCATCTCATCAGAAATAACGTTGTGTTACAGGCTGCTAGAACACCACGTGGTATCTTTAAAAAGTCATTAGATGCGACCATGCCCATTGTGAATAATCATCTCTGCTACAGATTGCTATGATGCACTGGGCTATCGTAAGTCATTCTTGACGATCTGTCACAAACTTTCTGCAGAACAGACCAGGACAAAGCACGTAGCAGCTTGATTTCCAAGAGGCTGACCTACTAACTAACTTAATGGCAAATGTAAGCCCAACAAACAGGAAAAAACATATTAGAATGTTTTCAAGATGTGTGTTCCCATTTATTTTTTTAGAGTAACTGATTTTAATAATATAACAATTTCTTGTCTATTGTCTGTAGATCGTAGTGTCCAGCAGGGAGATCATGAGAGGCACCACACAACTGAAACTTTAGAATTAGCTGTCAGCACTGAATGACAGAAACAGAAAAAAGATATGCAAAAGCATTGAATAGGGGGAGATCTAAAATGGGATACATGCAACAATTCTGCACAAATGAGTGCAAGTACAGTTATGAAAAGATAAATATTCCAACAGCAGCCAGAAAAAACAGAGGCTACAGCTGCTAGTTCCACAATACATTTTCTTTAGTTTTGCTTGCAACAAATATGATACAAATCTCAGAAGCATCTGACTGGAGATGCCTGCAACGGTTAAGAGGCCTTACACTCTAAATTACCTTGCTTTTGTTAGGCAGGTGAATTGTCCATAACGTTCTTTCTGAAAGGAAGCTTTTCCCTTCAGAATTTAATTTATAAACTCACTCCTGCCAGGCTGCGATAGCAGCTACTGTATAAACCTGAAAATGATGACTACTGAAATTCCATTCAAACCTTAAGAATCAATAGAAAGCAGACAAACCAGCAAGATAAAAGTTCCACCCAACTGCAAAGAGCAAGAACTGCCGGATACCTCACATTGTTTTTACAGTATCTGCAGTCACCAACCTGTGAAATAGAGACTGCACAATCTCATTTCAGTTTGAAAATCTGACCTGTGCTATCCACACGCAGCACCCACATAATATGCCTGTGCCTTAGTGCCATGGGTATTTCCAAACAACAGAAGGAGACTCAAAAGACTAGCAAAGACAGTTTAGAATTTGCTGAGACTTAGATGGTATTTGGTAAAAGCTTATTATATGGGCTCCTTAGAGATGCCGATCCTGCTTACCTTGAAGCAGCAGCTCTAGTTTAAGTCAGCAACAAAGCAACCTGCATTGGTGTCGCTCTGGTTTGTACCAAGTTACATATATAAACTTGTTGTTTCTATGGGCAGTAATGAAATTACAATTACAGCATCTCCCTTGGAGTCTGCTTAACCGAACTAATATTATCTGAAGGCAGATGTTGGCACACTGTGGTCTGATGTCAGCAGAAGTTTCATTGCAAAGAGCTCTACATTTTATTTAAATGCTTGCTTATAAACGAAAAATGTTATCTAGGACCAGGTGTCAATGAAAACAACCTTGCCATGCCTGCTGCAACTCCAGCTGCTTTATGACCTTCACTGAGGGAGGCTGCTACCCCTACAGACACAGCCGCTTTGGTGCGGCGAGCCCACGCAAGAGCCACTATCACATCAGCCTTGGTGGAGCCCGGAGATCAGAACACGTCAGAGGTTCAGAAGCAAGCATGATACAAGCCATGTATCTAAGAGCTGATACAAGCCATACATTGAGGACAAAGCTTCACTTTTCAGCTCTTAAAGAGATTGTTGTAAACAGCCTTAACATTCCTTCTCACTTATACTTCATGACAGACAAGCCAGGTGGGGATGTGAACATACGAGAATTTAGAAGTAAAAAACTGAAATATTCAAAGATCTGCCTTTGAACAAAATCACAATATGCTTCAGTTGAAAAGGAAATTATCATTTGCCTAATACAAAAGAAATCCTTTGTCCTAGTCACAGCCTACTCTGAAGAAATTACTTCCCCCCCCTCCCCCTTAAGAAGCGAAATGGATGCAGTTCTATAATTCTGGAGAGCTTTGCACAGTATGTGATGGTCTTATTTCACCTAAATTACAAGACAGTCCATTGTGGCTTTATCAGATTGTGAACCGGTGTATGAGAGATTCCTGTTGAGAGTAGGCGATAATCTAAGTTACATAGAATTTAGACTATAACATGCCAGAATACAGATATTGAAATGAAAGATTAGTGCATAAATTATTTCAAGAATACTAGGAAATATTTGGTAGCGATCTGTAAAACCAGCCTTCCTACTTTCAGATGCACCAAAAGAAATCCCATGAATAAATACATTTGGTTTGTTTGCTACATTCTTTACCTACTGCCCAACCTGTTTTGACTCTGAATTTTCTCACAAGGGTAAAAGCAATGATGAGAAATTTAGCAAGAGCACCACAAGAACACACAAGTTCAGAAGCCATAGAAAGATATTCCAGACACCACTGCTGATATTCAAAGGTATTATCCATAACAGAAACTCATCTGATATCAACCAAATTAAATTTTCATCTTGCTTTGTTAAAATTCAATAACAAAAATGGCAAATTCTGGAAAATAAGAGAATGACCAAACAACCAGTTAGAATGCAAAGGCAACTTTAAGTCAACATTATATAGCCATGTTCTAACAAATACTGTTAAACATGCATTTTACCTAAGCACCAGATTCATTTGAGACAATTTATGTTTGACTCACCATACTGGCAGCGAGGACCCTGAAATCCTGCAGGACACTGGCACTGGGATCCTGCCTCAGAACATTTCCCTCCATTGATGCAAGTGCCAACAGCGCAGAGCACTAGTACACACAAACAGAACGTAACAGGGGTTTTTGTTGGTTTTGCGCCAAGGATCCTCCAGAAATGCCTCTTCCTGTCCTAGTCCTGCTGTAACAGGAACTTCCAAATAAGAAGAAATCCACTTTTTATTTAAGTGGAAAGGTTAGACTGCAATAGAACTTGCTATCATGGCTATAACTACCGTGTTGACATGAAGTAGTTTCATAAAAATAAGATAATGCAGTTTAGCCTGAACATGCTTCAGAGGCAGAAGAGAGTTTCATAAGACTCAAAGCACTGCCTGAATCCAGAATGAAAGAAGAGATGAACTGCTAGAGAATAATGCAGTAATGGTTAAGAAACACCAGTGTACTAAAGCATGTTATATATGTCTGAGGGAATTACAATACTAACTTTCCTCCAAAGCAGAACATTATTTATTTATAATAAATTAAATTCCGCATACTTGAGCCAAACTTGCAAAGAGTATCAAATATAAAAGAATAACTCAACCATTTTGGTGTCTTAAAGAATTCAAGGCAAGTCTGCACTGCTCTTTCAGGAAGAAAATATTTTTATACTGTCACTGGTGTTCAAATATGTTAAATTCCTTTACACCAGAGATTAAAACACAGATCGTAAACATAGCTTTGACTTCTTACAACTAAACAGGTGCACACTAAACACATAGATTCAGGCTGAAACTAACAGGAATACCTCTCAGGCTTGTTTTTGGTTTTTAAATTACAAAGAGACAGTCACAAAAGCAAGCTCTGAATGCAGCCCTCGAGTTGGTATGAAGATTAAGAAAAATACATAGGAACAGGTGATAACTTTCATACAGAAAATAATTACTGACAAAAACAGTAGCAAAACTCAACACTGAGTATATTGCTATCTTCTACTCAGGTCTTGTTAACAGTGGCTAAAGTGTTTCCTTACCATTGAAATTAAATTCCACTTTTTAGGCAAACATCCAGTCATGGTTAGAAATTACTGATAGGAACAGGTTCTCATCAGATGGAGAACCATAGGGTAGAAACCATTGCTTCAATGGCAACAGCAGCAGGGGAAAAGCCAAACCCAATCAGACTGTAATGAGTGCTACGTCCAAGAAACTAGTGCCTCACAGCAGATTTCTTTGCATAATTTGGGTAAAAGCAATAAATTTGGTTGGCCTGTCAGCCAGGCTGTCACAAAAATGCTGCAATAATTATAGTCAGAAATTCAGTTTCCACTGCTGAGATTAAAATTAGGTACTTGGTACTTTTACAGATGAGTTTTTGTATTTTTAAAAGAAGATTTTTCCCCATCAATGGATTACCTCTTTATAACTGCAAATCCCAGTTATAAATAGGAAGAAACGAAATCAGTCTTTCTAAAAGTAAGCATCAGTAGGAAAGTAAGGCCTAAGGGTGTCCATCTCAGTTTGCCATGGTTTGGCTATCAACTTACAGTGCAAGCAGCCAGGTTCATTGTCATGTTGGACCCATCCAGGGCAGCACTTATAGACAGTCTGACGCTCCATCCTGTACACCTGCTTGTAAACAGTGTAGTACCCAGACCTTTGAAGACAGTAAGTTTAAGAGAACAATCACAACTTCTATTCCACTTATTTACATCTCATCAGTAAAACCAGCCATATTTACTATACACTTTTTCAGCCTCTATCAGTAGTTCTTGTTAAAAGTGAACCAAATACAGCAAAATGCATCCTGGTAACATCCAATAGCTCTAATATACTATGTCCACGTATTTTCTGACAAACTTGTATTCAGGCTAGTCAAAGGTGAGTAATTTTGTCTCACAATCAATTCTGGTTTTAGCTGCGGGGGGAGTCAGATCTCCCATCAGTTCTAAGCATATGGCAGAAATAGAAAGAAGTTCAATTTTTCAAAGTAGATGACTTGACAGCTGGATTTCACCTGAAAAAGGATGAGACAGGAGAATTTTCTGATAATATAAAATTGTGATCTAAAGCCAGACAAGAAGTTCATGATGCATCCAAAACACAGGAAAAAAAGTTGTATTTCCCACTCAGTAATAACAGGTTTAAGGTAAAGTCTTAACAGGACACTATATCCATAACTAATTCACACGTATTTCAGATTAAATAGTTTACAGCCTCTCTCACACACACGAAAAGTTAAAGAATTTGCACTACGTTCAGTAACAGAATTCATTTATAACAATAGATAATATATTACCTTCTCTCATAGCCCATACACCACCGCCTCCTTGTGCAACCTTGTTTCCACATCTTGACCATACGACTAAAGGCTTGAACGCATGGCTGTTGGTGTCCTACCAGTGCCAACTCAAAAACTGGACAGACATTTGGCCTTGAGGAAAAGAAAAAGATAGGCTTTATTATTTCTAGCACAAAATTTAGAAGTCTAGAGAAATACACATAAAATGTTGCTATGTATAACAGTTAAGTTTGAAACAGATTTTATACTGCTACTTAAAAATACTGCAGTTCTATGACATTTTTCACCTTGAACTGATCAAACAGCTCTCTTGCAAAAAAATACAGTATCCATAAGCACCTGACAAATCATGATCCAATCACTTCAGAAGGGCAAATGGTCCACAGACCTTAATGGAGGCAAGATTTCATTAATGTATTAGTTACACAAGCCACCAGCATGAACACATTCCCAATGGCAATTTTTACATGAACGGCCCAGCTGGCAAAACATGATTGTATATTGTTCGCAGAAAATGCGAGCTGGAGTGTTGGATTTGACTGACGACTTGTCAGACACCCTTTGCTGTCTCTCAGTAACACCAGTCTACAGTAACCCTGTCAGATGAGGCACTGCCTGACAAAGGATGGTGCCTCCCCAGCTGAGGAGCTTGCCCTGAGGTGAGGGAGCTCTGGAAGCCCCCTTGCTGGGTCTTGTACATGCAACAGCCCCTGTTTCAGTTGACATCGCAGGGTGGGAATCAAAGACTTGACAACTGCAGGCACTGACCTCCACACCTCAAAGCTACTGAATAGCCAGCCTCTATGCAACGAAAACACAGCATCAGGATGTAAAGTACACTGAAATTCAGGCTCCACGCAAGTCAATGCAAGCTGATTCAAGGGCAGATAAGATTTATCTAAACTACTCCTGTGGAAGATGCATATTCTGTAAGAGCTCCCCCTTTGCTATCGGTGGCCTCAGGGAAGCACATGAAATTCATAAGAGGAAGTATCCTTGTTCTCTGATGATTATTCCTAAAATAGCAAGACCAAAATAAAAGCATTGCTTTGTAGGATGATATGTAGTCTTCATCTTGCTACCTAGCACTACTTACAAAAATAGCAGGATTTCAGGAGGTATGGAGGGGCAAAAAAAAAGGGCACATGTTGATGGTTTTGCAGAGATTGACCGCCTTATTCTGATTCCTTTGCTCTGGTGCAAATTAGGAAGTGCTGCATGACAGAAAATAACTGCATAAAGCACACTAAGTCTAACTAAAGCCATAGAACATGGGAATTTTTTGTTGTCTTTTAAGGCAGGAGCCTACTGTATCAAAAATTAAATTACTTCAGTAATTTGAGTAGCTTACAGATTGTTAACGTAATAATTAAATCCCCATTTCTCCAAGACAGCCGGCTTTAGCTGGTGAGGCTTTGGAAATTTGAGCCTCAATGACTAAAACACAGCCGGGAAACAGAGACACCCACCTGTAACCCTCCCCAGTAAATGGTAAACAACATTTAGCAGTTGTGTCCCACTGCTAGGAGACAAGTCCTTCCCCAAATTTCAGTTTGAGACCTCTCCTCAGGCTAGAGAGTAACACACAGCAAAACACCAACACACTTGTTTCCTCTGTCAATCGACAGAGGTGTATGAATGTGAGCCTGGGCTAGAAAACAGAAGTGTTTTTTTGCATTAATAAGAGAGCTGTTCCAGCCCAACAGCTGCCTGGTGGTTAAAGTTACCATCAGTTACACTGGATATTGTTAATATCTCATTCAAGATTTATGGTGCTTTTTACCTGAGAGGCCCAAAGTACTTTACAGCTCTCTATTATGTCTGAACACCGCACAAGGTAGCCTTTCTAATAAAAAAGTACATCTTTCATCTGCAGGTCTTCAGGTAGTTTACAAACATCATTAAATTAAGCCTGTGCAGAACAGGCAAATTCTATAAGCGTGATCATTTTTACTGCTGAGCCAAATACTTGGAAGAAACCCTGCCTGCCTAGATCAAAGCCATGCCACAATATTCCCAGTACCGTGCAGAAGACTCTCTGCACAGGCCAGCGGTCATGCGAAGCACACCCAGAACGGGGAATCCAGCCAGACCTCCCAAAGATACTGCAGCTCCCCAGCTGAGGGGGGTATTTGGGACATCCACCTCAGGGTAAAGAGGACCCTCACCCAACGAGGACGCTCCAGTAGAGAAAGAGATTGGATTTAGAAACAAACCAACCACCCCCACACGCAGCCTACATAAAAGAAGTTATGAAAAGGAAGTCACCAAGTGTATGCTCGGGTTGTTTTATGGACTAGCAAAGAGTACAGTTGTACTAGAAAACTTTTATCTTGACAGAAATTTGTTTCCTCGACTAGAATGCCTATTTCTCCCCAGCTTTGGAGGAGCTGCTCATCTCCATCATCCTAAAGCACGCTTTCAGTGGACATCCCTCCCACACTGCTCCATGTTCATCCTCCTCCACTGCAGTCCATTTTCTATATTGCTCCTGATCTCCCATTCCTTGAGTTTGCCCTAGCCGCAGCTGCCAACACACACAAGACAGAAGACGGTAGCAGCGTAGTTTCAGATCGCCTCAAATTCTTCCAGAAACCAGCCTTCCTCCACATTCCCGTGTCATCTCCATTACCTAGCAATCCTTCCTACGTCTCCCAGCTACCCCTTCCTCTCAAATTACCTCACCATTTAACATATTTCCCTCAAGTTGAGAGCAATTATTCCCAAGCCATTCTTAGCACAAAGTCTGCCATTTGTTTCCTATCCAAAGGAGGTCTTTGTATGCCCAAAATCTTTCCTGCTTTTTTTCCATTACATCAGTTGGTCTAATAAAACCCTCGCCTTACTTAGCAACCGTGCCTCACTTAGCTGGCTTTTTAAAATGACTCTCCCTCTAGTGAATAGAACATCATGTACTGATAATTCATGCATATCTCCTTTTATTAGAATTGCCTAAAACTTTCCAGATAAAAGTACATTCATATGCATCGCTCTTCCATAAATAAAAGAGAGAAACTGACAATTGTTGTAATGACATACTGAGCCCATCCTATAAATTCTTACCCATGTGATATTGTCATGTTTCCAGGAATAGCTGTATTGACTTCTATGATATAGTTAATAGGAACAAATGGCACTTACAGAACAAAACAAGCCAGCAGCATAAAGTCATATGTTTATTAAGATTTATTCAAAGTGAGCCATTCCTCCTAGATGCCCTTGGGATAATTTAAAGGCAGATATCAAAATCTCTGCTACACTATAATTAAATTGCAGCAATTGCAAAACATGTAATCCTCTGCTGGCGAAGCCGGGAAATAAAACATGCCCTCTCCAACAATTAGCCATCTTCACAACTCCACCACACGTAGTCAACACACCAGTCTTCAGGCCATCTGACTCACTGCTCTTTAATACATTACCTATACACTTCAGAAAAGTTTCTTGAGCAAGACTACAGCTATTGAAAACACAGTTTTGTATTATGGCATTCTATTAATTGGAGGCCATCTAAGACTAAGCTGAAACCTCAAGTGGATGTAATGGTATTTTTAGGAGAGCTACATTTTTACTCCCATGCCCTTTGCATTCAGAAAAATATTTCTTAATGGAAGTTTAAGTGTTAAAACAAGCAAAACACAAATGCATATTATGTTCTATGATTTGATTGATACACCAGTCCCTTAAAACCTTTTTATACTGATGCTCTATGCTAGCCAAGACTAACACAAAGGCTATTATTAGCTTGTCATTCTGACTTGGGCAAGCCAGAAAGCTCTCTTAATATTTGCATTAGGAGGCTGCCCTTTAAACAAAGACACCCTACACACTTCCAGCTCAAGACTTAAGATTCTAATGAACAGATAATTAGGCCAACATGAAGCGAGAGCAGCCTGGGCTAATCATATGGCTCTGATGCCTGTGAACCACTGCACAAGAGGAAAAGTTCAAAGAAAATTAAAAGCATCTCCAGGCTGGATATAATTCATTCCTGTGTTGAGAATTTAAAAAGAAGTATGTATCTTCATACAAAAATACAGTCAAAAAAGCACCCATGAAGGTCTATTAAATACAAAGATGGCAAACTTGGCTCAGGAGGTCCGTGAGCCTCCAAATACTGAGGCAGTTATTCAGGCAAAGTCTCACTGCATGCTCACCCCTCCTCTTATCCTCCTCACTAGACATTTGTTGATCATTCCAGGAAGCATCCCAGAAGCTCAGTGGACTCTGGGCTCACCCATCCAGCACCTCACAGTGTCTGGACACACAGACAGCATCCCTGAAGCCCTCAATGAGTCAGTGGCAACTGCTGTCATTCATCCTGAGCTGCAATTCTACACCTTCCACCTCAAGCCATCGTCGCCAGCAGTATCACCTCAACCAAGCTCCCCCGAGGAGGGATTGCAGCCTTCCTTCAAATTGTGGCAGAGAATAGAGGATAGAAACAGCATGTCTGCAGTCTCCCAAGCGAGGTTCTCTGCAGTTCTATCCTTGCCCATGATTCTGCAAGTCTGAGAAGACTATCAGTGTGGCCAGCTCTTTTACACACACTCACCCAAGCAGAAATAATTTTATATAGCACGAGATGTGCTCTGATGGGGTGCATATGGATTTCACGTAACAAAGGAAAAGACAGGTACAGGCCATCTGCTCGTGAGGGCAGAGGCAGCTTTCTACCCACTCTCCTGGCCTGTGTGGTCCAAACGGGAAAGAGGTGAGGGGATGGGAAGAGAACTGAACACACACGAGCTAGAAGGGGAAGAGCTCCACGATTTCAAAAGGTACATCATATCTCTGACAGGGATATTTTCTTATTCTGCCTAGCATGATCCTAACACATGGCTCTGAATGACAATTAAAGTAAATCTCTCATTCCATCAATTCATTTTTTTTTTCAGCTCAAATCAAGAAGCTAAAGGTAGGTAGATTTAATGGCAGTGAGAGAGCAAACACACATCAAGATATCCCTAAAGGTTTCTTTCAACAGCACAAACTTTAAATCAAAACATTAATGAATACGAAGCAAAGAATGATTTGGCTGTCTGATTTTAGGTCTTTCCACAGAGACTAAGTGACTGACACCACCTTCTACACTAAGCCAGAAGGCTGTTAACATCTTCCTAAAAATGAGATGTTATAGCCTGCATTGCCTCAGCTGAAGAATTTGCAGCCTGAATGCTATTGATCTTCCTATGAAACAGTCAATAGATGAAACCTGTCATAAGAAGCAACTTGCTGGAATTCTGTATTTTCAAAACACTAATTGGTCAGTGCTCCTTCATTTTATGCCGTTATTAAAAGTTTAGAAAAAACATAGTCTATATGTTTTTCCAGATGTAGTTTAAAAAAAAAAAAAAAAAAAATCAAATTAAGACCTTTCCTCAAGGAAACCAAGATTACAGTCAGGGCTAAACTCTCCACTGCTGTGATGACAACTAGTGGTTTTGCTCTAGAGATACACTGGTGTGGATCAGAACCTAGTTATGCATTGCTACAATAGCTCTGGCTAGAAACTTCTCAGGCTGGAAAACCATTTTAATCTCCTCACACCTCCAACCACGCATGCAAAACATCCCCAACTTCTTACAAAAGAGACATCTAGAAAGGCAGGTTGGCACAATGCAGAAACATGCTGCACTGTAGAAGAAAAAAGGTCAGCAACATGATGTTGTATGCAAACAAGACGTTCATTAAAAGTTAGCTATAAATATCATCTCAAGTGGAAAGCACAGAAAAGCAAATTTCATCTGACTGCAGAAAAAAGTCTAATTAGGAACTAGGCCACAGAAACAAAAGGTCCAAAGAACAAATCACATATTTATATGCATATATATGTTATTTATATGTATTTATACATATAAATAAGCAAAGATATAGATAGATTTTTGTCTCTACATATATACTGCTTAATAGCAACAATAATGCACAAAGGCTGGAATGACAGAAGAGGCTTTTTTTCCTTTTTAAACTGCCAAGCTCCCCTTTCTACCTTTAATTTATTTTAAGGCCCATTTCCCCACATTTCCCAGATAAAATTAATCAGCACTACCAGAGACAATTAGGACATCCTGCTCCCTTGACCACTAATCAATCCCTGCTCTCTGCTGATCCTGTATCAATATTTGTGATGTTTATATGCCCTCTGGGATATGGATTGTAAGCACCAAGCTCATTTAGATTAGGTCTCATTATCACTACTTCTCTCTGGATCTGTGGACGAAGGTCCACCACAGAAGACTCTCCGAAGCCCACAGGTTACTAATGCACTGGTGTGTCTCATTCACATCCTCTCTCTGATTAGATGGAGCAGCTAAATAACATGAGAGTTCTTTCAGCCTTTGTGCACTGCATCTAGATTAAGAGCAAATCAATACGAGATGATTAATTACACACTCAGCTATTATAACAACAATAAGATTTTTTTTTAGTTCCTACTGCTATCAAAGTGTAGCGTCTGTTGTTTAGCTTCTATTTAACTATCCTCCTCCCTGCCCCAAGACAGAAAAATCTATTTTGGTTAGCAAGAGAAGCAGAAGATAAACATGCACACCCAGATCATTTAACTATGATTTGCCAAGTCACCCGTTTTTACATTTTAAACCAACGAGTAATTTTTTTTTTTTTTTTTTTTAAAGTAGTGTCACATAGCCTCAGTCCCCAGCAACATCCAGTTTCGTGGTTTCTTCTACTGGCTGACCTCTGCAGGCACCAAATGGCATCTGCAAGATCAGATAAAGCATCAAGTAAAGCACATACCCACAGGATGGAGAATACAGTATCACCAGCGTAGCATACAACTCTGATAACCTCCAAATATTTGTCTTCACTCATATTCAGAAAAGCATACACATCACTTGTAGCTACTGTACCCAAAAATAGCTGATTATCCCACAATATGGCTGCTTTGGCATGAGTCTTATGTAAACAAAGAAAATTCACTACCAAAATAATAGTCTCTGCAATTATTGTGCTATCTGATATTAGCATCTTTTTAAATCCATTATGTTCTTTATTGTCAGATGCCTTCTGTGAACCTCCACAGATTTCTACACTGAGGTTATTTTTAAACAAGTGACTTCAAGACCAGCATCCAGGAGAGTGTCAGCATCACTGCCAGTGACCTGGCCTGCCAAGCCTCACACAGCACTGACAAACCCTTCTGGCATGCTGACTGCTTTACCGACCATCTAAGGACCCTTGCCCCAAGGATCCAACCCTAACGTAATTGGAAAACCAGACGGGAAGTCACCTAAAAGAAGGCTCAGCAATAGTTTACACATACTCATTAAGACAAATCAAATAATTGTCCAGAATTCAGCAAAATTGAGCATTAAAAAAATGTGAAATAAGAGCAGTCAACTCTAGATGAGATTTCACATTAACTACACTCATCTCAATTATCATTCAACTGCAGAAGAGTGGATAACAAAAGTCATCCCAGTAAACCTGCCCCGTACATGCACCTGAGCTGCTTTTGGCAAAAAGTCACAAGAGAACGTGATGCTAAAACATTACAAGAAAAATCACTGAAAAATGACAACCCACTTATGCCATAAGGAGAAAAAGCTCACTTTGGTTTACAGCAAGTGCCACATTGCTTGACAATCAAACTAGTTAGAAGGTAGGGAAATCCTCAGTTTCAGTTTGGCAACCAGTATCTAGGAATTGTTCACCACTGTTCTGGTAGATGTCAGATTTTAACAGTTTAGAGCCAAAACCTCTTTTTGTGAAAGCTTACTTTTGAAGTAACATGTAATATATGCAAGAGAAGTCCCATACATGGCAATGTTTCAAGTGTTAAAATAATCCAAGTCTTTTACTCCCCTGTAAACCCTTAGCTTGATGCAAATGGCCATTTGTTTTGTTTTGGTTGGTTTGGGTTTTTTTGTGTTTTTCTTTTGTTTTAACATTAAGCAATTTTGGTAGAGCTATATGAATTCCATTCACAAAAAAAAAACATAGCAACTAATGAGCATGCATTAGTGGATTAGTGTTCAACAGTGGTAAATGAGAGAAAAAAGACCTCACCAAACATTTGTATCTTTCAGATTAGAGATTTATATTGAGGTTCTAAATAACCTACAGATTCCTGGTGTTACAAGAAAGACAGACAGGCCTTGCCTCCTGAAGAATAAAATTATAAGAGATAAGTTCATGCAACTGTATTTTTTACCACTGACGATACATCTGTCAGGCAGGGAGAGCACTAGGAATTACAAATAGAAGGATAACACCTGAAGAGTAATGTAAAGGTTGAGATGTATGAAAACTCATTTCCTATACAGGAATATTCTGACCTGAAAAGACTAGGCCCAAATATATATATCAGTGTTTAGTAATTTGAGGAGGAGTGGGGGTAGGGGTGTTATAAAACAATACAAAACACGTTATAAAGCCTCCTTCTCAGGCGTAGGCCAAGATATTGTGATTTATTTTCAATATTGAATTAATTTGTGTACACAAGAACACAGTCTGGGCATGGTGTTCTCTACTAAGCAACAATTTTAACTAATTTCTGCTCTGACAAAGGGAAGGCAGTATGTTGTTTCCACTAAAGAATAAAAAAAAAAGAAAGTCAGCACTCTGACTATTCACATTCATAAGATCAAATATTCACCTACAGGTCAAAGGCACTGAGAGAAATAAAGCCGAGTGTATAGCTCAGCTTGTGTACATGTTATATCTGAAAGCATAGATCATCTTACACAAAGGGCAGAAATCTCAGGTTTACCTCTGAAACAATTAATGACTAGCTCGAAACCAAGGCCAGCATGGAATCCAAAGTTAAAAAAAAAAAAACACAAACAAAAACCCCAACAAGACTACATATGTTCAATATATAATTTTAAGATGCTTTGATTTAGCAGTAATGAAAGGAAATTTCTTTCTCCTCAGAAATAAATTAAAAGCAATAGATTTTAGAGAGAACATAAGCAATAACAGGCTTGAATTTCAGAAGAAGGAAATCTATTAACTGTGTTCAAAGAGAGAAGGTATTTAATTGGTGAATAGCACAAGTCTGTTAACTCTCTGAGAGCCAAAGCATTGCTTCCATCAAAGAAGGTTCTGCTGATGAGTCATCCAAAGACTAGGTTTTATAATTCCAGATAATCTTACCCCTCCTTACCAGGAGGTTTCTTCAAATTCATTAAAAACATTCCATGTTTTCTGTCATATCTAGACAATGTCATGCCTAGAACTATGATAAATAATCAGCGCTGGATATAAACACTGCAGAAGAAAACTCGAAGCAAAAAGCAGGCAATTTTCCTAGAAATCAGAAATAGTGCCAACACACAGGATACAAATGTAATAAATGTATGCATAAATAGCTAAACTGTATCAGCATTTCATAATGCAGCACAATCAAACCTAAAGAAATGCTGACAAGTTCTCCCCTCTTAGGGTACATTTTTGAAGAGAAACTTATGAAGCCAAATCCCATCAGAGGTCAATGGGAGCAGGGGCTTACCTACCTTAAATTTGCAGATTTAAGAATCATACAGTGAATAAGCTACTGTGATTATGGACGGCAAATTTCTAAGCCTCTTGTAGGTGATGTCTTTGTTTTCATATATTTATAAAACCGGAAAATACTTTACAGTCAACCATGAGATCATGTTTGTCTTTGAAAAATAAAGCAACTTCAGGCTATCACATTTCATGATCGCGTATTTTCATAGTCTTCTGGCTATTTCAGAATTCACGAGGAAGTCTTGATCTCATTTTTCTCCTGAAGAGCAGGAAAACACGCCATAAATCAGGAAGAGAACTATACCATGATGACACTTATTCATTATCTTCAAGTCTCCTGCCAATGAATACACTGGGGCAGAAGAAAACAAAAGCGCCCTTTACCATCTGTTAAAAGACTAAATTCAAAACTAATTTTCCTCTAGAAACTCTGAAACAGAGGCTTTAAGTACAAACTCTTGGAAATTGTGATTCTGTGTTATAATGCTGACCAGCATGAGCTCTATCTGGTGGCAAGATACTGTAGTGCATAGGATAGAAAGCCTTTTTTGTTCAGCATGATGTTCACATTCACAAAGATAAGAAACATCTCAGTCTTCAACATTTACTTTTCTTTCCTAGAAAGAACTACTGGATGTTAAAGGACTGAAGGGATGGTAGGTGAAACTAGGGGACAGGACCACCATAACTTTTACACCAAAGCCTTTAAACCATGCTTAGCAGTATCACATTATACAAACCTCAAAGGCTGAAGGTAGCTACTATTCAAGAGTACTGAGGGTTTACTGCAACCTTACAGATTCTAGGCAGGCAGGACTGGGAAGAAGTACTGAGGTTCCAGCTGAAAAATAACTTGTTAGGTAAAATTCAGTAGTCTAAATCAGAATTTAGCAGTGACTCTTGGTTGCCAGCATCACTTCAACCAAGGTTTAAAGAGAGTTGATAAGGAAGACTTAATCTTACTCAGTGTAAGATACGAATTTAAATGGATCAGTGGCAAATCAGGTTCTTATTTTCACAAGAAAACCTGCAAATTTTTTTTAACTATCAAATCTCTGAACACAGGTTATCCCATTCAAATAAATGGGAGAAGATTCTACTACATTACTCACTTAAGCTCCAAAAACTAAACATACTTTGAGCCCTTATTTAAGGTTAAGAATACAAACTTTCCTCACACCTGCAAATTGGCATCACTGGAGGTGATAATACAGTGTATTAGCTAAACAGCCAATATACTGAAACAATTTCTCACCAAGAAATTATTACACAACCTACTTTTCACATCATTTGGGCAGTATTACGACAGAGCTCCAGGCTCCAAGTTCAAGCTGTATCACCATATACTTTATAGCAGCATTTCTTGTGTTATGTTTTCTGCACTGCATTCCAGTATATTCAGTGACATGCCATTTGTTCCACTGTAGCAATCAAAATTCACAAGCATCTCTTAGTATGGAAATGCTTTGCACAACAGTAGTTTATCTTGAAATACCTTCCAGTCCTCAAAAAAGTAGACTTCACCTTTCTAAATATATGTTAAACAAATATTTGTATCACTTTGAAATATTGTCCACAGCCACATCTGCTTGCAGTGAGACATGGTGCAAAAGTAGTCCAATAACTGGTAAAGTTAAAGGACCAAGTTTACTTGAGTGTTGCAAATGTAGACACCACCTGAATGCTAGGGTTTGCTTTTGGGAATAAGATTTATTGTGAGGAGCACAAGTAAGACTAACAGTGCCCCATAGAATTGAAGAAGCTGGAAAACAGTTACTCAGCCAGGAATCCAGCTCTAAATCCAGGTGTTCCTTGAAACGTGACCAAACTTACTTGCTTGTGGATAGAGTGAAATGTGTAGCTGCAACATTCGAGCAGTCAAAAAACCTAACAGAATAGTTTTCTTGCAAGGTTGTGGCTGGATTCTCTAAAACCAAATCAGATCCTTCAGATGTCATCCTGGACCTGCAAAACCACAGAGCAAGTCAATGGGTTTAATGTTGACAGGGACAAAGTTTCTCTCACGACTTTTTCACAGAAGTCCTCACTCATTCATCACTTGGGAACAGAAGATTCCATTCTTGAGTCATGTCTCAGTCCTAGCTACAAAAGGTAGTGTTTATTGCACAAACAGGGTTCCTAGCACTTGTAACCACTCTTGGTTTTCCCCCTCTGTCCTATATAGCTAACTATGAGCAAACGTCCACACTTCTAAAATTTGTAATGAAGTATTTCTCCAGGAGAGGATTTACCACTTGAGAGCAACTCAAGCCCTCTACTCTTAGTTCCTCTTTCTGCACTGTCCCACAACTACTCCCAGCCTTCTGCAAAGCACAACCCTGATAGTTAGCTCAAGGCTAGATAAGCACACACCACACTTACAATGTCATTATATACTCCAATTTTGAACTACAGAGCTCACTGCAAAGTGAGCTGCTAAAAAATGTGCTTTTTACGACAAGATGGTTAATTCCTCATTTCAAGGCCTAAATAAATGAAAAGTGCCTATTTGTTCTCTGGGCGTTCCAGTGTTCTCTAAAGTTCTAATACAAGATCATCAAGGGCTAATTGTCTGGAAACGTAGTTGATGGAAATAGCTAGTCATCCTATAATCTGTTCTACATTAAATCTCCTCAGGGGGCTTGGAAGCAGAATACCAACATCCTCACAGATCCCTTGCATTTTTAGCTAGGAGCAAATGCTCAAGTTAAGAGCAGAAGAAAAACAATTATGAAGAATATCCTGTATATCCTCAGCCACATAAGATCTCAATCAAAACAACATCAAATGCTAAAGAAGAAAGCACTCAGCACGGTATGTTTCAAGGGATACATTTGTTGTTCTTATCCCCTTGACTGCAAGTGACCAATGTCAAAGGAACAGAACAATTACAAGGAAAAAGCGATTCATGAAGAGTGTCCATTTGGACATTTCACCATTTCTTGGTGAAAGCTGGCAGGACTAATGGTGTCTTTTATTTCTGTTTACATCAACAGTAAAATCCCTAAATAGCATAAAGTAAGTTTGAAGTAATATTTATACTTGCCCTAGTTCAGAAAAAGCGATAAGAATGATAGCAATTGCAGGAATATGCCTCTTGGAAAAAGCACTCAAGGCTCTGCCACAGGTGTGGGGGTTTGGGTGGGTGTTTTTGATTGCTGCTGGCTAACAGCTGCTCCCAATGACTCCAGCCCAACAGTAATATCCTCATAAGGTGTCATTCCCAGAAAATGATGTTTCCTGTACTCTTTCAGTGATACTATCATTAAAAAGGTAAAAGCAAACAAAAATTGTTTGGAGGCAATTTGCAGTTAACACCACCTCCAGCTTGAGAAGTGCAGAATCATAGTTATTACTGATGTCAAATGCAAAACAGATTAATGTAGGCCAATGGTATTCTTCTTCATAGTAGGGTAATTGCTTATAAAGAGAGCAAGAAGCACTCCTGAAAGAAACACAGAGCACTTTTAAAAAATAAGAATGCTTTACCAGAAAATGAACTTGACTAAACATTGTGATGGATACTCAGTGCTCTAGCAAAATGGAGTAGTATAAAGCACCTCCAAAGCAGCACTTCTAGTAAATACATACTTACATGATATTGCATAGAAAGCCAGTGAGCAATAAGCTGGGAAATGTCAATTTTGTGACAGAAGAAATAACTAAATTGAAACCAGATACAAAACAAATTAATTTCAAAAGGGTGGGATGAAGTTACGTCAAAAAATACAGGGAGAGGAAAGAGGTTAGAAATGAGGGTATACACAGACATCCGAAAAGGTTGTTGTCAGCTTGCTGGGCAGACAGGACAGGGAGGGACAACACATTCCTTACAAACACAAGAGGAGCTTTGCACAGAAAAAGGTGCCCGACACAAAGCAGGGCACAGTTTCCAGAAATTTTATTTTCTACTTCAACAAGCAAAAACTTTAACCGTAAGCTTTCATGCATGCTGTCAGCTACTCTACTTTAGAATTCGACCGGAAAAAACCTACATCTTGACAAACACGTTACACTGCACTTACAACAAAAAGACATTTGTTGCTCCTGCCATGCGAAACACCTCATAGAAACTTCCATTCTGCATGAGCACCGGTACGTACACATGTGGAGCCAACCCCTTTGTGTCTGCCACCGGGCTGTGCTGGCAGCTGCAGATGGACAGATGGATGGACGGACGCTCACCACCGCGCTCACCTCTGCCTGCTCGGGGTCTCGGCTCCTCCTGCCCCGATTTACATTTTATTACTCTGATTTTCCTCCTGCTGCTCCCCACGAGGTAAAACTCCCCGCAGCCCTCCCGAAAGCGCGGACTAGCGCAGCTGGGCTCTGCCACCCGCTCGCTTTTTAAATTAGATTACAAAAAAAAAAAAAAAAAAAAAAAAAAAAAAAAAAAAGAGATGGAGTGAGCCCGGCGCACCCTCTGAAGCTCACTTCAGAGCTCGACTCGGAAGTCGAGCAAGCCTGCCCTCCTCCCCCTGAGGGACCCACTCCGAAATAACTCCGCGGATGGGGAAGCCGCGCTGCGGGGTCTGCGTGTGTTTGGGGGGGGACGGGACACACACACACACACACACACACACACACACACACACACACACACACACACACACTCGAATAAGCGAAGGGCGCACCCGGTTAAACTTTCTTCGTGGCGGGGCTGCACCAGGACGGACACGGAGCCGCGCTCGGCGGAGCAGCCCAGCGAGAGACAAAGGCAGCATTATCCCCCATCACCCCCCCCCCCCCCCCCCAAGTTCCATTCGCATACCCCGCTGCAAACCCCCCCCCAAACCCCCCCAGTTGCACTCACATGCCCCGCTGCAGGCGCGGCTCCATCGCCCAGCACAGGCGGAGGTACAGGCAGAGGTACAAGCAGAGGTACAGGCAGAGGTTCGGGCAGGCCGGCCCCGCGCCCATCGCGCCGCCGAGGACAGGCGGAGCGGAGCAGCGGTACCACCGAACCGCCCCCCCACTTCCCCACACACACACCCCCCAGGGCTGCCCCCCACCCTCCAAATCATTTAAAGCGGCAGCCCCCGGCCCGCCCCCCCCCCCCCCCCCCCCCCCCCCCCCCCCCCACCCCCCCCCCCCGGCGCAGCCCTGCGCTGCCCTCTGCGCTGCTCCGCCCCCGGCCTCACTTCTCTGCAGCGTCGCTCCGCGGTTCCCCTGTTTTAAAGGCACTTTCCCCCCCCCCCCCCCCTCCCCTCCCCGGTCCAAATTCCTGGTGGGTGCGACACGGAGAGGTGGAGATAAGGAGGGATTTGGTTTCACTGAATAATATATGAAGTTACCTCCAACCCGGTGCCCACGAGGGTTACCAGCTCGGGGGGGATTGCTGAGCACCCCCTGCACACTCGCCCTTCTGCTCCAGGGCGCCAAGCCGTTTCTGCTTTACTGCCAGAGGCAGATCTTGGCTTCTCTTTTTTTTTTTTTTTTTTTTTTTTTCTCCTCTCTGGTCCTTCTTTGTTCCATGCGTGACATCCATTGCAATCACATCTGAGCACTTCAAAGAGGTAACCGTGAAAATAAATGCATTTAACATCGTGAGGGAGGGATAACACCGCTACTGCCGAGAGTTAGTGACAGCAAGAAGGTAAAGCTGGGAACTGAGGAGTGGTTTCTTAAATCCCAGAGTTGCCTGCTATCCTTTACACCATCCATCCTCTTGTCTTTGTGGTCTCTCCAGACTTTTACTGCTGCCAGAAGGCAACTTTTTCCCCTTTAGTGGAGAGATAAGGGAGACCAACTGACCTGGAAAGGGAACCGTGCGTAGCAGCAAATAAAAAAATGAGAAAAACACACCTTAAGCACTTTAGGATCTAATGTAGGATTCAGGGTCCATTACACCGTGATTTTCCTGTCTCTAGAGACCCGTGACTAACCAGCCACCGGGCTGTGAATGAGCAGATGGGCCCTGAGCCAAGCGATGCTAAAGACAACTGCGATTTCCTTCCACTCCAGCGGAATGGGCTTCGTCTCAAGTTGCTCAAATTAGCTCCGATACAAGTCTGCGACGGGGAGAACTGCATGGGCACGCTAACATCCTCACGGGTTAGGGGTCACCCTCAGTTTTACAGGGCATTAATTTGTCTTCCTTTCAGTCCTGTAACAAGATACACTGGCTTCTCCCTTACAGACACTTTACAAGCACAGTTCCCTGTATGGTTTTTATTTTCCAAGGCCTTTGCTACAGTAGGTAAACATTTACCAATCATAACAAGAAAGCTGGTTTTATATTGTTCATTGCTTTGAATCATGCATTGACACGATCCCCTTGAGATTTTATCAACCAATTTCTTCTTCATGGTAAAAAGAAAACATGGAGCCCTTATCTGACCTTAGAGCAGATTAATTGTACCCTGAAATTTCCACTGAATGACTAAGCTTTTCTTGTGTTTGGAGTAGTTTTAACTCTGCAGGACCTTGTGTTGAGCTAATCTGATTACCTCCTGCAGAGCACATAGTTTTCTAATCATTCTATTTCTTAAACCCCAGAAAATCTTTCTTCATAAAATAATAGCCCTTCATTATGTCAAGGCTGAGTGTTCATTATGTCCTGAGATGTCATCCCAACCTGGATTGTTTTCAGGATCACATCATGGCAAAATAGCAAAGGATCTTATTGCTCAACTGTTTTTTCCAGGAGAGGTAAATTAGTCTTTAAAAAAACATTTTTTTTTTTCCCGGTCTTACGGAACTCAAAAATAAACTATTCACCATTATTTTTCAAACGTGTATGGGATCATTACAAATTATACACAACATTTGTTACATCCAGCTATTAAGAATAATGGAACAGAAACATGCAGATTGGGAGATACTGAAGTGCAGAGCATCTTACTCGCTGAAGGCCACTTAACGGATGAGACCTTTGTCTGGGGGCCACACAGCAAAATACAGCTGCAGCTGAATTCTGAAGATGGAGCAGTGGAAAATCTCCTTGCAATCTGTGCAGAAAGCCTCGCAGCCCTCTCTTGAGCCGCTCTGACACTGACGTTCTCCTGAACTGAAATGTAAACCCAGCCTGTGCCATGTGCCCTTCTTACAAATATTATCTAATGTTTTAGGCTCGGCTGTGTTTTAATTGAGAATATCCCACAATGTTGTTGTTGACCATAGTGGGACGATTTGCATGAATAAGAGTCGAGGGGACCCAGCATTGGTGAAAGCAGTTCCAAAAGCCTCCTGGGATAATTGATCCGACTGTGCCCAAGTCAGTTAAATCTTCAGACCTGACAGATAACACAGAGAAATCACACTCATTTATTCTAGTTCTTACCGTGGTACCAGTGGGCTATGTCAGGAAAAAAACGGGTAGTGGGTGCAGCATTAGTGACTTCTTTAGATTCCACATCCCTGCCGTGACCAACTAGACACATACCTACTGTCATGAAACTTACTGGCCATACAATTGTGCATCTTTGATCTTGATGCCTACAAACCACACCATGGCCACCACCAAACCAAGCACTGAACGTGGGGACAAAAGAGTTCCCGTCCTGACTGGTGAAGGCAGTAAACTCAATTGCATGTTGCTCTGCTAAACCAGGTTTTGAACTGAGCAGGTGAAGTACCAATTCCCCTTGGTGGGTTTGTGCAGGTGAGCTATAATCTAATCCAATAGCATAGAGTACAAACAGTTAGAAAAAAACAGCTCATGCCCTCCATGTAGCACTGAAGGACTTTCTGCGGGACAGAAAATACATCATTTTCATTATTTTCCTCTCTTGTTGATCGGAAAATTCTTCTGACAGATTCCAGTGCAATCCAAATTCAGCACATTGTCTAAAACATTGTCCAGAACATGAATGCTGTAGAAAAGTTGTTATCTCTCACGAAGTTCCAGCCTGTCCTCTCCGTTTTAAAGCATATCTCTCTCTCCATTAACTTGTAAGATTTTGTCTTCCTACAAAGATGTTGTCAAAGTTGTTGTGTATCCCCAAGCATGAATGAATGTGCCCACAGCTTTGAGTCAGTAACACACCACCGTTTTCTATTTTCATTTTTCTGTCTAATTCTCAATATCTCAATTCCCATTCTTTTTAAATCGTAGCTAGTTACAGGATTTAACATTCCCTTCTGACATAAAGAAATTTTCGTGCAGAGATTGTAATTAGGAAGGCTGTGCTGTGTTCTGTTATTAGCAGGAATTGTGATTTTTGGAGTGGTGGGTTAATTGCTAATAACCATATGCAATGCTTCTCTCAAGATGTTTCCCATTACAGTAATTAACTTAGCAGCTGGGGTAACAGACATTTACCATTTGTCTTCACAGTATCCCTGATTTAGGATTGTTCCAAAAACCTATTTGGACTTTTTTTGTTCAATTCCCAGGTGTAAGATGAAAAAGAGGGGATGCTGAGAATGGGAGATTTGGAAAGAACAAGCTGCAGGGATAGTACCTGTTTTCAAATGCAAACTGTCTAACAGTGTATCCTCAGGAATTCTGAATTTTTCTTCACTAGTTTTAGTCTCGGAGCATCGTTTTCATCAGCACTGACTGGATGGAGAGCACAGCAGATCAGCCTGAAACAGAGAATGTTTTCAAAAATGTATTGATTACTCTGTTGCTCAAATTAATCTGATTAATCTTTAGCCTTCTTGAGGATTTAAAAATTGAAAAGTGCAGAATTTATAATTGTCTACTCATATCTTCAACCTCAAAATCCCTACAGTTTGTGGGTTTTTTTTCCTTCATGTTGCATTGTCAACTATATAGATATAAACATTTTTAGGTAATTACTTCCTTTCTGCGTTGTCTCAGTGAAGTTCCTTCCTCCACAGTAAGGAGTATGAGCTACACCAGAACTACATTCATATTTTTAAGTATATGGCCAAACTGAAATTTAAGAAGAAAATCAACTTGTTCTACCGAGCCAGACCACATGACAGAGAAACAGCAGTTTCATTGATTTAATTCATCAACAGACTATACTGAAAGGATTAATTTTGCTTACAAGATAATTTTAAAGACTTTTAGGACCATGTTGCTAGATTTATCCCTTTTTAAAATTCGTTCCAGCCAGAGAAAATTCTGTACACTACTGTATTAAAGAAGGTTTGTTAATACCCTTAGAGATGTAAAGCAGCCTACCAAGGCCATTGGCAGCCTTCTCTGTTGCAATGAATTGGCATTGCTCCATTGCAATGAATGAGGGAACATTAATTTACAGTAACGGAGGATCTAGCCCGTGATGTTAATCATAATTATAGACTTACTTTGGGAGGTACATCTTCTAAAGCGATTGGGTAAGACAAGAAAATTAAGTTCAAATTATTTTCTTTCACAGGAAGTAAAAGTAGTACATAAATAAATACTTGGTGTTGCACTAGATCTTTAAAACATATAATAGCTTTCTGGCACTGCATTGTTCCCCGATATTTTTTCCTACAGCACATAATAGTAAGTTTCTGATAATGGTGCTCACAGACAGCTTTGATTATAACCACTTGTCAGGGAATGGATAACTAGGAAAATAACACCATATTCAACTGTAAAAAATGCCGCCTGAAATACATTAATACCGTGATAATTTCTACTAATAGAACCCTCCAAACCCCATCCATTAGCTCTGAATTGAAATTCCTGTTTCATTTCTATCTTCCTGAGCATTTCTGCCCTCTGACCCCTCTTCCATTACTTGGTAGCAACGCAGCCATCCGCAGACATTAGCAGCCACCGAGGGCCAAACCCCTGCCCGAAGCGTAATGACAAACCCGCCGTGTGTTTGAGCAAACCTGGCGGGGACTGGGACTGGGGACCGGGACCCTCGTGGTCCTCGTGCTTGGCAAGCGCCGGTCCAGGTGACGGTGAGAGGCAGGGCACGGCTGGGTCAACAGGTTTGCCTTCTGTGGGAATTTACTGTCCACATCCTACTCGTTCCCCAGGCACTTCCACCCAACCCATCCAACAGCCACCAGCTTCGCTCCCCATTTGCCCAGTATAGCAGAAACTTTGGTTTTCATTGATGTGAGGCGTTCATTCAGAGGAGAGTGCAAGAGACGTTGGAAGGGAGGGAAAATAAAAAGGGTCTGAACAATTGGACCCCATAGAAGTCTCTCTGAAAGGGAAAAAAATGTTCAAATAAAGTTATTTCTTTTTGACAGAATAAGTAGAAATCCATTGATATTCAAGTCAGGAGTATATTTCTATAGGGAGCTATTACATCTGATTGAGAAAATAAAACGTTACTCACATTCACAATTACTTATATAAAGACTGCTGATCTCATTTCTTAGCTTTTCTCTTTAGCATTAGTTAACCAAAACCCTAGCAAGAACACGCTATTGACAATATAATCCTAAAGTAAGTTTTATATTGGCAGGCAATAACAACTGGAACTATGTTTATCTATTTCTGGATTTGGGATAATGACGCTGCAATGAGTAGCTAATCTAGTGTACTTGTGTACATTCAAATTAAAATCACATATTTTGGGGGGACTGGCATCTTCTCTGACCTACACAGGTGAGAGCTGGACGTAACTCAAATAAACTTAATGGAGCTATTCCAGCCTCATCTCAATACAAAGAAAATAATTAGGGTTTAGAAACTTCAGAGCAATCCGCTATTTTGCAGAGCAGTGCAAATATTACAAAATATTTTCTAGGAGGGAATTTTTTTTTAATTTTTTAACAATTCTGTTCTCAGTCATCTTCTTTTGACCATGCTGTTACTCACCTGAAAAATCTGCAAACTGCGAACAAGCAACTCATTCAAAAACTCGGCAGAGTACCTGCATGCTTATGTGTTCAGAGAAGTCAAATCTGGGGTATTTGTGCTAGGAGTGGTTAAAGGCTCATCATGTCAGGAAATACAGAGAGCCCTTTGAGACTTAGCAAACTAACCACAGGTAGACAACACAACCTGATTTTCAAATATTCTCGATCTATTCAGAGTGTAGGAATTTTCAGAGATATTCTCTAGGAAAACTGAAACAAATAAATGAAAAAAATATTAAAATATGTGCTAAAAGGGGTCTATTTCACCTAATGAATTTTTCAGTTGGTTCACAGTATAGTTCAGTGAGCATCAGGGCTGTACTAAAGGGATGAACTCAATCACACAAAACAGGCAATAATAACACTCTGGCAACCGCTGCATGTAAAACTGTAGTCTTAACTAGCGCTAAGACTTCAAGCGTTCTAATTTATCCTCTGGGGTACGCAGCCCCCTCAAAATTTGGTTTTTAGATGTTAAAACCAGTAACTCTCATCTACATCACTGAAAATGCAGTTGCAAAATATATCAAAGACAAAAGTGCTCAGAAGTAGAATTCTCCTCAGGGTTTCCCCGTCCCTTTGGAATCGCTCCTGTATTTCAGTTGTGAGCGGCTCGGGAAGCCTGTATTTTCTCCTTTGTCTAATACAGTGCTAAACACATCACCGGTATTTAAAATACTAAAATTCAAAGGAATAGATGCTTCATTTGTTTGCTTCCAATTAGGAGCTAATGAAATCCCAGGAATACATTTTCAGGTAATTTGTCACAGAAGAACCAAAACTCAATAGCGTGTTTCTCTGTATAACTTTCCTCTCTGTTCTGCTGACACAACTAGACCACGCTTCATTCTCAGAAAGACATTAGAGCATTACTTTGCTGTTTTTTCCTCTAAATTACCTGCCTGGCTACTGTCACCATTGATCTTTTAAGTCCTTGACTGAGTAATCAGTCAGACAGCTAATTAATGGAGTGGCTTGGAGGGAAGGATGAAATGAAATAGGAGAGTTTTTTCCTTATTCTTGATGTTTTTATTGCCTTTGAAAGGTGCTTTATCCGTAGCATAAAGGAACACTTATCTGTGCTTTTTTTCTTCCAAGAGACAAATTCACCTACTATAAATCTATTTACCAACTATTAACAGAAACCAGCAGAATTTCATGGGAATGATGAAACTGAAATCCAAGAAAAAAAAATCTAAGATTTTATATTTATTTTTACCCTGTTAACACTTATGGACTGCAGTATGTATTTTGAACGAGTGGAAACTGCAAGACCTGACCCATATTTTCATATGTTTTTAGATCTAAACCAGATGTTTTAAGATTCAGATAACTTTGTCATATTTTGATAGAAAGTGAAGTTTTTTCCCCTCCTTCCCTCCTCCTGGGCCCCCTCCCCATAGACAAGAATGACCCGTGGGATCTACAAACTCAAAGCTTTATCGAGATTTGTTTTTAACCAAAATGGGTCAAACTCAGGTGCCCAAATATATTGTTTAAACACCACCACTCAGTTTGACTTTAGTCTGAGACTAAAGGCACGAGGAAAGGAAATGCCTCATGCTAAAATATATACTCCAACAGGGTCCATCAGGGTCCATGATTTAAAAATAAAATCATACAGGCATATTTATCCCTCATGGTGCCGAAGCACTTTGTGCCAGATCCTTTCCTAACTCCTAAACTTTTAGTGGGTTTTCTTTTGAAATATCAAGTCTGAAAGATGATGCCCGCACACTGCAGTTGAGGATATTTGCAAGCTTCCCCCCATACTTCCCTATGAAATGTTAGTAACCAATTTATTTAAAAGAATACATGATTAACAAAGTTAGCAGTAGATAGATCCCGTTTTCTAATCATGGATATCTGAGAAGCATAGAGGATTCTCTTCTTTGTAATAACTACGATACATAGAAAGGTATTAAATTTCCTTTATTCTCAAGGAATCATCTGTATCCTGGAACAGCTCTTTTAATACGCAGAGTTAACCTCATACTGCCATGCACATACATCTAGGTATTTATGTATTACAGGGCAGAATTTAAACAGTCTTGTCTACAGGGAACTGATGAACTGAAAATGGTTTAATAAGCTTTCTTTTTAAATTCTTAAGGGAAACAGATATTAGCATCAGCAGTATTTGTTGCTAAATGCAAATAAAATCATTCTGAGTATGGGAATTGCGCTGACCATGCTTCATGAAACAGCAAGCACAGGACTGCAGCAAGAAAGTGGCAATTAAATATTTCACACATGCCTGCATGTCTGTTTATCTACAGCTTAACGGGTTGTACTGTGATCATATCCAACAACAACAAAATGGTGTTGGGATTCCATTCCAACTAATAATTCTGTGCCTATGATTAACTTGTGGAGAAACCCACGTCGCTACAAAGACTTACACGAAAAGTGTCTGAGAAGAATATATAACAGTCAAAAAAAAGCAGTCTTTACTCCAGCAAAATCAGCATTGAGTGGGCTAAGTACTGCAAATCAAGCATGTTTTATTAATTCAAGTATGAAGACAATAATAAATTAAGCACCTAGATAAAGGAGGAAAAAGGCAATGTCAGCAGCTACAGGCTTTTTAGACTGACCTCAAAATTTGTCTAAAAATCAAAAATATTTCTGAGGGTTACTATAATTAAAGATTAATGGAAATGGTATAAAATTCTAAAAAGTTTATGAAGCTAAATCATGCCAAACTAACTCAACATTATTCTTTTATTATTGACTTTTTAGATGCAAACTCTAATCTATACAGACTTCAGTGAAGCGTTTATTACATGTGGAAAATTATTACTTTAACCTCAAGGAGCTTACTGTACAAGAAAAGCTAAGAAGGATGTAATGGTGAGCTGTGTTCAAAAGGGAATTGTTTAGTTATGGGAAGCTCAGTAATGAATCTCTCAAGGATGAGTCTCGAGGCAAAAAACAGTACTGTCTCTGCACATGGCACAAATGATAGGCATAACCTCATGAAGTTTGCTGGTGAAAAGGTGAGAAGTGTTGAGGAGAATGAGAATATCCTGCTGGAGAAACAAAATTACTTTGAGGCTGAAGTAAGACATGGATGAAATCTAAAACCAGAAGCTAGATGAAACACTTGGGGACTAATAATAACAATCTTTCCTTTATTTGTCATGACACACAAAGAGAAGAAATGGAGTCACTCACACAGTTCTGTAAGCTAGTAATGTGATAAAAGTAAAAAAAAAAATTAATATGCTCCTAGAATATAGTGATACATTAGCAGTAAAGATACATTGCTCCTACTAGGAGGCCTTCTGAGATACCACATACAATTTTGATCATTCAGGAGTATGAAGAAAATAATTAAACACGATGCAGGTATGGAGCAGGCCTATTAGGATGAATGGGAGAAAAGGTCAGCCAGGAAACTAGAAAGAATTTGATCTGTTTAGACGACCAAAAATACATCTTGTTTAAACTAGCAGAATGAAGGTTGGGGAAGAAAGAGAGATTGTTATGTGACTGCTCTCTTAAGGCACACTGCGAAAAGGGGGGTGGGACAGGATAAATATCAGGGACACTCAAGAATGTCGGCAGAGCTAAAAGACAATGCTGGTATAAGAACAGGCCAGTCCAAACGAGCCACACACACGTGTTTAAGCAGTGTGTGTCTGGAATAGCCACCTAATGCAAGCAATAGGAAAAAAATTAAAAAGTAGACACATGGGTGAAATTTGTAAGTTCATTAAAAGAATTCTAAAATACGTTTTTATGTGATAACAGAGAACTGGATTTGGTCACCAGGCAGTGCCTTTCAATCCTATGTTCCTTGCTGGCTTTCAGCCTTTTAATTATGAATCCTATCGCTATAACCATCGTGTGTTGCAGCCTCAGGTACAAGAATAACACATTGATCTTTTACTAGTAACTCCTGTGCTAAAAAAGGGGTCTCACCTCAAGTAACTATATGAAATCGCTTTGGAGGTTGCCAATTTAACTAACTTTCAGTAACTTCCAACAACTAAGCCTTTTGCTCCTTGAAGTGGGACTAAGCTTTTTGGTTTGTGTCTGGGTGCCATAGAATCCTGAACCTTGCTTGGGGATATTTAGCTTTATGCTAATATAAATAATAACCAAAAAATGGCAAACCAGCCCTTGACTGACATTACAGCAGTTTATGATGTTTTCTCTTAGGAGAGAAATATATTTGTCTTTCAGATCACAGAAAAACATCTAGAGGCTGAATAAAAGCAAAGGCCTGCTACAATTTCAAAAGGCAAATTTGCATGCACCCATCTATCATGGTAGCATGGGTAATTACACCAGTGGTGTCAAGGTAGCCCAAAACTGCTAGCTGAGTTTGTTGGCAATGTTACTGACAATGGGAAATGATCAGTTTTTATGGTTTAGTTCGAACCAAAAATACGTGTCGACTTTCTTTTCAGTATAGCAGCACCTTCTTTTGTAACCATATATTTACTGATAAGCCAGATCTACCAAGGTTAGCACCACAGGGCTCACAGAAGAACAAAATAGCTTCTATTATATCTTTGTACACCATCAGCAGGTTGCCTCCTAAATTTTACAGGACCTTTATCTCCAGCAATGATGCATGCAGGAAAAAGACTGCCGATTGATCAGAAATTGCCACGTTGATTTTGCAGATCTAAACAATTGCAGGAGAACAAAACTGCACTCCTACTACGTCATGCCTTGCGACAGCATTTTTCCCACATTTGTACATGGCAAGAAAATCTGACAGAAACATTTAATTTCATTAAACTGATACGGTAGACAACATTCACTTAACATCAATTAGCTTGTATTATAGCTGATAATTTGGATCAGGGCAATATTCAATTGACATTCAGAGATTTGTCTGGACATGAGACGCATAAAGGGGGAGGCCTCTGCAGCTTTGTTGCTCCTCCCCTGTCACTTAACTAAGTGTGTGTTGAACTAGGTAGCAGCCCCCCCGGGACATCTGCTCCTGTTACTAGGAATTACAGCGATGTACTGAAATCTAGTTTGAAAAGTTGTTTCTCTTTGTATGTATTTTGTTATAATTCTCAGTGAAAATGGAATTGCCTTCCTGAATTGTTACAATGTAGTTTGGCTGTTGTAGCATTACTGAGCTGGAATCTTCAAATTTATGGTGTTTTTTATATTTGCTATCTTTAAGTGTTGAGCAGAGCAGTGATATCATTCAGATATACATTATTAACTGATAAACTATTCTGTCCATCTTAAGGCTTGTTTTCACTTACTGAGAAGTCAGTAAATGCAGTACAGGAACCAGAATTTGATAGCTTCAGCATTAAAGTTATATGGGACATTGGGTTTATTTTCTTGCTCCCAAAGCTTATAGGCGACCTGAAAGAGAAGTCATGAGAAGAGCTGTAAAGCTGTAAGGAAATTAACTTTAGGCTGTTTAGCTCCTACAGTTGCAGTACCTAATCCTGCAGCAGAGAAGAAATGGACCTCAGCATCACCAAGAAGGAAGCTACATAAATTATCCTATAGAAAAATTCAAAGGGCAAAGACATGTCCTAAATCTCACCTTCCTCTGGGCTTAAATACTGGCCTATGAAAAAATACCTATGTCCATTTGGAATTTGCAGTTTGTGATTATCTTGATCTTTACATTGAGTGATCCCTAGATAAATTGGCAATCTTTAAAAGAGGGATCAAGACCAAGTCATCTCTTTTCCAGCTCAATGCTGCCTTCTGCTCCTGCACTGCACTGAGCCAGAGCTCACTCAAAGCAGCTCCATCCACCTGCATTCCTGTCTTGGCTTCCTCTTTCTCCCAGCATTTCTCCAGAAATCCTCAATATCTCATCTCTATTTCTCCTTTGTCAGGTGCTTCCATAGAGGAATACTGGCAGAAGCACAGGAAACACTGAGGAAAAACCTCTTCTTTTGAACTATTGGGCAAGAATAGACACCTGTATCTTCCAGCATAATTTCTAATGGATACTGGCGTGTCTTTTGGAGAGGTTATCTCAGGTAGCAATCTGCACGGGGGGACATCAGCATGGGACAGGCAGAGCTGCTGAGCCCTGCTAAGACACAGTTCTGGACCCAACCTGAAACAGAATGTTGAGCATTAGGGAAACATCACTATCAAAAACGTGGCCATTATGAGCTTCAGGCTTGCAATTCTCACCATGCTGCCAGGATTTAAGTACTCGCATTTCACCTCAGTGTCCTAAGGCACTGGGGAGCTGTGTTTTCATTTCAAATTTCCCTTTAAATTCTCCCTGCCTTGCCAAGGTGGCCTAAGGACAAATCCATTAATGCCTGCGATATGCAGGTATATTTACATTATGGGAGTCATGTAAGCAGGTAGGTCTCATCCATAATTAAAGGCTTTGTGTGTAAAGTGAGATGTGACCATTTTCTTCCTCTAGCTTCTCAGGGTTTCTGTGCAAGTCACACAGTCCATATGCTTTTCTTGTGAACAGTTTTACAGGTCAATGTTTTAAGAGATGATGGTTCCAATCCTTCCATCTGCAGAAGGTTGTGTGAGCCTCTCTCACTTATTTCTCATAGAAGCAAGCTAGAAGAATTACCAATGTAAAATAGGAATTAGTAAGGGAAGGATCAAGCTCTCTGGTTCTATTTTGATGACAGTTTGTACAAGGTGTAATAAAATCAATAGTTTCTCTTTATGAAAGGTTTCTTTCTATCTACAGCAATGACAAGAGGATAGTGGGCAAAGAGCTCTATTAGCTGGTCTTTAAGAATCAATCACACTTAAAAGCAATAGTCAGTATGACAGCAACTGCACAAAGGACGAATCATTTTTTCACACAAATATCCTGAATTTCAAAGAAGAGAGGTACTTTTAAAGAGATAGGAAATAAAATATCTGTTTCTCCAAAAGTCAAGAAAATACTAAGCATGTGTTACTAAAGACACTGAAACAAAAATGCTCAGATCTGTAAGGGGTAAAAACCAACATACAAATTCAATCCAGCTGAACAAGGACATTAGATAATGATCAAAATTCATTTGAAGCAAAAAGTTAGAAGTCATACCAGGAAGTTCAAAATTCGTGAAGCTGCCCTCCTAGAAGGAAGCCACGATGGCCGCGTCACTTCTACTGACAAACAGGGACTTTCCCTCATCCACAGTCTAACAAGCCTCTGATCCTCAGTATCTGGTGAAAGATGAGAGCTGAGCCAGCACGGAGCCGTTGTCTTACACCAGATGAGAACCAGCTGGATTATGCCTCCTTATTATATCTAGATGTATCATAAAGATGTAATTGGCAATTACAAAGTCACATTAAATGGTATGTAGTGAACTATTTACATCCATCAGAAGCACGTATAACAGAAGCAAAAAATAAAATTCTATCAGGTAAAAGGCATATTAATGCATAAATAATTAAGGGAAAATACGACAAATCAGCTTGTTGTGTTGTATCACACTGAAATTTCCATGCTGTCTCAGTAGTGTGGAAGGGCAAGTGAAAGCCAGCGCAAAGAACAGAACTGTGCTTGGAGAATGATTCCTTGTTGACATCGGGTGAGCTGACTGTGGCTCAACGGCAAGCGTGAAAGCATGATCAAGACCAAAAGAAACTCTGGTTAACATGCCCCTACTTCTGTCTGAGGTGCAGGGTTTTTTGAGATGCTCTAGTTAAAAGAACACTGTCACTTACTTTGAGAAAAAAAATAGACAATGGACGTATGTCGGAGTTACAGACAGGATGACTTTGTAAATGTGGATAGCAGACTGTACTCTGTCTTTTCATGCTGTCATGTTTCTTTGTTGATGTCTCTGTTTTAAGATCAGTTTGCTCCATGCATCACCAATTGTCTTTTGTTTTCTCACAGCAGGGAAGGCTCAGTTAATCCATATGTCACGACAAAAAATTCAGGCTTCTCTTTGATAGGAACCAAGCATGACAGCAATCTATTGAAAAGGTGTTTTGGACTATCATTTCTTCCAAGCTAATTTATTGACTGGATGGCTTTCAAAAATAATAGGTCTGTTTCCCAAGATAATGAGCTGAGATGTGACTCATGAAGTCCATGTGAGCACAGAGACAGACTAATTACGAGAAATAAACTAATAATAAACTACCAGTCTCTAGAAATCAGTATCTGTTGTGATATACCAGTCTAAACTTCAGAGAACATGAATGTTTCCACCTGTTCCCTACTGCAATGCTTTTGTTGTATTAGCCTCAGATATGTAAAACAAATTTCTTACTATTAAGCCTTAGGCAGGTCAGGATGCTAAGGCAGTATCTGATCTTTGGAGGTGGGGGATAACAGCTTTGCTGAGCAAACTCCAGTTCTAGCATGTGGTTATATGGGGCAAATGCTATCCCACTCATATTTAGTTAGGGTTCCAGAATCCACAGATTTATAAATCAGAGCTGGCAAAGTGAAGCATCCATGCAAATAAAAGACCCTTAACAGACCCCATTGATTTCCTCCCCTCCCTCCCACTATATTTCACTTTAAGTGTATATACCACAGTGCAACTACATAAACGATGCATCTTTCCTGTAGCATTTGTGGAATAATTTTAACAATTTTTAACAAATAGTTTCTGTCACTCATTTTCCCACTTCTAGGATAGATGATGGACAGGACAAAGCCATATTTTGACTGTAGAACACGCATACTAAAGAAAAGTGGCATACTTAGGAAACATGAATTATTCTCACAGAATAAAACTTCTTTTAACAAACAAAATGCCCATAATTTTATCTTCCAGAAAAAGGGACTATGTCCAACTTCTGCTGAATCTGTAAGAAAGACTCTCGCTACCTAGTCCAGCCAATTTTTAACTCTTGGGACTCCAAAAGAAATTTTCATACTGCAAAGAGTTTTTCTGGCATATTCAGGACATACCAAAAAATGGGTATTCAAAAAAACCTCCACAATGTTCTCCTCCCTTTAGGTGTAAACGCAACAGGACTTTTTATGACACTGACTCCTCTGCTTACTCTGGAGTAATCAGCTACAAAAACAGTTGAACAGTAGAAAATTTTGGGCCATTGTGTGTTTATGTCTTTTTTAAGGCTAGCACTTTTAAGGCTGGCCCTGAATCATCCAGACCTTTACTTAGCTTTTGAAACATCTATGCCTTATATTACCAAGGATAGAAATTGCTGCCTTAAAATGTTCTTGACCTTGTTCAGCACATTCCTCATGCCATAACTGACTTGCCTTTAGTTGCCAATAGAGCACAGTCAATGAGTTTTGAGATGAAAAATGAAAATTGCAGAAGTTGCATTCCGGGAGCATTTATAATTTATTCTAAAAATTAAGAGCTCCCTTCTAGCACTGTGAACTGCAGACTGCTGTGGATGCTCTGTCTTTTGCTTATATTTCTGTGAATTATTATGTGATTGCTACAAGCATACTTCGGCATATTGTACTTACATCAACACTTACTAATGCTTAGCAAAACTTTTGACAAATACGGTCTGTTCTGAGTATGTACAAACAGTGAAAATAATATGGAGCTACAGAGTCATCATTATTTTCTAAGCCCTGTTTTATCTTTAGCACAACAGATGTCCATTGAAGAGAAAAATATGTTTCCAATGCTTTTAAAATTGCTAGGATTTTTCCTCTACAAACATTTCCTATAAAAGCTGTTCCTCAGAAGAGTGAGTGACCAAAAGCCCTGTTTGCAGCTGCCCTGGTGAGCCCCCGCATACATAAATTTCCACTTTCCTCTCCTTTTAGGGCCCTGAATATGGCCACCAGTTTCAGCAGTTCCCAGTAAATGTGAGATTGCGCAGTAGCAAAACGTCCATTCAGCAGAAATGAACAGATGCATTTTTATTTGCGGAATAAAACCTGGATTTTAAGGGGTGAAATTCTGAGACATAAACAATCCCATGGTGCCACAACAATTCTGTTACAACAGGTTTTAAACCATTTTGGCATAAATATTTGCGTGTAAGCCAAAAAAAATCAGTCTACTAAATTGATACCTAATAGGTAATTTCTAACTAGTGTGGGCCAGACAGTTACCTGTTGGTTTCAATTAAGCTCTGCAAAAACACGCTTGTGTCATGGTGTACCACGAAGAAAAATAATAAGGCAAAATAAGCCAAAGTGCTTCCCTTACAATGCAGACTTTGAGCTGTGTGAATCAAGTTTGCACTGAAAATAAGCAACTCGCCAGCACATTGAGAACAGCAGGTCAGTGAAAAGCAGGATGAAGAGCCAGGGTGGGGGAAATAAGGGAATTAGAAAGTTTTGTAAGACCCTGGTTTCCATCAGCTGGGTACAAGCACTTTATGAGACTTTTCCACTGAAACTCTATGGATTGTATCAAGGTAATAAACACAGGCTATTATCATCTTGCTTAGCACTTCTTTAGCATGTTCATCCTGCAGATCTCAAATCACTTTACAAACCTCTGGCAAAGGCTGCCTTAAAGTTCTGGAAAAGTTTTCATAAATGTTATCAGCAATTTATAGATGGAAAGAAAAAAAAAATCAATACAAAATCATAGCAGTTAAATATTTTTTCCATTATATTAACATCTAGGGATACCGACTGAGGCAAAATCAGCTGTGAAAAAACATGCAGTGAGAGATTAAATTTTTATAGTATAAATAAACAACACATGGGAAGGAGCAAATTGCCATCTCTAATTCACAGAGAAGAAAAAGGCAATATGTAATATATCCAAAGTCAAGCAGAAGCAGAGATAGGACGCTCGGAGCATAGCTGTCTTGAGTTTGTGCCAGTGCCCAAGCCACAAGTATAGTACAATATAATGTTGGGGGATTTTTTACAATAGTAAAGGATGTGTAACTAATACATGAAAATGTATCAGCTGATGGGAAGTTTAGATGAACATTAACATACAGTTACAGCTTCTTGTTTGGTGACATAGTGAATATCTTTGAAGTCTATAATGAATAAACCTCCACCAAGTGAGGAAGGATTTGTATGTTTTTTTTCTACTTCTTATTCACCATTCCTTTTTTGGCTCTGAAATAAAACTTGGACATGTGGATGGGTGGCCCCAATGAGCTTTTATTTTTCTTGGACAGAGCCTACTCTCAAGTGAAGTGGAAGAAGAGTATCAATATAGTATTTACCACTTTGTGGAGGAGGAAAAGCCGTTGCTCCAAGTAGCTAACCTCTTCAGTCAAACTGCCTTGTAAAATGCCAGAATCTGCCCAATGCAAATAATGAAACTATTGTAATAAACAAAAATCCTGGTTTATTTACACTTGTACCAAATGGTCACACTCTGACCTTTGCGAAAGGACACTGCTTAATTCATCTCCAAAGCCACCAGCCAGCTCAAGCCGGTAGAAACCAGATGTACTTTTTAAACTAGAATTTTTACTGAGGCTGTTAGAAAAGGGTCAGGGCAGTGCAGAACAGGAGCACCAACACATTACAGAGTCTTGCAGATCCCTTCCCAAGAGCTGACAGATGTTCCTCAGACACCTGGAAGCACCCAAGCGCCGTAGGTGTGCGGAGAGGGGAATGAAAAACCAAGAGCAGCCAGAAGCTGCCCTGCGGGGAGGATACAACCCCCCGAGCCAGCAAGATCCCTTCAGCTCTAGGTCTGCGGGAAACCTGGGGCACAGCAGAACAGGGAAGCCAGGGGTGGGCTGCTGAGAGCAAATGACTTTCCACAAAGGCGTCCTGGGATAGGAAGGGTGGGTTGAAAGATCCTCTCACAAAGATCCTTCAGATTTTTTCAGGACCCAGAAGTTCCATGTATGCCCATGACAGAAATATGCTGCCTTAGGGAACTCTAAGGATTTTTTTTTTTTTTTCCCCAGGAAGTTTGAATATTTGGGGTTTAGCTCAATTTCCGCAGTCGTCTCCTGGAGAACTTTTCATTTTATTAAACCTGAAATCTAAACCCATGCGGTTTTACTTTCCTAGGACTCAGTTTTGCCGGACAAACGGGGGTCGGGAGGGAAGCCCCATCTTGCTTAATTCCCATAGGAAGGAAGCACAAACCCCTGTCCATCAGCAAGTAGGTACCTGTGAGCCATTTCTCTGCGGAACCCCACACTACCCCAGTCACCACAGCGTGTGCTTACTCTAACACCGATATTAACAGCTCATCCCAGCTCCTACAGCTACTTTTAGCCTCTGAAGTCCCTCTCCGAAAAACCATTTTCCCTCCAATCCCCCTCTCGCCCAGCCCCGCCCCTCGCTCGTCGCTGGGGCGATGACGCAGCCGCGCGGCGCGCCGACGTTCGCCCGAGCATCGGTGTTTTGGCGCCACCTGGCGGCCACGCCCCGGCAGCGCCCTCCCCCCCCACCCTCCCTGGCGTGTGGGGGAGCATCTCCCCCCCCTTCCCACCCCGGGCCGGGTTTTGGGGGGTTTGTGCCACCCGTGCGGCTCCCGGGCCTCCACAGGAGCGCTAGGCAAAGTCCCCGGGCCCGCGGGGAGGTCCCAAATATCATCCAACAGCCACATAAACCGGCGTTTCCAGAATTACGCCTGCTTGAACCCCGAGGATTATATTCCTTACAGCAGTGCCCCGCAGCAGAACACATGGTGTTGCTGTGGAGGAATCATAGAGGGTAAAGGGACCAGAAATTTTAAAAAGTCATAGTTCAAGATCACTGAACGAGAAGTAAGAACAAACCTCAAACTGGCTCCCAGCGTGGATGCCTGAAGGGCAGAAAGCAGAATTACTGAAAGAAACCCGGTGTCGGAGAGAATTGGAAGACTTTCTTCTGTAGTGACCAGGGCTGCTCTGCTTTTGCTGAGAAGTTCACCTGTCAGTGCCGTCCATATACTGTACTGGAGAAACACAGTGTAAAAATGAACATTGGAACCATGCCTGAAAAGTTTTCGGAGCAACCAACCCATCCTGAGTTAGCACGTACCTATATAAAGTAGAACTGTGCTGTGCTAATTGACAGCCAGAACATCTCAGCGTTTTACCACCGGGCTGCACTTGTAAGAAATATTTGTGTCACTATATATTCTCATTACAAGGTGTTAAAACTGGCTAACAAATATACTGCTCCCTTTTAATATATAACATGACTACTTTAGTCAGTGTTTCTTGTCTCATTAAAGAGTAGAACAATTTCTCACTGGCACAAAATAATTGGTGAAGTTGATTTGCGTACAGAGGCTTCCATACCACTGCCACATCTCGAGACATGAAGTCATATTTCATCGAAACCCCCCCAAAAGGATTATGTACTCACTTCAAAGGAGTTATTATTCAGCATCTGAGAGGTTACTAAAAACCCCAGAAGAATTTGTTGCATTTGTTTCTGCAAAAACTGCCACAAATATATTTGAGTCATTATTGTCATGAAAAGATGAAGTTACAGGTCACGCTCCTCTCGATCCAAATGCAGATTCCTAAAAAAGCTTGGGTAAGCTTCTTGCTGATGAACATGCATCAGAAACATATATGGATGACATAGGTGGTCTTTATCCAGAAGGCAGCTGCATTCTAGAAGGAATATAGAAAATAAGACACACCAGGGAACTTGGAGTAAGGATTCTTTTAATGTGTTTGCCTCCTTTTAGAAAGGTTACTAATGAGCTGGGTATCATCAGTTAGCCCGTTTGCCTCTTCTTTGTGTCTCCCCCATCATCCTCTTCTTTTCAGTTGTATCGGCATTATTGGACAATAAGACTAGTTAAAAGCTCTTTACAGCACATTTATCATGTCCAAAAGTAAGTGCTCATACCCTGTATTTTGTAATTCCTCTTTCAAATTCAATTCAACGACAGGGTCCTGATCTCAGGGGTCAACATGGCCTCAAAGTAAACTCCACATAAACTTCAAGGCAGAAGGTATTTATAAGACATTGGGCAGAGAAGCAGTATAACCAAAGTACAACATCAAAAAACATTTTTTCCAGACTCAACCTTTAGGTGCAAATGAAAATAACTTAAATTGGCAGGAGCAGACTCCTAGTTGGATGTTTTAGTAAAAACAGCTCATTATTTGAAGTGAGAAACTCTCCCACAGCCTACAAAAACTGGAGATTTACAGTATGATCCCCATCTGGCTTGGGATGACATCAAGACTTTTCAACACGGTATCCAAAATGGTCAGAAAGTGGTTAGGACATTAACATAGCGTGCAGAAGCCACGGCTGAATTCTTCCTCTGCCTGATTCAAAGAAGACTGTAACCTCCATCTGCCACCTCTCAGTTAAGTTTTATCTGCACACTGCCTTGGTCTAGACTCCGACAAGGTTTATCCCTCCATCTCAGAAACAGCTTTGACAAATAGGGTGGTTTGGTTTGGTTTTTTTTTTTTTTTTTTTTTCACATAGGAGATCTTTTTGTTAAAAGCAGCTCAGATAACAAAGGCCTGACTATTTGTGATTGAGCACAGAGGCTCATTTACTTTGCTGTTTTTAAAGGCAGGATCCCAGTCAATGTTTCATGTAGTCAAGGAGAATTTGAGTTCAAAGGAATTTAAATTGTGTCCCAACAAAGCACTATGGCATGGAAACAGGATAGAAAGCTTGGATGTGTGTTTTGGATCTGTTTTATAAATAGAAGGTTTGGAGCCCATGCAGTACTAAGAAGATTTCCAGTGACTTCAAGATCTATGGCCAGATCTGTTGGGTGAAGTTTCCTTTTATATAGGACTGCTATACATATGCTGAATTGCACAATTTCCTTTGCAAATTAAAAAATCCCAACTGTTATCATTATTCTGTGGCTTTGCAGTCTGGCACAATACCTGAGTAAGCACCAACCAATTGGAACACACTGCAGATTTTTACATGTTGGCATAGAGAAGTTGTGAGTAGTGGTACCAGCTTTGGCACCTTGAATAGTGTTTATTATTGCCAGAAGAAATCCTGTACTAACTAAAAATATCGGGCACATGCCACTTACGGGTTTGCCATCGCAGGATACTCTACATACACCTTTTAGAAGGCAAATGATGTCTACGTGCTTGCTTCTTTATTGCTTCTCATTTGAGTTCCATTTCTTGCATGTCTTCTGTTTTCTTCCCCTGCTAAGCCAGAAGCACCAACCTTTGAGCTGTCTACACCAAGGAAGAAGTTTACCCAACTAACTGCTTTAACCAGTTACCGTGAGAAAGAGGGTGTTGGCACTTTGGGAAAAGAGGAGATGTTAGGGTTAGGGTAACGCAATGGAAGAGACAAGCTCCTTTGACCCTCTGGCAGCAGAAGGAGAAGGAGAGGTACCTTTGGGGACAGCGAGAACTTAATAGGAGCTGCAGAGTGAGAAAACCTGTAATAGCCATAAAAGCAACTTGTCTGTTAGAACCAGGCAATGTTAATGTTCCAGGTTAGCTTTTGAAGCTACTTCTAGGTTTTCTCTGAGAATCTGAACTGCGAAGCCAGAGAAGGAGGGATGTTGAGGGCAGCCCTCAAATCCCTCTCAGCAACAAGGTGTCTGGGTGCCCAGTCGTGCTCTGGTTCCCCGACAGCACCCAGCACAACAACCCGGCAGATGCTGTAGCTTCTACACATGCACACCCGGAGCACTCTACTATCCCACGGAGCTTACGGGCCAGTATTTGCCAAGCAGGAATTTTGTGATAGTACTGGCTTGCCTGAGAAGGCAGTTAGTATGTCAAACATCAAGTTTAAACCAAATCCTGCTCTTCTGGAACAATCGTTTTGCCAAAAAGTGGCATTATGGAGTGTCATCCAGCCTCTGCGAACCTTGAAGTTTTCAGCTGTGTGTTGCAGGACACACAAATGAGCTAACGTGATATATTTGTATGGGTTTTGAAGTGAGCTGCACATTGCTAGCAGTATGAAGCTAGTTAAAGTCTGGGCTTTAGTTGTTGCCTTCAAATAAGGAAAAGAACCTGTTTTGAAGCAAAATATCCTAGATACCATAATTCCCACTCAAAAAATAGGAATTTATTTTCCATTTTAACATATACAATTTGTTTCAGACCAGGCCATGTGTCTTTGATATTTATAGAGAAATATTGGCATATTTGGATATAAGTGATGGGCCCAAAGAGGATGGGTAATCCTGACTGATCCTGAGGCTTCATGTCTTCAGAAAATCATATAAAACTTACTTATTGAAATCGTTTCAAAATTTGCACTGAAACACATGAACAGAGCCCTAAAAGACAGTGTACGCTGACCTGAGGGAAAAAAAGACAGATTCAGAAATTTCAGTAAGCCCACTTTGAAACCTAATATGTCTCTAAATACCACTGTGATAAATGCAGTAAAAATTTCAGGGTTTTAGGATGAAGAAATCAAAGTGGAGTATGAAACTTACAGCGTGATCTAGTCTGTGGTTACTATCATCTATTAACCAAATGTCATTTATGTGTCCCAAAACAGAGACCAACCCTCTTTCCTCAAAGTACCCCTGCAAAAGTGAAAAAGTGAGAGTCTGACTTCAAAAGCTCGTCAACACTGTAACAGTAGATCAAGTGTATTTTAATTAGAAAAAGATTCAGACTGAAGAATACAGGTCTGGCTCTGGACCTAAACTGCTCCAACATGCAGTCTGGCTGTCATATTTCAGCTGGGGCCTCTTACTTTTACTGTGGAAATAAAAATGAAAAAATTCTCCACTGTAACATTGGTAGGAGTCCAAATTGACAATAAAATTACTAGAGTTTCTTGGGATTTACTCTAACAGGAAGTTTTATCACTGCATATCAGCATTAGTCATGCATTAGGTTATAAGTCAAGTCAAAACGAAGTGATCACATATTAAAGTGTGAAGTCAAAAGAAAGTAAAAGTGAAATCTTGAGTATACCATATTCAATAATATCATGTTGACTTTAATAGAACCAGTATGTCACCCAGAAAACTGTCTGTAGGAATTCAAGTCTTCATTTTGTATACAAAATATGCATTACATAGTATGCTCCTCTTCTGAGAAGGGAAGAACTTAGGTAAATATATATGCATAATTGATTTGATTACGAATTTTAATCAAGCATTCTTAAGGGTAGGAGGTCAGGAATTATTTTACCTAACAGTAACAGATTTGGACATTTCTGCTCTCTGAAACTGGAGAAACACAGCAGCTTCCTAGTAGCAAGTTTGTTCTACATGTACTATATGAACTCAAAACCCATGTCGCTTTGTTGCAGCAGCCTTCTCCATTCTTTGAGGCACTGTACAGATAAAACAAGTTAATTTTAAGCAACCAGGAAGTTTACATGAGTCACTGCAGAAAGCTCACCATTATGAAATATTGTTTTACCAAAATTTGGCAAATTCACTCTCCTCATCGCTGGTATTTGAATGCTAAATTATTCAATAATCTCTTTTGTTTTCCAATTGTTTTGGTTATTTTACCCCTTGGAATAACACAGCTCTACTCCAGATGTACTTTAATCTTCCTTACTGTTTCTGCCAAATTTCTGTTTTCTGTTTTCCATTTGCTTAGTGCTCTCATTATGAGCAATATGTCTGTCTCACTTCCTCCCTATATGTTCAGGCTTTTTCTTGAAACATGCAATATGTAAGAATAAAAGCCAAAAGGAGAATGCAAGATCTTTATGGTTGCTATTTTTAAATACAGGAACTTCCGTGGGGCTGTTTGAAAAGGAGATTCCTTTTGAAGAGTAGATAATAAACAACATGCTAGAAATAACATTCATGTACAACTAGTCCCACAAAATTTCCTGTCTCAGCCCTCTAGCAGGTCAGTGTAAGTGGGACTCCAAAAAACACAAAATATCCAATGAGAAACAACAGAGTCAGGTTCCCAAGCGTACCTGATGCTGTGGGGTTTGGGGATATTTCCTGAAACACGTGGACTGTCACCAATGATCTGGGCTATGAGGTTGCTGGTATCTCTTCTCTCCCCCCCCCTCCTTCTCAAGAACTGGCCTGGCTTATGGTAAATACAACTTTGATTCCTCCAGGGACAAGGCTAACTGCCCCATGAATCAAAACCTCCTCTTTCCAGATCAAGGGGTGGGGAGGGAGATCCCCTCTGAGCCTGAAGACCGGAGAGGCAAAGGAGTCCCAGAGGCAGCGTAGAGATGGGGAGCTCAGTCCATTCCTATTTCTTCTTCCTAGGACTATGTGAATCACCACTTTTAAATCACGGGGCACCCTCTTGAGGGACAATCAGTTCCTCAGTCTGCTGGCAGTCACATATTGTAGTTCTGAACCCCCACCTGGGGACAAGGTTATCTTACGCTTAAAATAGAATGAATGGAAAACAACAAGAATATGTTTATAGTATACTAGGATAATCTGCTATGAAACAGTAAGAGAAATCTAGGAAAGACAAACACCATCTTTGGGTTTCTGCCATGATATAAATGTATTCCAGCTAGGAACTTCTGTAGCATTAAATGGTGCCACGGTACCAGGCAGCGTGCCGGGGTATGGTGATGACTGTACTCCAGCAATCCAATTCCACTTCAGAGAGTACAATCGGGTAAAACCACCGATGCTGCTTAATACCCTAATCCTGTTCACATTCCTGTTTTACTACCACTTTTCTGTTACTTTGGTCTAAACAAATAGCACCAAAAGAAGCTTATCTTTGAAAATCTTGTGGTTTATCTTTTGCCATGAAAAGTAATGGTAGCTTTTCCTGTGCTTCCAGTATTTATAATGTACTTTTCCATGTTATTAAATGCTAGTTGATACCACATTTCAGTCTTTCCCTCATGGCTTGCTCTCCTCTACCCAGGCACCTATTTGCATGAAACTTTCAGGAATGTAATATCTGAGATTGCTGCCCTCTGATAAGTCTGTTTGGATCAGACAATGAATTGCAAGGTTTTAAAGAGAACAGCACAGAAATAAAACACCCTTGGCTGGTTGCAGCATCATTTCCTAAGGAAACTAAATTTAAAAAAAAAAAAAAAAATCGAACAAAGAAGTCATGCAATGAGCTGGACTTCATGCCTCTCAGAGGCTGTTCATCATCACAGCCAGAACACTAGAATGTCTGATAAGATAGATGAGTAGTTTTTACTCTCAAGGCTCATTATTTATTATGTGGTGGCTCCATACAGAGGTTCTTAATACCAGCCATAGCACTTCTTTATTCACAGTGTAAATGTGCTGTGTAAATGCTTGTAAAACTTTATGAGCTCCATTGCCTCAAAGCACTTACAATTCAGGTATGATTCATAAATCATGCATGTGCACACTGTCTTGTGTCTCTCCCTAACCTTTCAGGGCAATACTCCAGGTAGTTTGTGTCACATCACAGGAAAAGAGCTCCTCTACACTGACTGAACAGTGTTGTTTTTTGTTTTTTGTTTTTTTTTTTTTTTTGTTAGCTAACTCTAAAATACACGAGTCCCCTTGTAACAGAGCTGTATCAGAGATTTAATTAACTACTTTTTCACCCACACATGGTCCAACAGCTGTTGCCTTCATCCCACACACTCCCTGCCTTGCTTATCAATGCTGCTGAGCACCCACACCCTCATCAATGATTTCTTCATTTCACAGCCTGACCTCTATGAGATTTCCTTAGGGTGCAAAGCAGCAGCCTCGTTTTACTCAATCTTCTGCAGAGCTCCCACTAGGTGGCACCGACTATCTGACATTCTTCTCTCCACCCTGCATACGAATTTCCCTTGCTTTGCTCCAGGTCTTCTCTCCCTTTTTGCAGCATTTCCAAACACTGAGGTCATCGGTTTTAATAACTGCAAAAACAAACAGCTCCTGGGATCTTTTTTCCTGTCCTTACAGTGCTGCACGGATCCAAGCCAAAAGACAAGCTATGCTTTTTCACAGACAAAACGATCAATTTCCAATGTCATTTGTACAACTAGTTCAAGAACCTTACTGGTATAACGATTAATTACTTCTTTCAGGAGCATCTTTATACAAGTCCTGAGTGGTTCTTTAATTTGTCATCCTCACTTACATGTGCACACATAATAAACCTCCGCAAGAATACCCATTACCCCAGACAGACTGCCGTGCTGGACAAACAGGGAAAACTGTGAGGAAAACTGATGTGGCTGCGACAGAAAGCTGCCAGCAGGCATTTATCTCCTGGTAAGAGAGGAGGGGGAGAAAGTCCTACACAAAACCCTTTGAAGGGAACTCAAACAGAAACTAAATCAGGCAAAATGTGGCTCAGTGAGTTTTTCATAGCAAACAAAAAAATAATAATTCTCTCAACAGGGAGCAGTCAAGAGTAATTTTTCACCAATAAGACTGAAGTAATTTTGGATATCTCAGACATAAAATACTCACAGTGCACAAAGATGAACCATTTAAAACACAGTAAAGAGCTGAGCTGTACTTGTATCACTGAAACAGAGAAAAGGTTTGGAAACCTGAGGGCTGGGGTGATCACATCTGTTAAGGTGCCCAGTCATGTGCACTGGGCCATCTGAACACCGGGACCATGTTAATCCTACAGCAGCTCACATGGTAAAGAAGAATTCCATTAAAATTCAAGGCATTTGAGATACCAGCAAGACAAATAATTCCACAAAAAGTAAACACTAACCAAAAAACCCACCAAAAAAAAGCCCACACAATGAGGTCCTGAAGACTACAGGGCGGGGGGGGAAATGGGGAAATTGCAGAATTTTCTGAAACACAACAAATTAATAGGGTTTTCACTTAAATGAAGGACTTATTTTCTTTATCAAGAGTCCAATGAGTTCCTAGATAGCCTTTTAGAAATTAAAGCCTAGACACTGCAAACAAGTATGTATGTGTTTAAGCGCAACCACTCCTACCAAGTTCAATGGTGACACTTGAAACACAAAATGTTACAAATTTTTCAGGAGAAGAGCTTAAGATTTTTCTGACAGGTCTTTCTCAAATTCAGCCATTTTATCCACTCCTCTATACTCTTTTATGTTCCCAAATAAATCTGTAAAATTCCTGCACTGGAACTAATTTTATTTTGTAATGTAACAGTAAAGCACTTCCAAGACTAACAATCAGGAGAGATAGTCATGCTTTGCAAGAGAAGCCTGCACACATTTTCCTGGTGTATAAGAACAGCACAAAGGCTAGAATGAAATAACTAAAATTAAAATAAAACTACAATCCAAGGATAACCCTGTAACTGACTGGAACAAGAGTTTCTATTTCTGAGTCTGGCAGGCTGTGATAATATCAGTAACGGAGATGGCAGTCCCATGAAGATGAAAATGAATGTGAATATGGCTGTTAAAGTCCTGAGTTCATTTTAATCTCATTTGAAGTTCTTTATCTACATTTCGTCAGATTTTATACATAAATTCCCAAGTGCTTGTTTTCTCTCTTCAAATTAACTTCACAAAGTAAACAGTTCTTTCCAAACTCTGCTTAAAAGTCTCCATTTTAGATCCTTAAAAAGTCACAAAGATATCACAGATATCTTGAAATCAATGAAATTTATATTAGTTCATCAGTCACTACCTTATCTTACAGTGCAATGATAATGGAAACAGTTATGAAGATGAGATTTCTCTGTCCTGGAAGGCCAGACAGTTTTACAGCTGTAGGATATCAGGCCCTGGCTTTTATTCAGGTGCTGGAAACCCAAAAGACTGTGAAAAAAACAGACAAGTCCAACAAGACCGGAAAAAGCAGGAGATGGAACAATTCAAAATTCACTGACCTATTTAGTCCTCCGTCTGCCATGGCCCCCAGTCTGGACAGCCCAACGGGAAATGCACCAGGAAAATGTAATCACTGGGGATTATTCTATCTATCAGAAAAAACAATGTCTGTAGTCAGCACTCCCAAGTTCAACATTTTCCTCTAACTCATAAAATACGGAATGCAACTGCTATCTTTTGAAACAATAAAATGGGGAAGCCCACTTCCCTTACAGAATTTTTCAGCTAGGACACAGGATTTCTCAACACTCTACCATGCGAAAAAACCACCAGGCTCCTGTGTCCAAACTGTTTTTATATTTGCATGATCCTTCCCCAGGGGTCCAATTTTTCTCCTGTTCTCACCTCACTGCAGGCACAGCCCCATGTCTTTTATGTGTAGCCACTCATCTATAAAACACACCCACCTGCGTGAGGCAGACTGAGCCTTACTGTTGTTTGCATTTCACTTAGTGGTTCAGATTCAGCTGTGGTGTAAACAAAACACACAGATCCCTGTCTTGGAGCACTTCTGTCCTATGCAAACAACATGCTGTTAGGTAAGTGCCTAAAGGCTCAAGTAACCAGCCCCTGAATCATAAGAGTATTCATATTATCATTAGTACTCACTCAAACATTTCTTTTTTTTTTTTTTTTTTAGTAAAACGCCAGCCCTCAGGAACACGGGGGTTTCCAGTTGCAAGTTTCATATAAGGTGGATCATCTGATCATTGTTTAAAGTCAAGTCATGATTTAACATGGTGTTTAAATGATTTGGGATCCCAACATTTGTTTTAAGTGTTTACTGTCGGGTTTTATGGTAGCTGCCATGTTAAGAACAATGGAGCATGTAATAGTATGAGGAGGTTTTTTTATGGGGATTGCAGCAAAAGGCTGATCAAATTCCAGTGTTTCTTAGAAGTTGCTCTACCTTGACAGGCAACTAATAGCTCCAGCACAGGATACACTGGAGCACTGCCCCTTGAAGTTCATCTGTGGTGACTGTATGGCGATGTTGTAATATATGGCAGTTCCAAGTGCATCCTCTGTGTGTCACACATACAGTGAATTTGTCGATCTGTGGCATATATAACTCCATTACTTCCTAGTTCTATTAAGACAACTGTATATTTAATGCATCTGCTTACCTGCATTAATTATTTACAAAGGACAATGTTTTGGAGCCAGTAAAATGACAAGACTATTTAAGTCTGGAAGCACCAGAAGCAAGATATTCAAAGTCAGCGTGTCGCCTCCTTACTCATCTTCACTAGTAAACGCATTTTCTCACCTCAGTATGGAATGCTTTTAATTATTTAATTTAAATTTATTTATTTAAGTTGAAATTATTCTATATACCTATGCAGAATTTTCTTACCAGTGTCTCATCCCCATTCCTACCATGAATGCTGAGTGATTTAGAAAAATGTCTCTTTATATGTATCTATGAGGTAGAAATCAATCATCGCGTACCGTTCTACAGCCAGAACTGAGGCACCAGAAAATAAATGTTAAAGCTGTGTTAAGTATCCAGCTTGGGATACCTTATGTTTGATTTTTTTTTTTTTTTTTTTCCAGAATATTAAGTAGCATAGTACTTTCTATATTGAAACACAGCCCTCCTTGTCCTCACCTCAAATTAGGACATCCGCAAACAGAGTTCAGCTGATTACTTAAGCTGGACACTCAGACACAAGCAGCTGATAGGTCAGCTGTAAAAAGCTTGACTTCCCCTAATGTCACAAACTATGACCTCAGGCAAGGATAGATTCAATTTTCCCAGGAACGTTCACTTCTTCAAGTCCAGCCTTTTTATTCCTTCAGTTCCTGACCACTAGTAAATGACACCGAGTGTTAAAACAATCTTTGTACGCGTTAGTAACCTTCAGTCACTGGACAAAAAGGTCATTCTTGCCTAAACATCTGCAGTTGGAATGGACTTTGTAGATGGAGAGGTAATAACATATGCCTTGCCAGTACATTCCTTAACTTCTGGCAACCAAATGAATGGGCTGTGACTTGGATGGCACAACTTTCTCTGGTACATTTCCATCATTTTGGATCCCTGATCCATTGATCAGTGGGATTTAAAAAAAAAAAAAAAAGAAAAAAGAAAAAAGAAGGACCTGCTACTTGATCTACTTAACTGCTGTGTTCATTGGATCATTCTGGAAAAACTCAAAGCTGTTCAGTGATCATTTTTATTGGAAACTGGTATCCCTAGCTACAAAATAATCACAGAATCAAGCTTAGCAAAACTGACAGTGAAAAAATGAAAGAAAATACAAGAGAATTTCACGAAGAGGAGGAAAGCAAACAAAGGAAACAAAAAAACATGTGGTTCTGGAACATCCAAATTTACTGAGAACTGGCTTCCCACATCTTGTGGCTGACAGTGAGAACCTGTATCCCAGAGAAATGGGGTATTTCTAACATCTCTCCCCTGAACAGGTTCTCTGTTATCAACGGAGTGAACACGTCTGAGCCTTTCCTTCTCTTAGGGAACTTACGGAGTTATACTTTATATATTGCTCCTCTAATTTCTCAAAACTTATAGGAACTTCGTTTTGCTCAACATTTCTACAACCCAGTTAAAATTGTCTGAAATTGGCCAATGTATTGGCCAACTGCTTGTACTTACAAGGCACAAACTGACAGTTTGATTGCACAAGCTTCATTTGCTTAGGAAATTAAGCTAAAGATGATAAATAGGTGTGTATTAATGCCTGCCCATGAATTCCCTGTTGCAGCCTCTGAGCATGTTTCCCATGGTACAACATGGCTCAGAAAGCACTTATCCCCTATCTTTTCTATCAGTAACTTACTCAGCGATTAGTCAAAGTAACATTCCTCTCCTTGCAGCTAATGTAATGCTTTTAATATATTAAAGCCTCTTTTAGATCCAAACCATTCTATTTTGGGACTTCCAATTCAAATTTGCCTAATAGCTTCACATAGTAGTTCCTTGCTCCCAATAAATTCCTCATTTTAACTCTAATTGGTTTGCTCATAAAGAATCACAATTTACATGAGCTGAAGAGGAGATGTATCGCTAGTTATTACTGAATATAAGTAATATTTGATTAAGCAAAAGGAGTTACTAATTTGCTTTTTCCTCAACATTTGTTAATGATATTGCCGATTTCTACAAGCATATAAAGTATATTTACAATATAAAAAATTAAATGTATTTGGAATAGGTATTAAATAATGATGTCAGTTCAGTGTCCTCTTAAATTTATGATTCATCATAAGCATAATGATAGTGACTACCATATTCAGATGAAGTTGCTGGTTAGCCAATTGTTCTTCAGTGCAAAGGGATCAAAACTAAGGGTGCAAACTGGTTTTATGAAAGGTAATGTAAGCAAGAAGTGGAAACACACGAAATTTAATAATATGAATCACTGCAATACTGAAATATAAATAATCTACAGTGATTTCAAAGTCTCAGTCTAGAAACAAAGAATTGTCTCATTCTACTTAACTGAGCTCAGCCTGGGGAGCCTGGTAATGCAAAAATGCACAGGACATCTCTGAAGGAGCCTGGGAAAGGAAGGGAAGCTGGAGTTCGGGTGATACTAAGAAACCTGCTGGGACTATTTTGTGAAAGAAATGGATACTATAAACCTACATGAAGATAAATCTGTTTGAAACACTTATGGATTTGAACAAAAGTTTTGAAATGTTACTTCAGGAACTTCAGGAAACTTCTTAAAGGCAAGGGAAAAGAATATGATTTTTTTTTTTTTTAATATCACTATTTCAAAGCAATTACAATTTCCTCCTGAGTGTCTAAGTCATAATTTTGAACACTCCAGTCCTCAAATAGAGAGCAAGACATTCCCTTAAATTAAAAGACAACAAATATAAAACGGTTGGACAGAAGTCATACCAGCTTGTGGTAGACTGCTATTAATTACTGGTATATGCAGAATATTTGAGTAACAAATTTTTAAGCCTCTTTGGTGTAGTTCTTTTAAGGCCAGAATAATGTCTGTGAAAAACACAGATTGATAAGTTAGATATATTTAGAAAAAAATCACTTTGGAGTATGTCTTTGGTTTGTTTGTTGTGTTTTTTTTTTTTTTTTTTTGCCTATTATTACTTCTAGTTCAGCTTGAGTCATGGCTGGTTTTCCTTCCTGGAGAAAGGGAACGCTAATTAGGCCAATTATGCAACCGTGCTGATTAGGGATGAAGGCCGTTAAGACCTGTCTCACCTTTTTTGGGCAGGGTGGTGGCATTTGGGAGCACTGCCTTAGCACAGACAATACCCTGCGCCTCAATTAAGGTTGACCAGCGGCCTGAACACGGCCCGTGGAGAAGGAAAAGGCAACAAAGGCCGTGACGCGCGGAACTTCTCAGGTGCAGCCGGCACCCCGAAACCAAGTACGGTCAAAGACCTATGGAAAAAAAATAAATAAATGAATAAATAATTCAGTCTGATGAAGAGTGTGAATAAATAAGGGGCTTGGTTATAAACGCGGTGTCTGTGGGGCTCTGCCTCCTCAGCACCAGAGCCCTCAGCCCCGGGCGTACCGCAGGGCCCCGGTGTGTCATTCCCGGCGGTGCCACTCGCCCCGTCCCCCCCCGTGTCACACGTCCCCACCCGGGGGGCGCTGGGGGGGTCCCTTCACAGGGTATGGGGGAGTGGGGTCCCCTCACAGTGAGGGGGGGGGGGGGGGGGGGGGAGAGCGTCGGGCGGGTCCCCCGACCCCGAAGCTGCTGGGCCGGGCGTGAGGGGAGAAGGGCGGGCGGAGGGAAGCGAAGCGCCCGGCGGGGCGGATGGACGCGGCGGGCACCCAATGCGCTCAGGCGCTGCCGCCCCGGAGGGAGGGGAGAGACCCGCGGTTGGGCCCAATGAGGCCGCGCCCGGAGCGGGACTTCCTTCGGGGATCCCGCGGCGGGCAGCCGCGGCGGAGCGGAGGTGACACGTAAGTGCGAGGGCCGGGGAAGTTTGCTCTTTGTTTCCTTCCCCTCAGGCGGCGGCCGGGCGGGGCCGAGCTGCAGGTGCCGCCTCAGGTGGAGCGGAGCAGCCGCCCCCTCAGGCCGCGGTCGCTGCCCGCCCCTGTCCCGCGGGGCGGGGGGGGGGCCGGACCCGGGGCGGTTGTGCCGGGGGCCGCCGCCGGGAGGGCCGGGCAGCACCGGGCAGCCTCCTGGCCGCAGCATGCGGCTGGGCCGCCCGCCCCGCGCCCCGCAGAGTCCCGCCAGCTCCGCTCCGACGCGCAGGGCCCGCAGGCTGAGGGAAACCTCCCGGGGCGTCGCGGTGGCCAGGGGCTGAGGAGCTCCGACCTTCCCTCCTCCGCCTCCTCCTCCTCTTCCTCCTCCTCCCGGCGCGGTCCCGGGGCCTCCGATGTCACCGCCTCGTCGTCCGCCGCCTCCAGCTGCCCGCTGCTAAGCCGTGAGGGGCGGGGGCCCTCGGGGACCCCGCCGGGGACATGGGCAACGGGATGTGTTCCCGAAAACAGAAGCGGATTTTCCAGACCCTCCTGCTCTTGACTGTGGTGTTCGGCTTCCTCTACGGGGCGATGCTCTACTACGAGCTGCAGGGCCAGCTGAGGAAGGCTGAGGCCACGGCGCTCAAGTACCAGCAGCATCAAGAGTCGCTCTCAGCTCAGTTACAAGGTACTTACCTCGGCAGGAAGCTCTGCCACCCTTCCCTAAGGCTTGCAGAATGCCCACCTCCTTCTCCTCTGGGTGCCAGCTGCCTGACCTCTCGCAAAGTTTTGCTCCTTATGCGCTTCTATCTAACCCTTCCTTCCCTCCAGCCTGTGGGGTTTGGTATCTATCCGTGGGTAAAGGATCCTACCCCCGCTGAAGTCAGTGTTTGTTTTTGCCACGGACTCCTAGAAAGCTGTCATCCCCCCGCCTCGCACCCACACGCTTCGTAGAGCGACTCTTATTCCCCAAAGGACTGCACGTCCCTTTGCAATTCCTGGTATAAATGGAAAAGGCAGTCATACTGCCTGCCGCTCAAATAACAGGACAGACCGCATCCAGTTCTGGGAGTTTTGCGTGCTTCTGTGTTGTCTTAGCAGTATTAATTTTATGCTGCTGAAAGAACATTCAGCTGCAAAAATGCAAGGCTGCAGTTCCTGGGCAGCATAAACCTTAAATAGCTCCAGAGGAGAGGAGTATTCTGATAAAGCAGTTTTTGAAAGGGTAATTTGAAAGTAAAGTTCAAATAAGTTATTTGGATAAGACTGTTGTATTACTTTTGGAATAACTTTGAATTTCTTGGCTGAAAGCTGCCACATAAATACAGATCCTTGTGTATCTTGGTTTAAGGATGCACCAAATGTGGGCACCCTGTACTTGAGGATGAAAAGATGCCGATGTCCGACATCTGCATTGTCCAGAAATCAGATACAGAGCAGCAGATATACACATGAAGCATCAGTTCTCTAGGAAGTGCAAGACCTCAGCACCTCTCTAAATCTCAAGTGCAAGGTTATCAGGTCAGCATATACAAAGTCCAGAGCCAACTTTCAAAACTCTTTCGAGTTTTATTTCTCAAAACTGTATAAAACAAGAATGAGAGTGGTCTGCTTTAGCAGCTGTAACAGTACTTAAGGGTGATCTTCATACTTTGCACTGTGCCTAGAAGAGTGCATTTTTTATGCAGAGTGCAGAATTGGGCTTATGCTGTTAGATTCTCACAGTGCTTTGTTACCTGAATATGTTTAGCTATGATCTGAGACCGTCATTACTTAGTATTTCAGTTTCAGGCCATTTCCAGGTAATGCCATGGAAAAAATTGACAGAAACCTTCATTTTAGTCATGAAAAAGGTGTAAATGTTTGGCTGGGAGATGGGTTTGTGGCAGATGGCTAAAGGGCTACTTTTGCTAGTCTGTATATTTGCCAACAGTATTTGAAGAGGACACAGGAACATCTTGTTCTCAAGCTAAAATTCAATGTCAGCTTTTTCTGTTGCTCTGGCTATACCAAAGAGGAGCGTGCAACAGACTTTATCCTAACACAGAGGAGAGATTCTCTTGATCAGATATATTGGATCTGGATTGTTAGTTTAAACTTTCAATGTTTGAAATGTTATTTTGCATAGCCACCATCTATCCAAGCAAGTTCATGGAAGTAGCAGGCAACTAGCAGTTGATAAATGCAGTGACAATGCTGCATTTTAGGTAAGCATTCTCTTGCTTGTTTTGGTATATCCGTGAGAAATGTAAAATAGGGACCAGAATCTGAAAACAAAAATACATTTGATTATCAGTGCAATAAATTCACATAGTTCTGGGACCCATGTATCAAGCCTATTAAGCAGGAGATCTTACCTATGCCTAGTATGGTAGCAGTAAGCCTTGTTTAAAAGAAAATAATTACTAGCAATTAAGTCACACAATACAAGGAAAAATAAAATGTAACGTAAAATTGGTTCTTTAAATTTTCCTGTATTATGGCAATAGCTAATATACCAAAAAGAGGGTGAGGCTGAGAGCCCACAGACATTCTAAATGCAGCAGCGAGCGTTAGATGCCTAATCCCCCAGTAAAGTAAATGGAAGCTGTATGCCTGAGGTCTTCAGAGGTTTTGGGCCCAGTGAGCTAGAAATAAACTTTTTGTCCCCATCTTTCCCTGTACATTTAATGACTCTTTCTGGGATGGCCTGTCCTGTATAATCCCTTCGATTTCTGCAGTAGGAGTTTATTAGTGAGGAGAATATTGAGAATACAGAACCTGTGCCTATGGCCAACTCACCTGGAGACACACATGCTAACCGGTGATGTACAACACCAAAACCATTTCTGAACCTTTCCTATTTAACTCTTTGATATAGAATAACAGGAAGGAATTTTCTTTAAACAGAGACTTTGAAACAACATAAAATGCTGACAGAAAATCCTGTGTTTGCAGGTGCAGTATCTGACTGCACTCTGAACTTTTTATTTTAAATCAACAAAGTTTCTGTTGCCAAACAAACAAAAAAAAAACCTCTGAGAATATCTAGGCTACATTTCTTTGCTGTCCTTAACAACATGAGATATTATTCTTTTATGAGAACAATAAAACCTATCACTACTATAGCAGTGGAACTTATCTTTTCCATGCAGCGTAATTAGTTTCTCTGTAGATACTGGTCTAGAGTTAACTTTGGGGCCTGAAGGGTGATGGGAGCACCCTGAAATCTTTTAAGCAAGAACCAGTTAAAGGGTAAGATCACTGATGTGGCACTACCGAGAGGAAATGAAGGTTCTTTATCAACACAGGGTTGATTTCTTAGTGTTTACAGCTCTCTTCTGGGTGATTAAATAAGACTCTAAAGCTCATTACAAGCTGAGGAGAAAACCAAACCTTGGACTTTTACTTCCTGAACAACCATTTTGTCCGTAGGCTTTTACTGTTTTAAGTTTAAAAATAAAACCAAACCAAAACAAACAGAAATAACAACAACAACAACAACAAAAAAAAAAAAAAAAAAAAAAACAACAAAAACCCCCAAACTTCTTGAAGTTGTCCTTGAGGATCTTGAGGCTGTATTGTACAGGGCTGGCTGTGCTCCTGGAAGGCTGACTGGATTGAATTGCTTGATTCATTGACCACGAAATACTGCCTGTTTTCTGAATTTTGTTTGGGTTTTGTTGTGACTGCTGGTGCCTATAAAGACAGTTACTTTCCTGATTGTACACAGAGAAACACTGTTAGGGCTTCTGGGTGAAACCTGAGTCAGTCTGTAAAATGCTTAAGGATAACAGGCAACTCCTGAGTTTGTATAAGGTTGCAGTTTTGGACCTGGATGCCTTTGGTCTGCCCAAAATCTTAAGAAGGATCCTCAGATGTAGCTGGGAGTGCAGCCTTCCTTCACTTCCTGCTGTCCACTCTACTATTTTTCTACCTCAGCACAGTTTTTAGGTTTTTCATCTATGTAGGTAAAAAGAACTTTGTTTTTCGTACTTGCCAGTCCTTCATGTCTGAATGAGCAGTTCTTTCTGGTTTTTTTGTGTTTTGTTTTGTTTTGTTTTTTCTTGAAAAGCCAGTTATCTTAGATTTTTATCTTTTTCATTGCATTGTTTTGTTCAAATGAAGCACGTGAAGCAGGCTAAATCATCTGTATATGTGGGAAAATAGCACTCTCATCTACCAAGGCAGAATGTACAGATCACTGAAAAATGGTGCAGGAAGAGGTCTCAGAATGCTCCTGATCTGAAGGAGGCTGCAAATGACTGCTATTGTCGGAAATTCTGCTGGTGTTCGCAGCTTTAGCTACTCAGCTGAGGAGTATTTGTGCCTCTTGAAATAAAACCAGGGTGCGATTGGAAGGATGGCAGGCTTGGGGAACACAGCAAGAATTTACTAGTTTGGAGACGCTGGGATCTTAGGCTCACTCGCTTTAGGCAGCTCACCTTGCAGATTTTGTGTGTGAAAGCTCAACTTCTCACAAAAAAGAATGTCAATCTTAGCATTTTTAGCTCTTTAACAGAGTTCTGATGAGCACTGGGAAAGTAGGGCAGCTTTTGTAACCCACAAAGGGAATACTGCAGGCAAAATTTAGAGATGACACAAAATTTCTTGGCTGGTAAGAAAACCTGAAGTCATTGTTTTCTATAAGGTCTTCCATAGAGAAGCTGAACTTCCCAGTAAACTGATTATTTTTAAATCTCATTCTCTGGGCATTATATGTTCAAAACGTGAAGATAATCTTATTTAGTATTTCTTAAAATGATAAAAACAAAACTTGACACTCTTTGCCTCCTACAAAGATGTGACACACTAAATCTTAAACTATTTGCCATAAAGGAACAGGCTTCAGTTGCTAGAACAGAAACACACTGACAGCTGTAGATGAACCTATCATACCTTTGACTGCTTCAAGACTGAATGTATCTACAACTGTCTTTATAGCCCTTACAGCTTCAGTCTTCTATTTATCTGGGTATTAAGTAACCCCTTGTGTGCTATTTAAATCTGTTTAATCTGTTTTAATCCCTAATCCTAATAACACCCTACATTTAGTGCCTTTCTTTTTAAATTTTCCTGCTCTTTCTCTTAGAGTCTTGACGTATCTGATGGCTTCAGGCAATCTCTGTGCAGTCTGAGACCACAGTGTTATCTTTGGAGCCAACCCAGCAGGGATTCTGAACTCGAGAGTTCGGAGTTTGCCCTGCTGTAGACAAGGTGTGGATTTCCTCAAAGCTATCTGATCCAGTGCTAGCAAGCACCAGCTGAAAAGTAAATGTAGAATTCCTCTGTGCCTGTCGTGCCATTTGTCCTAAATCGAGGCCCCTCCTTGGAAGTAATCTGCTAGAAGTTGATTAGATCTATAGCAGCTCTGTGTATAGAGACTTGCACGATGCATCACAGTACTAGATCGTGGTTCCGTGTAACTTTAGTGGTTAATATTTATTATGTCTGATTGCATGCTAAGTGTATAGATGCCAAAGCTGTTCTTAGTGAAGTACATACAGATGTGGATGCACCTCACTATCTCACCCGTCTTTTATAGTACTCTGTTTAAACTTGTACCCAGAGTTGGCACAGCTAGGAAGAACTAACAGTACTTTTGGTGGCTTATTTTTCACATGCATCATACAAGTAGAGCTACATCTACACAGCTCTTATATGGTTTGGTTGTTCTCCATAATGACGACAGCCTGAATTCCTGTCATTCCTATTAGTTTCAGATTGCACGTAACGCTGCAGCGCTTATTTTGATTGCGTTTTGTTGCTATCTGAGATCTGAAAGATCAGTGGTAGCACTGTAATAGTAGAGGTTAGTTCTCTGTGTGCTACTGGCACACAGGTGTACTTCAACACCGAGTACAGTACTGCCTGAAACAGCAAATGCAGCATCCCTAATTGTGATACCTGGCTTCCTGAAATGGGATGCTTTGGTTTGTAACCTCATCTAAGAATCTGTCGTTTGTATTTCCATTCACATTTTCCACTGAGTATGTAATGTTCTAAATACTTAAAACTCATTAGACATTCAAAGTCATTTGTGCAAAATTTCCGTATGGAAGATCTATATGCTGTAAATGTATATTCATATATACATTTGTATGTACATATATGTACGTATAAAATGTATATTTAGATACATATATGTCTGTTTTGCAGCTCAACCTGAAGATTTGGGGTTATCTGGAGTTATCAATATTTCTTCATGATCCGAGTACAGAAAAGGTGCTCGAGCTTTTTTGGTTCCCTTAACTCAGGGAGCTGGTTTGTTGCTTCTAGGTCCATAGTGAATAAGTGTCCCAACGGATGAATTCTATGCCTGGAAAGATAAATTGAGCAAATGCTCATATTTATACTTTCTTTCATTCCTGTAATCCATGCCTGAATGCCCTTAAATTACTTTCCTTGTGGACATAATACTTCCAGAATAAATCTCTACCAGTGCTGTAATGTTACATCTGCACACAAGTTGGAATCTGGGCTGAAGATCACAGAGCGTGTAGTCTGGAGGAATATTAAGCAGCATGAGGTAATAGGGTGGTTTTGTTCCCTGGGTTTTATTATTGCCCCTCCCTGGTTTAATATTGGGCCTGGTAGCTAACAGACCGATGCAAGATCAAGCCTATATCCTGAAACTACTTGTTACTGATGATGATTTATGCCTTTTAAAGCTTGGGAGTTGAGTGGTCTGTCTGGGTTTATGAACGTTTCAGAGCTGAGAGAGCAGGAAGGAGGCAAGATGCATGGAAGTTTTGGTGAGTTTGCCTTCTGACTTCTTCAGCAGTCATCTTCTGTCACATTCCTAGCAGGCAAAAGTTTGACGGAAGCTTCTGCATCAGCTAAAACATCATCAGCTTTGTTGGAGGGAAAGCAGTAGAGAAGCAGGGGATGAAACAGTCGCAGTCCTGATCTGACAATTGTAGCTGCAAACTGAGCCAGAAATCCTGTGGTCAACAGAGTAGTTTAAGTGATGTCTGGCTGTGCTAAGCACTCTGTGTGGGAAGAGTCTTGGGGTGACTGTGACTTTGCACTTGTACTGACAAAACTTTAAAGTTAGTATCTGAGAGTTGGGCACTCCTAGAGTGATTTGGTTAAGATTGTTGCTTTACTGTTAAAACCAAAGCCTGTAACTACAGAGTGGAATTACTTCCCTACTTCCAATGTGAGCAAAACTGATTGAATTCTTGTTTGTGTCTTAAATATGATGTTCCAAACACATTGTCTCACTGAGCTGTTTGTTTTGCTGGGCAGGATACAGGCTTGTCAGCCTGTGTATCTGGGTGGGGTAACTTCATGAGTAAGGTTTCTACCCGCTCTGAGATGATAGCACCTCTTATACAGTGGTGAGGATACTGGCAGCAATTTGTGGCTAATAAAGTTCACTCATTTTGGAATAGGATCCTTGCATAGAAAAAGTAATTAAATTGGTCCTGCTGGAAGTCAGGTGCTGTTTTGAGGTTTAATGGTAATGAATGCTAAATAACTCAGATTACTGACAAAATGAACTATTCAGAACAACTAATAAATGCAGAGTCTTTTGTTGGGTGATTTTTTTTTTTTTTTTTTTTTTTTTTTTTTTAGAAATTTTAGGATTCAGGGGCATGAATTTCTAGTCATGTTGGAGCTTGAGGTAAGCACGTAAGGAATTCAGCCTGTGTGGATGCTGCTGTTCCTTGTTTAAAGAAGGGTCTTCTGAGCTGGATGTAATTCTGATCTTCTTCTGGTGATCTAGCATAAACCAAACTTACTGAGATTTTCTATGTAACATTAATTAAGAAATAAAAGAAACTGCAATTACTCCAGCTCTTCCTCTACATTTTTCCCCCCCACTAAGGTATCTGAAATTAGCCTAGTATCTTATTTTCCTGGAGTGACTCAGATCCCTGAGTTTGTCAGTCGTTTCCAGGCTTTAATTGCAGAGATGTTGAGAAGTGTGTCCTGCTTGTGCTCCTGGAGGGCAGTGGGAGCAATCTACCCCGTCCATGCCACCATGCTGAACAGTGCCATTGTCAGTGTTTCAGTTAATCTGTCATACTCAGATGCATATTTTGAAGTTCGACAGTGATCTTCTGTTACCAAAAGAAAAAAAAAAATATGAAACACTAACTCAAACTACTGATTTTCTGTATGCAGTTTTTCAAAACATACAGCTGGAGCCGAGTCCAAGTTTGCTGTGTTAGAGCTCTCAAGAACTGGTTGAAGGAAGCAGTTTGGCAGTTTTGTAGGGTGATAACCATAGCTATTACATCAGGTTTTTGCTGTATTCCATTACACTAAAAATGCAAATGTATGTTTCAGTTAGGAGAGACGGTTAAAACAACATGCGTATATACAGATTATTTTGGTTTTCTTCAATGTTGATTTTGCACTAGTTCATGAATTTATATATATTTATATAGATCCTATAACACCATGTAGATAGGCTTCTTTCAATTTTATGCAGAAGTCTAGAGATTCTAAAGCAATTTTTGAGAGAAAGAACAGGCCCTTGTTTCCTGGAGCTGAGAGTTGAGCAGACCCAGACATTCAGAGATGATGTGAGAAAGAAACTGTTGTCTCTGCAGCTCCTCTGGATGTTTGTATGTTTTCTTCAAAATGATCTGGTGTGTCATGACAAAAATGGCAGAATAATGGTGAGAAGAAAATCATTAAAAGAAAAGGGAATGGATTTTTTTTTTTAGAAGTAAATCTGCTAACCTTAAGAATTTAAGTTTAAAATCACTACTACACAGGTTTTGTTTGAACTATTTGCATTTATCATTAGCATAGATAGGTGTATAGAAAAGAGCATATGCAAAGTGGGATGTTAATCTGACCCAGCATATCATAAGTGTGGGTGACACCAAAGGTTGGAGGAAATCTTTTGCGGAGTGTTCAGGAAATCTTTTCTGGGATGGAAAATGTGATCTCTCTCATAATAAAAGTAATGTCTGAAGCCTAACTGTTAGGGATTAAATATTTAATCACATTTAATACCCCTTCTCAAACTTTTATTTTTAGCAGCAGCTATTACAGTTTACTGTTTCAACATGACGGATACCTCCCTGTATCCCAACTTTGTTTTTAAATCTGTTGTTTCCTAGAGCTGTGACTGATTTCTAAGAAAGGGAGTACATGAGGCAGGGTGGAGTAAAAAGATTCTATTAAATGTAGATGTTCACTCCAGTTTAGAAATTAATTTTCATGTCATCCTTATAATTGAATAGAGGCCAGAACTGTTTTTTAGAAATACAAGCATGTGTGTCTGGGGAAAACTGCGTTAGTATGGCAAATTCCACAGCATTCCCCCATTTCCAGAACTACAGTCAAAGCAAAACTTTTAAGATCTGCAACACTTTTCCACGTTGTGCTTCTGATTTCCACTTTTATTTCTTGAGGATGCAAAGCTGAAGGTTTGATGAGCATGTGAATTTTCTTATATGCTTATCTGATCTCTCCACACATTCCAGAGTTTTTTTGAAGCGTTCTCATGATTAGTTCCGATAACTTGTCTAATCTGTTACCAAGCTCTGCAGTGTCAGTGTGGGAAAAACCCTTTGAGAGAAGGCAAGTTTCATGGAGAGCATGAGTGATAATTCTTGTCCTGGGCAAGACACCAGGGACTGAGTTGGAATTTGTAGAGCCAAAAGCAGGAATCTCACAGCTTTAGTTTGAGTCAGCTGCGGCCAGACGTCACACTGCTGTGCAGCTAGCGGCCTGCGCTCCAGCTCGCTGGACCCAAATCTCCATAATTTGCTCAAGTCCCATTCTCCAGTTCTGGTTTCGTGTTGGAGTGCTGACTAAATTAGAGGAACAAGGTTAATTTTAATTGATAGGTTATTTTTGGTGCAGGATCTTTGAAAGCAGTCGATGTTACACTTTCTCCTCATGCAACTGAAATCAGTGGTAGGTCTATGACAGACACTACAAAATGCCTGAATATGGAGATCCAGATAATAAATACAAATTTCTCTTAAAATTATTAATACTCCAAGCAAAATAATTACTACAGAATTAAGTCAAAGCAGTGGTTATTTTTAAGCACAACTGCTGATGCATGGTTTAGTTTGCTAGGAGGAATTTTGCTCTTTTGCAGTGACTGGCTGTAATTTGACAAAGCTACTGCTTGATCGTTCTCCACGTGACTCAGTTGGAAAGTGTAGGAGTTTGCTTTAAAGAAAATATAATTGTCATGCTGCATGCAGTCCTAGCTGTGATTTTCAGTGAGCAAAATGAGAGCAGTCCATCCCTGCCTGTATGCAAAATTGTTCCATAATTAAGCCAGAACGATGCTTGTTTTTCACACAAAATCAGTTTCATATTATCTTGGCTTCTATTTCTGTTCTTTTTGTATAAATTCAAAACAGAAAACTTCAAGGGCATAAAATATGAAATAGCTTCAGTATTTTGTTCAATATATTGCAAATATATGGTTTCTGTAATGTTGTTTTCTCACACTATACTTAAAACACATTTTTTCTAGTCTTTATTGTGGAAATACTTCCATTGTTTCTTGAATGTTTGCAGTGTTGCTGGAATATCTATTTATTGCTACACTCTCAGTTGAGAGTCTTTGAAATAGTGCATACTGTGACCATTATGGGTTGTACTGTGATGGGGAATCCTGATACTTGTCCAGGAGCTACCCACAGTTTGATAATCTCTTTCTGATAAGATTATCAGTAGTGGAATAGTGGATCTCCTTGCTTGAAGCCAGATTCACTGACTTAATCAAATACAGAGCCGGAGGCTTGGGGAGCAGGTCCTGCTGCATGAATAACGTGTTCTCCCAGCATGAAATGTTAGCATCAGATGAGTCAAGAAATATCTTCTGAGATAAAAATTTTAATTATTGTCATTAGACTAGAAAGTCTGTCCTGCATCTGATATTGAAGGGATTCTTTCTTGGCTCATGGAAACGCTTTACTCTCAGCAGAAAAGCTGTTTGCCTGGGTTCACATTTTAAATGGTTCTATTTGCAATGACAAGAATTAGAAATCAACTGTATTTCTCTAACGAGTCTATGTTCTACAGACCTTCATAGGGTTACCAGAAAAGTGCCAGTGTGGCTTACCACATACTGCTGGTTCAGTTCAACTGTGATACAGTCTGAGAGAAAATAACATTGAATGTTGCCAGGACTACTGAAATCTGCTGGTTTTAAAGGAAAGGTATTACTGTAAGATCAGAGAAAGATTGCAGAATTGCATAATAAACAATAACACTGAAATTAATAAAAACTTTTGCATGTTGTATATTTAAATCCCAGCGTAATCTTAATTTTCTGTTATGTAAGATAGTGGCAGCTGGGGTATTTTAGACTCTGAAATCACGTTTCTGATAGACCAAAATACCAAAGTAACACAGTTGCGAAATTGCTGATAATGGAAAATAGGAAATACTTTTTTTTCAACATACAATAGTGGCTTATATTGTTTAATAATAGTTTTACTGTTTAGAAGTGCAAAGCAAAGAGAAGAGAAATAACCATGACACTAAAATAAGCTTGCTTTCATCACATTGCTTGACTCCTGTGTTGCAATTAACGTTCAGCAATGGTCAAAGTGGTGTAATTAATCTTCTGAGAACCTATAGGGCATTGCACCCCTCCCTTCTCCTCCACTTTCTTTTCTGTGTGAGAAAAATCTTAAATCAAGGACTTGATTTAATTGGAATCAATTCAAGAACTGTTAAATATTTCCTCATTGAAGGTGAAAGGTGTTTTAACTAGCTGTGATGTTACCAGTTCTATTTCTGGGCTCTGCTCTTTGAAGCTGGATCACCTCTCTGTGAATTCACGTTGTTCTTTGTTCGTTCATGTAGGTTACATTATATAGGTAACTTCGAGTTAAACTGATACCCACAGTTATTCCAGATTTGGAATAGTGCATATTAGCCATTAGATGACAATGTTTTCCCCCTCTTTTGTACAATTCTATTAAATACAGCATAGAAACAAAGTTCTATTATTTGTGCAAAATCACTACAAAATTAAGAACTTGCCTTAGGAAAAAATTATTTGTGAAGTGCTCTGTTGGTGCATCACACCAGTAGGAATTTGCCAGATCCCTTCTGTAGGTTACACCCCCCCCCAGCTGGAAAACGTATAATAGAAAACATGTTTTTCACTCTATTTCTTTGAGATTCTTGCTCAGACATCTTATATCCAGCCTGGTGGTGAAGAAGGAGAAATCCCCTGGTTTAGTAACAAGAGCCTTGTAGTTCGGGCTCTTCTTGCCTAGGAAGTTCCTGACAGGTAGGAATAATTTAGGTTTATGGGAGATAAACTCCTATATGTGCTTAAGAAATCTGACCTGCAACCTACTCAACAAAAGAGCAGGTGAGAAAATATGGAAGCTATGCTTTCTTCATAATTATTCTCAGTCAAAATCTTCATTTCGTTTCACATGATGGACCTTTAGCAGAGAAAACCATTGCTGAACCAACCAGTAAATGAACTAGAATGGGAGAGGTACAGGGGGAAGTTGTTCTTAGCCATTTCTGGCCATCTGAAGGGCTATTTTAAGACATTGCCAGCTTTGCTGCGGTATTTCAAAGGTGAGCACAGAGAAGGTGGCAGCAGGGGTGCGCTACCTGCGAGGGGTGCAGTGACATTGCTTGAAAGTGCAGGGTGAAGGCGGGAAAGCCACAGCTCGGCAGAGATGCTGTTAGCTGTGAAAGGTACAGAGCACCGTGATCCCTAAAGCCCAAACCGTTGCATTACTTTTCTCCTTTCTTCCTGTCCTCATTAGGGGGTCTTCCCCCCCCCCCCCCCCCCACTTGATAAAACACTGGGAGGAGCTGAGGAAGGTATGCCTGCAGACAAAGAAGTAAAATGGAAAATGTTCCCTCGGAATCAGTTTGTGGTTTAGACTGTTTGCCAAAAAGCCCATTTCCACCCCTGACTGTATTGGAGGGGAAACCCATTATGGAGTTTCATTTCTCTCCTGAGTTGCTATGCTACAACCACGGTTCCTTTTGCAATGTAATTTGGCATTCACAATCTTCAGTGCCTGGATAAAACCATTGCTGTAGTGCTGCCATTTTTTTCCTTCCCTGCCCCCCCCCCCCCCCCTTCTCTGAAAGTTTATTTGCTGGCGACTTTGTGAATATTCATTACATGCTTGTTTTGTTGCAGAGGATGTTGGTACATTAGTTCATCTTGACTGATGCCCTTGACTTTAGAGGATAAATAGCAAAGTAAAGATAGATGACAAGGATTGATCAGCAATCCAGTTTCTAAGCCAAAACAGAAACACTTGTAGATAAGCCAGTAGCTAAAGAGCCTGCAGAATGCACCTTGGTGGAATTAACAACAGGTTTTAAGGTGCGATAGAAGTTTTCTGTGGCTGTCAAGATAAAAATCTTTACTTGATGCTTCCTGTTGAAGACTTATGTTCACCAATGATTTACTTCTCAGAAAATTAGCTACCTAGTTTTGAAGGAAAAATCACACATTCCATTGATACAAATTAATAACTCTTTTAAAGAGTGCAAATTATAATTTAGATAGTGAAAGATAATTGTGTTAAACTGAGCTTGAGCAGGTGTAATTATACATTTGCAGGAGTTTTAATTAATATCTTCCCTTTGCTGCAAACTTGGTAGGCTATTTCAGATAACGATCCTTCAGTCTAATGAGTGGTGAGGAAAGGGTAGATAGAGACTGATGTGCCCCATCGCGTCAGAAACTAGATGTTCAAAACATAAGCTGAATGAAATGCTTCTTTCCTGGCAGCTGAGTGGTGGGACTCTGCCAGAGGATACTGGATGTCCTCAATACACATGGATGCAACAATTAGACAAATTCATAAAAGTAAAGCCCATTTTGGAATGGTGTACACAAAGCGCCTGCGGCCGCCTCAGATGGTCTTTGGGAGTCATAAATGGCTGGGAGACAGAGCCAAGGAAATACTGTAAGCTCCCTGTGTGTATTTGGCATTGGGTATCTGCTCTTGTCAGGCCCTGGGAGATAGCGCAGTCGGTCTGTTGGACCATCGATATAACCAAGAGTGGTTGTCATACCATTAAAAAAAAAAAAAAAAATCTAGAAATAAGTTTGTCTCTGCTTTCCGTGTTCAAACCTGGAGCAGTCTGTCCCATGCCACGCCACCCAGCATTCCAGGTCACTGCCAGTCATCACTGCTGCTCTCTTTAAAAACTGTACAAGCCAGCTCTGTCACCAGAAGAAATGGTTACACACCCTGTCCCCAACCGCCGGGTCCTGCTGTCCCATCACCTGTAGCAGGGAGAGCAAAGGGCAGGACAGTACAAGAACAAGCAGCAGAACCACCTCTTCTGGTAGCAGCGTCAGCTCAAAGGGCTTCTAGAGTTTGGCAAAGATGTCAGAGCATCTTCCCAAAACCCCAAGTGCATTTTTTGTAGTCAGTGACCCCGCTGGAGGGGACAGCAACACGCCGCATGCCACCCCGCAGGACTACCATTACCTGGTCTGGTGACGATGCTGCGGGTTGTACTATGAGTGGTGCCCTAAAACCTCAGCTTGTTGCTTTTTGGCTGAAACACTATGCAGACCACTCCATCATTTGTCTCTACACTACTGTGTGGGTATTTTGACCCAAAGAAAATGAGTAAATCGATTTAATGATCAGTGAAGATCATTTTACTCTCAAATAAATGATTCCTGATGAGCAGTCTCTGATGCCTTAGCCTTACAGAGAAGCGTTTGGTTTAGCTTTATACTTCACCTATGCTAGCCCTTCAGATGATTTCTTTTGTTTTTGCCTTATCTCCTTAACTGGGTGGTGAAAAAACCTTCAAAAAGTCCCCCAATCCTTCTCAGACTATATGGTTGTTGCAAGCACAGGCTGTTTTAGTGTATGTATAATTGCTGTCAGCACATGATTACTAAGAAGTGCAAGCCACTATACCTAAGTATTTAATTCTGCAGTTTGTGCGTCAACAGCACTGTGGTGTAAAGGATACTGTTATCCAGGCTTTACAAAAAAGAAGGTCACAGAAGACTGAGTTGTCCAAATTTTTGGAAAAATTTAGGAATGGCACTCAATTTCTCCATGTCTTAGCCTAAGCGGCCCATCTAGTGTGCTGCTGCCTCTTTCTAAGCTTTCCTGCTGTTCTGCATCTCTCTCCCTCCTTGTGACAATTTATTTGCTTCAAGGATTTACTCTGACAGTGAGGTTGTCCTGTCTTAGTTCCTGGTCTCTCTACAAACAAGGCAGGAGAGAATTGAAAGCATGGGAGAACGTGTACCTGCATACCTAAGAAGGAAAGAGGATTTAGCAGTTTGTGTGTAGATCCACCATAGTTGACTGTCTCCATAAACAAATCACTTCCACGGTTATCGCATTTTATGTTTATGCAATGGAAATAACCTAGAATCCAGGATCACTAAAGCATGCAGGAAAAAAAAAAAAAGTTACAAATGATACAAACAGTCCTTTATCCTATGACCTAATTCCACTTACTTTCCTGGTACGTTCTGTGCCCAATGCTCTCTAGGTGTGCTGGGGGTGGGTGGTGGTTTTTGCCTATGTTACTTTTAAAATGAGTTATGTACTAATTTTCTCTTTTCAGTTGTATATGAGCACAGGTCAAGATTAGAAAAGTCATTACAAAAGGAAAGGCTTGAACATAAGAAAGCAAAAGAAGGTAAAAATGTGCTTTTCACTTTGATATCTAAGATAACTTGATTATTTTAGAAAGTAACTTCTGATGTATTTTGCTCAATTTAAAATGCGTTACCAATGTATAACACATTAGCAGGATCACCCTGGCAGATCTGTGGTGGTCCTTCTGGTACATCTTTTTAATCTTTTTATTTATTTATTTAATCTCATCTTTTAAAAATGTAACCATCTTTAGTACTGTTTACAGATCACTGTGACATGGTATAGTATACACAGAGAAAATGTGTATATTGATGTACATAAACTTGACACCTATGTGAAGTGCGGGCATGTGTAAACCCTGTTCTAGCATGCTGAAAATTTAAAACTTGCACCAAAAGCATGGGATCTTTTCCTGCATTCCATCAATGTGAAATTAGACTCTGAATCAGTATTTTTACACATGCTTAAGGGTAAACACATGCTGACATACTTTTTTTTCTGATTAAAACTAAGTTCTACGTGTGTGTGAAGGGGAAACGTTGACACGTACTTCTTTATACCTACCCTCTGTGAAACTTCAGCAGAATGCAATCCTTTGAGTTTTCTCTGAGTCTTTTGCTGTTCTAAATTCACTACAGTTTTCAGAGTAAAGCCTGTATTCTTCCTAAAACTGAGGACTCAGCTGCTGAATTTAAACAACTACTTTAGCAAAGATTCAAAACATGTAAGAAGTGATTTTTATCATGCAGTTCTCAATAGCTTTCTGGTGCCATCTAGTGTAGAGCTGTCCCATTGCTATGCAAAGGTAAGTCGGCATTTTTAAATCCTGAAAAGAGGATCAAGGAACAAAAGGGGAAATTTTTGTTTTATTTAAACTTAGTCTAGACTTTCATGCTTCTTAAAGTACATATTTTTTCATCCTAACACAAGAATACACAATTTATAAATGTCCTTTTCCTTTTGAATTATGCCTGTACTGAGAGAGTTCATGTAACATTTAATTACGCATCTGTAGACTTGAGCCTGTACCCCCTATATCTCACACTAAGATATTAATCTCTTAATGAAAATATTTTGTCAAAATTTGAGCATTTTGTTAAATTCTCTGTAGTTTTTTTCAAGATCTTTTGGAAAATTGTAACTGCATAAGTATTTGGCTCTTAAGAGAATATATGTATGCAACAGTTATGTTATTTAAGTAGAGATTCCAATCCTCTTGGTTTTTTTTTTATCATCAGTATTTTCCCTTTTATGTTGTAGATTTTCTTGTTTATAAACTAGAAGCACAGGAAACACTAAATAAAGGAAGGGTAAGTCATTGTCCCTAGTACAAATTTTTAATAGTTGATGCTATTGAGTTGCAAGAAAAAGGAAATGCTTTGCAATTGTAACTGTTCAAAGAGGTCTCACAAAATACTAATTGAAAGAGTGCTCATGCAATTTCTACTCTGCATTTGTAAGTGCGTTGCAATTCCTAATTATTTGAGCTCTAATAGGAGATCCTACTATCTTTCCAGAAAATTAATTTAGAAGATATCCGCCTGTTTATATTATGGTAGTTCAGACATAATGTTACCATCTTTAAGGGGAAGGGGGAATAAGGAGGCATTAGAAATCTTTTTGTAGCTTAGTCTACAGGGAAAAGGACAGTGACAACCTTCTAACAAATGCTCTTTGAACTGGAAAGTATAAAAACAACAAGAAATTTTGTTTTATATGCCAAATGCCAGAAGGAAAGCTGTGTCTGGCAAAGGACCCAGAGACCTGCAGAGAATTCATAAAGTGAGCAGATTAGGATTTTATGGCTACTTCATGTTGAAACTGGGGAGCAGTTTGTGAGCTGAGTAAATGTAAGTTCAAGTACATTGTTGCTGCACTAAGTGCAAAGTATATATGCTTGCAAGTGGAGAGATTAATTTGTTTCCAGCGGGCATTATGTCCCTTGGCTTGTGACTCCTAAATAGCTGCATGTGCAGAGGTTAGAGGAACGACAATATTCTTCTGTTTAACACTAGTGTTTTCATTTTGCAGCAAGACTCAAATAGCCGATACAGTGCACTGAGTGTACAACACCAGATGTTGAAGGTAAGTAACGGAGATATCCAGTTTCACAGGACACTGGTGTCCTCTGTCAGGGAGCCATGGCCTTGCTGGCTTCTGGTGATTCTCTCCAGAACGTCAGTGCCTCGATGTGCCTTCTTGCAGCGGTACCACTGAAAGATTATTTACTGCAGCTTTCCCTAGTCAAGCTTTCCAGTGGGTAATTTAATCTTATCAAATGCAATTACTTGCGTGGAATGCTGACTTATCAGACTTTACATAGTTTGGCATGTAAGGAATCTCTCAGACACATTCAGCAGCTCCCAGTGGGACAGTGCAACTGCAGGGTGAGGTGACGTAGCCCTAGAACAGGAGACTACGTGTCACCAACATCATTTTGTGTTTGAAAGCAGCTGCAATATGCATGTGTTGAATAATAAACTTCTTGTCATGAATGCTTCCTATTTATCTGGACTTACTTAACAAAGTGCCAATGACAGTATTAGCCAGATATGCAGATACAGAACTGTTCCAGTGTCCAACTTGGTATTTGCAGAGTCAACACGAAGAACTAAAGAAACAGCATGCTGACCTTGAGGAAGATCACCGAAAACAAGGAGAAGAGTTTAGCAGAACATTCAGTGATCACAAGGAGCGATACTTACAACTGCAGCAGGAAAAAGAGCAGGAGATCTCTAAGCTGAAGGGTATGTGCAACTTGTATCTGGGTGCCCATATTAACATGTGTATTTGGCATTGTGTTTTGTGTGATGTGAGACAGAAAGGCGTTGTCTCCATTCCCGCTAACAGGTCATTCATATATCTTATCCCTCCTCATAAGTTACATTTTCTTGATGATTTTCTGCGGCCTCTTTCTGAATTCGTATGTGTGCTTCATGTTTCTGTCTAGATTACAAAAATAGTACGAAACACAGCACTTAAAAGCCCATCAAATGTCAGAGGATGTTTTATCCAATCTTTTGCTTTTAGTTCTAAGACTTGTATAAACCTGGAAAAATAGATTTGCCTCTTTGCCTTTCATTTACAAAAAAAGGATAGTCTAAGAATATTTGTCACTTCTATCAGAGATTTGTGACTGTTTATGAAGTGACTTTGCATACATTTTAGACCTCATTTTCTCACATGCATCAGCTTCTCTGAAATATGTTGCACCTGTATACTTGGATAATGAAGTATTCATTTTTTACTCTTGGCATCCAGTTTCCTATTAGAGATTCTTTGCAGTTTGCAGGCCTTTCAAATCACAGACTGGTTTGGGTGGGAAAGGACCTTAAAGCCCTGCCAGTGTCACCCCCTGCCCCGGGCAGGGCCCCCTTCCCCCAGCCCAGGGGGCTCCCAGCCCCGTCCAACCTGGCCTTGAACCCTTCCAGGGAGGGGGCAGCCACAGCTGCTCTGGGCACCCTGGGCCAGCGCCTCACCCCCTGCACAGGGAAGAATTTCTGCCTTAGATTTCATCTAAATCTGCCCTCTGACAGTTTAAAACCATCACCCCTCATCCTCTCCCCATCCCCTGACCCAGAGTCCCTCCCCACCTCTCCTGCCCCCCCTTTAAGCCCTGGGAGGCCGCTCGAAGGGCTCCCCGGAGCCTTCTCTTCTCCAGGCTGAACCCCCCCAACTCTCTCAGCCCGGCCCCCCAGGGGAGCTGCTCCAGCTCCTCATCATCCTTCAATCACAATCACAATCTTCATCCTCATCACAATTGCTTAGAGCAAAAGGAGGAGGCTCTCCCCATCAAGGGCCTTCAGCCGCTTTTTGCCATGTGCCACTAACCCATGAGTTAGTTTTGGAGCTGTCTGCAGTTTTGTCTGCACAGTATTTTGCAGGCAGAGGCTGTGTTTATTAGTTCTGCCTTGGCACCACACCAGTGAAGTCATACAGCTAGCTCTTGGACCGAGCTGGATTGCAGCCTAGCAGCTTGGAGTGTGGGAAGAGCTTGCCTGTGTCTGCTTGCAATATTCCACATCGACATAATGTAAGAAGTGGGAAGAGAAGCCCCCTTTCCCTTGTCCCAGAATGTACAGCTTTTTAAGTATGCTGGCCATCTGGGCACCTCTTCCAAAAGAATAGCTTAGTCCTGCGACATGAAATTCTCACTCACCAGATGTGATGTGGAGGAAGAGAGGAGGGTGGCTTCCGCTCTGCCTTTTAAAGATTCACATTACCATAATGAATTTTGCCGACTGCAGTCCCCAACATGAACAGTGACACATAATTCCAGTTGCAGACTGGATGTGCTAATGTGCCGTTTAACCAAATTTTACAATTGTCTGCTTGCAAATGTAAAACTTTTTATAGGGCTGGGGAGAGATAGAATGTAAACAAACCATACAATTACTCTAATCCGTTTTTACTGTAGCAATTGTGTAGGATTTTATGTAGTTTGTGTTACAGCCTTAATTTTGGTGCTTAATCTAATATCATAAATCTGACCGAGTTTAAATTCTGTATGTCATTTCTTCTAAACAGAATCCCTGTATAACTTACGGGAGGAGAACAGACAGTTGAGAAAAGCTCACCAAGACATTCACACGCAGCTACAAGATGTCAAGGTAGGCTTTGGTCTGAGGAGAACTTTCAAGACCATTAGGGAAGATGAAAATGCTCCCAATTTTTAACGAGCTAGAAATGGGCTACGCTAGAGACATGTAGTTTCTGTTTTGTGGTAGAAAGGAGAGGAATATGGCTGAACTGTGTTTCTTGCCTTTTGCCACCTGCAACTTAGTTACATGCTCATTTTTTTTTTTAAGAAAAAAAAAAAAAAGGGAAGAGAAATATTGAGTGTAGAAATTGGAACTGGAAATTTTATTTTTGCAAGTTAAGAACTGTGTTTTGGCAAACTAAGTTTGCTGAAATTACTGTTTTCCAGTTCTATTTTTTTTTTTTTAAATGTTCATCAACATCTACTCCAACTTTTTATTTTAGTTATGCAAAGCCTGGCCTCCAAATTTTCTTTCCTGGTGTGCTCGCTTTCTCTGTCTGTTTAATATGCATTCCATGTTAAATAAATAAACACTGTCATTCCAACTCAGGATTTTCTTTTTGAAATAAATTGAATTATCTTCCCAATTCAAAATCCCCCAGGCTGCCTAATTTACTTTTAGAATGAACTTTCTGTGAAACGCCGTGTTCTTCTTTTTGTGTAGCAACAGCATAAGAACTTGCTCTCCCAACACAACCAGCTTGTAGTGACATTGGAAGACCACAAGAGTGCACTAGCTGCTGCACAGGTCAGAAAGGAAAGCAGCTTCTACTAGCTCTAACCTTCCTGAAACTTGTTTCTCCTAGTTCAGCTGACTGTAATGTTATGCATGTAGCCTTTTGCATGGGGACTTTGCCGTTAGCACCACGCTGCACACTGCAGGGAAATGCATGAGTTAAAGGGTTGCTCTTAAGAAGAAGCTGCCACAAATCATAGGGCTGTTGGAAAACAAAAAGCTGTATTCTAGGCGCAAGAATGCATGTATTCCTGATAAGAAGAGTATCTCTGCTTCCATGAGAGCTGTCAAATACCTTTCTTTCTCTGTCTTCTCTGATAAAACTTCTGTTAGTTGAACATCTCACACTGACACATTCACATGTTTCACTTATAAGGACCTGGATGCTGCTATACTATAAAGTCTCTTTTTGTGTATCACTGGAAGGTTTATAACACTGTATACATTGGTGCAACAGAGGTAGAGGATATATGGAAGAATGTAAACTGCAGGTGGAACTCAAATTAGTTAAAAAGAAGCAGCAGCATTACCTTGCTTAAATGTCATTTTCAAGTGAACTACCTGTGAAGCGCAAACTTTGCTAGACTATTGCAGATGCAGTCAGCTGTGGCAGTACAAGCTGTGCAGGCCACAGGGAATCTGAAAGTGGGAGTAATGTTGGAGCAGAGGAAGACTCTTGGTGAAAGATCAGAGGGAAAGGCAATGAGGCAGTGTGAAGTTATTTTTATTCCTGACTAATTTCCTTCATTTAAGTATCTTCCCGGTCCACAAAATCATTAGCAGTATTAAAAGCATTGGATCTTTATTTTTTTCTTCCCCCCAGTTTTGCTTGTTATGCACATCAATATGTGTAGATACTAAAAAAATAGGGAAAGACCAGGAAAGTCTTATATGAAGAATCTTAATTTCCAGTACTAAAATATCCTGGCAGCCAATTTTAAGCTCTTCTCCCACTGGCCCCGTTAACTACTTAGTATGTATTTGCTAACATCTGAAATTCCACAAGGGCAGATGCTGGGTCTGATTTAAGGTTCACCAAATCCAAAGGGAAGCTCCATATACTTCTGGCTTTGATTCAGTTCTTTAATTAGAAAACCTGTGTCACACAAAGCCTTTCTATCTGCCATCAGAATGTGGCATTTATCATGGAGAACCTTTCCTTCAAGAGAAGGGTCTTGCACATTCTCTCAGAACAGAAGGTATTTAGCACAGTTGTGTAGTTTCTCCCACAAACCAGCTGCAGCAAGTTCACAAGGGATTATTGCTTAGAAACACAGCTCAATAAATGACCCCACTATTTCTAAGTGTATTCTAGACATTAAATATCAGTAGTCGATACTGCGCTAATGAATTTGTGACCTGAATCTTTAAGGCATTGTAATCTTTGTACTTTTCCATAGCTCAAACAGCGAGACAGATTCATTATATATTTTTATAAACCCTGTCTTTCTGCCAGTATTAATACCTTTTAAGCTGTGGCCTTGAATCACAATGTTCAGCTTAGTGACTCACGCAGCGGAATGGAGTACTTGAATTCTGATCTGGACATGCACTTTTTAAATATCCCAGTATATTAGTCTGTCTGCATGGTCAGTGAGGGGAAAAAAAATCGGACACCTTCATATAAATCTTACATCAAGTAAATACTATTTTTTCCTCTAAAATTTCTTATTGGACTCTCCAGCAGTTAATCGGGAAGCAGAAATATCCCTCCGGAATGACAAGAGTAATTACTGTGCGTTCCGCTTTGCTTTTAGGCCCGTCTGTTTTAATGGATGCCTTAGCCTTTTGAAGATGCTTCGAGGTGCGTCTAGCTTCGGAGCTGTTGCTCACTGCATCATGTCAATCTGTAGCACTGTGGATATTGTTTTGTATGAGTACTATGCATTGTGCATCGTGCCTGTCTGCTGTACTACCGATTGCTGTGATACTACGTAACACACACAGTCACCAAGTGGCAGCTGTGGCCGGTTTTTAACCTGCATTTTAAAAAAGGATTATGAAATGCACCTCTGACTTCAAAAAGGGCAGTAAGCACACCCACCACCTCCACTGGAGCAACAGGAAAACCCTCTCGTGGAGCACCACCTTTTGTATATGCAGCTGGTCAGCTTTTATAAATCCTGTCCATCTCAAAAATTTTACTTTACGAGATAATCTTTCTTGTACATCTGCTGTCTAGACAGGGACTGGTGCACCCAACCAGTCTGGATTCTCATATTGGACTTTAAAGTGTTTTGAAAGCATCCTGATCTTCTACAGAGTTAAACAGCAAATCAAATTACAACATAGTACTGTTGCATTTCAGGAAGTCTTTAGAAATTTACATTTTTTTCCTCTTCTTTTTTCTTCTTGGTTTTTTCTTTTTTATACCTTGCTCTTCATCAGTGGTATACTATGACTTTCGTTGCCTCAGTTCTGTGTGTTGGCTGTTGTCTTGTGTAACACCTGTCTAAATGTTGAGGATTTGGCATTTTCATGACATGTATATATACTTTAAAACTACTGTTTCTGAAAGAACTGCACTTCTTTCTACCAGTAAAGGAGAAGTTGTGGTGCTGTCTATTTCCCTTGCTTTGGCCTGCCAGGAAAACTGCATCATCCCCTTCTGACAATTCTCCTGCTTGGCATGAAGAAAACAAATCTTTGTCCCACAGAGATTTTTCTAATATATTTTGTATGCATGTGCACTTTGGCTGAAAAGATCATCATGAATCAGTTTTTTTCTAGCGTGTGGAAACAACCAATTTTAAAGCTCCTGTCCTTTCCCCTCCCTGGTATTTGCTCTAATGTGATTATCGAGTCTTTCTACCTTGTGTCTTGCCAGCAAGTTTACTCCAAGGTGACTACGTTTTATTAAGAAATTGATTTGGACATTAACGTGTTGACTTTAGTCCCAGGTGGAGGAATACAAACAGTTGAAGGACACGCTCAACAAAATGCCAAGTTTCCGACAGCCCGAGAAGCTAGAACGACCAAACGAGCAACGCGAGGTGCGAGCGCCATCTCCCCGCAGCGACCCCCCGGTGCAGCACCACGCTGAGGCTGAAGAGCACAAGGAGGTATAAAGCACTGACTGGCTACACACGCTGCAGGAAATGGCTCTTTTTCAGCAAAATACTAAGCTGCTATGTGCTTAACTTCCATTAGAAGCGTACTTCATTGTACGCGTTTGTCAGTTCTTGAGTAAAGTAGTAAGAAACAGTTTAAGCTTCCTGAGTAGTAGAAAAATAACGTTTGTGACGACCTTTTGTCACAGGACTGTAAATGCACTTAAAACTGGTTTATGCAAGCTGTTTTAAGAAGTTGCGAAAAATCTTAATTTCTTCAATACTAAGCAGTCTCAAGTTTTAAATATGTCATGTTACAGAAAAGCTTTAACAAGTTCTGAAGAAAATTGTCTCTTCGGGTATTTTATAAAGTTTCAGTGGCATGCTGAAGACAGTCTATTTAAAAATGGCATGCTATCCGATCCTCAAAAAAGAAAAAAAAGCAAAGTTGTGGTTAAAGTTTAGAAGTTACAATATCAGTTGTGGCTTTGTTTTACAAAGTTCTTGGCTAGCAGAACCTCCAGGAAATGAAGATAAAAAGCTTCCTTTGTAGATACAAAACTGTGTTTGTAATTGTAATTGTTCCACTTCAGATAAAAGGAGGCCTAAGCTACTTTATGATGCAATTATACAACACCTTGCGTAGCTGTGCAGAGCCAAGAACCGGGTTTTGATGCGGTTTGCCAGGAGGGGTAGCTTGTTCCAAAGCAGCCATTTGGCTCTCCTGACTGCAGCTTCGCTACTGCAGGCTGGAATAAAGGCATCCATCTCTGGTCCTTGGCTCTCTTGAAAATATGAAATCTGTAATATCTTGTGCACACATACTCTCGTGTCTGTTTTGCAGAATGAGAAGCCAAAAGAGAGAGAAGAAATAAACGAGCAGGAAAAAGAAGACAGAGCTGAGCTTTTTCATCTGCAAAGAAGAGCTAATGAGGGCCAGCGTGCCAAAGAACTAAATATTCAGGAGCAACAAGAAGCTGGAGAGGACGACGAGCAACGTGTTGATCAAGTTGAAGAGGAACGCAAAAAAGAACTTGAAGAGGAAGAAATGGAGCAGGCAGGTCAGCCTGAGCGCTTAGAGGAGGAACAGGATCAAGTACCAGAAGAACACGAATGGAAAAAACAGGAACAGAAAGAAGAAGAAACCAACATGTTGGGCGATCATCTTCATTCAGAGGTACGGAGCTCTTTTCTGTGAAGAGATTAGATCTGGTGTTTAAATGGAGGCATCTCTTACCGTTTGCGGCCCTGTATTGCACTCGCCTGTTTCTAGGTAAAAATCAGTGTCACATTTATAGAAAATTTGGGATTCAAAGCACTTGGATGCATAGGATTCAGGCTCAACTTCAGCACATGCCTACTGCAGTGCTTGCCAAATGCAGCTTAATGAACATTAATTCTGCTGATAAAAAGCAACAGATGGAAAGAAAGAGCAGTCAGGTCGAATCCCATCTCCTGCTTTAGATTTGAGGCCCGTGGTAGCTGACGGGAAGAAGCTAGAATGAGACTTATCTTCAGAACTTTGATGGAGAGCTGTCCTGACTTACTAATTTGATGCATCTCAGCAAATTGCAGTGTGTTTCCTTGTCAGATAACCTGCCTTCTGTAAACGCATTTCCATCTAAATGTTTGCTGTCGTTTGACGGGAAATTTTAACTGCAAGATGAACGTGACTGAAATAGCCAGGGGAAATCAGTGTGAAGCAATGGCAAGTCTTGCTCTGTGCAGCTCTAAATAAAACCAGCAAATCCTGGATTTGCATTCTAGATCGGATCTCCAGTGGAAAATATATTTTACTGATCTCACGTTAGGCTTTGTAAACACTTGCTTTCCTAGCAGATTAACTGTAGAACTCCAGGGTGCTGAGAAGACGTTCTTGGAGAGGTGCGGTGGATTAGAACAGCAGCAGTAGGTTAAGATATGAAACTGGAGTTAAAGTTAATGCTGACTGTACAAAATGTGCAGTCTCTCACTTAAGGCTCAAAGCAACCCCTACTGAAATTACCAGTTAAAGCAATGGAAGCATATTTGCTGTCTTAATCGGCCATCAAAACTTCTTTTACTGACAATATGTTGGGGGGGGGGGGGGGGGAGTGTTATTATTATTGATGTGCAAGAAAAGCATGGCTTCCCCCAGCCCATTATCTCTTCTTCCTTCCCCATGTCCTCCACAAACACCCCAACACTTCCAGTCCGTGTTCAAAGAAATGATTAAGCTCTAAGCAGAGACGAGAAAACTTAAAATAACTTTGCTGTAGTTCTGCCTGTGGCATGTAGCATCTGCATTATTTTCCCTCTTGTCACAGGTTTCTGCATGCTCGTTTCTGATCATGGAAATCATGATTAATCTATGACTAACACATTTCTTTGACAGATAACGTCCACAATAGCTGTAACAAAAGGGCTGAAGCCAGCTTACCAACAACAGCTAGAGCAGCAGCACCTTGCAGCCCAAAGAGCAGAGGAAGCCAATCAGCTACGAGAACATCAGGAATCACTACACCAGCAAAGACTGCGAGGACAGCTATTACGGCAGCAACAGCTTCAAGAAAAAGAGCTTCAGCTGCAGAAACAGGCAGAACAAGGAGAAAAACTCTATAAAAACCGGCTAAGGTTAAATTCTTTTACATGAGTTTGTCACGGTCTGTGCCCTAGGTTTTATGGCTTCCACCATGTCACCTTTGAGAAGAGTTCTAGACTGCCCAGAAACTAAATTGTGAGCTTCATCTCCGTCTTTCCAAGGCTAAATTTGGCTGCTATTTTGAGGGTTTTTTTCCTTTTGTTTTTTTCCCTTTTGCTATGGAAGCCTTGGAAGTCTGGAGTAATGAGTGCACGTTGCCATGCACATCTTGGGGAGAGGTTAGGGGCTGCTGGCATAACAACGCCCCTTGCCTTAAAACTTGCTTTAAATTAGTAATTATGTTCCACTAGGCAGCAATTATGATCTTGTATACTGGGGGGCTCTGGTATCAGATATTCATTAAGTACCAAAGCTAAAGTTCCTCTTAAATGTGAGATGCTGTTTTTAAGTAATTCCACGAGGACTTTCTGAACAAGAGTGACTAGCATTATTTGCATTGTAGAGACAAAGTCATGATTTCAGGAGAAACCAACACCCTGTTAGTGTTGTGAAGTTATTGCAAATGCAGTTATATTCATGATATTGTAGCTTCTACATGCCTTCCCCCTCCCACTCCCCCTTCATATTTCCTTATGCATCTGCTTAGTTTAAAATTGTTAGTGACAATTTTCTGTCTTTTGGAATCTTAAGCCCATTGAATTTTCTTTGCTGAAACTTTGAAATACTAGTTATTATCTTGACTCGTGCTCTAAAAGGATTTTGGTATGAGTGCACCTTTCATAAATTGGTGGTCAAAATATTCAGTCCTGCAAGAGCAGCCACACAAGTAAACCCCTTTCAAGACAAAAGTTAAAAGTGCTTATTCAACAAAATAACTGATCCATGTAGCCTGTCTTTTAGACTCCAAGAGGTTCTTTGCTTCCAGTTCTCATACTATTTGTGCTTTGATTATAGAATATGCTAGCTTAGGAGTTTGGAAAATACAGTGCAGATCCCGTTGATAAATAGAGAAATACAGAAGTCAGTAGAGTAGGACAAGAAAGTCCATAAAGTATATCTTCTTCCAGGAAAGGTGGTGTGAAAAATTATTAGGTAGTAGAAAGCTAAACTGGAACCCATTCTGGCAGGAACTGGGAGAGGCAGAGATGCAGTAGGATAGTTGGTTTATTAAAGCAAAAGTACACTTTTTTGAAACTGAAATGACATTTTTGCATTTAATTTTCTCAGCCAACAGGCTCATTATGATAACATGGACCATGATATCGTACAAGGGGAAGAGGAGCAAGGTGTTGAGGAAGGAGGTAAGAGAAAATGTGTGTCCCTACCATGTTCACAGGTGCCCTGTGTACTGCCTTTCATGTGAGATTTTAATATTCATTTCATATTCAGTCTAGATTCAAGTGAAATACGAACTTGCAATTTAAAACCAGAAGCTCAGATAACACTGGCTGAACTGACTGAGTGAAATACAGGCGTTACTAAGGATCATATCCCCATTCCTGAAAGGAAAAGGGTCCTTTTGATTGAGCTACTAAGATAGGGCTTTGTGGATCTTGGTTACATTCCTGGCTCTGCCTTTGATTTTGTCTGATCTCTTCAAATTATATAATCTCTCAGTGTCGGTTTCCTACTAGCAGTAAAACAATTCTGTTAGCATTATATGTTTGAGTAAGCTCTTTAGGTAAAGGCTACCTCCTGCAAAAAGCACGTGTGGAAGCTAGTAGAAAGGAGACTCTTAAAGGCTAACTAGAAACTTCTGTAATACAATAACAATATAAAAAATTTGTCAGCTTATGAACGTGACAACCAGCACCAGGATGAAGGTGAAGAGGATGATCAAAATAATGCAAATGAACAGCAAGAACCGGAACATCAAGTAGAAAATCAGCAGGCTGATGAATCAGTGAGTATGAATTAAGATGCTATGGATTGCAATCGTTGCTGAAGTGAAAACCCAGAAGTCTCATCTAGCATAATTGCGCATTACAGAAATAAGATGAACCAGAGGTCTGCTAGGAAGACAAGTTTGACAGTTTAAAACTACATCTATTTAAAGTTGTCCTTACTGACTTGGGAAGAAATCAAAAAAAGCTTCCTTGTTGGAAGCAAGTTGCTTTTCTACGTTCCTTTGATCTGTGCTTTATCAGGTGGAATAAAGGATTTGGACTTAGCTGGGACCTGAACGGGTAAACTTGGATTCAAAAAATAACAGGAGTAACTCATTGGATGTCAGTCAGAAAGAGTGGTGATGGCGTTTTCCATGCTGTCAGTAGTTAAGAGGGTAAGAGCCAACTCAATAGCCACTGAAACCAGCTGTCGTCAGTACAGACGTGTGAGATCTTGAAAGAGGACATACCTCAGCACTGGACACAGCCGCGGTACCGACTGCGCAGAGAGCTGGATGCAGGAGAGTCAGTCGCCTTCCACAAGGTTCCATCTCACTTGGTGGTGTGCAACATTGAACCTGTCAGCTTTACTCCCCTCCCCCTCATCAAATTAAGTTGGATAGTAAATATTTCTAAAGGATCTTTAACTTGTCAGCTCTAAAGATACCAGAAATGCTTTTACTGAACCATAAGCAGCAGGAAAATGCTCGTTTTCTGAATGGCAAAAGTATGATGAAAAGTGAGTGTTGTTTCCTTTTGCTTTCTTATGGACATAGACAAGGTCAGTGTTGCAGGACAGGCTGGTACTGAAAGATCACATGAGCTCTTTTGAGCCACAGGCATGTAAACCCTTACCTTTTTCTACCTGGTCTTATCAGGCGCTGTCAGTTGTTAGATAGTCAGCAAACAAAAGGAGTTCAACAGCCCATGTGAAATAAGTCACCTCGTTCAATGCGGTTGTTAGCAGACAGATACCCCTCCTGCAGGACTCTGGGTTCAGTGCTGAAGTGCTTTTTCTTTCAGGAGCTGGCTGGGCTTTGGGCTAGTGACCCCTGATGCCTGGAGAGGGATTCCAGCTGGTTTCAGTGGGTACGGAGTTGGCTCTAACGCAGCTCGCGCTAGGGTGGCTTTCAGGTGAAATGGAATTTGACTGTAAAAGTACATATTTAACATTCCCTTCTGAAAATTACAGAAGGCAGCCATGGAAGATGTGAATCCTGCTGATGACCCCAACAATCAGGGAGAAGATGAATTTGAGGAAGCTGAGCAAGAGAGAGAAGAAAATCTACCGGATGAAAATGAAAAGCAGAAGCAAACCAGTCAGAAACAAGGACATCCAGGAGTGGAAGAGCACCTCGTGGTCAGTAAAGGGAGAGGAGGATCTCTAAGTCCTCTTTAAGGACAGTGTAGCCCAGCTTGGTGAGAGAACACTGATTTTTAAAGATCTCTTTTAAGCCACGTATGGCACGTGCAGGCAAAAGTGCGGAATCGCTCCCAGTGCTACACTGGTGTGTCTGTCATCACTGGCTCTGCTCCGTGAGGTTCTGTAGTCTCGGGCCCCGTATTTACTGTCACACACGTGGCCCTGGAAGAACACCCATCCTTACAAGCTTCATGGCTGCACAGAACCCTTCTGCACCGCTTCCAGCGCTCTGGGAGCAGTGGTGCCACTTGCCTTCCACAGCCATTCCAGTGAGCGCGGCGCGTTTCAGCCGGGTTCAAAGTGGGAACTCCTCTAGGCAGAGAGGATCTGTATTTTTATGGCACTGGTCTTTGATAGTGTGAATATTTCATTGTCTTCCTGCTTAGGTATGGCAAGTCTTGCTTTATTCTGTGAACTGATTTTTATTATAATCATTCTGCTGTCTGTTTTTTAATTTAGGGCAGTTCTAAATCACGTAGCTGGGCTATTATTAATGCTAATGAAGTATAATTCCTTATGCTATTTCTGTTACTTCAGCTTTACATAAAGTTTTAGTTCCAGAACAAGAAGCTTTAACCTTCAGTCTTCTAAAGTTAGTAGGCAAGCACAGAGAACTGAATTTTCACATGCTCTTTCTGCAGATGGCAGGAAATCCTGACCAGCAGGAAGATAATGTGGATGAACAATACCAGGAAGAGGGAGAAGAGGAGGTAAGAAAACAGACAGAAGGCGTGTGTGGGCTCAGGTAGTGCAGCACACCTCCATTAACATTCAGCGTTGGCGTCTGTCACAACTGCAGGATGAACCCAAATCACGTGGGCTTTGTGAAACCAAGGAAGGCTTTGCCATTGCTCTGCTGTCCACTTCTGGACACTGTTTTGTGCTACTCGTGCTTATACGCTGCAATCCATTAGTCTTCTGTGCAATAATTGGAAAGTTAAGCCATTCACGATGCAAGAAAAAAATTCCTGAAAACCTCATTAACTTTGACTCTAATCACACACCTTTGTTGTGAGCAAACTGCTGCCTTGGCAAGCTACTTCTTCTTTAGCTCTGATTTATCTGTGCTCCTCCTAGGCGATCCAAGTTATGCAAGCCCCTGCTATTTGTGGAGTCAACCAGTCAGGGAGCTGTTAGCACAGTGCTTTGAACTGGAGGAGAAAGGGAGGGGAAGGGACTTTCTCCCTCCTATGTAGAATGGTGGGCTTCTCACGCATGTGCTGGCATAAGCTGCCCTGCAGTTCTTCAATACACACCTAATCGATCGCTGTTTTCTACTTCATACCTAATGAATTACAAAAAGCAATAGAAATGGCTACTTATTATTCTCTTATGGGGGAACACTTTGTCTACATTAGCTGGTTATGCACTTAGAATTTGCTAGTTTGAAATAAGGTTATTTAAATCAAACTGGGTCATTAGGAACTGGGAACAGCTGGCCTCTGGCAACTACTCTTTGGCTCACAGGAACTGTTACTGGTGGTGTTGGGAAGGCTGGTGCTGGGCAGGAGAGTGGGGTGGCAGCTGCTGGAGGGAGGGAAAGCAGCAGTCTCATCCCTGCTCTTTGGGACAGGGGTGGGTGGCAAATGCTTCCCAGACAGGTGAAACAGCTTTTTTTTTTTTTTTTTTTTTTTGCCGTGGGAGAGCTGTACAGCCTTACGGGAGCATCTTGCCCAGCTTGCAGGATGCCATTTGGAGCAGATATCCCTAACAGCAGTATCCAAAAGATAAACCCAGTTTACTTCAAAAAGCACAACTCCTTCAGGTTTGCACCTGACCACAAAGGGACGTGGAAGTGAGGGAGAGTGCTGACAGAAAGAAGTGATAGATCAAGATCTGAACATCTGGAAAACAGATTCAGCATCGCCTCCTCTCTCCAAGGATAGAGTTGGAAGAGATTATTCTTTGCTGCCAATCCCCCCTTGCTCTTTTGTGGTTTTTCAGGAGCAGTTGGCAGAAGGATCACTCAGCTGCTGGGAAAGCATGGCCAAAGTTACCATTAAATACCTACATTGCATCTGGGAACTGAAATAGTTCTGGGAATCCTCAATGGGTGGAAGTGTCGGTAATGACTCTGCACGGCCTCATGACACTTACCGTGAAGGACGAGGAGAAAATACTGTATATATATAAAGTTAAAACATGGAATGGAAATCCAAATGTGTTAGCTGAGGAGAGGATCTGTGAAAACTGTAGTTAAAAGTTAAATATGCTCTCAGAAGAAGTGAGTTTCTTGATTGTTAGGTGGTTGCTTTTTCCCTTCTTTAACCTCTCCATGACCCCTCCTCCCTTTCTTTGGAGTCTTTATTCTGTAAAAGCGTAGCTGTGAAGACGTGTACATTTATACCACAGGCTAATTTTTTAAAAGGAAATGGAAATATACAGAACATCTCTTTGCTTTGTAGATCCAGGAAGATTTGACTGAAGAGAAGAAACGAGAACTGGAACGCAATGCTGAAGAGCCATATGGTGAAAATGAGGAAAATGTAAGTACTCTGCAAACCCACAAACTCAGTGACACGATTAAACACTTAAAGTAACTGTGATCATGTCACAGTGACATTATATAATAATTGCCGTAGCTTGCTTTAGATGGTAGACCTTCAAATTTCATTCTGTCCCAACATCCTTTTGCTCGTTTTCCCACCCCCACATCCATTCTTGCTGCCTGGAGGCCGTTGAAAATCTTTTCCTGTTTCTGTCCATCAGCTCTAACAACTCCTGCTGACAGTCATTTCTCCTTTTCCTTAACTTCATCTCGTTGCCCTAAAATAAGCTGTAAGGAAACTGACAGTTGTATCGATTCTGGTTTTTTCTTTAATTTCTACTTTTTCCCCCCCCTCCCACTCAGGCAGATGAAAAGAATAACGGAGGGGCAGATCAAGAGCAAGAAATGCAAGAAGAGAACAACCAGAAAGAAGTTCATGAAGAAAATTATGAGGAGGAAGAGGAGGAGGAAGAGGAAGGCAGAGCTGTTGCAGCAAAAACTCGTAGACGAGGGGAGATGTAGTCCTCTTTTCTTTTTTTCAGCACACAAATTCCTGGTTTGTTTCTTTTTTAAACAAAAAAAAACAAGCAACTTTTTTAGGATATTTAATTTCCAAAAAAAAGTTTGTGTTTTACCCTTTTTACTTTTCTATTAGATGCTCTCATATGTTTATATGAATACGGTATTTTGATACTCTAGATTAGAATTTCTTTTCTATTAAAGCTGTACATAAACAGACATCATATAGGTTTAATTTTTTTGTAGTTCTGGGCATGTTTTATAAAGGCCATTTTGGAATACACTTTCACCTTGTCCAGGTCTGACAGATGCTTGGTCTAACTTCAGATCCGTCTGAGGGAACAGATCTAGTGCCTAAACCCAGCTGCCATTAGTCCCTCCAACTCTCACTGTCTTCCTCGACACAACTTCTGTGACTCAGGGCTGGCCCCCTGCCTGCCCAAGGCAGGATCCGCAGTGCTCGTAGAGGCCCCGGGGTAGTTTCATTCACTATAATCTCATGAGATTTTTCAAATCCTTGAAGATAAGCACACGCCTAGCTCTTTGCAGGACCAGGCCTTTTATAGGTGCAGAACAGTTAGAAAATATGCAAGTTCTACAAGCCTTCAAAACAGAGCCAGGTTAACAGCTGTTAATTTTGGCAGCTGTTTATATACTGTTAAATTATGCATTTCTTTTAACGAGCAGACCTAGGTACTTCAATTACATGCACTACATAGCAGGTAATGCCAGTGGTGGTATGCTGAGGTGAGATGGGAGCTGGAAACCAATTTAGACTTGAAGATCCATTTTGCCAAATCAAAACACTACAGCTGTCACATGCACGAAGGTTTACAGAAAGAACAATGTTGTTGTCCTAGTTAATAATATAGAAAATATTTGACGAGAAAAATATAATTGCATTAGTGTGACATGCTTTCTGGAGACTGTAGAGAAGGTTAAGGTACCTTACCTGAGTCGACATGATCGGTGCAAGACGTTGAACTAAGGCCTTTACCTTCTTTGACTTATTTATTTTAAGTCTATGCTGGAAGGATTTGTGTCCTCTAGTGTGAAAAATCAGACTAGAGCCAAATCCCACAGAAGTTTTCTTTTGAACAGCAAACATCTCTAGTGCTGCATGCCGAAATGTCAGGGTGGGGGGGGAACACCACAAAAATTGTGCCTTGGTAGGGTACTAGTAACGTAATCACAGTGCATGAATATATACAATATTTGTATTGGTACAGACCCTAGTTATTTAATATATGTTAAAAGGAGAAGGGGAATCTGGATTTCCCAGGCTATGCCCCATTGCTGGAAATGAGGCACACAGGAGCTCCCCATGAAAGTCTGTGTTAATATATAAAAAGGAGGGGGGGTTGGGGATTTTTGCCATTTTAATAATGACGCATAGCAATGTTCTTAGTTGAGCTTTTTATATGAATGTAATTTAATTCATTTTTCTACTAACTCGATTATATTATGTTTTATAGTCAGTTTCCATTCTTTGCAATTTTCCTAAATGTCCCAGACACAGTGCTTATGTTTCATAGGAATATTTTTGTCAGTGAGTATTTTGGGTTTTCTAGTTATCATGAATCAGATTTACCTTATGTATAAAAAAAGTTTACATGATACTGTAAAATGTATAATATGTACATAATCTTCAGAATACAATTATTTTGGTAAATTGGCCTGTATTTTTAATGTCACAGTTGCAGTATTTAATTATTTGAGGCATAATAAAACTTGACTGCAGTCAATAAACTAGAATACAGTTACTGATCTTTCACACGTGGGATGGTTTGTTGCAGTTTTCCTAATGCTGCGTGTTCATCCTCCGTTTTAAGAGTACGGTAGCGACTGGCAGAGGGAGGGAGGGAGGAGCTGGGGTGGCACCGTCAGGGAAGCGAAGCAGGTTTAGGGCCACCATTCCCCCAGCGGCAGTTTTAGCTTTCTGCAGACTTCAATCATCATTAAACGCTGCCTTAACTCACTGCACCCCAGGCCCTTCTCCAGCTGGAGCACCTCCGAGCCTTTGGTTAACCAAGGTGGGTCTGTGAAAGAGGAGGAGGAGGAGGAGGGAGAGCCCCAGCCCTTTTCTGCCCGAGCTTCTCCCACCACCCCGACCAGCTGTGCAGAAGCCGTCGCCGCTGCCCGCCCCGGCCCAACGCTGGAGGTACAGGCACGTACCAGAACGCACGGGGTGCTGCCTTTTCCATCTCTCACACTTCCACCCAGCTTAAACCCTTCAGGTATTTCTGTTAAGGGAGTGCAGCGGTGCCTGTGGAGAACACGGACTGTCTTCTGCCGCTGACAGGGCAGAAAAAGCCCCTTCCCAAGTCATCTGCAGGTGCAGGCTCGCTACCAGCACGGCATCTTTGCACCAAAAATGAGCTGCTGCTGCTTCTCTCCGATTTCTGAAGCGAGGAGCTGGCTACAGGTGAAGCTACACAGGTGCTGGTGTGTTCTGCTGCTCATGGGCCCCGGCGTCCCCAGGCCCCCCGGGGCACGGAGCGTGTTCACCAGCCAGCTCTGGTGTTACCCTTTTTGCTGGCAGGCTGCGGGGCTTCGCTTGGAGAACTTGTGGCTCCAGCAAGAGGCCAGAGAGACAACAAAACTCTGCCCGGAATGAGAAGCTGCAGAATAAGGGCTCCTATTGTGTGCTGTGCTAAGCCAGTGTTCGCAGCAGATGCAATATTTACTTCAGCAAGCACAACAAGTTCACGGCTACTGTGAATAGGCCAAGAAAGTCTTAATGAAAGCCCGTTCTGTCCTTAATCAAGGGCCTATTCACTTCAGACAAGAGTTACTTGACTGAAGACCAATTTTCTGAGTAAGGCTTCGGGCTTGGCTGACAATGGCCGTGTGTAATCTCCGCAGGCCGCCTCAGCCGCCGCTCTCGCAGTGCCTGGTGGGGCTTTCCCACGAGCCCCTGGCCAAGGCTGCTCCCTGCCAGCATCTCAGAGCTTGGGTTGGCACAGCTCGACACGCAATTCCTCGCTTCTTCCAATGGTTTGTTTTTTTTTTTTTTTTTTTTTTTGCAAAGGCAAAGGGCAAACCACACAAAACCTTGCACAATGGCCTGCTCTGTCGCTGCTCACCCTACAATTATTCCGACCTCTTCACCTGACAAACGTCCCTTAGGGCCAGACCCTGCAGTCCCATTTGGCAGATGGTGGGAAGGGGGACCCTCATGGCAGGTCCTCATTGATATAGGATGCCTTCTGGGGTACAGGGAATGCCGAATGCTTTGCTAAATCAATGAATTGATGTGTTTATGGGGCCTAAAAGTAAACTGGAGATGGCCCACAGCTCTGGGTGTACAGAGTGAATGGCAGAGGGAAATGCTCCATCTCAGTTTTACTGCTCCCAGCGTGATGCTGTGGCAAAGAGGAGTAAGGAGAGTCCCACATCACCAGACTGGAAGTAAGAATTCAGAGGGAAAAGTTACATCACTTCTGGATTTGGCAGCAGCTGGACAGCGATTGGCGTACTGGGAGCAGGTCTAGAATCCACTCATCGAAATATTGGAGACCGTTCGGGGAGCAGGGTGAGAGTGATGGGAAAACTCAGCTTATAGAAGGAAATTTCATGTCACAATCGGCTCAGGAAAGAAATGTTGGGGCGACTTGATTGTGGGCTAGGGGGACCCAGAGACGCAGCCAACTGGTGAGGCAAGAGTCCTCAGCCTCCCAGTGAAAAACTAAATCCCACAATAAAAATCAGGCCAGAAATACAGTGTACATGTTTTGTAAGGGAGTTAATTAGTCATTGCAGCAATTATTTTAAAGGCTGTGATAAATTCTAATCACTAGACGTCTTTAAAAAGTCTTTCTAGTTCAGGCCCAGCTTGGGCATCACGAGGGAAGACCTGCTACCTATGACGAATTGAAAGGTCAGTCAAGAGGATCATAATAGCATGGTCGAGCCATAAAATATATTAAAGAATAACACTCAGCACAAAAAATATAACCTAGCAAAATTCATTCTGTAGGTCAGGAAACCCTCCAACGGATCAAGTACAATATTATGGCTCCACAACTCAGCTTGTTAAAACAACTGCTCCTCACCACATTGCCTCTCACAGCTCCGTGTACACCGGGGAGTTTCAAACCACTCACAGGCTGAAGGCCACCCCACGCCCTTCTGCGTGGATTTGTCCAAATCTATCGAATGCCAGCATGCTAACTGAAGGCTTGATCTAACCCAAGCCGAAAAGTGAGTTAGACAGCTCTACTTTCAAGCAAACATTAGAAAAATTGCTGTGATTAGGAATGACACACACAGATACAGTCGCCATTGAAGTCCAAACTAGTTTCCGACAAGTTTTATCCGCTTTTGCCACAGGTTTTCACGACAAAGGAGCTGCACAGCAGTCACTGCTGAAAACAACTTTCACTCAGCTGCTCAAGTCTGGGCACGTAAGACGTGCTTACTGTGTGCACAGAACTCCTTACTCTGCTACACGCAGGAAATAAATTTATATTGTTACAGCCAAAATATTTGCAGGATGAAGGGAATGAGAAACCCAAAGCTGCGTATCCAGAGCAAGGTAAAGATTTGCCTTCAGTATACCCGACACATCATCAGCCTTCAGACAGGTTTCCCTTCCACAGCTCTTGCTGGTTCAAATGCGAAACCATTGATTATTTTCTCATCATCATCACTTCTAAATGGAATAAAAACCCAAATAACTTTGTCATATCTAATGAAAATTTAAAAATACTTTCTTAATAGAAGTTCAGCATATTAAAGGTATTTGTCAGGGGATTCAGCTGACAAGACTAGCAATGCCTCTACTTGCTCCTACTTGCTGAAATGCACAATAGAAGATTCACAGGCATCTCATTATCATTAACCTATGATTCCTTGAAACACAATCATTGCACTGTAATAAACACTTTGCTCTCAAAGCTTCTTCTATCTGAAGATCTCAAACCATTTAAAAAAAGTGCTTAAACCCTACTGGGGAGAGATCCAAGGCAGCGCAAGTGATTTGGAAAAGGTTTTCAAGAGGAAACCTGAGGGCAAAGATCAGATTGGGCCTGAATTTAGCCCCAGAGTCCTGCTGTACCTTCTGATCGCAATCAGCAATATTCAACTGTATCTTCTGCATGTTTTCAACCACACAGCAAAATGGTTTTACCAGTTCAAAAAATATTTTGCAACAGACATTTGACCTGGGGCTGATCTCTCACTATCTCAGTCTTGCAGCCCTTGCTTGTGTGAGTTCCTGGCCTCCCTTTGCACCGCCTCTGATGTCAGCTAGGGCCTCTGGGTTTCCTTAGCTCTCTATCTACATTTCAACGGCATGAATTAAAGCTCCACCAAAAGTTCAGAGGTAGCAAAACTATCAGAACATGTTTTCATTGTGAGCGCTACGAATGCCAGCCACGTACGTCACCACAGCATCACCAAGTGCCTTGAAGACACTCACGGTGCCCTCAAAGCCACAGGATCAGGCCCTCCAGCCGAGGACCATCACAGAGCCAACCGGCTAGAAAAGTTGCTATTTTCACAGACCTGCCTTTAGTGCCCAATTGACACAATTCCCAGCATTTTCATAGCCCCACAGACTTTCACAGGATGCCCACAAACAGTTCTGCTGCCTCACGTTGGGTTGAAGTCCCCTTCCCAATCAACCACGCCAACATGTGAACGCTGCCTTGCTTGTGTATCTATCCGTGCTAACACGCCCATCTCTGGGTGCCACTTACATGCAACAGCTGGGAAATACTGTCCTTTCACCCCAGGACTTACTTTTATTTCATAAAATAAACCGTTGCTCCTTGCAGAATAATTCAGCCAGTTCCATTCCTGCTGCCAATCACCCTATGACTGTGGGTGCTTGAACAGAAGAGCTTTGATTTCTACAAACGTGCAAGTCACAGGCACTGGTAAAGCTTTTGAGGTAAAAAGAAAGGACTTGGATTGCCTACAGGAGGAAACAGCTCAGCCCTTAATGCCTACATGAGATTTTTCTCCCTGCCACATAAACTCTTGGTTCATTTGTTTCTCTGTTGGAAAACGGGCCTCCAGAATGGCCATCGGTCACCCCGAGCAGCGAGGGCGCTCAATTTTGCAGTTCTGAGGGCAACTCTGCATCCCTCTCTGGCCACGCAGCCTCTGCGGTTCCCCAGTCACGTTTTATAAGGATGTGTTGTCACGCCGCTTTGTAGGAATGACTCTCTGTGCTCCAGGGCTGCGGGAAGACGCCAACATCTCCCTGCACCTGATACTAGAGGAAAAGCCAAAACATTGACTCTCTGATCAGAACCACACAACCAGCTTTTCTGCAATTCCTTTATGTTTCTTTGTCCCTTTTCCAAGAGGAGAAGGCAACTGTAAGGATGTGCTTGCTGAAAAAAAAACTTCTGTATAAACAAAAATTTCACAGCTAAGGATGAGGGCTGAGCTCTTGGGTGTGCCGCAGGCCAGGGCCTAGCTGTCAAACAAGCCACAAGCATTGTGATAAATTAGTTACCATTTCCTAAACGTTTGGAGGGACTCCTCAAGTCTTCAGCATTATGCAGGAGGCTCATGTAATTCACCATGCCTTCCTCACACAGAGGATGGGGTCAAAAACTGAAAGAATGTGGCCAGTGCTGGCCCGGCAGTACGTCCTGCTGGGGGCCATGACGGCGAGAGATGTGGCTTTTTTTTTCCTTGAGAAACCCCTCTTTTTTCAAATGAACAAAAATATCTACTGTATAACCCACTGCCATGAAGGCAGGATTAGGGAATCTCATGCATCAGAGGTCAAACAAATTGGAGAGTCTGTGTTTACATTAGCATCTCTCTAAAGGCTGCTGGCTTTTACCATAAATTTGCATAGCATCCTATGGAAACGTTCCTCTCCTTATCAAGGATTTTGATTTACATCGCAAATAAGTTAACACACTTTGTCTCCTGAAAGAGCTCATATCCATGTCAAAGCCAACCATTTTACACTTGTCCACAAGGTGCAATTAAGACCGTAACTATGAATTGAAGTAGACAAAAAAGGTGAGCTTTAACGAAAGGTTAAACTTCACAGGGAGTTTTATACACTGCCTTATGTCAAGGGAACAAGAAAGTCCTAGATGGCATTTTGGAAAAGGCAGCATCCTTAATTAGTGAACAAATGATATTGTTAGCCATTCATCAGAACAAAATAGCCAAAGTTGTGTAAAAATGAGATTATGAAATTAATTCACAGACTGTGAAAGAGAACGGCAAGACCTGCAGTTTCTCCCTCACTTGTAGAAAAGAGAAGCTCAAGCTTTCCTGGCAGGAGCTGCAAAGTACATTTCTAAAGTAGTAATTGTCGCAAATAACCCAGGTCAGCCCTGTGCAAGAGATTTCTGATTGCAGAAGCCCTGAACCGTTTGCGTACAGGAGATATTGCAAGTAGGATGCAAACAGCCCTCCCACATTACAGGGACCCAATTTTCTGGTCATTTATTGTGACAGGTGAGAAATGCGATGGCTCCTATACATTAAGCCGAGATGGTTTATAATATTAAAGAGTGTCCTCACATTCAAACCAATCCTACCTGGATTTATCTCCACTAATAGCTTTATACTGTAACGCCGAAAAACAAACTCAGTATCTGGGAAGACATGGAAGTGATCAGTGTTCTTTTAAAAGTTGTAGAGCACAGATGGGAGTTGGACTATTGCCAGGCACCTCGGCACACCTCAGCACGATCTACTAAGAGCAATAGTGGTGCCAATGAAAACTGCTGTCTTTAAGTCACAGTTAAGCAGGGCCTGCGCCAGGAAATTGGTATTAAAGAGAGATTAAAGGCGTTTTCTGTTTCACCACAGGAGTAACCAACAGGTATCAGAAATGAAGGTCTGGAAATGCCTGTTGTAGCAGCTACCCCTTTGGAAGCTTACGAGTGACCGCATGGCAAGTACTGGACACCACAGTTGTTTTATCAGCCACAAAGGAAACGCCTAATTCAGCACCAGCCATCGTGCTGGAGTGCCACTGGGAACCAGGGGTATGGAGGGGACCCGAGGGGGCGGGCAGGAGCGGAGTAACTGGAGACATAGCCAGGGTTACAGTGCCAGAAAAGGTGTAGAGGTGGAGGACATAAAACCACGTGAAACCAGATTTCATTGGCTCTAGTGTCCACGGAGCAATGTGTGTTACCTTGAAATTATGCAGGTATGGATAACGAATATGCAGCTACACACATTACATTAAGAAGAAGTTTGCACTGAATTGTATTTACTTGAACCTTGGGCAAAAAAAAAAAAAAAAGGTGCCTGTAGATGAGCTCAGTTCTGAGTTTGCAGCTGCTGCCCTTCTGCTGCAGTGCCAGTTAGACCTTTCTGAATATCTACAACGTCCTGGCCTCTTTCGCCAAAGAGCAGTAACGTTGTGTGGCACAGAAGAAACAACAGCACTCCTTTACACAGCTTGGGCTTCCAAATGCTCTAGAAGACATGGAAATTGTTCCACTTCTCGTTTTACTGGTATGTCAGATGGCCATTTTATCAGATCAGTTTGCCTGTAAAATTAGGGGATGTGGTGCAATAACTAAAAATGTTGCGATGCTTTCAATCTGAAGATCAATATTTGCATAGGTTTTAAAATAAATTTGTTGAAAATAATGCTGTAATTGAAGAAAGTCTTTGTAAAAGTGCTATAACTCCTAGTGATCAACATGCAAAGCCACAAACCATGTTATCCATGACAAGACATTGAGATTTATTCTGGAGAAAGTTTCTTTAAAATTAGAATATTGGACAACCTGATACCCTTCTGCAGTTTAAAAATAGACAATTTATTTAGAAAGGAATTTCACATTGGTGTTTTTTGTATAGAGCTCCATAAACCCTACCAGGGGATATATCCAGCTCTGCTAGTCTGAAGACCAAAAACCCAAGAGTTCATACGGGTGATTTGGTGGTTCTGTTACAAAGCAAGGTGACTCAGTGCAAGTAGGAGGCAAGAATATGTCATAGCTTCTAGCCTTGCTTCGATTTTCCATATTGATTTTGGCTGTAATGTAATTAGTAGTTCACCAGGTTATTCTGCATGGTGGTTCCACACTGTCAGACATTCCCCTTAGGGCTTGTCCTCACAGCAAACATCATTACATTCACAATTTACCTTAGTCCCTGCTACGTTCCCCGTCCAGACAAACCTTCCTGTCAAATTGCTTCAGCTCACGTGAAGAACTGTTGCTCTACCACTGCTTAAATGTGAGATAGAGCACTGTTTTCTTATCCTTTCTCACCCTGTTCTTATTTACACTGTTTAGGTTTTCTGGGTTACTTCTTCATGTAAATCCACACACATGGCATTGCCACCTCAGGTCTTCTCCCTACCCACTAAACTGCTTTATTGAGCCTCATGGATTTAAGTCCTTTGCAGATAATGTCACCGTTAAATTAACCAAAACTCAAAATTTGAGCTGCACATATCAAATCCATGTTGTTAGTGGACCATCTGCATTACAGGAATTATAATCAGTGTTGTAAGGAGCGAAGGAAAGAAGCGGGCATTTTTGCCTTGTTGGACAGCAAAGGTTTCACACCTCAAACTATTAAATGTTATAGTATGGAAAAAGAAGAGGATACTACTTGAAATTCCTCTGCATCTTAGGAAACCACTAAAAATTCATGAATATTTCAAAGATCCCTGGCTTTCTAGAAAAGTTCCTTGATTCTCTTTGGTGTGCTACAGATGTGGATATTTTTCATACCAGGTACAGCATCAGAGAGGCATGGATTAAGCTCTAGCATAGGTTGATTGTATTTTAAACATCAAGGAAAAAAAAAAAAAAAAAAAAAAAAAAAAGAGTCAAAATCAACATTGTTCTTTCTCCAGGGCAATCCCACACCTTGCTCAGTTGCCTCAATCATTTCACAAATTGCTAATTCCTCATGATTAACATTTTCTGTAGCCAAAGATACAATTACATAGAACCTGGCTTGCACAGTTTGCTCATCCTGCATAGTCTTTGTTCACAGGCAGCTGAATTTTGAATACTACTTTCTACAAGAGGCATGTAGTAGCATCTCAAGGAAAAGTAAAGTGTCAGGCTCCACTTTTCCAAAGTTTCTGTTTCCTTGTCTTCATGAAATGGTATTTTTCCTTCTGATGCATACAAGGAAAAGACAAACAAAAATGTAAGGCTTCAGCCCTCTCAGAAGGGGCTTGGTTTGTTCTGTTCCTTCTGATTTCATAGGGAGATAAAGCCTTTCCACATTTTGTATTACCAGGCCCATATTCAATAACTTAGCCACCAGCAAGTAAACTGTGATCATCCCCTGCAAGACAGGACATACATCTAACTGTCAGAGACAGAAAACGGTAATCTGGTAGTAAATTTTCCCCATCCCTCGCAAGATTTGGGCCCATACAGGTATTATCTCTTACACAGTACCAGTGCAAACTGATTGATGTATCACCCCTTTTTATACAAATCATTTACAAGCTTCTCAAAAAAAAAAAATGACAGATCACTTTGTTACTTGCTCTTACAGACAGGTAGCAAACACACTAACAGCCAAAGTAACACAATACCTAATAAAAGGATTAAGTAGAGAGGATTTCTATTTAATATTGTATTAGCAATAGCAGATACCTTCCCCGCCTGTTCTAACTCCCTCACAGGATACAATGTCCAGGCTTGTAAGGGAAGCTTATTGACATCTGATCAGTCAATAAATCTGTTCTTGTTTTTTAATGACCCCACTAGTTGTTTCCACATGCTCACATAATCTCACCAACAATTTACCCTCATAAATTAATAATTGCCTTTAGGGCCTTTTAAACTCTAGAGCCTGATTTATCTCCTTTGCAACAATTCTCTTCTAATTGTAAATCAGGACTCGGCGCAGAGCAGGATTCAGCCTCACCAAACCAAACACAGCAGTGCATAACAAATCACCAAGAGAGACAGAGACAAAACCACTCTGACATCTACAAACAGCAGCGAAAAACCTTCTCAAGGGAAAAAGGATGATCCTGGAATTAGGACACTAGATTTGGAATAAGTGGCTTTGAGTCTTTGTTGCTAAATCCTGCATATGACATTTGCAATTAGCTTCCCTTCTGTGTTTCAGTTTTCTGTCTGTGGAAATGAGGAGGACAGCACTCTGTTATCACACAAGGGCCTGATCAATAAGAATATATTCAAGATTCATATATAAGTGCATTAAAGCATCCATGCTATGCTAATGTCTCCCATTTAAATACTATAAAAAGCTCAGTGGGCTTTTGACTGAACCATTAAGTGAATGATAGGCAAATCAAAAACGTCCAAGAAAAAAAAACAGAATTACATTCTGCTATGAAACAATGGGCAACTCCTATAAAAATCAATGGGACTGCATAGGAGTAAATTGCTGGGGAGATGAGCTTTATTTCATGGCTCATAAGTGAAAATGAATCTCTAACAACCTGTCAGCCCTGACGGCTTTGCCTCTGGAAAGAGCTGGGTTCTCGGGCGCTGCTGCCGCCCAGCCTCCGGCCCCTGGCCCCAATCCCTGGGGCGGCAGCTCCTCTCCCAGCACGAGCAGCCCCCTCCTTCCACAAGGAACCAGGGGCACCGACACGCCCACGTGGTCTCTGGTCCCCAAAACACTGTGAGATGGCAGAAAGCCTCCCAAGCCTCCCGGGGCTGACCCCACTGAAAGCTGAAGTGAGGAAGATGCTGGAGTGAACGTAGCATCAGCTGAGCTGTGCCAACACCTCTTTAAACTGTGGGGTTTGTTTTCACGTGTTCTGCTCTCTGCCTAATGACCTTATGCTTCAAACAAACAAGTTATTCACTAATAATGTTATTGCTCCACTTTAAAGAAAGAGGCAATGAGAGAGAAGGCAGCCTGCCTGAAAACAAACAAAAACCTACGATGAGGCTACAAATTGAAACGGGAGGAGGGCTCCCACACCCCTTGAAATTTGTGTTCCTGTCCAGGGCCTAACCAAAGCAGAAAGATGCAGTGTTAGCTAGCTGCTTTTATGTTAGGAAAATTGCTACCACATGGCGGTCATTAAATAAGATTGGCAGCAACTGTGGTGCTACAAAATACATTAGGAGAGGAAAAGATGCGTATTTCGGCCATGCGGACTCTGGTGACTGCGCTGTGCTCACTGAACTGGGAGGATGGCTGAATTTGAGGAAAATGCATGTTAATATGCAATATGTCCTGCAAACATGAGTAGCTTTGCTGCTCCCTTCGCTTGCTGGCAGAACATTTACCCACCCTTGCATGCCAGAAACCTAGCATGTGCCAATAAATTCTCTCTTTTTGGATTACCATACAAATAAGTTGTTTTGATGCTGACTGTTCACTTAGGGAGCCTAGTGCCATCCTCCAGATTCAACAATAAAAAACCAACAGGGGATCTACACAAATCAACACTTTGTGGCCTTATCTAGAGATAAAGGTCTATGGAAACAATAGATAAAAATCAAATAAGTTACATAAATCCCTGAGGTTCCAGAGAAAAAAATGGACTTAGATTTAACCATTGCCCTCTACTTCTTCACACAAGGACATTAAAACAGGCCTTTTTATCTGACAGTGGAAAGCATGAACTCCTGAAACCTTGAGATGACAAATCAGCCTAAAACCAGAGTGTATTTTCCCTCAAGCCAAGTACCTCACCTTATCCTCTCCCCAGATACTGCACTTGCCTTCAACTCTCCCCTTCAAGCTGCCGACACCCTTACAGAACCCATGTCAGGCAGGCACTTCCATCTCCCTCTGTCTAATCTTTCAACTATTTTCATTTTCCATAGTATTTTTTTTTCCCAATGATGACTTCTTATTACCCTTCAAAAGGAATTTGAATCTGTTTTCCCAACTCATACAGCACAATAAATTATCAGGAATTAAAGTAGCTATCAAAAGGCTAGTAGACTTGTTCCTTCAACAGCTAAATTAGTTTTATCACACTTTATCTGGAAGGAAGAAAGGTTTAAAAATGTACTTTTCCAACAGGATTCATTCCTCATTATGTATACTGACATCTATCTTCAACAGCCACTCAAGGGACCAAGAAAAGTCAGCTGTTCAGCACAGATGGCCTTGAACTAAAGGTCAAAGAAAAGAGCATGAAAAAACATGGAAATACTTTAAAGCCACTCTTGCAGACAGCGGTTGCTGGCTGGAGTTACCTTTCTGTATAAGCTCCACTGTCTTTGAAATGCCTTCTCAGTATTACTTCATTCAATTTAATTTTACAAGAATTTTTTTTTGGTTTAACTTTGCTTTGTGTTTTAAGTAGGTTTTCTGGTATCTCTTGAGAAATGAAAAAAATATTTGCTTCATTGTGAGAGGATTAGGACAGCTGAATTAGCTAAGACATTTTATAATATTAAAGCAGCCTGGACTCTCCATTATACAATAAAAACTTAACAACAAAAGCCCTCAAAACCAGATTAGGAGAGCTATTTTTCCCCATATATAACATCCTGATCCCAGCTGGCAGCTGAGTGGATGAAAAAGCTATACTGGACATTATTACATCTAGGAAAAATGCTGGGTAAATACCTATTGTCTAAAGTCCCTTTCAGCTTGTCAAATGATATCCAAGCAAAATAGAGTATATCATTACTCTGACATTACCACTTACATACTGCTTGCAGAGCGCAGCCCAGTGCTGCGCGCTGTACAGTTTATTTCCAATGCACCCATTAACACAGAGATCATGTAAAAGCAGAGATCCCTGGTATAACTGGCGCTGAATCTCAAACATTTTTAAGAGCCATCAGTTTGTGGTACCAAGCCGGGCAAAGAAGCCTTTTGGGTAGATGGTTGTCCCTTACCTGGGCGAGGCTGGACCAGACGACCTCCCGAGGGCTCCTTCCCAACCTAAACTCTCCCGTGACAAAACCTCCACCACAACCTTTCCACCACAAGAATTAACACCGAGTTGCCTTGTCCTGACCACTGCAATGCGTTCCAGCAACAAGATACACCTGTGAGGCAGGCAATCAACCCCAGCTGCCTGCAGCAAGGAAAAAAAGATGCTTGATTACAGAGCGAGGGCAAACATGCAGCAACAAGGGCCGTTTGCTAACACACACCCAAACTGAGTAATGGAAATGCTGACAGGACTTCATTTGAAGTGGAAATTACTGGGAGAAAGCTTAAATTTCATAATTTTGTAAGGAGAAATGATTAAATAATGTGCAACAGGAACTGTTTGAGATAGACGAGTGGGGTGTTTCGAGGAGCTGAATGTGCCCAGCTCAGCTCTACAGGGTTTGTTGGAATATCTCTGCACAGAAATGGCACCTTGTGAGTCTAAAGAGACACCTTTAAAATGAACATCTAGTTAGTGTAAAGAAGCGTGATGAAAGGGGAATTTATTCTTTTGGGAATCCTATAAAACAGAATTCTTTGAGGCCTGCAGGAAGCCTTGAAGAATAACTTGCACAACCCAAAAAATCAGCACAAAGAGGAAAAAAAGCACTTTAAGTCCAATGCCTAAAGCCAGCTACCTCAGGTAGGCTCTTTTAGGCATATTGGACACAACAGACTACACTTTTAGCAGAAACTCAACAACCGGGAGACCCAGAATGGCTTGAGAAAGGAAGAGCAGAAAATTGCAGCTGATTATTGTTGTCAAAAAGTTCTGTTTCTCTATGAAATTTTTGTTTCTTTTGGCTGTAGTTCATTCCGCTGGGGGAAAAAAAAAAAAATATTTTCTACTTAATTTTAATTTTTGGCGGTTGCATTGCAGTTTATTGGCCAGGGTTTGGTGTCTGCTCTGCTCTCTACAGTTCTTATTGTTAGATATTTCAGGTCATATTATTTCGCCCAAGACAATATTAAATACTGTGACAATTTTCAGTGCTCATACAGACTTCTATCTAATAGATAAGCCAGTAATTCTGTGAATATCTTCTCTTCCAATCAATGGGCTTTGTTTAAACAAGATTATACACTGAAATGAATAAAAGGAGATTCTATAGTGAGTAACTAAAATCAGTACTAAGGGAGTTACAAAGCCCCATGCCTCAGGAACGATCCACGGACTGGCCGGTGAAAGACAAACCTGCCCTTCACCTATCTCTAGAAAAGGACAAGAGCTAAACGTATCTGAGAAACCCTATTAATTTTCATTGGAAGTTTACACCTTGGCTCTACTGCAAATAGCATACCATCTGTATAGCCCTATCTCCAATTAAAGGATGCGTCTCCAACTAAATTAGAAAAACAATTTATTTTAAAGAAAGAGATGAATTACAACTTAATTAAAACAACACAAGAAGGCTGGAGAAAGAAGGATGAATTCAAACCAGTCCTAAGGGAACTCCAGTCCTTGCAGCACTTTGAAAGAAGACATTCAGGTACCATACATCATCAGCACAAGAATTTCCATTAGTTATTCCCAGGAGGCATGGCTCTCTTCAGGTAGATGGCTCCACAAATATTCCTCTTTACCACAGCATACTTCCCAAGCACAGATATCACTCACTCCAGAGTCAGTTTGTATTTAGAAACAAAAAGAAACAGAGATTGAACGGGAACACAGCAGTCGTCTGCTTCGGAAAGATTTAAAGTCGCAGCAGACAGAACAAAAGATGTGCCTCTTGCATAGCATGAAATGCACCGTAATTTACAGTGCCGAGCCAAGGAGGGTGTTTCAGCATGCAGTCCCATTCTGGAAAGCAGACGGTACTCTTGGAAAGTAGATAAATGCAAGGAGAGTGTTAACCTTCAGCAATATATATTCTTTCAAGAAACTTGTTAACCAGCTGCTTTTCTCCAGCAAAGTCACATTCAGTAATTAATAACCCAGGCTTTATGGCCTTTGAAGAGGTGTGTAATGATTAGCTTACCTTGTTTAGCACCATGCTGTCTCCTTGTTGGTTTCCACTCATAGGCTGCTAGCTGTCCTCAGACTATTAGGAAGAACTGATGCTCCAGCGAATCTGCCGAGGCTGGAGGAACAAACCACAGTAAGTCCTGTGGGGCCAACACTTACACAAAATAAACCCAATCCCAGCGGTTCCCCCTTCCCGGCCACCCCATGCACATACTAGCCCTTCATCTACTCTTTCTTTGGAGACTCCGAAATTCAGTTCACCAAGTTTTACCTTGTTAGGCAGAGCCCGTGGATGTCTTGGTCCACTGGCTGTAGCTGTCTACGCTTCTCATCTGGGCTTTATTTATACTACGATTGCCTGTTCTACTTTGTAGGAGACTGTTGCCCTCTGTCCTCCGCTTCCCAGAGAGCCTAACAAAAACCCTTCCCGTGGTAGGAGAGCTGCCTTATATCTGGAGGTAGCTGCCTGAAGGGCAGCATATTTTTTAATTTACAGACAGGGGAAGGAGGAGAGGGAGTAACAGGAAGACCAGTAGCAACTGGAATATGAGCACATCAGCAGTCCAGCTCGTTTAATGATGGGCCTTACAGCATCCATACTGGATTCCTGCCCTTCAGAGGAATCAGGCACATGGAGGAGGTATGCTTATAGAGGAGAAATGGCTTTCATTTATACACAGATGTTTGTAATTAGAAACAGAAACCAAGATTTTTGTTTTCTCTTAATACTGTCATGTAATACCTTTCACTGTAGTTATTTTTTAAAAATACCTAGTTTCTTTCAGAGAAGACTATTCACATACATTTACTAAGCAAATGACCTCACCACCCTCAAACCCTGGTCCTCTTGAGCTGTGAACTGCCTCTGTCTAGCTCGCACATACCTTGGAGTTGCTTGACATCAAATGCACACACACATTTATTAAGTCACATTATATTTTGCTGCGAAGGTAGATGTTTGGGGTATCTGGGGCTTTTAGTATTACTCTTACGGACTTTTTCCTCTGGTAAATACAACAGAAGACATTACCTTTTTGGCCATGTTTATAGTTCCAAACTTGAAAATAACTGCACTGAGCACCGAATCAGTCACAACAAAGACACCACAGTACATCTAGCCCACTGAGGCATTAACTTGTAAAGCTCCAGCTGAAATGTGCCCCTTTAGCTTTGCTGTAACACGGCATTTCCAGCCCTGCCCAGGCTCTGTGCTCTCTTTGAGCCGGGCAGCCCTTGGCCGTCTGTCCCTCCGCTGTGTCCCCACAGCCCAGCTGGTTCCTCTCCAGTACAACCCCTCTCACCAGCTCTCTCCCGACCAGGCTCCCCAGGAACAAAACCTGCTTCAGCCCTGGCCTGTCCCCCTCCTTGGGACTGCAGTTCCCGAGTGTCTGGTCTTGGAAGACTGGCACTACTTCACAGTAGTGCAGACGCAGAGCCATAATAATTTATAACAAGTTTCCAGCAGGGTCGGTTAAAAAATAAATTCATTTTTCTTCTCTTGAAACACTCATTATGGTAAGGATATAGAGACCTGCCCGTGCTGGTGTATCCCCTAGGCAGCGCCGTGCAGGACTTTGCAGTGCCACATCACTGCGCTTGAACTCGGACACTTTTCACCACATCAGCTGCTGCCCCGTGGCCCTGGCCCGGCTCGTGCGTGCTGCGCTGACGTTATCCTGCATCCGGCACCCGGGCGGCTCCATTCGGGCATCACACTGAACCGGGATGTGAAGATCCAGGACTTAAGGGCAGATTTAATTATGATCTTTTCAAAAACTGGCAGACATCTGAGGTGTAAATAAACCTGGCTAGAATAAATGGGATTCTATCTGCAGAGAAATATGTCCTGGACTTACTCCAGCGTGTTCAATATGACAAATCTAATATAATCATTAGGCACTCCATTATTGTGAGGCTTTTTGGTTCAGAGAGCTTGAGTGTGATACTGTCACAGTAAAAAACTCTGGACATTTTTATCTAATCTTTGTGGCATGGGACATGATAAGAACTTCGGGCACTTCCCCCTGTAGAATTAACATTATATTCCATTTTCTCTACAGGCATACGTCTACTCTTTTGAGCTTAAGCTGTGATCTTATAATCACAGTTGCAATGCTTAAAGGAAGACAATTTAAAAATAAAAAAAATAAATATCAGAGGAAACCAGACTGCCAATACTTCAAGTTAGAAGCAGTGGTAGAACATTAAGCTGAGTGAAGAAATGCAGCAGGTCTAAGCCGCTTATTGTCTTTTAGACACTGCTGATTTCAAACGTCCTCCAAGCTGAACACATTCCCCTGTAACTTACCCCGATTTAGACATCTGTCCTCATGAAGAATTCTGCCTTTTAAAGATGAACGGGGATAGCTCAGGCAGAATGGATGTTGTTTGACTGATTTATCCAAACCTGCAGAACGTCTTGCTCCACCAACAATTTCGTTCTGCCTACGTGATTCCAAACATCCCAAATGCAGTGGTGGATCTGAAGGTGGAACTGGGAGAACCTGCAAGGGCAGGACTGGAGACACGAGCAAGGAGAGAACAGCTAGGTCTGGCAGGCAATGAAAGGTCTGCAGCAGCCCAAGAGACCAGAGATGCCCTGGGCTAGAGTTTCAGGCTCAGGGGAAGCATTAGCCCAACACGGTGAAGGTTTTTGCACGAGAGTGTGACTGAGCTAACACAGAAAAAGCAGCAAATTAAACCCCAGGAGAGTAAAGCTCAAAGATGCGCAATGCTGAGAAAAGGTGAGAGCTAAGTACTGACTGAAAAAGGGTTTGGAGCCCTGAGCACAGATGCAGTCTCTTGTTTGATTTTCCTTGAGTTCAGAAAAATTGAACTTTGTACATTTTACACAGAAAATCAGAATTGCATCAAATAAACAGCTGACTTCATCATCCATGCCTCTTAATAGAAGCATCCTTAAACTGGTTCAGTGCTCAGGTCATAAAGAGTAATTGTAGCAATCTATTAGAAAGAAAATAGACTGTATGTAGAGTAGGAATGGGAAATATATTATGTTATCACATAGTAAAAATAAAATGATCGGTATGAAAAAGAAAAAAAAATTGGCTTGGATTTCACTCCCCAAGGCTGACTGTACTGTTTCCTGTAGCTTGACTATTCATGAACTTTCTGGTCATTCCCAATTTGTTATTGTCCATGCTTGTCTCATCCCTGTTATGGTTATTAGGTTTATTTTTATAGCTGCTTTTATCCAAAGCATATGTTGTCAATAGTCTTCTTTCCTTATCTTCAGTGCTTTCAATTATATAATGTAGCATGGTATCTTGCACTTCCAAAGCAAATGTATCTTGGATGATAGATTACAAATGAAAAATGAATGCTCTGGGACATCTTAATAGCTTATTTCCACCCTTGCTTCCTGCAAATATTCCTCTGCGTGTCTCATACATGTATCCAAATAGATCAAAACATCAGTCAGTATATTCACTAAATTCATTTTTTCTTTCAGTGCTGGGAGAAAGGAAATCATCAAAAACTCTGGAGGTTCTTTATTGAACAGCAAAACTTAAGTGGCAGTGATCGAAAGCTGCCTTACATAGACCAGAAGGTATTTGATTTTAATCAGTCAGGAAGGAAACGGTAAAACAAATGAATATACCCTGATCTTCAAAAAGAGGTTCTCCAGGGAAAGGGGAGGGTGTTCTGCTTCTCAAAGGTTAACAGTCTCATAGTGCCCTTTTCAGTAACGTGATCCCTGATCCGTGAGCAGTTTCCTTCCTTCCACACAAGAATAAAGCCGTGCTTCTGTGGCTTTGAAGTCACTGGAAGTTTTGCTGTTGAATTTAATACGGGAAGGACTTTGGTAGTCACCTGTGTTCGGTGAGGGAATAAGCAAGCGCTGAAAGCCCTGCTGTCCTGGCATCACTAACACACAAATTCCACGAACAGAAGCCTGGCACAAGGAAACTAATCCCCTTCCTGGCCACATGAACATGCGAGTTGGTCTGTGGAGGAAGAGCTAGACTGTCCTTGGCAGCGGCCAAAGCAGAGCCGGCCGTGCAGCGGGAGGCCAGCAAGCTGTCAGAGCACAGCCCTCGGACCGGCTGCTCCGTGGTTCAGGAGGCAGCGGGCACCCTGACCTACCACCTCCCCCAGACCCGTCCCCACAGCGTGCTTCAAAGTGGGTGCCAGGCAAAGCTACAGTGACCTGAGAGCTGGCAAGGACCTCGGGGAGTCACTTCTGATGCGCCGGCACTACCAGGGAACCACCGACAAGCTATTCACTCCACACAGGTGTATAAATTTGCGTCGAGCCCTTTGCATTAACATTCGCGATGATGGATTACAGGCTTAATTGATCAGCTCTGATTTGCCTCTGATGCACTCTCACAGCCTCTGAAGCTCAGCGTAAGGAACGAAAAGAAATTTCTGCAAGGTCTCCTTTTGCAAGGAAAGCCACCGCTTTCCTCTTCGCTGTATTCACATCTAATACTGGTGCTGCAACGCACAGTCCTGGAGAAGGGTATTGGCTCAAAGTCTTTATTTCGTGAGTGATTTAATTAATTTGGACCAATATGAACATAGGGTGTTCATGCTCCATGTTCTACACGGTTAATATGTGTATGAGCAAACAGTCTTCTTTGAAATGTGCATCAGTAGTTGATGATTTATTTTCTGTTAAAATGTTGTTTGCTTTCATGACCAATGTACCGTAATACTAACAGATTTTTTAAACCCTGATCTGGAATTCCTGGGATCGTGATAAATGGATTAAATGAAACATCTTGTTTTCTCCCTCTTCATTTAAGGAATCTGTCTGTTGATTTGATATTGCTTGCTTTTTATTTTGTATTGAGAGATTTAGACAAAATGAGAAATGAAGACAGAATTAAAATGAGACTTGGGAAATCAGTTCTGAACAATGTCAATTCTGGATCTGTCCCATGATGTTAGGAAAGACTTTGGGAACACTTTGCTAAATTTTCATGAAATGTCAGGTTTTAAAGAATCTTTGTGAATAATTTGAAATTGATTTCATGATACTTTGATACTGAGCTCACAGTTGGCAGCTATTATTTTCAGAGTGCAATCACAGCAGATGAAATCTCAAAAGCTCTAGCAAAATAAAGGCTCTACTTCTGTTCCATTCCTTCCAGATTTTCTTGAAGTCATAGATTAGCTTTAGATTAGATCACTCCATAACATAACCATGGAAAAGCAAGGGAGTAAAACTCAAGAGTAATTTGCTGCAGGCCCATTATTTCTTGAGTGAACCTGAGTGTAAGTCTGGCAGGAAAAGAAAGTTACATAGTAATAATCCAACTGAGAACCCAAATATATATATTAATTTATCCCCAATTTGGCATGAACTTGAGGCCAGTTTCAAAAGGTTCCTGCTGCTGGGATTTCTAGTTGACCAGTAATGTTGCAATCTATCCAGTGTGATTCCCCGGCCTTATGGCTGTTGTCCAGTCAACCAGCTGGAACCTAATTGCTCTTTTCCCCCAGTTCCCCATGTGACATTGCTAATAGTGAATATCTCAGTTAAATCTCATTGCAGCAAAGTGACTCAATCACCAGTACATTCTTGCTCCTGGATGCACTTTAAATAAAATCAGTGAGGCTCTCCAGATATTACCTCAGACTTCTCTGGGATTCCAAAGCCAGAGCATTAAAATAATGAAAGGAAAAATTATGAGAGTAGAACCAACTTCCTCTCTGGAAAGAATAAATCACTGTCGGTTCCTCTTTCTTGTGACTGACCCAGGACTCAGGTCTGAAGAGCAAAGCCTTGGTATAGTGTTCCCAGGAGAGACTCAACCAGCTCCTAAATTCATGTGCAAGAAGTGGGTGGTAGCTTCACTAAGAGCTTGTAATTGAAAAGCCTACCCATGGGACTGGAGCAATTTCCCATCTCAGTCTCACTTTCTAATGCTGAATTCTGGGAAGAGAGCCTAGTCCTCAAGTGCTTTCTGTTGTGCTTTGAACATCGCTGATTTGAGTGCTCCTTAGTGTCCTGTACCTGGGGAAAGACCATTTCCCTTTCCTGACTCCAGACTCAGACCCTCACAGCAGTCAGCACGGAGCCGCTCGCTGCTGGCTGTCTCTGCCTGGGTCAGTAAGGTTGGTCCTTCAGGCTGTTTCTTCTCTGCTTTAGCTCCCTGCCTTGCTTCTGAGGACATGGTGTGTTCTCACATACATCCTCAGTTGAGAAGAATAAATTTCATCCTTCACTTTCACCCGTTCCAATCCCAAACACAGAAGTGGGGTTTTTACATTGGTTACTGTATTATACTATATCTGGATTCATTTCTAGATCTGAAGTAGACTACTAGCCTCATTCCTTGGAAAGCTTTCAGGTTTTCTGTTCTTATCCTCCCCATATGAAAGATTCCTGTTCCTCTGGAGCAGTCTGCCATGCTGTACAGCACACAGTGTTCTGCTTTCCCCATTTCAGAGCTCTGGTTGCCTTGTTGCTCTGTGTAAACCACATCGTCTCTCTCTGAATCTGTAAAAGCTTGTTGCCGTGTTGAACTCTACCTTCTTGATTCTGTAGCATGTTTATGGAGGAGTTTGTTGTAGCGTGGTCTGTTCCCATTGCTGGTGTGGACTACACTGGCTCGATCGAGTTATCAAACCCTGTGAGCATGTACACACTGGGAAGGAGCTGGCCTGATTCTGTGAGTTGCAATAATATTTCCTGAATGCGAGCCCACAACCTGACACCTCTTTGCAGTGGTCTGTTGTCTTTTTCCTTTCACAGCTTTAGAAAATACTTCGAGCTAGATACCCTTATACATTCAAAATCTTGTGATCTAGTTCATGCAATATTTTGATCAACTGTTTCAACTGCTAGGCTGTGGGAGAGGGAAGGTCGGTCTTAAGGGAGAGCCTGGAAACTTTTCAAGCTGGTAATTTCTCTTGCCCAGATCCAATACAGACATTACACAGAGCTGCTGCGACCTTTCTGTTGCTAAGTCATTGCACTGCAGAGCCCTACAGGGCTGAGCAGTCATTACTCCTCCCCGTGTAACTGAACCAAACCAAGCCTGCAGCCAATACACAGCAGAGAATTTATTGACTGTCTCTGGAATTAGGCAATTCCGTTAATTGTCTTCATTTTCCAGGACTCTGTCATTCTTTTCCTGAACCATTAGTGGCACAGCTATTTGTGTGTCAGCATGAGCTGCCTAGAAAAAAAGTTAAAATTGAACAGCAAATGAATCAAAGACAAGGACAGATACCTCTCAAAGATAATTTCATTCAGATATCCCGGGGAGCCCTGACAAATCCCTTCTCAGCTTCCAGAGCTCTTTTCCTTCACTGTGCCTTTGGTTTGAGGAACCTCTATTAAGCAACAAGACATTCCTAAACAACGCCGCAACAAGTCAAAAGACTTCTTTCCTCTTTCATGATTTACCTCCCCAGTGTTATTAGCCATACTAAATTCCCAAGCAAGGATTTTTTATTTTTTTTTTTTTTTTATTTTGAAGGGTCAGAATGATTGCAGTGGCTCCACCTCTCCTATTTACAAAGTCCATTAAAGATTACTAGGACATTGGTGGGACATAAAGAAGGAAACAGCATAGCTTGTTCCTTAATTCAGGTTTTTTTTTTCTCTCCCTCACAGCCTGGATGTTAATCCCTGTACCATTTCCCACACAGGACATGTAGACTGAACTTGGACATGTTTTGGCCAAATGCAGTGGGAGGCAGTAATTGTGAGTTGTTGTCTACATAGAGTTCCTAGACAAGAAAGTCACCCAATATTTTTAATACAACAAACTCATGACATTCAGTAAATACATTATTCCTAGTTTACATGTCATTAATCCATACTTACTTGGAAGTCTGTGGTATCACAAATGCATTCAGAAGAATTATATTTCTGCTTCAATATCTCTTTGACAAAAAAAAATAGTAACTTCCATATATAGGATTTATTGTATCGTTTAAGTGAGGTGATTCTAGCACAGCTGTGATCCTACAGAAATACAGCACTAGAGTATAGTACATATTTTGAAAAAACCCCCGATATCTGGGGTTGAATAGTCCTCTGGCAGCTTTGGGATGCCATCCAGCATTTTCAGAGTTGGCAAACTGGAGAATACACTTAAAGAGAGACAAAAGAAAAATAGAAATTGAGATAAACAATCTTGTGAGATGTTGAGAACAAAATAGACACTGATAATAAACAAATAGTGGATTCAAACGTATCCAAAATAGATTTGTATTTCTGGAAATCTTGTTTTGTCACTTGTTGCAGAATTTATCTGATAAAAAGCTAATTAAAAATTTTCAGTTTTCACTCTCTTTCACGAGTTTTATATCCTAGACTCAGTAAAGCATGACAAGTATCCACACATTTAATAGCATAGAATTAAAACAGTTGTCTAATGCAAAAGAGAGGACACAGTGTTAGCCTAGACTGAATTTCCCAGACTGCTGAAAAGCAAAGATTCAGATTGCAAGAAGTGCAACCCAACTTTTATCCATCTGTGATAAAGAAACTGGGTTCTCTGCTAAGCTTTTTGCACGTTTGTTTCTCCCAAACTAAAAAACTCCCTGCTTTATGGGCAACATGTCAAACCAAAATGAATGGCTCTACCTCATAATATACAGTCCCTTTTAGATGGCACATCAGTGTCTCTAACCTCGGCCATGAAGATTGCTGCCTCCTTCTTCAGAAGACTCTGATGGCATTGTAGCCCCCCGATAAGCATCGCACGGGGTGTTAGCCCACATGCCGTGGTATTTGCTCCTGGGCCTTTGAGGTGAGCATGGACTCCAGTGCTCAGTCTCGGCACGTAACTCAGGGCTTATCTACACTTGAGAGGGATTCATTCTGTCTTCCAACACTGGCAGTGAAAGTAATACCAGAATAGCAACAATATTTAATTGCCTCAAGAATTGCTAGGATTGGGAACGGAAACATAATTAGTAATTGTTAAAAAGTGCTTTTAAGCTTTTGCTCTCCTGGACCTTTTAATATGCAAATAAAATGTGAAATCCATCATTTTAAATTACTTGTTAACTTTCACTTTGATACCTGTCTATCTAACTTTAGAAAGCACAAGCATCACCATCACACTGTCAAAGGGAAGCCTACTAGGCTGAAGGAAAAACTGTACTGGAAACTGAGAAAGGTATTCATTAAAGATTTTCTTTTAAACTTTCTTTTTTTTTTTTCCCCTCCCAAGAAGAGATGACTTCTCAGGCACATGCTGTAAGGCTTATCTCAAAACTATCAACAATTCCTTCTGTAGATGGCTGGCATGACTCTGTGTTTGTAGTGGGGAAAACCACACAACCATGCAGATTTCTGAAGTCTTCAGAGGGAACACGCTTTGTTCCCCTTTCTGACCTGTGTGCATTTTTTTTCCTGGCAACAAGGTTTTGGAGTGAAAGCATCTGGGGAAGAACAGAATTAGGGGTGTGAGTGTCAAAACATGCCGGAGACAGAATAAATTATCTTCCCCTGAATTCTCTACTCTATCTCGGAATTGGATTGTTCAGTTCCAGTGTCCGAGGCAGCTCTGTTAAGGCTACACTGCACTGCACTGCCTGCAACACACACCTACACCGAGTCAAGGCAGAGCAACTTCCATGGTGCTCCCACAGAGAGAGGAGAGAATCCAGAAAAATCAAATGAAGGTAACTTAGTCTTCTCTTGCTTTCGCTCCCATCTTTCAACACATCCCTCTGATTCCACCTCTGACATGTAATGCAATTTACACTTTTTTCAGCATACATGAGGGACGCAATGTGACTGGAGAGCGTTCACGTAATAGGTAGTTCCTATTAATAAAAGGGAATCCAATTTATCTGTCCTACTCACTGTCTCTAAACTTGATCCACAGACTTAGTTCAGCTCAAGAACTCCCAGTCATGTGATCAGAAAGCCTCCTAGGCAGTTTCTGAATATTTTGTGGCTATTATCAGATACTGGCTCATCAGCCCATGTTCCTGGAGCATTTGTGACAGTTGAGACCATGGGAAAATAAAAAGATTGACTGAGAGAGCTTGTTGTATTTGAGATCCTATTCTCTTTGAACTCTATCACAAACATTACTTTGTGTTGATCAACTTTTTCTTGGCCATGAGAAGGTAAGACTTACAGTTGTCTGTATCTTTCTTGAAACTCACAGGGATTCCTCTTGAGTATAAGGGATTCAAGTGGAGTATGTCTGAAGTCTGATATTCCATTTAGTGTCAGAATATTATTTTCAGCGAGTGATAAGTGCTGAATCTGAGGTATCTTTGGCAGCTGTTTGAATGATGTAAAGTGATTTTTATTGACATTTAGTTCTCTGCATCTGTAAAGCACAAAGCATATGACATCACTGATCACATCCATAATAGCATATACCAGTAAGCCAACACAGGGATGGCTCTTCACACAGTCGAAGTCATGGCCCCTTAGGGCTTACAGTGAGAGATACAAGAATCTGATTCCTTGAGACCTGCTTTCACGTTAGTTTTACATTTGTGCTGTTTTTGTCTACCCATAGATGGCAAGATCAGATCCCTTCACTTTATACTCTCAGCTTTCTTTATATTGTACAATGGATACATCATTATTCCCATTCTCAATATTACAACTTTCCATATACCTAGCCATATGGCAACAGTAGCAATAGATTGATTGTAAAAATATGGATGTCATGGTCACACTTGGCCTCTCTGTTTGGGTTATGTTCCACCATCTCTTCATACAGATTCCTTCAGTGTTTAACAACTTTCCTTTCAGCACAGATATCACTAAACTTGATGAGACTTGTTAATTATTCAGCAGGAATAGAGTGGGCATCATCTGATCACTTCAGTGGATATTTTCATCTTGGGGATGACATGAACTCAGAATAGCAATATACTGGTGGATTCTCAATATAATACCCCCCCCAAAATATTGTATTTTGGCAGTTCTCAAGAGTCTGTTATAACTATTACTGAAATAAATAATCATTTTGATTTCTATGGTATTGCATAACAATAGAAACAGGACATTTTGCCTACCTTGGCAACCTTATGGCACTTAGGTCTGTCAAAGAATTGTCCACCAACCAAAGTTTTTCCACCCGAATTAATCTTTGGAGAATCCTTTTGAAGTTTTCCACCTGGTAAAGATCACCCAGGTCCTGAAATGAAAGGTTCAACTCCTAGGAGGGTAAAAATAAGAGAAATCACTTACATTCTTTTTCGTGCTTTCTAATAACTACATCATTAATTTTTTTCAATGTCAGAATTAGTTAAAAGGTGAATCTATTTTATTATGCTGCTCTCATAACAATTGGTGGTGTCAATTGCCAAATTCACCTTAGAATCATAGTGGTGCACTGCACAATTCTTTGAAAGTAAAGAAGAAAGAAACCATCTCTTAAGCATGTGAATCTTACTGTCCAGCCCCTCCTCCTTCTTTGATTGGGGATGCCAGTGTGTGCGCTCTGGGTGGAAAAAGAGGGACTAAGTGACCGTGGCTTGTTGTTGGTTTGCCTTCTAAAATCTGGAAAAAAGTGCTGTGCAGCAGCCAAGATATGAGTATTCCCCAGTCTGTATCATATGCTTACGCGTAAGGAGAGGCGTGAGCCAGAGTACAGGATCTCAGTGTGAGATGAAGGTACTAGCTGCCTTCCTCCTTGATCTCAGGGAGGTCATAACTTACTGCTGGTCAGAACAAGCAATACAATAGTACCTCCAGCCAAAAGAACTGCTGAGGCTCATATGAGGAGAGAGTAGAAGAGATGAAACGAAACTACTCCATTCTCTAACCATTCATTTATCATCAATTTTTGAGGAAGGCACTGAGCAGGCAAAGAATGTCATTAGTCCTTGTATGCCCGAGCACAAATGAAGCCCTGTCACAACACACAGGTTTACTTTTTTGGGTCACAACCCAAATAACAGTATATTCCAGTGTTTCTTCCCGCCTGTAAAAACCTTCTGCTTTACAATGTCATGGTGCCAGCTGGAGCTTTAAAATTGCTAACTGCAATGAGCAGCCAGCACATTATCATTTGGCATATTTACTACTACCGTACAAAACATTAATGAGAAAGCTTTACAGCACAGTTTTCCCAGTTCTCCTGCAGTTTCTTTTGCCACTTCTCTGTTTCAGTTACTTGTTTTCTTTTTTTCCAAGTATGTTCTTCTCCTCTGAAAAATAGCTCTTCTCCTGAGGGCCCTGGTCAGAAAAGAAGATTTACAATAGTGGATGTGATATGGAACTGGCACTTAGTTACTTGTTGAAAGATTATATATATGGCTGGGAAGATATCTGAAATGAAGAAATGGATATAATATTATAGGTGTGTAGGTTTCCAGGCTTCTAAGATGTAAATTAATGTGAAGATTTTTCTACCGTTTCTGAGCTCATAATTCAGCAAGCAATCTAAGGTTGTGATGATTTGGTACGTGATTAGTAAATGACATTTCTTCTACAGCTTAGATAAAAGCTTTTTCTAAATGGTTGAGCATAAGCATCTGAGTTCTAAAGTACTCTTTCTATATATTCTTTCACATGCTATGAATTTATATAGCGGTTATGTGCTCAGCCTCTAATTGTCTTGAGAAAGGGATATGTTTGTAGCTTCCAGATGACTGACAACAACCACAACTGGGATCATTAGTCATACTCAAAACCTCATTCATATTAAGAAAAACACACGCAGAAGACTTAAAGCCTTAAGGTCTTCTGAAATGCTTAGAGCTATGGATATCTTCAAATTCCTAACTAAAGCAAGGACAGTGTAGAATTTTTCCAGTGTTTAGTCCCAAACATGCAAACACTGGCTTTTAAAATCCACCTTCCATTCCCTGTTCTTGAGTGTGTCTCTACGTCGTAGTTGGGCCAATTCAGTCTTAAAATAAAATGATGTGGCACTGTTTGCAGGACTGGATTTCACTCTTGGTTTCTTGTTTGGCATATGGTTATTGCATCCTGAACAGTATTTAAATGTTAATGAACTTTTGAGAGAAGTAACTGACACCACATTAACTCTAAGAATTTTCAAATTACAGTTGTGGCTTTTGTTTCCCATTTTCAAAATTATGAAGGGTATTTTCCTAGTGATTAAAAAAAAAAAAAAATGTAAGCACATACAATATGGGATGAAATCCTGTCCCTTTTCAAAACAATGGCAAACTCCATGATTTAAGCTCATAACATGCAAGGACATACTGTTTGAGTAAATAGAGTTAAGGCTTCAATGTGAATATGTCTTTTTGGTCGTTACCTTCTCTCACTCGGGGACAATGAAGCTGATTTCCTCGAACATCGTGTTCTTCTATGTCACACCAGCCAAGATACTTGAAGGAATCAGAAGGAAGCTTAAAAAAAGCAAAATAAAGATATAAAAGAATCAGTTAAGGTATTTAATTTTCTGGCGTTGTATTTTCTCATATTTCTGGCCTTATTACAATAGAAATACCCATTTATTCACACATATTTACAGTATCTTCTGCCTCAATACCATCTGGTGAATAGCAAAATGATGTATGGAAGTAAGGATACAATGGAATGCATTTGCGTATGCATATATACATAAACACGTTTCTGGACAAAGCTTATGTACAATATATCATGAATGAAACTGAGGCACTAAAACTAAATATAGAAAACCTGCCACTGCAGACGACAATATGAGGTTTCTGCCCGTTTTACTTTTCCACTAAAGCAGGTTTTATAATTTTCAGGGCATCAGTCTCCCAGGAGAGCGCAAGGAACAAAGTCTCTAACTCTGTCTATAGCGTGTGGAGTAGGTGTGATTTGTGTCATGCCCAACAGGCACAGCACCGTGGTTGCCTGCCGTGGGGGAACCTCTCAGGGCAATGCAGCTTGGCGTTGGCTTGAACTTCCAGCATTTCCTTCACTGGAAACCATGATGGTGAAGTTGTGGAGGGAGGAGAGATGGAGCATGAACTTCTGACTCATCCCCTTCAGTTAGAGCCACATCCAGAAGGTGGTAAATGCTGTGGGAATTCACAGTTTAGGTGTAGTTTACCACGGCCCATTCTGGTTTAATTCGGTAAACTGGTTCAAATATTGGAGAGACATCTTCTCACAGAATATCTGTATAGTTAACTTTCATAGCACTCCTGGTTATGACACTTCATAGCAAATGAACACAGCCTCCTTGGGACTTATTATGTACTTGCCCATTGTATCCAGATCTGTTTCTGTGCAGAGTGCTCAAAGACGGTGTCAAATCCCTTGCCACTGCTGAGAACATATCATATAATCTTATTTATAATCTGATCTAGCTTTGGGAGATAAAAGGAGGCAAGCCAAAATCAGCTTCCAAGCTGGAGAAGAGATTTCTGCCTTAGTTACTCTTTGTCAGTGTCTCTCTTCTATAAACTTGTAATCAGACTGGTAAGACAAACACTTACTGGGGAAGGTAGCCCAGAATCACAGTTCTGCCTGATGATTCCTCTGTTTTGCAATAAAACCGGTGGAATAGTGTGAGTATCACTTAGGATGGAGCAGCAGGATGAATAAGGTTTACAGAAGTTTTGATTGCTTGTAGTTAGACCTGAGGAACTAGAGAGGAGATGTTAAACCTGTAATCAGTTCTGTTCAGAGAAATGCAAACTATTTTATTATAACAGAAAATCCAGAGTAGCAAGGGGTAGGACTCACTATCAGACAATAGCCACATGATCCTGAGGTCAGACCACGGGTAATTCCCTCTACTTAACACACTTTCACAGATATGTCCAAATGTTAGGCAGAGGAACTTCCTGGTAGTTTGTTAGAAAAACTCAGTCTTGGAGAAAATGAAGAAGTGAACTTGTTCAGGAGCATATGTCCCCTTCTACCCTGCATAGCTTTGCTTATATGGATCCAGGTTGTATGAAAAGGCACCTCAATTGCATATTTATTTTAATCCCTTGAGTATGTTTAGTAGAATATCAAGATTCCAGAGAAGATCTGATCTTTGTTCAATGGAGTCTTGGAGTCATGTGCTTGTGTGCTTTGCTAGTTCATTGTCTAAGAACACTTTCAAAAGTACATTTTGTATACCCCAAATGATACAATTTCTCCAACTGTACTTCAGAGAGATTGAATAATTTGCAGACCAGCAACTGCAATTTAGAAATTTACCATGGAATACTTCAAAAAAAATAATTTTAATTTAGTAAGTATGTGCATACAGCACTATAATTTGACTTGTAATGTACAAGCTCAGTGAGAGCTTGCCAGAAAGTATCAACTGTCAGTAAGCATCATTAAAACAATTATAGTCAGAAGCAGAAATGGAGAACAAAAATGCTGCTTTAAAATGATCTAGTGAGGATGGTAATGAAAGTTTCATATTGAATGCAACAGAAAAGCTAAACAGAACATCAGTTAAAACTTATGATTACATATTATTGGCAAATAATCATGGAGAGACATACACTGTTGACCTTACTAAGATTGCTGTGCCTCTTTTAAATATCAGCAAAATCCAGTATTACATCTTTCCTGGCTTTTGTCTGAAAGTACATGCAGACCACACAGAACAGTACTGCCATACAGAAGTACTCGTTTCTTCATGCTTTATGTTTTGTTTAGTTTTTTTTTTTGTTTGTTTGTTTTTTTTTTTTTTTTTTTTTTTTAATGGGATTAAACTTGCCACAATAAACCATAAATGACATAAAATAAGCTGAGCAAGCTCAGCATTTCTGAAAATAACAGCTATTTACTCAGGCATTTTTAGAGGTCACCTTGAGGAAAACAAACCATTTTCATGTGTGTGTGCTGCTACAGATCAGCAGGCATTCACACACACAGCAACCCTGTGAAAAGAGGGTTACATTTGTTCAATACGAAAAAAAAAAAAAAAAAAAGTGCTGGGAACTCTTGCTTAGCCCTATCTTGCTGTTTATTTTGCTTCTGCTTCCTTGTATGTTAAATGAGGTCATACCAGAGAAATACGCAGAAATTCTTCTATAATTAAGAAAAAGATTTGTTATCCTTCTCAGTTTTGGAAGCGATTTTTTAGGATGTATTCAAATGACTATTTATAACTGTAAGATTTTTCAAAACCTACCTTGCTCTCATCTAGATACTACATCCTCTGCTGAGACATCTATATGCACTCCTAGTCCCTTGATATGTGGGATAAAACATTTCAGCTGAACCATTTACCATGATATCTATTCTGATCTTTTGGCAGAAACCTACTCACAAAATTCTGTATCAATGATAGAAAATAAAATATAAAGTTCCAGAATCAATATGTGATTGATAAGACTTCTGCAATCAGGTGGGTAGTGAGATTTTTATTGGAAAGGGTGACAGAAGGAAGCATTTTTCATCTCAAAACTGCCTGCATTTAATAAGCACCAGCTGGACCCTATCACTATGTCACAGAAGATTTTTCTGAAGGAGCAAGTGCAACACTGCTTTTCTCTCCCTTGCTTTGTTTTCCTCACTATTTTGCTGTAAAATTGATGTAAAAGAAATGGCAATGAATGAGGCAGGATGCAATTCCAAACAATTACAGATCACACAATACATGAAAGTAACAAAATTTTCTGCCTTGATTGTGAGGCCCTTCGGCTGGATATGAATCTCCAATGACACCTCTGGGAGCAGCACACTAGATTATGTCAAGCATTAGGGGGAAAAAAATTAGATTCATGATGTCTGTCCAGGCTGAGTCATTTCCTCTCACTTTGCCTGCAGTGAGAAATTGGTGGTTATCATAAATCATAGACCTAAATTCTTATGAGAGAGGAATTAATTTCACTAATGGAAACCCTCTGTGGCAATAGCATTCCTCCATTCTCTCTCTTCTTCAAGTGTGGGGGGTTATCTATGATGTCTTTTAAGCAGACTATATATTAAGAATTCTATAAAAGAGGATTGGAAAGGAAACTTAAAACGGTAAGGGGGAAAAATCTTGTGTGTGACCAACTTCTAATTTCTGAGGCTGGCCCTCAGCCTAGTTGTTTGTATCATGGCTATAGCTTTGCCACCAATACCAAATCCATGTACAAAATTTCAGAATACTCAAATCAACATTAAACATCTAAAAGATCCATCTGGTTAAAGGATGATTTTTCCCACCTAGCTGGAGCTGCCAGCCTGAAAAACCAGCCTTAGCAAATTTTTTTGGCTCCCTCTACAGTCAGTGGAGACAACGGGCTATGTCCAGATATCCACTTACTCAACCCAGCCTTGATGCCTATTATTTTCAGCTGGAGTGAACTATGGTCCACATGAGGAGCACACAGAATTTTCTAAGTGTGGACACAACTTCAGGGTATCTGAAGATGAGGAGGATCCCACTTTAAGTGCTTAAAGGGTGCTTCGAAATAGCAGGACTTCTGATCACTTCAAAAAAGCTCAGGGAAATCATTCTGTTCCACACAGCATCATTAAAATATATTAAATAGCCATTTCATCTAAATAATTAAACAAACAATAAAATTGCACAAGCCAATTCTTTGCTAGCACCTTGAAATCTAGAGTGCTGCATATGAGCTGAACAGACGTAGCACGGAGTGTGGGGGTAAGTGAAAGTACTTATGGCTAACCCAATGTATTTTATGCATTTTCCTCAGTGGAAGTCCCAGTGGGGAATTAAGGGGGTTGAAATATTTTGTAAACTGGAAGGATTGAGTACAGAACAGCTACTGTATTTTTCAAAACATGATTTATGGGGTGTTAGGCCATATCTTGGAAAATCATGCGCTCCTATAGCGCTCACTGACAAAACTCACACTTTATCAAGGTGGCAGTGTCAGTTGTGCGGCCGTGAAACGGGTCTGCTTCTCCTCCCACTGACATCCTGGCAAAATTTTGGTAGGAAACAAAATGCTGTAAATTTCCAAACTGCAGTGCAAGTACATTGAAGTCCAGCTGACTTTGTGGGTAGAATAGATGAAAAGCCCATGAAATACTTTAAAGAGCTATAGCTGAGCTGCTTCTGAAACGACATCAGTGATAGATATTCCGAGTGAAAAACATTCCTCCTGTGTATTATTTTAGATATTTGGCCATTAAGAAAAGGCTGTCAGTCAAAAGGCTCCTTTTTCCTGATTTAACCGGCAGCCTTGATAAACAAACATCTTAGACTCTACAGCACAGGCCCAGCTTTGCCTCACAGAAAATGACAAATGGAAAGATCAGTGGAAGAGGAGTAAGGATAAAGAAGGTTATAAGCAAACTCTTGCAACTGGGATTTGAAAGGCTTTCGTCCCAGTGTTTTGAGCAGTTTTGGGGTCTGGTCTAGCTTCCAGTAGTCTTATCCCCAGCTACTTTTCATCAATCAGCAGCCTCGAGCAGGCTTAGCTTCCACTGAACCATGGGTGCTTTCCCTGTAGATCTGCAATGCCTTTGATAAAAGATCTGGGAACAAATAGTAGGGCTATTTATACTACCTCTTCATACATCCAGAGTCAGAATTCCTATGGTGCTTGATACAGCTTCACAGCCCCCCAAATCACTGAACATATATGGCAGAAAGGCCCGTGCTCCCGTGGGAGTCTGGTCAGATTGTGATTTAACAGCAAAGTGCTCCACGCTCTTTCAGTCCTGCTACTATGGAAGTGAAAAGCAGGGATCATTCTAAAGGAACCAAATCTAATGTATTTTATGAAAAAGAAAAAAAAACCCAAATAAACTAAGAAAAGGGTGATAAATCCTCCCAAAGCGAAGAGTGCTTGGATCTAGGTCAGAGCTGCTGGTTTTGCCTAGGCTCTAAAAGATCTGGTTATGGATCTGTCCAAACCACTTGCACAAATAGCAGTTTGCTTGCATGATACAAACAGCCAGTTATTTATGTTGTCTCAGTCAATTGCACATGCCAAAGCTGATCAACATAAATGAACTGCAGGGTTAACTTACAAATGCAATTTGTATAGGTATTTAAAAGACAACAAAGTCAGAATTCAGGCTGTGCTTTGTTCAAAATGCACAAAATTTACTGCTATGTAGCAGCTGTTGCTTGTATGCAAATATTTATTATGAGAACTCTGTGAACTTAGAATGGTAGAGGACTTGGACATAGTGTTTCCATGCTCTATTACCTTTCAATTACTTTTTTATAGGAGTTTTATGAGACATTATGCAACATTTTGAAGCAGTTCTTTTGAGCATAATTGAGTGACAAACACACCTGTAAGTTATGGCTACAGTGCATCCTTGCTGTTAGCTCTATCATCAATTATCTTGCTTTATGCATCATAAAATTGCCCCCCCCCAAGACATAATTAACATAATTAGGTCTTATCACCATAATTATACATTCCTAGCATATTAACTAACATTCCATGCAGCTCTTCATGGATCTAACTTGCAGCCATACAAATTCCACATCTCAATGTGCCTCTCACACATTTTTACAACAAATTACACATTTTTGTTGAGACACCTTTTGTCTTCCAGTAATCAGCCAACGACATCAAGAAAAAAACAAAACAAAACAAAACATTTTTCTTCCTGTTTTCACAGCACAACAATCTCCATCAGCAATACAGGTTGGTACATTTAAAAAAGATACTCAATCCTGTAACACTATCTTTGTTGTCAAAGCATGTCAAGCCAGCTGTGCAATGACTACAGTTACTTCTCTCCTTTCACCCTCCTACCTTTCGGACATGTCTTGCTGTTTCATAAAATCCTCACATCTTGCATAAGGCTATTTGTCTACAGTCAAAGCTTATCTTCCCATCTTTGCCCCTGCATAGAGAGGTAGTTCTACATCCTCTGAAGAGAGGTAACCTGCAAGGATCCTGGCTAGGGCTGTATGGATTCACTGTCTCCAAGGAAACACTGTCACCTCGCAACGCAGTCACGTTAGGAGCTATTGTTACCAATCTCTTAAGCACATCAAACAAATTCCTGTGCTGATCTAGCTCGTATCAATGAACCGACTTTCCAGAAGGTGGCTAAAGATAGGTCGGTGATACCTGTAGCAAGATATGTGATCATCCGGATGAATCTCTGGTGTGCTCACTTCAGCGACTTCACTTTTCAGAATTGCTTTCACAGTTTTGCCCACTTGAAGTTTATCTTTTCCTTGCTTAAAAGATCCCTTGCTTCATTAATGGCTGTTAAATGATTTATTAATTTATCCAAGAACTCTGGATGAAAAGCAAACTGATACTTAAAGAGTCTCATATTTTATATAATGTTCATGAAAGTTCTACATGAGCATCTCTTCGCTCCGTTGAATGCTCTTGCCTCGTTTGAACGTGCTCAGCCATTTTATAAACAATCTTCCAGGCCTCCTGCTTCACGTTTGCATCTGAGAATGAAAACAAGAGACTCTTCTCTTGGTGGGAACTAACAGGTCAGTTTTGTGTCTATTTTTATATTATATTTTTCTTAAAAAACTAAAACTATATGTTCTGAGAATAAGTCTACTGAAGCTATTCACTTCAAAATGTATTCGACACAACGTTCCTTTGGTTCACTCACACAAAGTGTAGACACTGGCACTGTGCCACTGATGGAATTGCAGCAGCCCAATATTATTAGGGGCATTGGCTAGTTCCTGCTGAAGTCTACAGATGGCTTTTAAACTCCAACAGTAGTTACGGGAACCAAGTTTCAGTGCTGTGCTGTGTAAAGTTGTAATAGAGCAGTCAGTCATGCCCTATTGATCCGCATCTCCCATATCACAGGCATAGTTCCTTCTTCACTTGAGCTCCTAGGCTCCATACTGAAAGAAGAGGGGATAAACAGATCAAGATCAATGCGGAAAAAAAAACACAGTAAAGCCCTCTGCCCAAGGATATTCAACTGGAAACACCATACAGTCACAAACCTCTATGGTTCAGACTTCCTACCTTTCAATTTATTCACAGAAAAAATCATTCCCTACCCTCCCTTTCCCTCAGATTCCTCTTTTCTCTTCTCCTCGGTCGTTATAAAGGCTGATCATTATAAAATCTTTCTGTATAGAAAGGCATGTGCTTTCCCCAACAGTGACTGAAGACTCCAAAACATTCTTTTAGAAATTCTGCTGACAAACTTCACTGTGCCAGTAAAGTACAGGAGCATAATGTTTATTTAAAAATTTCAGCTCCTGTGCAAAGGTGTTTTGTGGCTTCAAATGCTGAATTGTCAGATCAGTATCTGAAATTTAATGAAGTAGTCATTCCACACAGGTTTCACTAAAAATTTAGGAGGTACAAACTGAATTTATTACAGGTTGGGCAAAGATGGGGTATTAAGAGTTTTGTCAGATCATCTGAACATATCTATATCTTTTCTCTATTTACCAAGAAAAAAAAAGAAAGTCTCTAAATTAAACAAGACTGTAATCTGGGGCCTTTCTACTTACCATTTTTTCTCTATATATAAAATAAAAGGTATTGGTCCACGTCACAGCCTAATGGGCTTCAGATCTTCTATGGAAAATGCATTCCTCATAAAATGTATGAAAAATTATCTATGTGGTATTTCAGTAAAATGACATATTTAAAATGGTGTTGGCCTTTCCATTATAAACACTATTTTTCAGATCCTTACAACCTGCCCATAAAAACATGCTTCTACCAAGAAATTCAGCAGCATGTCCCATCCCTGAAAGAAATAAATACTTTTCCCCACTTTATACATTTTTGACCAGTAATTTTGTCTTTGAAATGGCCAAGCAAGGCTAACACAGGGTGGGTATCAGTCTCAATCACGTATCTCCCATCCACATTCAAGTGATCGGATGCTTCCCCGCATGTCCTACAGGTACATGAAATATGTATGAACTGGGCAAAACATGCCTCATCCTGAGATCTGATTAATGACAGAAACAATTCCAATTATTATGACTGCTGTAGGCCACAAGAGGCCCTATTGTTCTGGGCACCATAGAAAGCCAGTAAAATAGAGTTTGCTCCAGAGAATTTGTAGTCTAATTGAACAGAGCAGACAGACAGAGAGTAGGAGAAAGGAAAGAATATTATCCCTCCCCCTTTTATACAGAAATAACTGAAATGCTCAGACCATGAAATCCTGGCGCTGTGGTAGTCAACAGCAAAAATTCTGTTAATGTGAATAGGGTCAGCATTCATACAGGATTCACAGAGCCTGACTTCATTAAGATCAGACTAGATGAACAATCTTGCTTTAAAGTCTATGCATTCAAATGGCTGAGTTTTTCTGACCTGACATGATGCTAGTTATCATTAAAGAACACTTAAATGACACTTCTCTGTTGTAAAATTTTTCGGATTCAGGGACACAGCAGCTTGTAAAAATCAGTTTGTTGATACAATTTCATGTTCTTTATGTAAAAGTCTTACTTTACTGAGTGTTAGCTTGATACTTATTGGTGATATCTAACCATTAGGTTGATGCCACCAGTAAAATCAGATCTAAAAACTCAACAACATTATAGCAACAGCAGAAAGTTAATTTCTATATTGTTCTTACCTGGCTTGGCTATATCCAGGAATCCATGGCATTCCTGTTGGATGAATCAGTTAGAGAAAGAGAATTTCTTTGAATATTTCATTAGTATAATCTGCATGGATACTCATAGGAAGCACTAGAAAAGGAACACAATATGAGACACATATATGCTCATCTGTGCTTCAGCAGATAAGTAGGCACACTTTCATAAACTGGTTATTTTGCTGAGTTACCTAGGCAACAAATTTCTTTTTGGCCTGCCCATTTAGGATTACAGTAAACTATTTGACTCCCACTGGTAGGACTTGGAGAGCATTCACAGGGAAAAGCCAAGTACAGCAGAATAAAGCCTGGATAGAAGAAGAGCAGAGTTAATGAAACATTTCATCAGGATTACCAGACAAAAACGAATCAACAACTAGCCGCATAAATAATTGAAGTGAAAACTATATATGTCTGGTCTTCTAAGGTGTTATAAACCCATGAATTCCAACAGGGTTGGAGGGGCTGCAACCAAGCAACAAGTACTGAAACTTGGTTCTCTCTTCCGGAAAAACAATGGGCTTGCATGTCCTAATACCTGGCACCGAAGATTGAGTCTTTCCATTGATTTCATGGTCTTTGGATCAAGACATGAAAAGAGATATATATGGGATGAAGAATGGCATTTTCATTTGGTTTATTTATTTATAGGAGAGACTTCTTTCGGTATCAAATCTGACTTTTCTAATAAAAAGTACATCAACAATTTCTAGATGAAGCAGACTTTTTCTGACACTAAAGAAAGATCACGTACAAGTAATGTTTTGAGATTTTTTTTCTCTCAAAATTTTCCTTTTAAAAAAATAATGGACATAACTTGCTTTCTCTTGCATTTGGCAACTTATCTGTGCATGTATGAAAGAGAAAACCAAATTATATCCCAAGTGAAGTCAGTGGCATGCAGCACTCCTTTTGATTGATATGTAATAATGATTTCTCCCATCATGTGTCTCACTAAGATGCGATCTACTTCCCTTTCACCTTAAAACATGTTTTGTTTATACTGAACAAAATTATTGCATCCCTAATCCACAGATGCATGTAAGTTTATGCTTAACCTTTTAGCCCTTAGGAGTAATTCAACTGAATTCAACTGGAGCAGAATCAAACTTGCATGTGCATATAAGAAAAATCCCAAAGGTATCTGCCAGGTATCTGCCAGATATCCGCCAGATTTTTCACAAGAGATCGAAGCGAGCATTCTTTTACAGAGGTCATGGTTTAGAGCTCATTGGAATTGATAGGCAAACTGCCATCCATTTTAATGAGCTTTCTGTCAGTCTCCACTTGTCCAAATGCCCTTTCCGTCTAATTCTCAAAATTTGAAACTTATTATCCAAAGCTGCCAAAACAGGGAAGATCAGACATTTGATGAAGCCACTCAGAAATTAAAACTTCGATATGAGGGCAGACTCATTTGCCTCCATCCACATCTTTATTATGAATCTCACGTTTCATCTTTTCATATGTTAATTGTTAATAAATCCCAATGGAATACAACATTCATTAAGTACTTCCTAATTTATTGAACATAAGTTTCATCAGGTAATTTTAATCATACGAAAATCATTCTAAATTCGTTCTGATAAACAATTTCCTGTTGCAGTATTGTAAGCTTCCTTTTACACTGTCATTTGAAGCAGTATCTCTGGTTATTCTCCTGTCTAACTTTCATCATTGCAGATGCCACCATATTTACATAAATTGCAGTATTTATTTATGTAACTGCTGCCAACTGCTAAAGAGTTATGTTTCCTTTTTTTTTTCAGAATTGATTACCTGAATTATATTGAAAAAAATGTTTCACTTCATCCATCAAAACCCTGCCTTCCTGAAACTCAGATCTTGCAAATATGGAAATACTTAGGAGTCACTAGAGCACTCCTCTATTAAGCTGGCTTTACAAAGTTGTCATATGTTAGATATTTAAGATAAATAGGCATAATCTCTTTAAGTATGGAATGGGAAAACTACTCATAATACATTTGATTCATTCAGTCTGCCATTATCAATACCAGCAGTTCTCAAATTTTTTATACTGGGCAGCCGTTGCTTTTGTCTGAAATACTTTGCGCCTTTCCCTCCACTTCTCCCCAGTACCCTCCTGACTCACGTGCACATCTGTTTCACTCATATACTGAAATACGTTGTGTGCGTGCACACACAATATACCAAACTCCACCTGCACAGCAAATGCATTTTACATGCGTGTTTACAGATATGAGTATTTGTACATGTACACATATTTGTGTGCGCATGTGTGTGTGTAAGCGTGTGTGCATGTTTACACACACATGCACACACATTTGTAACTAATGTGCAAAGACAGGCAGGGGAATGGAGTGCAAGTATTCTTATACAAATGAAAATTTCACAGAAGACCATTGAATTTCGGTACAAATGTGCTTTAAAACTCATCTACTCTCTTTCAAAGATCTATCCATTCTTACTTTTGTTTCAATCAGACAATATGTTAGACTGAACTACACTTCTGGTTGATGTCACTCCATTGCTGGGCCAAGATGGTAAGAACCACGCAGCTCTACACATGCTAAGAAAGGAGTGAAAGAAGAGGAAAGCATGCAAAAGCAATACAGTTGAATGATAAACATAATTCAGTTGTTTAAAATTCAGAGACACCTCTCCCCATCTGAACAAAAGAAGGAATTGAGAACTACGAATATGTATTTACAGGCAGAACTTGTTCCTGACATTTCTGATTTTTTTATCTCTATTCTTTCCCCGAGTCTTATTGCCAGAAAAGATGTAGTTCGAATGAATGTCTTGTTATTCACTGTCTTGCAAGGATAAAAAAGATGTTCTCTAGCTGAAAACAGAAAGCAGGGCCTCCTATGACCGTGGGGAAAAGAAGAGAAGAGCACTGAGGAGAACCATCTATTTTTATTAAAGGTGTTGTGTTCATGCAGCTTTTGTCAGGAAATACAAATAATTTGCTCCCACTTGCTTTCAGTTTGAAAAAATGGCAGCCTTGTGTTACAAGAAAGGAGAAACAGCTTTGTTTCTCTCCAGTGCTTCTTTTATAGGAAAGAGACAGACACACTGTAGCTGTCCACAATTCCTGCATTTAAAGTTAGAAATTGGCATCTCCTGCCAAAAGAAATTAAATGTAATGAAAATGTGTTTCTGGTCAAAGTCAGAGACTGCGTCGGCTGTATCACAGTATATGTGTCCTAAGGGCTACCCGATGTTCTCCTTTCAGCAGTACTGGGGGTGTTTCAGCATTCCTGGGACTGATTTTCCATTGTGTTGGCCCTCAGCTAAGTACCCGTACCTTCTGCTAAGCAGGTGTAGTGCTAGCCTCACCAAATGGGGATTTCTCAGTAACAAGCATTTTGCATTCACAAGGCACAGATATAAATACCTATTTTGAATCAGGTCTACTGACTTCAGTAGAGAAGAAATTCTTGACTCACATATTTAAAAGGCAAGAAGACCTTAAAGTATCTCCAGCTGGATGACGCACCTTCCCCTTACTCTACACAACACTGTCTTTCCACCCAAGTTCTGGTAGCGTAGGACACCAAATCTTTGGGCAGGACTTCCCAGAGCACGTGTTTGTAATCACTGATAAGGGGAGAGCCCCATCAATATGCATTAGTCTTTCCTGCCAACTGATTAGTTTCAATCAGGGTCCAGTAAAGACAATCCGCTGGCTTGAAATAGAATTACTTCATCCAGTGCCTCTCTCTGCTTTAGCGGTTTTCATCCAAAATCCCCTCTGAAGACATATCTATATTTTTTTTCATGGGTTCCTTTTCTGCCCCCTCTTACATTTTTGCTTTAACACAGATGAAGTGAGAGAACCAGCAGATTTTCTTTAAAGAAAAAAAAAAAAAATTAAAAAACATACTATGCAGATCCATCCTGATCTTTGGACTTCAAAGAGGCTAAGGCCAGGGCTGGCCTAAAGCAGAGTTATGAAAGTGCTGTTAAACTACTTTATGTCACTATATTCTCCAGTCACAGGCCTGCCAGGCCACTGAACTAGACTCAAACATAAACTATACCCATCTTTCAGCTGTTCCACTTTGTTCTGCTCTGTCAGCTCCATGCTGTATGCCAGAAGTTGGGAAATATGAATTTTCCTTCCTCCTTGACTCTCACTGAGGGAAGAAGGCAGCCCTGTCTTCAGCAGGAAACGTTATGTGCTGTTGTTGCTTCTTTAGGCAAACAAAACGTATTAAAAAAACTAAGTGACCAGGTGTAATTCTCTTGATTAAGACAGTTTAACATTTCTGCTGATACTTGTACTTTAATGTCTTCTTTCAGACCTCATAGTTTTTGCAGTTGAATTGTGAAAGATCAGCAGCTGAGCTTCAGTAGTATTCCTCCTCATTTTACATGCTGCCTCTGCTGTTTTGTAGAGCTACTGAATACAAAATGAAGCTGCAAGAGTGTGTTTGCTCTACAGCTAGCAAGGCATGAAGTACTTCTTTCTACAGCTGTGGAGTACATCCAGAATATTCATAACAGTGTCGCAGAAGATGTGATTCAATGTGTGACATTTGGTGTGCTATTGTGTGACACCAGATGATTAATGCTCACAGCAAAACACAGGCTGGTTTAAATAAACAAAATTAAATATATTTTTATGATTATAGAAATCATGTGCTACATCTCTGAGGGAACATCAGCTGCTGCTCCCAAATGCTTCATATTTGTTGACTTGTTTTTAAATGCTGTGACTGTCCACTGGATTTTCCTATCACATAAATCCATTGACACTTTGGCCCAACAAGGCGAGTCAGTGGGCAGTAGCTTGAGACACAGTGGGTAGCTGCACATCAGTCTCCATCTTGTTCTACGATCAGCAATTCACAGCATCATATTGTTCCAATTTTCAGCCTTAGAAAGACATCATGGGAGTTTAAAAGGGCAGGGACCTTAACCCAGTGCCAAACTAGCAGGATTCTTCCTTCCCCGACACGAGGGTTTTAGACCAACTGTATTTGGTGGCTCTGCACGAGAGTCACTTTCTCTGTTCCAGCAATGACAGTTTCTGTGGAAAGAGTCACTCGGGCTACAATCAGATGGGTGGACCAGAGACTGGTGCTGAGTCCAGCCTGTGCCCAGGCAGTGCTTCAGCTGTGATGTATTGGAGCAAACCTGTGTGATTCAAATCACCATCCCTCCCCATCTTCCCCTCCCTGGGAAGGAAACACAGGCATGCGAGCCAGTAGACTGTATCACACACTAGTCAGTGATTACGGGCATGGGAGCCGAGGGAAAGCCAAAAGGAGGAGCAGCTTCACAGCAGAGGCACAGCTAACATCACTCTTCAGATCACAGATCTTAGCTGACAAGCTGGTAAAACAGCATTTTCCTGCACAATAGCCTTGCCTTGTGTGAAGCAAAATCTTAACCTGCAAGGCTCTAAGTAAATTCCGAGATTGAGGACAGGAGTAAAGACTGTGATTTTATCCTGTTCTAGCAACAGTGTTGGGGAAAACTGAGACCTAACTGCTGTGTCCGTGCAGGTTGAGATAGGGTTACAGCAGTTTTAAGTCACCAGCAGCATTACTGCCACACTTAGAATGACGTGACACACAAAAGCACAACACTGTCATAGATACCCCTTAGTTTATTAGGGGACTGTGTCTTCCATATGTCTGTGCTGAATGTGAACACACCTGCAAAATTAATAATCTCCAAGCACCTTTAAAAAAAAAGGCTTTGTACAGAAACTCTGAAAAATAAGCAGAGCTTTACAGCACTGAAGGAGATACAAATGTAAAACATGTTTTCCACTTGAAAACCTTTGCCTATGGAGTCATCTGGATGCATTTCCTGGGGAAACAGCAAAAACTTCGATCTGCCTTTTTCTTGAATGCACTTCAGATTATCATGCTTACAATGAAGGGTAGAAAATGGGCTGCCAGATGGTTAATGGCCCTTCTGAAAAATAGCCTTCTATGTTCCTTTTTGGAAGTCACTTGTCATGGAACTATCATAATATAATCTCCGTACTTTTGTCGTTCATAGAAGGAAGCATATTCTAAGCAGGTGTTATCAAGGCTAAGAGAGCCTGAATTAACTGGTCTTAAAGATACTTCTTAGTGCACTGACAATAAATCTACTAACAAGTTGCTGTATCTAGAAAATACATGCAAAGAGGCAGCAATGAAGGGAATGAGTTCTGCCAGCTCCTCAACCAGGGGTTGTGGCTCCTTTTCAGGGCCCTCCGTGTCAACAGTGGCTGGGTGGCTGGTGAGCTTTGCCACTGCCCCTCGTGCTAAACACAGATAACCCTTTATTTCCCCAGGATTCTCTGCCTTCATCTGTCTACTTATATTTACCTTGTGAATTCTCTGTGCAATGGCTGTAGGCAGAGGAATGTGCTGCCAACAGTTTCCAGAGGCCTGACTTCATCTCATTTAACTTCAGGGACCTAAAGACAGGAACCTAGCCAGGCTAGACTTCCTAAACAGTTACTGAGAAAGGGAGAGGGGCAAACAAATTTTTTATTCCATTATAGGCATCCTGCACCAAGGAGAAGTCCTCCAGCCTCTAAAACAAGTGACACAGAGTGGCTTCATTATGTTGTACTGCATTATCTTACGGCTTCATGCAAAGATACTTAGGTTAGGTTTTGCTTACTTCTTATAATAAGAGTATTTGTGATTCTCATAGTACGTTCACATTTAATAGAGTGAATGCACATGTGTATACACACAAAATACAACTTGATACATTCTACATCTTGAATGCTTATAGTCTTGACTTTTTTTTTTTTTGGTAGAAACACCGTGATTAGAAGTCCATTTCATATTTTCAGGTAAATAGCCTGAAGTCATTTTTGCAAATTGGGCAAAATTGAGCTCTTACTAATCACAGTTCCCACCCAGTTCTTTGTACTTATTCTTAAGGGCATAGCCTGAGAGAAATCTATACATGGACCAAAACTGACTGAAACTAATGGCAATCTTTTTTTTTGATGCACTACAAAGGGATTTGGAACAGGCTCCAGATGGCTCTGATTAAATTTAGCTTTTTCTGATAATGCTCTTTGCTATGGGAGCTTTAGACACTGCCCGATTGTTTGTTTCATTTAAACATTTAAGGTTATGGAACTAGACACTCCCTAATTTCTGCTCAGAGGTAACTGCACTTTCTCCCTTAGGATGGCATATGCCTACCTTGTCGTAATTGTCATAGTGAAGAGGAAGAACTGGTAATGTCCTCGGCTTTTTAAGTGCTTGATACAAGGCAAGCTATTTTGCTCATGGTTCCAAGCTGTCTGTCCCACATGTGTTATGATTCAAAAGGTTAGTAATCAAGAGTTCACCTCCTCTGAAGACTTTGTTCCATAGGTGTATACACATTAAACTTGGAATGATACTGGAAAATAAATGAATTAAAAGTATTCAAGGTTAGCCTGTTCAACTTGCACCCTATGAAACTGTAGCAGTAATACTAGCTCTGAAATATTGTCACAAATCACACACAATTTCTGTTCAAAAAAATCCGAAGTGAACGTATAAACTGCAGCACGTTGTCTCCAATTCTCTTTGTTTAGACCAAGAAGAAAATTACGTAGAGGAAAAAAATCAATGGAAACACATATGTAAGACAGGGAGCAGCAACATCAGAATTGGTCTCTTTTACCTCTCTGTGTGTTTCACTGAGTGCTTTAATGGCACATTGGCTGATAAAGACACATCCTTGCCTCAGAGTTGGCAGGAGAGTTTCATATGGTCCTGCTCCTGGAAAACAAGACAGTCACTGAATGCTGGTAATTCCAAGATACAGCCTGACCCAAAGAGAACGTTTCCCAGGAGAGCCAATGAATTTTAAGACCAGTATTTATCTTGAAATAAGCTTGAGAAATTTTATTAATTCCTCTGTCACACTGTATCAGCTTTCTAGCTGTTACCTTTAGAAACATGCCATTTACAAAGCATATTGACAATCACAAAAGCCTTAAATAGAGGCTTTTTGTATCAGACTGTTGGTGACTGGTGAGATTTGGCATTGTCCAGACCATGGATCCTTACAGGTCTCCAGGCAAGATGGACTTCATGTTGTCTTTTATTTCTCAGCATGACATATTTCTTTCGTTCTGTTCAGGCAATGCTGCCATACAGTCACTGCTTACAAGCATTCCAGCACTGCAAGTTGGTTGGTTTTAAAACATGACTCTTAACAAACACGTGTAAATAGGGTAAAAATGTTAAACTATGATTGGGTCTAAACTCTTTTAGTAGAATTAGAATACTTGAAGGAATGGTTGAAGCCCATCTAAACAAATTCTTCTTAAAGAAAACCCAGGATTTTTCCATGGCCAATTCCAATCCCCTAATAAGAGCACAAAAGACAGGATTTAGACACAATGCAGATTTCCTCTGTGTGTTTTTGTTCGTCCTTACTTAAAAGCACCTCTATACAAATAGAGAATAATTTTTCTCTAGGAATTCTTCCCTGAGTTTGTGCAAAAGATAACTCTTCCATAGGGAAGAGGAGATGTGTGTTTATGAGAGACAGATAGTAAACCAACTTGTTATCAGTAAAGCATGGGTCATATCCAAAACATCATTCATATTGTGATTCAGTGCGGCTGAAAAGATAAAAACTCAGGCAATGGGATGGGCTAAACTCCCTAGCTGCAGGAACAATTTCAATCTGTCTCCTCAGCCAGGTCCTAGCAGACCTAGAGTTTTACAACCACTATCTGCCAGATTAGTTTCCAGAACACAATGTTGCAAACACCTCATTATGGAAAAAGCCTCTCAGACTACTTGATCACAGTTGAGAGCGCAGTGAAGACTTTTGCCTACCACACTTTTTAGGAACAGCTGCCAATGTTTTGAGCTTTACTGTGCTTGGTTTGGAGTTGTACCTACCCGAGAATGATTAGCTGCCTGACTTCCAGGCACAGCCATTAACAGAGTCTGGAGGCTGCATTTGTAAGGTGTTTTGAAAAAGTCTGAACAATTTCTAAAATAGCAAGTGGAGCCGAGACTCATCTATCGTTTGGATAATACATTTATCTTCACCACCCTTCTCCAATTACCTGCCTGGAAGAGTGACTGAGAATAAGTCTGATATCCTTCATTAGCCTTACAGCCTTGACTATTGCACTGTGCTACTGTCTATAAACTGCAATTTAAACTGCATTTTATTACATGAGTTTTGTCTATCTTTTTATTCGCTTTGCCGAATGCCTAGAGCAATTGGTCCGTGACTCAGGCTTCTAATTAGTGCTGTGAAATGAAAGGCATTCAAGTGGGCGTTGCTGTAAGAGCAGTACTATATAGAGGGACCATCACTGGAGAATCCCTGGCAGATGTGGTAACAGGTATGTAGTGTTGTTCATGAGTTTTACAGTACCAAGTATGTTTGTGTATCGCAAATGGTTTCTCCTTTGTAACTTTGCTTTATAGCCCTTAACCAATGCCAGCGAGAAGCCAAAGACAAGCTACTGAACCAATTAACAAAGGTCTCCAGTAAGCACGCAGAGACTTCATCCTGTCTAGTCCCCCATAACTACTGCAGCTTCATCCAAAATCCTTGAGGATTGCAGAAGGCTTTACAAACTAAATTCATCTACAGTTTCTCATCAGCTGTGTCAGTAGATGCAGAGTAGCTCACAAGGCAAGTCGACCCACTTCTTGCTGGTATTATCTGAGTTATTAAAGGTCCTGTATTTCTCCTCTCTGGCACTGGGTTTTGGGGGTAAATAATCCATCTTTTTAATCTATATATTCCCATTTTCCACTGTAGGGACAAAAGCAAAGATGGCCCATTAAAAGTGACAGAAACAACTCAAGAGCTAGCTTGTGAACACCACTTTTAGAGTGTGCTTTGTTGTCTTTTTTTTAGAAAATCCTTGTAGGAACAATATTGCCTCCTCCCCAGGAAGAGACAAAAACATTATTGCCTCCTCACTGGGAAGAGAGAAAACCACCTGACAGTGATGTTACCTCATTGTACAAGGGAGGAACATGCTGGGAAGCTGCTCACACAGAAATTCTATTGATTGTATGCAAGGTAGCAATGGAGGGGGGGAAATAAAAGTAGTCAACAAAAGAGAACAACAGAATAATGGGGCCAACGTACCAATGCCTTCAACCCTGGTTATTTCTCTCTTGTAGTCAAGAGAGTCTCTTATTGCAGCGCTGACACACTGAAGTAATCATAGTAGAGCTCTACTGTGTTCATGGAGATGGGTTGAAAGAACACCCTTTTTCTTTTATTTCACCCCACACAAAATACATAATGCAATCATGCAGGTTATGAACCGGACAAAAATTCCCCTATGAGCAATGGACTTAATTCATCAACCTGTTGTCAAGAATCAGAGAAAAGTTTGTAACACAAAGCAAGTTTTTCTGGGGTTTGTTCCACCACCCCTGACCCCCACCTCCCCTCCACTCCAGCCCCCAATTATTAATCTCAGGGACCTGGGTCTCATCATGCTCTCAAACTCAAGCAACTCTCATTGATTTTACCAAGACCTACGTATACTTGAGACTCATTCTGGCTATTGAGCTTTCCAACACTCCCACAGAATTGCTGTCAATGGGAAAACACTTCTTAGCTTCTTAGGATAGAGTGACATCTTGTGGTTTCTTCTTTTGTCCATCACTGAAAAACAAAAACTAGCTACAAAATATTTTACTAAATTTTTTGGTTTGTTCGTTTCTGGTATAACACTAGGATCTTACTTGTTTGGGGAGTATCGTGTACTTGAGTCGCAGAAACTGTGGTATAACAGTTTACTTTGCCACCGTCAAGTCTTGTGGAAGGAGAGGGAAAATTAGTGCTTGGAACAGCAACAGAAACGTTCTGATCCATACAACATGACCAATTTTTGTTTGAATGTAGCGCTAACCTAGAAAAAATGTTTGGTGCTCAATCATGTACAAGTGGGATCTTATTAGTTAAATAAGTTGGTCTCCAGTGGTAGCACCACAACTGAAAAAGACTCATAGTGAAAGTATTCTTTCCAACTGCATCTCTGAAAAGCATTTCCACCTGGACTGCAGTACGTGCACACAAGAGAGAAGATGATAGCACTCAGCAACTGTATCTCATATTAAAATCCATGTGCATCACAGAAGGATCTCAGTAGACAATGTCACATCATGGGTCACGTACACAGCACAATTATAGAAGTTTCAGTAATTTATTTTCTGATATAGCCTCCAACACAAAATACAACTTTTAAATTATTTTTAAGACTACATAGCTAAACATATGAGCCACTAGTGACAAAATCCCCTTACCAAAAAAAATCCAAACAAAGAGACAAAATCATTTTGCTAGTTCTGTCTCAAAAAAGCAATAGCATCTTTCAAAGAAACATTATACAAAATCTAGATAAAAAAACACAGCAGAATAGTATTCATATACCTCAATATATTGGTAACAATGCTTAAGATATTATCACTACTGAAAACCAGTATTGTTTGAGAGCTGTTCTCATTGTGGTCTACAAATAACATCTTTGCATAATTAGGTAATAAATCAATTCGTGTTGTTGAAAACCAGACAATTCTCAATTTTCAAGAAACATAAAATGGCTATTTTGCATCTGTAAGCACTAGGAGAGTATCAAGTGAAATAACTAGTGTTTGCCTTTCTGTTTCTGCTGGTTTTCCTTTATGTCCATTTAGGCAATTCTCAGAATCAGATTTGGAATATGTGATTCTGCATCATTACACTTACACCTATGCTTAGTCTAACTACCAAGGAAGTCTGTGCACTTGCCTGGTATCCTCTATAAATACTTTTGACTGGCAGCTGTCCTTCCATAATTCTATAACTTAAGTTCAAATCTACCTTCAGTCCTTCCCTTGGCAAGACGCATCTCTGCTGCAAGGAACTAATGCAAAGAAAACACAAAATTGATCAGGAAGAACTTTTGATGGACTGAAAATAAACATGATTGAGGGTTGTCATCTGCCTTCTCATGTCTTTCCAAATCAAACTGAACACCTCAAATATTTAGCCTGAAAAAAAAATGCAATAGTTTAAAAATCAGGCTCCCATAAGGTTAAGACCACAAGAGATCCTTAGCATACTGGTCATTTTTACAGACATTAGGTGATATTCATAGAATCAGTTAAAACATGAAGAACCAGCCCTTGTGTAACTCCATGTCAAAGGAGCTGGTTTTACCTGCAGAGAGACTACTTCTATATCTTGATAAAATTAGTCCCTGCCCCTTTCTTAGAAACACTCCCTTCCTCCTTCTCTCCCAAGCATAACATCTTTAGCTGCACAGAACTAAAATTACAATTTTTGTTTAAATTTGAATACAAAAACTGTCTCACCAAGTCCAGACTATAATACACTAAGGGTAAAAAGCAACAGCAATACACTAAGGAGCTCCCTTTTTCTTCTGTGCAACAGAACTAAACAATTCAATGAGGCAGGGCTAGAAATGTGTTCAAATGCCCTTTCTCTGAGGGAGCATAACCAGTCTCCACAGAAAACATCCATCACTTCGCAGTTTGACCCACATGATTTGAACCAGCAGTATATAAAACAAAGTGAACATGTCAAATTTTGGAAGTTGTCCTTCCATGAATAACTTTGTGAGCAATATCTACTCTGTTTTGAAGGAAATGTATGCCAGAGAAGCCTATAACTAAAGTTCAGCCAATACACATTTGTTCTCATAGAAGTCAAAAAATAAAGCTCCTATTGACTGAGAAGAAACCCACTTATCCAAAAGTTTGTATTTATGATCTGTTTCAAAGGAGCTCCTCCCTTCTTTTCTCCTATTCCCTCTTACCTTTTTAATAACTTCTGTTCTTTTTATATATTGCACAATGAGGGAGGAAATAATTATATGCCTCTCTGCTGACAACTGGTACTTCTCCTCTTGCAAATGGAAACAGCAACTAATGCCTCTGCTAATATTTACTTGTGGTATGTGTCATTCTTCTCTCTGTCAGTTTATTCCCAATAAAAAGGAATAAAAAGGATTATGTTGTTCCTTTAGACATTTATTTATGAATAGAACATTTTTAGACACTTAAAATTAAGGGGGTTTTTTGCTTGTTCTATTTTTTTTTTTTTTTTTAACTTTGAAAAAGATCATTCTAGATCCCTGAAGTGAGATACTGCAAAGCGTTGGTTAAAGTAGAACTACTTTAGGGGAAAAAATATGTCCACATGAATAACATGACTATTCAACTATTATACTTCAATCACATACATAGCTATTCTACACTGACTAGTCTCATATAGTCATGCGATCATATTTTATTGTCATCAACAGTTACGGAAGGTGAATTGCAGAGTCACATGCAGGAGCATTCATAAAAGCAACATTTTAGAATCACATGTGGGAGAGTTCACACAAAGTCTACCACAGTTATTTTATAGAATAAAATCCACTAGGCTTAATTTGTTCCATTAACTTTGATGAGACAGCATATCGCAGTCTGTTTACTACTTTTACAGGAACAGGAAGAGATCACATTTTCCAGATGTAGTTCTTCGACTATAAATTATCATCAAGGTTTGCCGTTTGCATTATTCAGAGCTGCACACATTCTGCTCCTGTCTCATTGATCAAGTCAGTCTTTGGACTGTAAAAAAATTACAAATAATGGATTGGCAGTTTTTTGCTTTACAATTCACTAGAACAAGAAACAGTTGTTGACATGTACACAATTTTATTTTAAGGACACGGCAATCACAATGACAGAAACAGAACCATTACTTTAATACTGTAAGCTTTCCTCTGGAAACTGACTTGCACACAGTTAGATCCAAAAGCATTTTAAACAGTATCTTGGGGGAAAACACAGCAAACCTTAAATATATTAACTTCAAACTTTATGTGCTTATCTCCTCTTTTTGGTAGCTGGTGACAGTTAAAGCTCTTCAAAGTCATGGCCACTTGTATTCATTGCTTCAGGGTGCATTACCCTTCCCATGAATAACACAGTTCCTGTGGAAAAAGCGGGAAGGGAAGGAAAGATGTCAGAACTAAAAGAAAAGTTGAAGTTATAAGACAATAAATACTGATAATAAATTCTAGAGCATGTAGTGCACAATTTCTATAGGAACACTCGTCTCAGAACTCAGTACTCATGAAAGCCTATGGATCAATAGCCCTAGAGAAGAGGACCTCTTTGTATTCAGAACTGATAGATACAGTACAGGCAAGAACAGCGAAATCTGCATTTCAGTGCCCCTCTGCTTATTCTAAAGGCTCAGTTGAAAACCCAACAGAAAGCAAAACAGAGGTTCACTGGCATTTCAATGGTTCAGATGAAGGCCCACGAAGCTCTGCCACTGATGTCAAGTGTCAGTACTGGTTTCTAGGCTGAGGGGCTCCAAAGATGGCAGCTAACCTTAACTGAAGTGAACACCTAATCAGAGTAACCCTCTTAATCACTTCTGACCCTCACATGCCTGAGCTGCTGGACAATGTTCCTCACAGATTTGAAAATGAGTTCCAGAAGCTTCACACCAATCAGTTAATGATTATTAACAGATTGATACTTAAGAGTTCATAGATTTACTCCACCTTACAGCATGCAACCCAGAACAAGGAATTCTCTGTATGAATACTGCTCCCCTGTGCTATTTAATGGTCATTTACATCCTTCCCATTTTATACATTTCTATCTAACCTGCTTAAACACAGTAATCAATCATGAGCATTAGGGTATTCTCGAGGAGAACAGTGATCATCACAGATTTTTTTTAAAAGCTTTCTAACCTTAGACTTATAGACTAGTAATGAGCTTTCAGGCTTTATGGCTGTTGGCAATTCCTCTTCCTACATGCAACAAGGCCCATGCAACATTAAGAACTGCCCCAAAGCTACAAAGCTCTACTCTGATCTGATTTAAACTTTTCTTTTTGGGGAGATTTTTGTATATTGAGTAGGGAAAAGGGCAGATATCCTCCTCCGGATACATTTTTGCCTCATTAGATGTCTACAAGAGCAAGGATACTCATTTTTGGTGATCATCCTCCCCCTCCGCCAAGAGTTGATGTTGCGTCTTGTGCATGAGTGACCCCACCTAGCTGGACTGTAGCATTACTAAATTGATACCTATGATGGGGATCTCAAATACAGAAAAAAAAAAAAAGGTCAAACCAAATCTACCAAGGTTTGCTTGTAGAGCATGTAAGATACCAGAACACCCACACCCATACGACAGTCTGTGGGTACACTGTAATGTTTTGTCACCTAGTCACATCCACATCACTAAGACAGATTACAAACATGAAACTAAGGAGTTACTTAACGATTGCCAGTTTTGCTAGTGACTGCTGTTCTCATCCCTTGCCTGCCACAGACCATTTCAAAAGCACAACAGAATTATTCATAGCTCTAATATCTGTCCATTATGCAAATCATTTGGTACCGAGAACATATCTCACTGGTCTTACTATAGCCAAGCTCTTATGGAATGCAACGATTATGGATATTCAGAGCAGTAACACTGTGCTCTCTGAAGAAAAATGGTGATTTTTTTCTTCCCCAGGGTTTTAATAATGTAATTGTGAATATTTTTCAGAATTATGTCAGATTTTGGCGTTCTACTCTGAGAAACATTAAGGGGACCTAGAAAAAGTGAGTCTTTCAATATTAGGTATTTTAAGACAAATTAAGGAAAGTTCATAATAAAGACAGTTCACTGATCAAAATACGCAATTTTTTTTTCTATACTTGATGATGTACTGTGAAAAATGTGGAAGAGTCTGTAATATTCTCACCTGTTCTTCTGTTTCTAACCAAAAAGAAAAAGGGGTGGTCAACTATAACTTGGGGATACAGCACTGCCATTCTGCTAATGGCAATCATTCCTAAAAGGAGAAAGAAATAGGAAACTTGTTAAATATCACTGCATATTCTCCTGCTCTTTATGAGAGATACTAATGAAGCTCATGAACAGACACTGAAGTCCTGCACTCTCAGCACTAAGCATCACCAAGAAATAGCATGAAAAATCTCATTGAAAATGAAAGAGACCTACAGAGTAACTGCATGCCTATTTGTGCTTTAAGAATGATTAACAATGGAGAGTGGCACAATTTCCCAGGCTGAGAGAGCAACTTATAAATTTTAGGATCCAGAACCTTATGAGAAGTTATGACTCCTGCTCACTTGCAGGAAGCAAATGCATTAAGATAGACAGCACTGCTGACCTGTTTTAAACAGCTCCAAGCCTGCAGTTGATAGCAAAAGGTAACCCTTAATAACTATGGAATATGCAACAACTAGATGGGCTGATCTTGCAGCTTTAAGCCTGAGTCTTTAAATAATACAGAGGTTGAAAGTAAAATCAACTGGGAATAGTGCAGAATTTGGCTCTTATTTTTATTTGGAGATGCATGGGTTACTCCAGGACATTATTATTATTTCCCAGTGTTTCACTTCTACATTTTCACTGCATTGTTTATAAAAAAAGACTCATGCATGCCAGTAAACTGTCCACGTTAATGTTACACTTCAACCTAGTTACTGATATTCACGACCAGGGGAGTAATTATTTTCTTTAAAGACTGGTACAAGTAGAGGCAATTAGAAATCACCTAACAAAACGTATTAGCAACTAAGGTAACTTATTTTCAAGAAAAGCATGTGATAACCATGTGATAAACCAACCACCCGGCCTCCTAGCATTAATAGGGGCTGGCTATGTTTTTGCATTTAGCACTTTCCATTTTGCATCTCTGTATACGAGCTTATTAAAATGAAACTGCAACAACTCCTAACTCCAACTATTCTGGATCAAATGCCTCTGACCATCTCAATTAGCAGATAAAAAAAAACCGAATGCTTAAGTTCCCTAAAAAGAGTATAAATTGCAATCTGTACCCTCCTGACAATCAGAAGCAAAATAAGGAAGAGGTTTTCTACAGAATGCTCAAAATTCTTTGTGAAATGAACCATGTTAAAAAAAATGCTAACACTTCTAATTTCTAGAATTCTCTTCTAAAAAGCAGCTTAATTGATATGTTGTGACTTCATGCTATGTGCTATTTAGCTTTCCTGACTTTATAGCAAGTCAGTTTTAAAAAATTAACTAACACCAGACATTTGATTTAGTTCTGCTTTTTAGTCAGGTACCTGAGGCAGCAGCAGCTTCTGATCCTTCCTCATTAACTTCTAGAAATGCCTTGTGAAATGCCTTTGCAAGGTAAAGTTCTTTGTCATCTGGGGAGGAAAAAGAAACACATTTCAAGTGGCTCAACAGTAAGAATTAAGTTTTTAAAAACCAAACACATAAAAAAACGACCCCCCCGCCCCCCCCCCCCCCCAAAAAAAAACCCAAATCAAACACTGCCAAAAACTTCAACATTATTATCCACCTATACCAGGTAGGGAAGGACAAGACCTTTGTGCAAAGGAGTTGCATTAAAATATCTTCTGTCAACACCTTTAATAGCACCATTTATCTTCCTTAAATTTGTAGTGCTCTCCTACACTATGTATATTAAAATAGCACGGTACTACCTAGACCACCAATATACCAGATAGAGTAAAAGACAATCCTTGAACACAGGATTTTAAGTGCAACTATTGGGAAAAAGAGTTATGATGTTACATGGCAAATACTTATAAAGAATTTAATTTCTGCATTAGGTGTAATATAGAAGTCCTCCAGGAAAATTAGGTATTTTTTTTCTTCTTGTCATTATATTTAAAATAAACTGAAGATAAATATTTATTAAAAACAACCACCATGGAACTAGTTTTTTTCTCAGTCTTGTTTTTTTTCCATCCTTCTTTGTCAGTATTTTCATTTCAGTCCAATGCTACTCCTGCTTAAGTCAGTGGATGTTTCATTGCTTTTCTTCAGTGGCTAAATGATCAGATCTCCTAGAATACTCATTACCTTGCAGGAAGCAAGACACGTAACACTATTTCATCTGTTTGACTAAGTTTCATCAGTAAGACATAACAAGGATTAGATATATATTTATTGGACCTTCGTAAAATCCACAGTAATGACAGAGCACAACTGGCAGCTCAGAAAGGAATAAAAGCTTTCTGAACCGGGAGGTACACAACCATGACTATCTAATGCAACCGTCCCAGTGAGACAGCTCTCCCATTTTGCATTTCTGATCCTTACAAAATGTTCAACGCCAAAGCCCTAGCTGAAGGCTGACTAAGGTGGGAAAGCTTTGGACTATTCATCTAATTGTTTCCCATTTATTTTGGCTCTCATGATAGCCACTAGCTCTACTACTAATGCAAGCCAAAGCCACAAGAGACAGCAGTTTAAAATGTCTCTCCCCAGCAGAACTCATTACTGCTACATACACTCAGAACTGAAGCAAACTTTCCAGCTCAGATGCTTAACTTAAATCTCACCAACAGAAGCCCCAAATCACTCCCTTCGGGATTCTGCATAGAAAACCATATACCAGATTGCTAAATACTTTACTAGTTCTAGGCTTCAGTTCCAAGCCTTCAGTAATGCTATCTTGAAAGCTAGGATAAAGTTTACACCATGTTACTTTAAAACCTGGAACATACAGCATCTACTTATCTTGGGACAGGAAGCACAATTCTCACAGCTTATGTCTCCTTAACTGTTACAGAAAGGCCATCTGAAAACACAATGTGGTTGCATTCCAACACTAATAGCACTTTTAAAAGCTTCAAGCATTATCTGTAAAAAATACATCACAAGCTAACTAAATACTACAATCAAGTGTTAAATACGGACCGTTAAAACTCAAGTTTTCAAAAAACATTTTAGAACAAACACTGGATGTGCAAGAGCATTTACACAGGTGCTAAAAGGGTGGCAGATCCACGCACATCAGCAATCCCTGTTGTGCAGGTCTCACGTTCTGTCTATGCTGCCTTTGTAAATGTGTCAGTTAACGGGGACTCCCAGTAAGTTTAGTGGTCAGTTCTGCAAATTCTACCCTCCAGGCAGCTGTATTTTGCCATCCTTGCTCGGGTCCATTTCAAACCTCTATTGAGCATTTGAGCTATATAGCACATACCAAAAGAAAACAATGACTTTGCAGCCTTTATTAAAACATGATGATTTGGAGTTCCTTATCTTAAACCCAAATGAATTTTTATGTTTAATGACAGACAAAACGATGCCCACTTAGCCTCATCGTGTATTTCAATCACAGTTTTTTTTTTTTTAATTACAGCACTTAAGCCTGCCCCTGTGACCTGTAATATTCACGACAATACTCTGTATTTTCATCCTGAATGCTCTGTTTTGCATAGTGTGGTGGTGCTTATGGTACTCCAAGGTATATTTCTGGTCAGAACACTTAACACCTCAGAAGATTTGTCTCCATCTGATGAGTTTATAGACCCTAATTCAGACAGCATAACCATTGCTAACATTTACTATCAGGTATAATAGTAGGCTTGCTTGTAAATGTGTTCAGTATCTGGAGTACTAAAAAAACCCAACAATATTTTGTTAAATTGACAGGAATACAAGAAGTGCCACTGCAGATAAGACCAGTACATCCAATTAGTCTAGCACACTGCCAGCTATAGTATTATTGTTGCTTCAGAACAAGATATAAGGAGTCTTACAGATGAAAGGCTTCTAAGCACGACTTAGAGAAGAAAAATATCCTCTCACTCAGCATGTGCCTTATACCCTAAACCATGTTTCTAATCCATTGAATATATAAAATGCCTCTATTCAATGTAGTATAGCTGTGTTTGATTTCACTGAAGCAAAATTTTTTTTTTTAATTCTACCTCAAGGAAGGTACCATGAGGTACCTTCAATTCTACCATGACCTCAAGGAAGCAAAGATCTCTGTGGTTAACTTTTCCGTAAGAGAAGTACTTTCTATTTGGTTTCAATTTGTTGCCTTTCACTTCATCGGATACCTTTGTCCTTGGATGGTGAAAATAGCAATTCCACTTCCCAATTTACTTTCTCTAGACATTTCTCTTTACATTGCCACCATCACATCCATCTCATTCATCTCCCCTGAAGTGAATTAATCTATTTTCAAATGGAAGCATAATGTTGTCACTGCGTGTTCAGGCACTCTTCCCTTTGTTCTATTTTGTGATTGTCAAATCACTGACTGCAATACTTCATATCATACACGTCTTGTCATTAATATACATCTCCCTTTATGGCTTTCACTGTGGGTAAGGCGGAGCTTACCTGTGTATCTACTATCACGTCATTTTTCTCTAGTAGCTTCTCTGAACCTGAATCTTCATAAGAACCAACACGATTTGATTGTTAGCACCTCAGAACTAAATCCCATGGAGATTTGGTATCAAACTTTTAGCTTTCTGCAGGACCCTAGCCTAGATACCCATTAATGTGTGGGAGTAATCTGAAGCTTATTTCTAATGTACATAACTCCGTTAGAATCACACTTCATTTGTCATTACACTCCATATGCTTGCAAACTCCTACTCATAGCTGCCAACTGGTTGCTCTGCAAGTCTCATTTTAAAAAAGCATGCAGGTTTATTGGCTTTTCTAGCTTAGGTTGGCCCAGAAAAATTATAGCCACCTCAGTCAAGATTTCAAAGAGCTATTTACCAGACTGATGCTCTTCTAACTACTTTATACTGTGAAAGTACATCATTAATATCCCTTCACTGCTCACCGAAATGAAGGACACCTTGAGGATAAAAGCAGTTGCCATTTAAGGCATTATACAATAGTAACAAAGATTATAATAATTTGAAAGAGATGGGGAATTTTAGTATTGAAATTCGTTCAAGGGTAAGTGTTAAATGGTGTCAAAATACTCAAGCAGCAAGTTTACACACTGCGTAAATTATAAAATCCCAAACACCAGAGGTTGTTTCAAGATTTTGAAACACCTGATGGAATCAGAGCTACAAGCAAAACCTGTTAAAGTCTCTGCTGAAAGTCAGAGTACACGCAACCAGACAGCCAAATAGAAATGTCTTCTTACTCACCTGTGTTAATTGACAAAGAACTTAATTTCTGCAAGAGAAGCATTTAAAATGTGTGTCTGGATTAATACTTTCTGTTTGGTTGTTCACAATCCAGCCATTCAGGAAGGTAAAGCTGACTCATCTATTTCCATTTTGCAGATTGAGTGCAAAAAATTCCAAATATTGAAAAATAAGTCTGTAATCCTGCAATCTGATTTATATCCACTAAACCCACATAGAATTTCACTGAACTCAACAATCTGTGCCTGGATCTGATTACAGGATTAGGGCCGTTGTTGAAATTGCAGGCGGCTTTCCTTGACAATAATCCAAAAGCAAGAGAACAGGAGAGGGGGAGGAGAGTATTTTTAAGCACAAGAGAATTTCTCAAAAATCTCCTTAGATTTCTTTTATGATTTATATCTTCCTAAATTAAAACTGTCCAGACAAACATTTTGCTCAAATATCTCCATTTGGGGTTTCATGAAGTGATAAATTTTCTAGGAGGCTGACACTGAGATGCATGTAAATACCTGGCTTCAACTTCCCTCTTACCTGACATACTATTCAGGTATTTGTATAAGCAAGCTTTTAACATTTTTCTTCAGGTTTTTCCACCCCCCCCCCCATCCTCCCCATTTTACACTGCAAAAATAAGAGAAAGGAAACTTATTTGTATTTTGATTACTTAAAATTTCATCTCCATAGCATCAACAGCAGAGTTTTCATTAAAAACATTACTTAAAAAACACGTTCTTATTCTTAATTTACGAATGACTTTTTCATCACCTGATGGCACATGCCATTAAGTGAAAAGCAAGAATGTTACAGTAAAACTAATGAATTCTCTCTATACACTGCTCTACGTTACTTAATAAAAAAAAGTTAATCTTTAAATGGCAGAGGAGTTAATTCAGTCATGCAAAAACATGGTATTTTGATTTTGTACCATACAATTGTCAAAAATATAGAACTTTAAGCAAATCATTATTCACATGGATTAAAACACAAGCATGTTCCAGTCTTTCTGCTAACCTCTCAACTACAGAATCAGTCCCCGACACATGGGTGAATTTTATGTGAAATTAAATAAAAGCCAAGCACTGCCTTTGTGGTTCAATCTCCCCTGTATATTTTCCATTCTCCTTAGTACTCTTCCTCAAGTAAATGTTTTTCTATATATAGACCAGAATTTATTGGAAAGCTTATTTTTCTTTGGTGTGGTAGAGAAATTGGAGGTGTTTTTCTTCAGAAAAATGGTATTTCTTTAAAGAAGTATTTTTCATTTATTCTAATTCTTTTCACATTAGCTAAATCTAGCTTTTCCCACAATTTCACTGGAAAAATGAAAGCAGCAAAGCAGTGGAATAAGCTATGTGATACACTATAAAAAGTATTTCAAACTTAGCAAAAGTGAAACAGATATGAAAAATCGGAAACACTTCTGTTGTACATTTTAGAGGAAGGTTCCCTTTCCTTGCTACTATTTTGAATAAGCCACACAGGTGTGATTTCTTCCAGAGACAGACAATTAAGAACAGGTATTCCCTATCAGTTAAGGATCTATATGGCTGCTTAGGCAGTAACCCATAGAGCAACAAAACCCATACAGAGAGCAGTATATAAGCACAAATTACGAGAACAATGACAGCAATCTCACACTGGCACATGCTTCTAGATGGAGAACAAGCAGGTCTGTCAAAATTCAGGTCTAGACGGCTTGCGTGGCTACTTCTGTTACACAAAAATTAAATTCTCAGGCAAAGATGACTCACCACCTTTTGTGCCACTTTTTAGGAGGTATTAAAAGCATAAATATGTAATTTCCACCTGAATTTCTAAGTGCATTCAATATTTCAACTTTTGAAAATAAGGTGTTGACAACACATTTAAATAGGCAAGCAGCTGTATGTGACTAAATTGCTTTTATCTCGCGACTTGCTTCCCTATGCTGCTTCTATACAGCAGGTATCTGGGGAGACAACTCTAATTGTACAACAGCTTAATGCTCTTAATGCTGTGAACAAATAGCCTCTGGAGATAAAAGATGACAACCCTTTTGTTGTGCGAATCCCATTTGCCATCAAGACACTGAAGCCATATATTGCTCTAATGTGGATCTGCCTTTTGCATAGAATTAAACTTTCTCCACATTTCTAACGAGATCCAATTCTGAATTACTCGGAGTGAACTTTCCCAGGTCAAAAATCCCCCACCCCACCCACACACCCTGATGGATTTCTCCCCTGCCCCAACTGCTCCTACAGTGAGCATATTCTTCTGTTATGCAAAATCACAAAGGATCAAAAATTTGCTAGCAGGTTTGGGGTATTTCCCCATAAAACCACTCCAAAAAGTTCCTTGGCTATCTTTAGGTGATTTTAGTACCTCCTCATAGACCCTGAGATACAACACAAGAACCTCTTACCAGACATGGCAGTGAGGTCAGCACTGCTGCTGAACAGCTCTGTAATTCCCAGACCTCTCCAGACATCTTTCAGATCAATTGCCTGTTCTACTGTGAACCTGGAATAAGTAATAGAAAATTACAAACAGCCCAGATGTAAGCAGTACACACTGTTATGAGAACGTTGAGATTTCTAGGTAATGACAATTGAAACACCAAAGTAAATAAAGCAAAGTAAGAGATGCGGCGCTAGCAGTACAGTACAGTGACATCTTCTACAAAAATACTTACAAACAAATTACTCTCACAGCTGGATTTTACTTTTCTAATGCAGAAGCAATCAAAAATATGCTAATAGTATGTACAGTCCCCAACCATAAAACCTCAGTGCAAAATTATGCAGTAATGTAAATGCTTACTTTTTATACAAAAGGTTTACTGTAAAAACCAAATTTAATTGTACACATACTAGAATAGAATATCAAATAAGGCAAAGGACAGCACAAACTTCATTGACAGCTGTTGGCAAAGAGGGAGTAAGAAAGTAAGAAAGAAACATTTTTGTTTAGACAGTATGAGCAAAGCCCAGCAGTTATGAGCATGAATATAAAGCACTTCTGACTCAGATTCTAATTACTGTGGTGGCAAAGTTTTAATTGGGTCTCGATTGTGAGTAAAGAACAGGGAAAACAAATAGCTGTTAGCACAAAGGCACATGTGAGTATAACCTGGCAGGATTTCAGGGTTAGCTTGCAAAGCCATGGTCTAGGCTGTGTTACTGTGCTGGAAGGAGAAATTGAGATTTATCCCAAGGGCAAGATTTTGGACAAAAGCTTGTTCTATTTACAAAAGACTGCTTTTGAAACATTATAGAAGTTATGCCTGGTGTTGGTAACACGAAAAAAGACTCAAGTCCTTTATGTATGGCCAAAACCAGACTGGACAGCTGGAGAAACAAAGAAATAATAAGAATGGCAGACCCAACCAGAAAATACCACAAGCCTACAGACAAACACAAGAGACTAATTATAAATGTTTGTTATGGGTGAGTTATGGGTTCTTTGTAGAATGACTAAACAAATTATTACTGATTTAAATTATGTTGACAGGCACTCATTATAACTATACAACACAAAATATACAGTCCACAGCGTGTTGTTACAGTTTCTCTACCAAGCCATGCAGTCAGAAACAACTCTGCAATTAAACTGCAGTCCTTAGTGACGGGTCTTACATGTGCTAGAACTAAATAAAATAATAGGTGATTCTGTGCAATTTCCTTTTTCAGGATTAACTTTCCTCAACTACCTGGAAGAAGGTGATCTTCTCAGGAGAAAATACATCCCAGAACTCTGAGCAGAGAACAGCTGATGAAGAGCTGAGTACTCCAGCACCTATGAGCCTTGGCAGCTTATAAAAGAATAATGTGGACATCAAAAGACAACTGGATAAGGGTCAAGTGGATCTTCCTCACTTACAACATTTACACAGAACGAGAAAAATCCAATACACAATCTACATTCATAATGAACTTAGAAATGCTATTAGAAGCCAAAAATCTATGATGGAATAGATGTTAGTCATTACCCAGAATAAAAATTTATGCAAGTTAAAATATGATCTGGAGATAGTTCAGGATTGGCAGTCACTGGTGGCATCTCAAGTGTTCATGTACCCTGTCCAGATGAATTCCAGGATACCCCTGGAATAAAACCAGAACTGATTTTTGTGATTTTATTGTTTTGGCAGTTCTCAAAAGATTCAGAAGAGACCAACAAAGATTTATGTAGTGGAGAAAGCTTCTCATGGTGTTCTGGCATATACTGCATCACTCACTGTGGCAGCATTCGTTTAAAAAAAAAAAAAAAAAAAAAGAAGATGTGATTATCTTAATGAATGAGACGTAAGTACACATATGAGATGACCTGAAAATAGCCAAGAAGATTTTGGAAAAATGAAATGTGTCCTGTTAGCTCTTCTCCTCTTAGAAAGCTGTGGACACTCACACTGGTCAAACACTACAGAGGCAGGGAGCTCGCAAGACCTTACACACAATTTTAGCTTTAAGCTAAGATACAAATCTATAAATTGCTCATTCATTCAAATTTCCCTAGCGTCTAGGCTCCAAAACTACAGACCAGCTTTACCCTCACTACACACTTGTAAAGTATGCACAGATCCATTTTAGAGACTTCAGTAAAAACCCGAAGAAAGATGAATTGAGACTTGATTCCTAATGCTAGAGTTAACGAGGGTTAAACAGTACAGAGGTCCTGTCTGTGCACATTGAATAAATCCAGAGTGAATAAATCCAGAAATACTTCTTTCTATATTAAAACTATAACATTTTGAAAAACATATCCAACTGCACCTACCTTACAAACATCCAGAAAAAGCAAATGTATGTTAAAATGCATTTTATTAAAATTTTGGAGTGCTGTATTTTCCCTTTTTGGCTTTCATTTCACCCCAGTTAGTATTAAATGTATCAAGCTTTCAAGACAATTTAGCTATTAAATAGCAGTGTCAAACTAGTAAGGAATATCAGGACAGGAGCGTAGTAAGAAAAATCTGCATGAAAGGCAGAATTTTAGGTCACAAATAAGAAAAATAACAACAAAAAAACATTATTTCCGAACTGCAGAGAATCACTATAATAAATAAATGGAAATCCGGTGGGTCTGAGTCTCTGGGCCACTAAACAGAAAACACACTTATCCGCTAAGCCATGAAAGAAAGCAGGACAAAAGATGTTTTTGCATACTAATTGAGAAAGAGGCTTGGGAGATGTTTTTGAAAAGAAAAAAAACAAACAACCTGTAAAACCTCAGCTGAATATGAATGTAAAAAAAAGATTCACACAAGTCAATTGGTTATGTTGCTAAAGAACACATGAAGGACAGCTGCAGTCACTTAACCACTGGATAGAGGCTATACCCCTCACTAAAACCTCTGGAAAGGCAAATACTGAACTGGTGGATGAGTGAAGGTCTCTAACAGTATCTATAGAAGTGAATTCCTGCTTTTTATGACAAATAAAGTAGACCAAAAATATCCCATCAGCTCTATAAATACCAAACTATCCCTTTACAAAAATAAAACTAATTGCTTCCCTCTACCCTTTTAGTTTTGTCATATGGTAAAAACCCACTCTAAATCACTATTCAAAATAGTCTCTCCCCTCCTCTCTCACATGCTCTGAAGAGCAGTGAAAGTTACAGATCAGCTATTAATGATATTTCAGATATTTTAGCTGACATCTGAACTAGCCTCTTTTGAAGATTAATAGGGCTGCTTTACACTTTGAAATGTAATTTCAGGCTATGCAATCAGATGTAAACATTCAGTATGAGTTATCCTCCAGTCATATTTGGATTTCTTTGCATTCCTTTTAGACAGTGATGTAGGTATTCAAAATCAAAGCTGACAACCTAGAACACAGAAAAGACATTCAATCTCACTTCCCAAGCCAGGCACTTGCTGTACCTCCAGACTTTGAAAATGCCGAGCTGCATGATACTAACCCTGACACATGGTCATTTGCAGTGTTTGTTGCATATACTGAGCCAGATGGTCGTATTTTTTTTTTTCCCCACAATCTTTGAGGTGCTTCTGAAGCTAAATATACAATGAAAAAAATCAATTTCAATACTTCAGTATCAGAAGTCATGGAATAGTTGCAACTGGGAGCATTAAAAACCACAAAAGTAAGTCTGGGAAACAGACATTGAAGAAAAAAAATGAAGTATTTTCAACATAGGACCAGAACAGAAAGACTGGTCTGTTGGGTCAAGAGGAGAGCTTCTGTACTTCAGCAGTTCTAGAAGGTCCACCAACACATGTTCATGATAAGGGATAGTGACTCCCTATCAGCTGTTAGCCAAAGTTGAGGAGAAGTGAGGATGCGAGTTAGCCCTATATTTATTTTTACAATGTTCATTTGTAAAGTCTCTCTACTTCCTACATGTAAAATGCAGTCCAAATAGCTGAACAAAAATACCTCCCTTGATTTCCACTGTCTTTGGATCTCTCCCACATGAAGAGCAGAATGAGAGGCTTAGGAAGTAGAATTAGATTGAGAAACTAACAAGCAGTTCTCTGGAGAGTTTAGCAGAGAATGATGATATTTTCATGAAATTTAAAACTTACACAATCATTAGATTAAAATGATGCATTTATGTCATCGACAGTCTCCTTAGTCGTGTATCTGAACCTCTAGGTTTTGTATAGATCATTAACATACCACATTAGGCCATCTGTCTTCTATTTTACGGAATTTCAAGACCGAAAAAACCCCATGGCTTCACCTTTTATCATGCTGTGTAACCCTTCTGAAATGCTGAATTTTTTTGTGAAGTCTTTAGGTGCTGAGGATCCACAGACTCAAGGAGGATTAGGGTACACTTTCTAGATCACTTCTGTTGTATAAGTAGAGCCTGGTGTGATTCATCCCAAAAGCTATAATTTCAAAAATTACTAAGAGTTCTGAATGAGCAAAAGCAAGAAATACCAGGCTTTCAGATTGGTTCTAATATATTAAATTCTGCAGAACAAAAAGCAAACAAAGGAATGGCTCCATTGCTTGAAATAACAATATTCTTGCTTGGAGGACAGGCCCTCAGGGTCTGAATCACTATTTTAACCTAGCAAGCAGCCTACAGTACAAAGCTGCCAGGTGATATCAATTCCAGCGTTTCGGTTGGAATTTCAGCTAGGTTGTCCTGAGGTGCCAGAACTGGCCTGCACGATTTAATAGCCTGAAAACAAACAAGCAAGCAACAAAAAACCCCCCACTAACAGCAAAACCAAAAAAAGCCCGTACAGCTGCTCTGACCAGGTGAAGTGAACAGATTACGGTTCTTTCTCTGGCAAGGTCCTTCTACCCAGGGCTAAAAATGGGGCTGCTGAAGTTGTCTAAGCATATGTATGTCAGTGGGACAGTTTTATGCCTCTTCTGTGACTGTATCTCAAAAACAAACATCACTTGCCTGTTCCTCATGAAAAAGGGATTCATGAGAGCATGTTAAAAGAGACAGAATGTCTGGGTTTGGTTTTTTTGTTTGTTTGTGTTTTTTTTGTTGTTGTTGTTTGTTTGGGTTTGGTTTATTTTTTTGGTGAGAAAACAACCTTTAGCTAAAAAACCCTTATTGTTTCAGTACCATCTAAAGCTTTTTAAAGATATTTTAAATGCATAAAAAAAGCAAGAAGGTCATTATAGGGAGCCGAGCATACTGGAACAATCCTTAAGAGGAGATCTGCAGACTGTAGCACTGTTATTAGGTACTAGTTCCTCCTATGCTCTTCAAATAATTTATGTTAGAGAAACAGCTTTGTAAATTAGATTCATGGTCTGTTTCACTCCTATGCAAAAAGTGGATTAAAATGTTGATCACTTTAGTCTGGGTTAAGCTGGAAACAATGATTTGAAAATGAAAATGAGAAAGTATAATTTAACGATTCTGTACAAATCTCTCCTTTGCTATTAAGAGGAATAATACACAATTTCATTTGCAGAGAGATAATGCAGACAGAAATTGGAAAGTTGTGATTAACTCTGCTTTGGCTAGTCATTCAGGTCCTATTACAAATGTATAAGTGTCCTGGTTTCGGCTGGAATAAAGTTAATTTTCTTCCTAGTAGCTGGTATAGTGCTGCGATTTGGATTTAGGATGAGAATAATGTTGATAAGACACTGATGTTTTAGTATAAACACTGCGTAACAACAACTTAGTCACGGATTTTTCAGCTCCTCACACTGCCCTGCCAGTGGAGGCTGGGGGTGCACAAGGAGCTGGGGGAGACACAGCCTGGATACCATAGGATGTCATGCCCAGTATATAAACTGGGGGGTTAGCTGGGAAGCACCACAGCTTGGGGGTTGGCTGGGCATCGGTCAGCTGATGTTGAGCAACTGTATCGTGCATCACTTGTTTTGTATATTCTATTATTTTTAATATTTTCCCTTCCTTTCTGTCCTCTTAAACTGTCTTTATCTCAATTCACGAGTTTTACCTTTTTTCCCTCTGATTCTCTCTCCCTCATCCCACCAAGGGGGGTGGGGAGAGTGAGTGAGCAGCTGCATGGTGCTTAATTGCCAGCTGGGGTTAAACTACAACAGTAAGTTTTAAAAATGTTCACTTTATAATTAGATAGCATCTTCCAGGATATAAAAATTTAATTTTATTCCACTGCTGCTTTCAATTTCTCAGAGGACAGAGCCTGCAGGCCACATTTCATAACATGTCTTTCTGAGTCAGAGCATAAAATATTTATGAAGTGTTTATTTAGAGCATTGATAAAATCCTGTAGATCACCTCTGAATCCCTAATGGCAAGCCAACACCTTGGGAGCATGCAATTAATCTTTGGAATTTTTGTAAGAAACTGCAGTATTACTATATGGAATTTCAAGCTCATGATAGTTCTCTTTTATAATCTGAAAATATTGAAGGTAATCTGCACCTGGTTGTACCTGTTTTGCCTTTGTATAGCCTTAATTCACAAATGTTTACCAACTTCTTTGAGGTTCTTATCTAAGAGCAACAGGCATGACAACTAGCCTGAGGACAAAATAAATAAGGACATTTCATGACCACACAAAACCTAAGCCTCAAACTCATGTCTGAGAACCTGGGTACAGACAGAGAGTCCTGGAGTCTGTGCTGTTGGATAAAAGCATACAAAAGCCAATACTACCTCTATGAAAAAAATTCAAGTGATAAACATAATTAATATGTTTTCAATGACACTTGTGTATTTAACTACCTAAGCTTCTTAAATGTGAAAGCTAGTTTTCACAGATTCCCTATATAATCAGTGGAGAGAGAGAGACTTCAGTTGTAGATGTCACCCTCTGCATCTTTGAGAGAAGATGTCCAACTTCAGCACCTGATGTACAGACTGCAAAATGCTCCAGTTCTAAATGGAAAGCTTAAGGGATGGACAAATAGTCATATTTTACTTCTCATTAACATCTAGGTAAGGTTTGCCCAAGCCTGGAGGAGAAATAGCCTAGAGGAAACACCCCACCCCTGCATCTTAGTGGACTGTTAATACTAAAGCTCATGAGACACGAAGATCCAAGAGAAAAACGAAACAAAAATCACAGGAATAGCGTACAGCAGGTTCAGTTTTGTTTAAAACCTGCAATGCAGCTCTTTGCTGCTCTCCCTGCTTCTTCAAAGGAAATGCTACTTAAAAAAGAAAGAAACTCTTTACTATGGGACAGAGAGAAATAGCCCCAAAATGCTGCTGTTTCCTCACCACTCCAAATGTAACAGCTTTAAGGAGAAGTAAAATTCCATCTCCAGTTGGAATCAGGACATGTTGACAGCACCAGTCCATCTCAACCTAATTTATCTTGGCTAGCCTTGTTTTATTGTGCTCAGCTGCAGTTAGCTGCTTGAAAGTGGTCTTTGCTCTGGGAAGGAAGCTGATAAACTGCAGGGATTCCTGCCCTTCTCTTTTCATGTGAAATATAACAAACTCAAATCTCCAAGGCACCTGAAAACAAAGAATTATTCTAATGATTAAAAGGATTCACTGTAGTTTATTTTTTCTGCAGCTATATACCCATTGCACAGTGCCACAAAAGCAGAATAAGCAACTGATCCACATCAAACTTGTGCCATATTGTTATATAAACACTTCAATGAAATCAGTATGAACCACTTGAAGGACATCATGATCCAACTATACATTATTAGTGACATTCAGTGGTAAACAACTCTGTTACTAAGTGTAGGACAAGCATGAAAAGTATTTGAAGGTAGATGAAACAGAATTCTAGGAAAGATAAGCTAAGTGGTATATGTGAACAAATATGCCACTGAGCACATACAACTTAGGTCTACAAATGAATTGACAGAAGTTTCATCCCTTCTGGTAGTAACATCTTGTTATTCTATTGCTCCTCTAAGGAAAAGGAAACCAGCACCTATTACAACTACAAAAAAAGACAAAAGACACAAATTGACTGGAATTACCTCTCAACACTCAACCATTTGTATCTACACAGACACAAAACATTAGAACTTTAAAAATCAGCAGCACATAGAAATCTAACGAGGACCTAAATGAAACATTTTAGCCTTTGTAAATTCAGACTTGCAATATTTCTATGGCTCCTGTCTAAACGGAACTTATCCATAATGAGTTCTGCAATACTCTGAGCATCATTCAGAGTGGATATATTCCTGATGAGGTAATTTTCCTTTCTAGAGCTTACATATGAAAGGGATGCAAATGCAGTGTTCATCTGTTGCTCAACCAGTCATCATTCTGCACTGCACACCCCCCCGGGCCTTTTTGTCAAAGCAACCTTCCTGTAGGTGCTACATAACTGCAGATTTGCTCAAGATGTTCAAGTTTTACCTACTCTGCTATTCCGGTCAATTTGAATGCAGTCTTTCCCCTTCTACTGACATGGGAGCATATTCTCACCTTGGTAAATACACTTCCACTTTTTGCTTCTTTACAGAATTAGCCCATTCATTAATCAATGAGGCTTTGACCAGTGGTTCCAACGTGACCAGTGGAACTTCCTGTCTGGAAAGAACGATCATCATACTGATCTCATCTCCCTCATATGGTATTTCCAGAACTTGATAGATACCGCCCGCTTCATTGGAGCCATCGCTGAACTCTCCTACAAAAGAAAAACAACAACAACAAAAGCTATTACAAGTTTTTTATTTTGTCTTCACTGGAGATAGGGGAAAAATACCAAGACAAATACTAGGCAGTATTTACTAGATACTGGAACTTAAAATGACCCTCTTTATTCTATTCTGTATAAAATTGATGTCAGTTCCTTTATCACAGGATTTGAGGCTTACAACTGCTTTCTTAAGGAAAACAGGCTTACACAATCACACTGTTTGTAGATAATCAAACTTCCAAACCCATTACCTAACTCCCGCTGTTTAGAGAGAGAAAAGTCTAAAAGTTGTTAAGCCTTTCATGGAAATGGACAGAGGGTTTTTATTCAGGAAATGTAATTTTCCAATGCTGAGTCTGAGTGAAATACTGCCAATGCTAGACACTACAGAACCCACTTGTAGTTTGAGCTCAAGATAAAAAAACCCAATAAGTTCTGCTGTTCAATGAACCCCTATTTTACCTTTCTAAGGATATTACAACAGTAATGAGCAAACATTATTAATTTAAATTTTTAGCACAGGATAAGAAAAATATTTTAGTGAGAAGCAGGACTAGCTCAAGAATTGTAAAGAGGTTTGATATAATGGATAAACATTCTGAAATCCACAATGTGGCACCAAACACGTACCTAAACAAGTAATTAAGAAGGAGATCTTTATAAGTTTTGCTATCTAGTTATAATACACAAGCACACACACTACAATAAGACATCAAAATCAGAGTCCTTTCATTTAACAAACACCACATTTAAGACTCTAGGTGAAAGAACAAACCATACAAATGAGTATTACAACAACAAACTTGTTAAGGGAAGACTTACTAGCTTTAAATTGCTAAAGGTTCAACTCACCATAGTAAAACTCTCCCTGCTGGTACATCATTGGAATCTGCACTTCACTTTCATCATCTTTAGTAAAAGAAAAAGTTCTCGTATTTTCAGGTCTGAACTGTGATTTCCAGTTGCCTTTGAAGTAGATTGCGTTGATGAGAGCCAAATGAGTCAGAGCACCAAAATCTCTTGAAGACACAAAATCTTTGATCATATCTAAGAAGAAAACTATCTGTCAGTCTGCATGTCAAATTGAGCATTAAATCAAACTTAAGACAGCTTGAAAAATGCACGAAAATAAAAAGCTGTGCTAACATATAATTTCCAATTCAGATGTTTCATTAAATCTCAAATTAAACTGCCAGTGTTTTGTAAACCTAAATCACAGTGTAGGTGCGTAAACCCTTCCATCAAGTACATGTTAGTCAACTGTTTCTTGTTCACTACTTAAATATAGCCCCCAATGAAAATAAGTGGAAAAGGGATCACGCATGGAATGTTTACACTGGTGCTATAACACAGTTCAGCACTATCGTCTTAAATTCAGAACTTTTACAAACTTTGGCTCCAATCCAAAGCAGCACTTAAATGGGTGCTTAATTTAAAGTGTGTAAGTATGCCCATTGGAACTTCACCCCTGGCCAATTTTGAAGGAAGCATTCAGTTTCACTAATGCCCAACTGTCTTCAAAGTAAGGACTACTCATAACAAAACTGCATAAATTCACAGCATTTGTTCCACTGACATTAGCTCTTGAAAAGCAAAAGAGAAAAAACATCTAGCAGCTGCTCTATTCATGGGAGGTATGTCAGCTGAGTGTGGCAGCTGCTTTGCTACTACTCCTAAATAAGTCATTTACATCAGAATACAGTCTGTTACCTGCTTTAGCTCATCTTAAATGGGTTGTTTTCAGCAAAATAATTTTGAGTTTGTTAAATTTGGTGCACTGACTAGATTTGTCACTATTTCTGAAGAATTACAACCTACTTTGGATAGCTTTCTTGCTCACTTCTATTTTTAACTGACATCGCAATGCAAGGTGTTAAAATAAACACATTCCTCAGTCTAATTATTACTTCTTAATCCATGGTTTAAAATACAAATTAATTCTGCTTTCTGGAGCATATGACACTGACTAACTGGTGTGAAATTTGTGTATCATAGCACGGTATTTCTTCTGGGTTGCTGTTTGTACTTCATTTTATCTAGAACATTCTTAGAACTGAGATGTGACCAATATTGCCATACTCACTCTCCGTGGCTGGAAAAAAAAAAAGGAAAAATTCAGAAGGAATACACTTCTAGTTTTTCTGTTTCTATTTGGTACATCATATTCTCTTATATTTTTCAGCCACATCTTGTTAATACACTAATGTAAAGATAAGAATTTTTTTGGCCAGAGAAACCTTTGACAGTTGTTTTCTGCTCCCAGCCTCCCATCACGCTTAACATGCTGGAATTGGAAACCTGTCTGTCTTGTACCCCTCTCCTAATGAGAAAACGAGCCTCCTCCGTCGGAGCTGGCAGGCAGGAGAGAATGAGATCTAGTGGTCAGAGAGGAGACTGAGGGACTGTTACTATCGCAACCTAATGCTAAGAGACCCACAGCTGTCTTTGCTAGCTCCGCACAGCTCCTGCCAGGGCAACTGCTACCAGCTTGGTCAGCATGTGGCAGGTGTTAAGCAGGAGAACTTGCTGTTCTTCCTAAAAGACAGAGAATTTTACTTTTCCTTCAGACAGACAGCACGTTTCTCTGAAAACACTCTGCAACCTGCTGCATCACTGACATTCCCGCTTTTTCTGAAGCTTGAGATAAAGGGCAGAATTTATTATGAATATAATAGCTGCCATTTTCCCTTAGAAAAAGACAGATTGTTTCCAAAATGGAATAAAAGCATTATATGAGGTGTTTTTCCACTTTGGTGCCACACAACTCCGTAAAGCATTATGGATTGTTAAATGCTCAGACTACACCGTGATGTGTTAATTATTTACAGGGGACTCCAATCCCTTCAAATTTGCAGTGGCACTACTGATGTTCGAGCCAGACCCCTGTTGAATTATTCTTAAAATATCAACCTCCAGAGCGTGCCGGATGAACTAGAATGAGATTATGCTCCGATTCCTACAACAGGGGACTAACTTCACTCCCGTACCTTGAGACTCTGCATGTATTCAGAAAATGTCACATCTTTGGGATTCCACAAGCAAAGCAAGCACTATATATCATGCAGCTCTGAATATGCATATTTACAATGGTAATTTTGTGCTTACTTCCCTACTGCAGATTTTTGTTTTGAAACTCTCTCGACAGTCTTCCTGAAATCAACTACCCTCTTAACATGCTTTCTAGTTTCCTCACACTGGAAAAGATTACATTACAGGGTCTGATTTTGTGGTTTAAAATTATCTTTTGTATTCCTTGGTATTGTATTTCTCAGTATCTTGTAACTATGAGTTCCTCAGAGAACTAGTGATACTCCACACATCCAAAGTATAGGCCAATAACCCCTCTGTAGACAACTTTTCTGCAGTTTCCAATAGTAGGTTGTTTTTTTTTTTTTTTTTTTTGCCATTTAATACCGAAAATCACTATTAAAATACCTACTGTCAAAACATTCTCCTTCAATTATTGTTAAAGATAAGTAAAACAGGTAAAAAATATAATCAGGCAGATACTACTATGCGATATCCAATGCCTAGTATTACTTAAGGCAGATTATTCCTGCACAGGGAAAATTTCACAAAGAGCTGATACTAGAATTCTTTTTTATAGGAGGAGATACTTTAATATCAAATGGAACAGATAAAAGCCAAGGCAACAATTCAACAACACCATATAACTTTGGTAACACAAACACTTACTGCAGGAAGAATATGAAAGAATCATGTGGACTTACTATTTGTATGATTCTCCACCCACTTATTGATGTGGGTAGCTACAGCTGCACTTTGGCTGAAATCTATATTCTCTACCTCAGCTTTAAAGTACTTTTTCACCAACTGCAGAAATTTGTCACTGATATGAAATCCATTTTGCACATAGAGAGAGTTAGCAATATTCAGAACATAATGACTTTCTTCAGTAGTTGCCATATCAGAAAGGTCCTTCAGGAAAGTAAACTCTTCACCTGAGGAAAGAAAACTGGCTTCAGTGTTTCAGAAAATAAAGTTAGTCCTTGTTTTTTCTGCTGGAAATTCACGAAGACATTTTACGCAAAAAAAACCCAACCAACCAAAGAAAACCACAACAACAAAAACAAACACACAAAAAAACCAACCAAACAAACAAAAAAATCTTTCTTTTTAATAAACTTGTTTCTAAACCTATACACCTTCAGATCTGAAAGAACAATCTACAAGGCCAAATATCTTATTTAGAACTTATTATTTTGACTACCTACAATTAGAATAACTAATGAGACATTTGGAACTCATCACAGACAAAACTATCAGCAGTCATCCTTTCAACACCAAAAGAGTATTTAAAAAAAAAAAAAAAATTTCTTATAAGTCACACTTGTATGTCTTGCCAACACAAATCCTTAACAGAATTTTCATTACATGCTAAAAGCCCATTGTTTAAGGAAAAATTAACTTCACGTTTTGAAGCTAAGGACTTCCATGGACTTCTCTCTGCAAAAGAGGTCTAGAATTTCCCCAGGATCCTGCATGGGGTGGAGTACAGAAGAATTTTCTTGGGTAACAAGGAATCCCAAGTAAGATTACAGTAGTCTGCTTTAAAATAGGAAGCTTGTAGTGTTGCATCATCTACCTGAAGCTGAAATTCCTGATTTAAAACAACAAAAACCAACCAACAAAAACCAACCAACAAAAACCAACCAACAAAAACCAACCAACAAAAACCAACCAACAAAAACCAACCAACAAAAACCAACCAACAAAAACCAACCAACAAAAACCAACCAACAAAAACCAACCAACAAAAACCAACCAACAAAAACCAACCAACAAAAACCAACCAACAAAAACCAACCAACAAAAACCAACCAACAAAAACCAACCAACAAAAACCAACCAACAAAAACCAACCAACAAAAACCAACCAACAAAAACCAACCAACAAAAACCAACCAACAAAAACCAACCAACAAAAACCAACCAACCAACCAAACCCACAAAACCAAAAAAAAAACAAAAACCCAAAAAAACTCACAAAAAAACGAGCAACCTTAAAAATTGAATGCAATGATATATTCCTTGCAGAAATCATTGCATCACTTTCACCGAATACCAGTCATTGTAAGAATAGTCAATGGCCCCGCTCAAATCAACTGCTTAACTTCTTCAATTATAGCTAAGAGATAATTTATCAATGTTTTAGAGGCAAAGTGTAGAACTAAACATGTGCTGTAGGCTCCACAGAAGCATCATCTGTGCAGCGGTACTGTTAAACACATCTTGAACACTGTATTTAGGAATTCCTCCCCAAGATCCTTTCACTGAAGATTTAAGTACGTTGTATGAGTAAGAAAATTCCTTCAGGTGTCAAACGAATTACTTCGATATCAAAGTTCATAGAAATTGCCTCTTCAAAGTAATTTTTTGCCATTTACTCATCCCCTCCATTTGCAGTCATATTACAGTTGCCTGCACTAACAGAGCGTGCTTGCACTCCACAGCACAGCACTACACCCAGATGCGTGACTTCGCTCATCCCATACTACAGAGGGGACGGTGCAGTGGTGGTGTTCTCCGCTAAAGAAATTAATCCTATTCTCAGAAAGGATGATGGGAACACATGGTGTATCATGCCAAAACAGCCAAGATGCTTATATTTCCTAGATTAGCTTGTGCATCTGTATGTGATAGATACTGTGCAATGCAGACAGAACATGAACAACATAGAATTAGGGTGAAGAACCTAAAAGTTCTACCTAGAAGAAGCAAACAAGTTGTGTCAAAGTAAGAGACATTTCCAGTTAAAATACTAAGGTTTTCATACTTTCTTATAGGAAATACTGTGAAAACGACTGCTTTCCTTTTCAGGTTTTATTATAAACCCTAAAAGGAATGTTCCTAAAAATCTTTTTATGACTAGAAGCAAGCAAAGGCAAGCTTATTTTGCAGACTGAAACCAAGATCTACAGTTAACTGCAACTGCTTAAGATTCAGGTGCCTGAGCCAGGGCTGTATGTTAGCATCTCTCAGATTATGCAGAATCCACTGAAGCATGCTTCAGCATGCTCAGGCCATCAAACAGGGTGCCAAGAGGTGTACTGATTAATAACCCACAGACATGACCGGGCCACTTCCATCGTTGTTCAGGCACTGCCATCTGTTTCTTTAAGACAAAAAGCCCCATAGTAAAACATGATTAAAAGGCCTTACCATTTTTTAAGCTGTCAAAACCCAAGGAATGTCGAATTTCTTTCAAAGTGGTTCCATGGGCTCCAAGCTCTACCATTCCCATAGCTATCGCAATGCTCAGAGGAGAGAAAAGAATATTCTCATCTTCTCTTGCAGCTCGCAGCTGATTGTAAACATTCACAGAGAGCTCAGCAATGGTTTCATCAGGAAAATTTGTCTTGAAGGCTTTGCTTTGCAAAGCAAGCAAAGACAACAGTCCAAGGAAATACATGTCTTGAGATTTTAAGATCTGCAAGATAAATTTTAGAGAAAATAAGTTAACCTTGTTTAAGTAATACAAGATTCAACTTGAGAGAAAAAAGCATAGTAAACTTTTTAGTCCTAAATCTGTGTGAGAAAAAAATAGTCAGAGTTCAATGCACAATTCAGTTATTTGCAGGAGATGATAATACTTACACTGTTCTAGCTGAAGTAATGATCTATTTGCAAAAAAAAATGACCCGTTTCATTATGTAACTATGTGTGTGAAATTTCAGCCATAGATTAACACAACAGAGCTTCTACAGAAAATATCTCAAACACATAGCAACACCTTGCCTACTTGTACCTTTCAGTTTTGCTATTGTTGTTGTTAAGCAATGCTGACCTGGAATCGGTATGTATTTCTGCACTTTTTCACCAAGGAGACATACAAATCCGCGTTTCTTTCATGTGACCTTCCAGTAAGATGCAACTTATTCATCTAAGTCATTCTAAGCCCCAAACTGGTAAAACTATTTCAAGCACCGTAAGAGAGCTTGCTGACATTGGTGACAAATGAAATGTACCATGATGTCCCTCATTGCAAAGCACATGGCAAGCAGCCAAAAACACTTTGAAAGAAAAATAAATCATGCCTTAGTTACCAAATGAAATCCTTTTTGTTAGCAAATATTGGTGAAATGTTGAGTAGTTATGCTAGCGAAGAGACAACATCTGCTCACAGATCTTTAGAGGATAAAGTTACTGTACACACCAGTGAGAAAAGATCCAACAGGGGAAACAAGAATGTAAAACTAAACAGAAAAAAGGGTTAGCAGCACTAATGCTTTTGACTAATCCACCCTCCAAGCTTTGCTAAAATGCTTCAGTAAGCAACAGTTCTCACTCTATCCCAGTTTAGCTCATCACACAACTCCTGATATTAAAATTTCAGCTCCTGGAGCCGTGTATGACTATCTCCATCCTCCAATTTTTTCCTTTAAACTTCAAGCCACCTTGGCATTTGACCCACTATTGCCAAGCGGCTTGGGTCAGACATACCAAGCCAAGAGAGCCCGTATTTCAGTTCCTTCTCTTTGCTACTTGGATATCTTTAACACATAACAAAGCAAAGATTCCTGAAGCAGTAGGTTAGACAGCACAAGACGAAAAGCTCTAGTCCAGAAGTGTTTACGTGCTGTTGTACCAGTCTGTAGGGCTTGTCAGCATGGGACAAATTTGTGTGAATGTGCTATTTATTCTGTTGCTCGACTGAAGTCAATTTGCATGTAGCCAGCCCAAGTGCTTCTGCCTTATGTTTCTCAGCTTTCCTGTGTCTGCAGTTACCATGGGTTTTCTATACACCTGACAGAGACCCTCAATAAGCTTTATACAACATTTATATTATGCGTTTCATCTTCAAAGGACTATGTAGCATTACCTAATTAACTTGTACAACACTGAATGATACATAATTTAAGCATTATTACTCACATTTTCTAGCTGAGAAAATATAAAAAGCAACAGGGTACACATACGTGCCTTGGCAGCAACTGATGCAGTCACTAGTTAAGATTCTTCCTGTCCCCTAGCCACGGATCAGCCTTTTGTTTATTTTTGCACTGAGAAAATTAAATAGATGAGCCGGTGTAACAATCACACATGTTTCAGGGGAAAGGACAAGCTCTTAGTGCAACACGGTAGCTAAAGCCTTGCTTCTCCCCTGCCCCATGTCTCCTTTCAGATGATTGCTTCCATATGTGTTAGAAATACACCCCTTTTCTCAATTTCTAATAAGCTTTCCTCTATGCTGGCATCACTTCATCTCTCTGGACGACCTGACCAGACTTTCTCCAGTTCTTAGCAAGATATCAAAAACCTCCACTGAAGGCTCTTACTCTATTTCAGAATGGCACAGATTAAGTCACATAAGCCTAAAGCACCAGCTTCATATTGTACTTATTACTTGATAACTACATATTTCAGTACACTTACATAACTATCCAGCACTTCACCACCACTCAGTGGAAAACACTTCAGTCTGAGCCACGACCATCACTATTTCATAAAGACTGAGACGGTCTTTTTATTGTCCAAAACATTATCAACATACCTCCCAACTTCCCCAATAACTGCTTTTCTTAATAGCAGGGTTTTTTTTTTAAGCCTGTCCATTTATTAATTATTGACTTGAGGATATTAAGGTTTCTGTTATAGAAAATAACTGGGTTTCTCTGTTTTCCTTGTGATCATGGGCATTCTAGATATTTTTATTTAACAACAAAAAAAGCCAAAACCAACCAAACAAAAAAAAAACATCAAAAAAAAAGCCCAACAAATCAGAGCATGTCTCTCTCCCAATGTTACACAATATAAGACTTCAGTCACTGGGATAGACTGAAGCCAGGTATTAGTCTCTCATCCTAAAAGCTATGTAAGGCAAGAAAGGCTTATAAACTTGCAAGATGCAGGAGGTCTATAGCACTGTCAAAAACAGTACTCAAAATATAGATAAGCAGAAGCTCATCTTCCTTTTGTTGAGGATGAACCCAAAGCATCATCATGGCTTTCAAACTGGCCTGCAAATTCGGGGAATCTCACATCCTAATCTAAGCAAACAAGTTGCGTTGCTCAGCGCAGATGCAATTATACAGCTAGTTAAGCTTCCCCCACCCTGTATCAAGAACTCTTTGAGCTCACTTTGAGACCTGACAAAATTACAACAGACATAAGATAATCTTCAATTTTAAAAAAGGAGATTTCCTTAAAAAAGGAGATTTCCCCAGTCTTATAGTTGCAGAGGCAGCTATTCAGCACTCCATCACTGATCTTTAATACTGTTGCCAGACAGGTTTAAATAATTGCAGCAGGGAAAGAAGGGGGAAATGTATACATCTTAATGAAGCATTTAACATGTAGGTTAGACTACTTGAATGCTAATAAAATATTAGGTATCAGACAATGCTAAAAACCCCAGATTATGTACAAATCAAAGTCTCCTTTCTTCCTGACCACTCCAGAAGAGATAGTCATGTGAAATAATCAAGTTAAATTTTTACTTATTTAGCGGGACAGAAAATAGAACAAGTACATAGATGGGGACAAATAAAGTTTATACTGAAATGCTCTTACAAGACAAAGTACTGAACTTAAACTTCGTTTTTAAATATGTGCTTAAGCCCCACTGATGACAATACAAGGGGTTAAGCTGTGCAGAATTAAAGTTCCCAGTTGGTATGAATTAAAGGCAAACAATTTATATTTCACCCTGCCCCTTCTATATCGCTTCTAGTCCAGAGAAGTTTTCTAATAGAGTTCACAGTGAAGTTCCCCATACACACATCCAGGGGAAAGGAAGAGAGCCAGGGAGGCAGGAATAAGCACCCAGGTATGGGCAGAGGATGCCCCCAGCTATTTTGCCGGCAGTGATCTCCAAGCACTTGTGAAAATACAGTTTTCTCACAGTGTATGAATAAGAGTACAATGCAAGGGAAGATATTTTCGGGCAAACTGAAGATCTGTGGGTGGTGGTCAGTGGTGAGAAGGCTGTAAAACAGATCATCTGATCAATCCTTATCCATGTAATCTGAGATGCCTGTGGTAAATTCTTCAATTCTTCTCGCGCTTCTGGTACAAGTGTACACTGTTCTACTGACAACTGGGAATCCAGCTCTTAATTATCATTCTAGTCATAACAGTTACTGCTTCTCTGATTCTGCCTTACTTTAGGCTATATTACTTTTGTTTTTATGCTTCCTCATGCCTCTCCACGCAGCAGGTCTTGATCCAACGAACAGCTGAGCACTTATCATGGTGCAGCATGTTCTCAGCATCTCTCTTCAGTAAGGGTCGAGGGCACTCTGTTTTGTTCCCACAGCAGTACAGAGAGCATTTTTAAAATTGACTGTAATCTATTCACAAACATACTTTAAGTGAAGGATACAAAGCTGAACATTATGTATTATGTCCAGGAGGTTAAACAATTCCCATTAGTATCATCAAACTTTTCAGTCTTTTTAGACTCTTCCTTAGAGTCATCAGCAGTACAGTCCGTCATTGCTGTTCTGCATCAGTGAAATCTAGTTAAACAATACTGCATCAGCTGAAAAGGAATCAAAGTCCACATTGAATAACGTTTAAAAATAAAGAACCATCAGTTTTAAATGTTACTGTGTGCATTTTGCATTTACTGGCTGCCTTTATGAATTAAAAAAACTGTTAAAATTACTTTCACTCCTCAGTCACGCAGATGTTAAGACCAAAGATAAGAATTTCTCATTTCAGGGGCAGTCTCAGACAGAATCTAAGTTTTGTTTTATTTTGTCTTAATTGATGCATGAACACCACTCTCTCCTACCAGGCAATCAAAGAATCAGTGCAACTACACAAGCATCCTCTTTGTAATAGCCTCCTCTTGAAAAACAATTGCGCATCACAAATTGTTGTTTGCTACAGAGGTTTGTCATAGTATTAGTTCTGTTCTTGCTTGCAACTGTTTACAGGGAAAAAAAGCAGCAACAGAAGACTATACAATGCAGTATTGCTTCAAAAACCTGAGAAACACCTGTACGTCCAGATGAGACATGATTACAGAGTTACACCCGTGCAGGTGTTATTTGGCGACTTTTACCACAACTTCAATGTAAATCAGCTTCTCTAACATAAACACACTTTATTTGAACATCAACTCCACTCAGCTTGATATTCCTACACGATTCTTCTGTTGTTTCTGCTCTGAGTACAGAGACAAGCCTGTTTTGTCTGGGGGTTTCTTTTGCCTTTGGACACCACTCTATACAGGGTTTAAGGGTTTCTTGGATACAACGTAAATGAAAGATACTCCTGTTTTTTTTTTTTTCTTATTCTTTGTCACTTCCCTCACACATCACTTAAAATAATAAAAAAGAGATTCCAGATACATGTTGTTCAGCAGGTACTTGCACTGAGGTCATGACTAGTTCAATTCCCAAGAAACTTTTTCATTTAAACATGTCAGAAACCTTCTGCAAAGATTTCATCAGTCCTAAAATACAGCCTACCACATTTCTACAACAGGTCACAAGCAGCTCAGTCTAAGGGCGCCGTTCCTGTTCGTTTGCCCTGTGGCCAGCACAGATGTACTCCTATACGTGGGCAGAAGGAACACCAGTTTTAATAATGTTTGAAGAAAAACATTCATAGGCTGGAACACAGGACTGATTAACTATAGCTCTTGCCTCTCCCCAAGCATAAGGCTGGAATGACTAAGAGGAAGTAGAACAACATCGCCCCCTCACACCCACAAACTCTGAACTATTCAGTTCATTACATATGCTTTCAGAAAAATGAAAAAGGGGCAAGCATCCTCTGTAAGCCAAGATACTTTGAGAGATATCATATCAACAAACTCAAACTGAGTTCACAGACATGAAGTACCATGAATTTTGAAACAGTGGGAATTGGACTCAGTGTAGGAAGGTGCTAAAAATTCAATTAAAGGTTGAATTCTAGTACCTTGTGCATGTCAGACGGGTTGAAAAAAGGGGTTATAATTTCATTGTCTTTTACACCTTTAGACTAGGGGTTTTACAAAGAAACTAATTTATGGCTTTAAAAACCTACAAAATAAAGCTGTGATCTATTGCCTTATTTCCTCAGCACAGAGACTAAACTCAGATTAGTTGCCTTCAAGATTACTCTTGGCTACATGCAAGCTAAACACCAGAGGTGTGGGAAGCACAAACGAGAAAAACTGCTGATTCCTTCTGATCAGCGTATAAAAGGAAAGCTTGGGGAAAAAAAGCAAGTGTGGTAAGAGGACTGATTACATTCTCTCCTGTAAAGAGCATCTGCAGGAACAGACAGAAGTCTGGCAGAACAGTTTTATAAAGTGATAGATGAATTTACTTAAGGAACAAGTCCTGCTGGTCGGAGGCAAAAACCCCACAATCTATTTATCTAGGTAGGGGCTGGGTGTTTCCTCCTTCCCCTTAAACCCAACCAAAACTGCATGATGCTTGTGAAAGATTAATTATGAAAAAGATACAAGTCTGATGAAATTCAGTTACTACTGGCTTGCCGGGTAGTAAACATGACAATTTCCACAGGCATCTTTACTCTAGGATGATTTCTTGTTGGCAATCGTATCAAACAATACAGAATCGAAGAAGGAGGGACTGCATGACTAGTAATAACGATTTAGAAAATCAACACAACTCTCCCTTCCAAACAAACCCAGCGGCCACCAGCTGAGCAGAGGAGATGCACTGAGCACTTAGCGAGATCATCAGCTGTTCACCAGGACCAGGCGGTGGTTGTCATGGCTACCCCAAGGATGTGCAAAGGAGGTACAAGGCACTAAGGATGAGCTCCTGGACTGGTTTAGGCTTGCCTCAGGCATGCTGCCCTGCAGCAACAGGGGAACCTGGCTGCTACCACAAATCTCCAGATTCTCACAAATCCGCTCAACCAGTTTGTACTGCACAACAATGTAGGAATTGTTTTTTCAATCCTTTCTGCTTTCTCCAGGAATCCAACCTCTTCAATTTTTACTTAACGATCTGGCGAAATCTGCATCTCCAGCTAACATTACTGGAGCAAAAGTCTTCCCACACCCAGAACACTGTGGTTTTACCTCTAGAAAATCCCACAAAAGTAATGTAGCACTTTTTCTCATCAGTCAGTCACTTTGGGAGAAAAGGGTCAATGAACAATCATTCAGCCACTCTCTCCCTCCAGCACAAACTGACAAACAGCGTACTGTGAAACACAGCTATAACCTGAGTTGACTTAACCTGAAAAACAATTTCTTCTACATAACAAGTGAGAACAGGCAGGTATACAGCCGTGCAAAGGCTAACTGCTGTAATGAAGCATCTAAGTGGGAAATCTACATCCTACCAACTACTATAAAGGGTCTACGTCTACAATCCACATGGGCATGCTTACACCTGGAGCTGAGATACAGGAGAGCCTGCCTGAAGGTGATAGGAGGTAAATGAAACTACCAATTCTCAGAGCAACAGATATGCAATTCATGAGGTACTATTGTTTATAGCCAGAAGAATACATCCAAGGAAACAGGAGTATAACTACATGTCCATAAAATGTTTTCAGTTACCGCTATTGCGGACAGCACAAGCAGTACACGAAGATATCTACAAAGTGCTTCGGTTATTGGAAGTGGTGACAAAGATTTGAAATTACACATGCCTCTTGGTGGCTGGCTAGGACAGAAATGCTAGCTATGACATGTGTTAGATATAGCCAGCAAGTCAACTCCATCATATTAAGGTATGTATTTACATTTTCTGTGCTACGAAGAATGTTTATCCTTACCTTATGTGAGCAGATGACCTTGTCAAACAGAGATTCAACAGACACATCTAGAATCATTAAGCTTGTTTGACTCTGTCTCAGAGATGTGCAACAACATGCATATTTCAATCTGCACAAACTTTATTACTAAAGTTAGAGGTTTTTATCACCATCTGGCAATTATGAAGTCATTGACTTCTGGAGCAGGAAGTCTTGAGTTTAATTTCATTAGAAAGCAGCACAATAACAATACATAAAATACTAGGGTATTTAAACCTCTAGTATATAGCGATTAAGAGAAAGAACAGTCATTCTATAAGAATTGTTTGGACCATATTAAAACCTTGCTTTCTGTGCTGGGTTTCTGTGGCAGGGTTTTTGGTAGAGAGGGAGTGGGGTACAGTGGTGGTCCCTGTGAGAAGCTTCTCAAAGGTCCCCCGGCTCCAAGTTGGACCCACCTCTGGCCAAGGCCAAGCCCATCGGTGACATGGCTGTGCCTCTGTGATAATGTATTTAAGAAGAGCCACCTGGGAAGGGGTGGGGACTTGTGATGAGGAGTTACAAGGAAGACAACTCTCTGAAAGCCCAGCTCAGTGGATGGAAGGAGGGCACTGGGGAGGTGTGCTGGCACACATCCCCTGCATCACCGAGGGAGGAGGTAGATAGATCCAGAGCAGAGCTGAGCCCGGGAAGAAGGGAAGGGGTTTTGGATATGGTGGGACTTTCCACTGTCCCCACCTTGTCTGTTAAGTGTTATCTTTGTTAGCATTTGAGCGAAAGGGAGGGATTTTTTTCTTCCCCTAACGAGTCTGTCTTTTGCCCATGACTAATTCCCTGTCCGTAGCTGGATTCCTGAGCCATTTTGCTGCCTTTTCTCCTTCCCATTCCTGAGAGGGGAAGGGGCGAGTGAACCGCTTACGTGGTGATCAGTTGCCCTCTGGGCTCAGACCATGACACTCTAACACACAGCAAGGCACACACCTCAGGATTCTTTTTTTCTATTTTTTAAATGTCCCCATAACACCAGCAGCTTTGAGAAAACCTGAAGGGAAAATGGTACACCAACAACTTTCATATTGACAATTTCTACCACTAAATCCCAAATGTTTTTAAACTTTCATGGAGCTTGGCACTGAGTCACTAACCTGCTGAGGCAATTATGCAAGCCAAAGTTGCCTTAATTGAGCTTCCTCAAGCATAATCCCTCAGCTCCAATTAAAAAATAAAAAGAGATGCTGAGAAGCCACGTCCAAAATACTTAAATTTGAATAGCCTAAAGCAAACATCTAAATCCATGTCTAAACAATTAAGAAAAGGTGCTCTTATTTAAAAAAACTACTACTATAAGGCCTTCAATTGCAAGGACCCATTCCCAATTTCTCTATTTATTTTGTCTAGAAAAAAATTTTTAGAAATTTTTTGGCAAAGTGCTTTTATTTGTGACAGCTACAATGTGCCCCACAAATTGAAAACTATAAATAAGAACACACAAAAAACCCAAGCTCTATAAGGAGAAGGCCTGAAGATTTAGAGAATTTGGGGATTCTAAAGGCTCAGAATTCAGGGGTGTGCATGTGGCCCCCTCCTGAGAAAGTCAAAAGCCTGACTGGGGAGAGCTTCAAGGCTAGAGACCGAAATACTACATAGGATCTGCTTTCAACAGATCAAAAGGGGTGAGAGTGTGTGGGGGGGTATCTACCTGTCAAGTTCCATATATATGCACGATTTAGCTGCTTCTATTTTTTTTTTTTTTTTAACATATACTATGTTTATGTTTCAGTGAGGGTTGCCAGTCCTGTACACCACTGTGAATGACGTTCCTCTCTTGCATGTTGGTCTTGCAGTAAAGATGTTGACCTGATTTTACTCTGGAAATAGGTACAATGTCTAGACACAGGTGGTGAAGTTGGGTCTTAGAAGCTCTCAAGAACCAAGTCTGACAAGTTCTACTTTTGGAATTTTTTTTTCTTTTGAATTAAAAGGCTAACAGTACTCCACTAGCAGTACAACTATATAGGAAAGACACCCCAAATTTGACAGTAGCATTATTTTTCCTCCCTCAGATCTCCTTATGGTTGTTGGGGAAAAGAATGGAGAGGAAGGGTGTGATCTGATTGCGTAGTACTCATTTTCTATCAGAACCAGCAGAGGTAGCACACTGCAATCAGTTATTTTAGATACAAGAAAAACTTCTTGCCTGCTCGTGCGTGTACTGCAAATTCCCTTACTTACAATAAGTCTCATTTCTGTTATTTTACTGTGAAATTCAGTTGATAAGCAAGCTCCCAGAAGCAAGCTCCCAACTATAATTTAATTAAAAGGGCAGTAGCTAAGTTTCACCATATGCAACTGCCAGATGCAATCATCGCAGTCTAAGTCTAAAGGCGACATTACTGCATGTACTGGAGCGTAGTTTTATAAGTGATGAAAGCTGTCACTTATGTCACAGGCATTGCTGTAATGCATTATGATATTACAGTTTCAGCACAACCAAAAAATATTAATAATACATTTTGTGAAAGCATTTACAGCAAGTGAGTTTGGAATACCAAGTTTCAAGTGCCATACACTTTTTCTTGCAACTCCATATTTATGCATTAAGTCACTTGAGATATGTTACTGTGGTGGGTTGACCCTGACCGGACACCATGTGCCCACCAAAGCCGCTCTGTCACTCCCCTCCTCAGCTGGACAAGGGAGCGAAAATAGAATGAAAAGTTCATGAGTTGAAGTAGGGAGAGGGAAAGATCACTCACCAATTACCATCACAAGCAAAACAGACTTGACCCGGGGAAAATTAATTACCACAGTAGGGTAATGAGAAATTAAAACCCAAATCTTAAACCTCTTCCCCCCACCCCTCCCCTCTTCCCGGGCTCAGCTTCACTCCCCACTTCTCTCCCTCCCCCCCCCAGCAGCGCAGGGGGACGGGGAATGGGGGCTGTGGTCAGTCCATCACCCGCTGTCTCTGCCGCTCCTTCCTCCTCAGGGGGAGGACTCCTCACACTCTGCCCCTGCTCCAGCGTGGGTCCCCCACGGGGCCACGGCTCCTGCCAGCAGCCTGCTCCAGCGTGGGCTTCCCACGGGGTCACAGCCTCCTCTGGGCACCCCCCTGCCCTGGCGTGGGGTCCCCCCCGGGCTGCAGGTGGGCATCTGCTCCCCCGTGGGCCTCCCTGGGTGCAGGGCACAGCCTGCCTCGCCATGGGCTGCCCCACGGGCTGCAGGGGCATCTCTGCTCCGGGGCCCGGAGCACCTCCTGCCCTCCTGCTTCACGGACCTTGGTGCCTGCAGAGCTGTTCCTCTCTCGTGTTCTCCCTCCTCTCGACACTCCTGCAGTTGCTGTTGGGCGGGTTTTTTTCCCCCTTCCTAAACACACTGTCCCAGAGGTGCTGCCGCTGTCGCTGCTGGGCTCGGCCTTGGCCAGCGGTGGGTCCGTCTCGGAGCCGGCCGGCCTTGGCTCCATCGGACACGGGGAAGCTTCTGGCAGCTTCTCACAGAAGTCACCCCACTACCAGAACCTTGCCACACAAACCCAATACAGTTACAATGGACTATATACTTTGCCTGGCGTTATAGAAGCTCTCACAGCCAATTTTAAAGCTTCAGAAGTTGGAGGACTGAAAGACAGAACTAATTAGGAACAAACAAAAACAGAACAGGAGCCCTTCACTATTCATTGTCTCAATACTGCATTAGAAGCACCTTAAAATTGTGTCTCTTTGGGGGAGATGTGCTGAATGCGTTTCAAAAGACTATCAACCAACTCAGGAAAGTTTTTAAGTATCTTTAACAAAATGCAATGAAGAATGATAGTCTTTAAGTCATCCCAAAATAATTAGATGAACAAGGTATATATTCACTGTGAAACAGCATTTCAAAAGTTCAAAGCAGAAGTTAATTCTTCAATACATTGTACGGCTTCCTCCACAAGGACTTTGGAAGAAAAAAGATTGGGCTACGGTATAACTATGTCAAGAAGATGAAGACAGTTAATTGAAATGCATCAGGATTTCAGAAAAGGAGTCTATCACTTCATAAACTGAATACAGCTGTGACACAAAAACCAGCTTGCTTTCCTACAAAACATCCTTTTGTATTGGCTTCAGACTTGCAATCAACACTGGGCTCTATTTACCTTTAGGTAATGTCATTATTGCCAGGAGAGTTATTATTCATCTATGGTAACACTATGTAGATCAGAATTAGTTTCTTACAGTACAGTAATAAGATACACAGATTACCTTAGAAAAAAGATAATAATTAACCCTAGCATTAAAAGTAGGTGTTATACCCTGATTAATTACAAACAGCAATTCCTCGTTACGAGGATTGTTATTTCTAACACACAGACATGGTTTCTCCAACGCTTCTCAGCTTCACAGTCTATGTCTGTACAGACATGCACAATCACCGCAGACACTGGTGAGCTTCCAGCCAGCTACAATCACTCTTAGAAGCAACTGCATATATCAGACAGGCTGTCACGACAGCCACAGTCCCGAGAGCCAGCAGCAGAACAGTATTAAACACTGGCCCACACCGGCCCCCCCGGCGGCAGCGGTGGCCAGGCCATCACCAGCCGGCCAACAGAGCTGGCCTGGCATGGCAGCTCAAGCTGGACAGGACCTGGGAAAGGCTGTTTTTAAAACCAGTTGAAAGAGTTGTTTTGGCAAGAGTGCTGAGCCTGACCAACAGAGTCGCAGCTGATACAAAATCAGAATGAAAACAGCCTGTAAAGCTGGTCTTGCACAAAGACTTCAGAGACAAAAGGACAAGAAAGAAGAGTCACTCAGGGGTGTTCACTTCTGAACCAGCAAAATGGAGTCAAACAAGTACACTCCATCAAGATTCAGTAACACTGAGAGAAAAATTTAGCATTACTCTGTAAGCTTCACCGCTTCAAATATTTCTCTAAAATAACAGCATAACATCTGGTACAAAATAAAGACTTTCTTCCTAAAAAGTACAGAATAATCTGTATGCAAAATTCAGCTAGTAGCAGGATTTTTCACTCTGTATTTCACACAGTAGAAAACTCCAAACAAGGCATATGATAAGAATTTCTCTTTGATGTGAAGAATGTTGATCACTGATCTTTCCAAAGCAGTGAGAAGCATAGAAAGACCACATACAGAAGAAAATTAAACTTCTCCTTCCTCCTGCCCTAAAGCCAATTCAAATTCTTGCCTCTTAGGCTTCAGCATCATTGCTATCTGCTCTGGTAGTAGTTTTTCATGTATTTTCAAATATGTTCATTTTTTCTCTCTTATCTCCATGATGTCTTCAACTCCAGAACTCAAATTTTATATTGCTTCCAATTGAGCTTCCAATTGAGAGCAGCTCTGAAAATATCTTAAAATGAAAAAAAAAAAAAAAAAAAGAGAGAGAAAAAGAAAATAACCAGGGCATCTGTCTGATCACAGACACCCATACAGGCAACTGAGTAACTCGCATAGTATCTGAACAGGGGTAAAAAACAGCTAGCACAGCACAGTGGACAGAACTGCCACTAAAATCCTCACTTTTTTCTCCACATCATAATTCAAGCCCTTCCTCCCTCCTGCTCCTTCATAAGCATCCATGAACTTACCAAGCTTAAGGAAAAATTAAAAAAAAAAAAACAACCAAACAAACAACAAAATAAAACAACAAAACAAAAGACCAAAACACAAAAATAGTTGTCATACTGTTCAAACTCTGTGAGCTGGCAGGGTATGAAGACAAGAAGCAAATCCAGTGCCCTGCAAATGTTACTGAAATTGTTCAGAGAGAATATTTGAAACAGCAGCAGTTTCAAGGGAAAAATGGGTAAGTTGGAAATGGAAAGGCAGAGAGGAAAAAAGCCCATCCCTGCTGTGCAGGTATCTTATCCACAACAGAAGATATGCAACAGCCAAACAAATACAGCTTCTTCACAGTTAAAGGCAAAAACCCAGGCTCTTTTTACTTGGAAAAAGAAAAAAGAACCACAAAACTATTAATGATTTTGTTCTAGTAGTTTTGTTTATCCTGGCCTTGGAGACCTATAGCTGTTGACACATCCCTCTTGGCTCACCACGGACAAATCAGCTCAGTTCAGGGTCCAGTATTCAAACTGAGTGTGGAAGGTGGAATCTGGCCTAGAAGCGCGCTTCTGCAGATCCCTGTTCAAGCCTCATTGGTTTGTGTTTATGAGAACTGATGCGGTTCCAAGTACCCTCTCGATGATGAGCCATTTAAACAACACATGTAGGGAGCTGAATTTATCTTAATCTTGCTTATTCTCCCACACAAAGAAGTTTGTATCGTGTTAGATCTGATTCTAAATGCTAAAGCAATTCACATGAACAAGAGCAATCATGAAGCACTGAAGAAACAGCCCACTGCTGTTGTTCACTGGCTCACATCTAAAAAATTTCCCTGTGGTTATATGAACACATTCATGGTGCATTTTACAGAGGAGGCTTGAGGTGTTTTTGGTTGGTTGGTTCTGTTTTTTTTTTTTTTTTTTTTTCTTTGGTTTGTTTTGCCTTATTTATTTATTTAAGTGGGTTTTTATAATTCAAAAACTCAACTACCTTACAGAAAATAACCAAGTAATCTCCAACACCCAGAATAAAAAATGAGGGTTGAAACCTCAGTGTCTCCCCCTCCCAGAAATAGACTGTTTTTCAGCAAGTCTTAGGTCTTTCCTCTAGGATCTCCTATGGCAAGTTAATAGTAATTCTACCTTTTGTTGAGAGATTATAATACTACTCCCATTTTTTGTATTATATGCTATGATTCACACGCGTCTAATATTTTACATTGCTGTGTAATATACACATTCTTATTAAAAATTAGGTTAATCTTTTTAATTAGCGTGGCTTTGAAAACTAAATAGGCTAACCTGAATTATTGTGCCCGTATACAAGATGCCAGTTTTCAAGCTTTCCACAGGTTAGCTGATTGTTACGTCTAAATTAAGCTGTTAAATAGGCCAGATGGACAGCTGTTCGTGCCAACCAGTTCCATTAACACAGCCACAGCAGAAAGGATATTTTAATTTTCAACCAATATATCTCAGCAGCAAAATCATTAGCCAACAGTCAACCAGAATGGGTCGCCTCATACAGACCTCCTGGAGTTGGTGCAGCTGTACACAAAGTGTTGCCCAAAGCATGCAGTTTTTTAGTTATTCACCACAGAACAGTTATTCTACTGGATCCAAATACACCCTGATGTGTAAATGGGCAAAAGCTCATCTCCAATCACACAAAGAATCTGTTAATCCTTGAAGCACACAGAGATCAACTGTACACCTTGTGTGAACTGGACTGTATACTTCAGCCACCTCTGTCTAATCATCAGATAAAGTTTACCACTGCGATACACAAGGTACTGTTTAAAATTATGGCTTGCCCACCTCCTAGAGGGAGAAAAGCAGACATGGTGGTAGAATTTAACAGGAGAAATATTACAAACAGTGTGAAATTATCTCATTTCTTCTTTGTTCAAGGTCACTCAAGGCCAAAGATAAAGGCTCAAAGACTTGTTGTTTTAAGCAGTAAACTGTGTACAGGTGAAAGCAGCTCAACTGTATCAAGTGTCCAATCCTATTTGATATTCAGTGGCATGGATTTCTGCACAGCTTAAACAGCAAACAGTAATCAGCTGAGACATCAGCTGTGTGCTTGTTTTCATAAAAATATAGGGAAGCCAATTACAGCAAACATCAAACCTTAAACAGAGGATGTCTTTTCTAGCTTCCCAAGTCTGCAGTAGCCAAACCTGTTAGTAATATTGGAATAAAAGTTCACTGCACACTTTTTCCCCCGATTATAAAGCTAGACTTTCAGCAGTCCAGTCTTCACTGCATATAGAGTTGTAATATTTGCATGCTTCATGCAGCTACTAAATACAATATTAATGACGTCAGACATGACCATGCACGTGTCTAAGTAAGACTTATGTCTCTATACAGCCAGAAACTAATAGCCTAACATTTGTTTTCCCATGATTCACGGAGTTTCAGGAATTGTTGCAATGTACTAGGAGGAGCAATGAAAGCCCTAGTAAAATAATGGATTAAGAAAAGTCTCAGTACAGCAAGACTTGAAAATACACTTATCACAGCTGTAATTACAAGCCTGAATGGCCACAGCTGATCCCTAACCTCAAACGCTGCTTACACTCCCATTCAGTGAGTCTGCATTAGGAAAAAATCTTTACTGTGGCCTTATTAAACAAACATTTCCTTGTATTTGTTTTAAAGGTTCTACTAGCTTAACCTGTTTATATAGAAAGAGTCAGACCATGACACTACAGAATTAGAGCACTGACTACCTCAAAGTCCTCAGGTTGTTCAGATTTTCACAGGTTTCCCCACTTTCTTTTTGCTGAATTCTTTCAGAAAGGGAACTGCAACCATATCCACCTGCTATTTGATACTGGAAACTCGCCACTCCCTCTAACAATTGCTGAGATTACTTTGCCCAGGAATGCATACTAGAGATTCTTCCCTGCAATGTCCTGATCAAACTGTGGATGTGTTAGTGTGTTTTGTTTATGATACTGTTAATGAATTGTCAAAGAGGTCAAGATGGTTACTGTGAAATAAAAGCTTATATGCTCAAGTAGTGCCTTTCAAAAACCTGAATTATTTCCTATGTCCAAGTAATTTTCTCCTAAGCTTGTCTGTGACACCAGTCCAGTTACGAATTCTTTAATGCAGGTGATCATATTTTATTCAGACTACCAATGATGCCAGTTGAGGTAGGCAAGTATGAAAGTAACATGGATTTCAAAGCTTAAATTTTGCCACTTTGGGGATGTTTCTATCTTTTACAATAATCATGGAGGGAGAAGAAAAAAAAATTCAAATTTTATTCTGATTGTGTACACATAGTGAACGGGACAAGAGCCTCAACTGGTAGTAACAAAATGTCAGGCTGGACTTTAACAATAGCATTTTGCTGGCAAAGACAATGAAGCTCTGGAATAGGTTTGACTGGAGAGGTCTCTAGATCTACCCACACCCACTAGGTCCCTTCAAGAAGGTGAGACAAGCACATCAGGAGTCAATAGACAGTTGGTGGTGACTTGGGAAAGCAGATGAACTAGAGGAGTGAGTCTCAAAGTTCCTCATATACAGCATACATTTTCTCCATCCTCCATGTTCTGAAAGAGATACATATACAGACACATACATGTGTACATGCACGCATACATCCCCACTCATTGACATTCTGTGGCCCCATTTTAAGAACCATACAACTATGTACCTCTTAAATACTGAAAAACAGTGCTTGAAAAGGACTTCACCTATCTCATGAGTAGCCATCTCACATGGAAGATGCACGAGAGGGAAAGCAAAAGACTATATAAACCTGCTCCTGATCTATGCCCTACACAAAATTAAACTACTGTTGAAGGAATATCAAGAAAGGTACGGCTCAAAATCTCTTTCGGTTCAATGATGTTGGAATATTTTGGCCAAGCAGACAAGTAAGGTTCAAATCGCCGTGTTAGGTATGGGAACACAGAAGCAGTCACTGTTCTGAGTTTTATGGCTGGCATATAAACCCCGTTAGGAACCAAGTTCTGTTGACTATGCATCTTCGTTTTTATTTAAATGGCCTGAAAAATTAAAAACTTTTCCCTTAGCTTGAATCAGTATTACAAACATTATGGAGCCACTCAGAAAATTTTGCGTGTTTAGCTATTCAATCCATAGGGAGAAAAAAAGTTAGTTACACAACCTAGTTATGTATTTAATGTCCCAGGGCCAAGTCACCATATGTCCACAGGAAGCATTAATAAACACAGCTTATCTCACTTTACAGAAGTTGTGATTACTATTTTTCAATAACTGAAGTTGTCAGCAATATGATACTTCTCTATACCTTATGAAATCAAACCAAAATGGCAAAGCCTATTTGAGTTTAGCTCAAGTGCCAGTTTATTGTAAACATATTCTCTTTTTGTTTCTATATATATTGTCAAAATTCCAGGCTGGATTTCTGAGAGTGCAGCACACCACGCTCAGCCAAGGAAGAACAGGGGGAGCCAAGCACATAACAAATCTCTATTTTGGTACCTAAATGGGAGGTAAATATTCGAGGGTGAAAAAAAGAACACAAAAAAACATATGCCTGCTTGTTTTCAGAATCATTACATCTTGAAGACTATATGTAGAAGTAGTCCTCTCTCTTTCAGTTACTGAACACACAAAGTATTTAAGAAGTCCCCTCTATGGAATACAAAACATCACACAACTATGTACTTATAGCCCAAGATCCATTAAAGTAAATTGAAAGACTTGAATTCTATCAGATTTTGCATATATGAAATTCGCATGCACACATTAAAAACTCTCCTTACGTTTATACAGTTTTCATTACAAAAAAAAAAAAAAAAAGTCTATTTGAGGAGAAATACATAACATTTTGCAACTGCAATACAATGTACAAAGTTGAAAGACTCAAGCTGAAGACAAACATCTTTGGTTGCTGATACAGGAGGAATTCAGAGATAGCGTAGACATTTTTTTTTTCAACTGTAAGAGACTGGCATTAAAGAAAAAAAATACCGAAACTACCTTGATCTGTAACAACCATTGCCACTTGGCGTTTTTAACAAAGGCATCAGGTTGCTGAGGTATGACTGATATTCTGCTTCTGAACTGCTACTGAAATACCACCAAGCTGTCATCTCCCTTTCCAGTACCGACCCAGATGCCTCTTTCTTGTTTTGGAAACAGACAAAATAATTGCAAATTCGCATATAATGCTGTAAAGTAGCAAACCCTAATATTACTATTTTGAGTGAAAGTGAAAAGATTCCTACAAAGGAAACAGAATTGTTAACTTTTCTTGCCATACTGACACAATGGTTGCAGTATAATTTAACATACAAGCAAACTTTATCAGCTGTGTGTGAAATTATCTTCGAGTGTAAGTCTTCCATTAAAATACGTATCACTAGCCTTTGATATGTGTAGTCTGATACAGAAACATGTGATCAGCTCATCAGGTAATTACTTCCAACACATCAGAACACAGGAATGTCTAAATACCAATTTACACAGTATGTATTAGTGCTTGCAATCCCTGTTTGCATTAACAGATACAATAAGGTCATGATTTTTGAAAGGCATTTTTACCACATAAAGGCTACTGCTAATATCACTATGCCAGGCCTTTTTACTAGCAACTTCCAGAACTTAAGCAGTGGTTCATCCAGTATGTGAGCACAAGATTAGCCCAAGGTTAAGTGTTACAATTTTAATAGTTTATCAGAATATTCATATTTTTATTCAAAACCAAGAAAAATATCACATTCCCCCAGAAACAGTTTATCTCAGGTGAATCTGTTACAGATGCTACAGCCCAACACTACTCAGGCCTAGAAATATTCTAAACCAAATTTTAAAATGTACCAGCAAGAAAAATAAATTATTTCCCGAAGCATTTCCATGACTTGCATGAAGACATCAATTATCATAGCTTGTCTTCTAAATTAACGATTCACAGTAATGGATTATTCATGCAAATTGGCCAGCTGAACATTACACTTTGACTCTGGGGAGGAACTATAGCGTGTCTTAATTAACTATATTTTGTATAATCCAGAAGACAGTCCGAAAAATTTTATTTCTCTAGATAACCAGGTAAAATGTAAAAAAAAAAGAAAACTAGTGGTAATTTAAATATGAAAAAAAATCTTCAGTAGTCTGCATAATCTATATTTACAATGAACTAGCAAGAGCCTTGAGCTCTGTAAAGTAGTTCGAACTTGTTGTTTTGTTGAATGAACTGATTTGAGACCTTCTCCATTTAAGCATGAAAAAAGATGGAAATTTCATGTTAATCTGCTGTTTCCTGTTGTACACAGAACCTTGCTGGACTTCTGTGATGGCACCATTTCTTGTTTCAAAAGGACATCAAGTATTTTCACAGCCTTGACTGAAATTCATTTCAACACTGAATGATACATTACTATCTCAAATATTTTCTGAATTAATGTATTATGCTAATGTCCTCCTTGAATGTACATAACATTTATGTGATGTGTAAGTCTACTGATGGTATTCGTTACTTTGATCAGGACAGTGCAAAATACCTCTACAATTCAAACATCTAGGATTTGCAGTTGTTAGCTTTCAAAATGTTATTCAATGATTGTATTCAAAGAGTCACAAAATAAAAATGGGAAGTCTATGATAAATACTACCATTTATCCTTAGAGTAAGCAAAATGAATTATCTAATATCTCAAAATCTATACCAAGTTGGACAGCAAAGACTGCCATGCCTGATGAATTATATGACCACCTAGTTGCTTACACATCTTTATACAATACATTAAGATTGTTAAAAGTATTAATCACATTCAAATAGACCTTTACCCTTTAACAAACTATTATGCAGATGCCGCACACTACTGGATTTTCTGTTTTGAGTAGGAAGAGTCTGTTTTCATTTTATACTGGAGAAACACAGGTTAAGTAAAGATTAAATGACTTGTCCGCTACCAAAGAATCTAAAAAAGCAGCAAGCTTTTTTCCTTCTTCCCTTAAAACTATTCTATCCACTGGTGTTACCTTCTCTGAGCTCCCAGGACAATCTGAGAGCATTTGAAAGCAAAAATTGAATTTTGTCCTTGTTCTCTTGGTGCTTCAGCAATATTTATAGGGATTCTTCTAAAGTCCTACAACTCCTAAGGAATTAAGTAATAACTCAAAGATAGGATAGTTACATAGATAAGAAATAGGAAAGGATGGTGAATATCAATTCAATTAGTCTCTAACAATCCTGAAATGACAAACACTGGGAACATGTATTATCATAAATCTGACTCCATAGGGCTTTCACTACTGGTAAAGATGATAGCCTATTAGACCTAGCTCCTTTTAACAATTCTTATATGCCATTTGAATTTATGTTGCTTTCCTCTCCTTCCAAGCACAAGATATCCTAGTGTTCTTGTTAAGAAACATGCTTCCATCACTTCGAGAATTGACTCGCATTGTGACTGAGCAAAAGCTTGGCATCTTCAAGCTAAAGGCCATTTCGCTGCCACTTCATATATGAAGATCTGGTATCAGTTATGTCAAAATCACAAGTGTAATAAATGTACATATAATATGAAAACACTTCTCCCTCACATTTGTATGTGAAAAATTACCAACGGCATTTTTTCCTCATGCGTATCATTCCCCTCAAAATAAATCTACTTACAGTCAATTTGTTTCTTACTCACTTTCATGGATATCTTCTCTGTATAGCCTGCTGCTCCATATCCCCATTAGACATTTCTGCTTGCTTGTTTTTTCTGATATTTTTATCTGTATCTCCTCATAGATCTAATATACTGCTTTCTTTAGTATTTCAAGACATGCATGGTAGGGAGAGCAGATGGAAACTGCCAGCTACAGATGATGACAAGTAGCTGCTGTGCAAGTGGGGACTCCAAAAGCTGTAAAATCCACATGAGTTTTTGTGCTACCATGACATTTCCTATGCCTCAGAGATGCTGGGGAGGGACTACTCAAAGGCATTTGAGCAGGACATTGAGAACAAGCACCGTTATAGCATGCAGTGACCTCTCAGGTGGCAGTGACTTGAAGAGCTGCATCCAGGCATGCAAGACATCAGGACCTGTCCCCAGGAAGAAGCAGCAGAACACTTACAGCTACCCAGCACCAACATTGCTGCTCAGTCCTATCAGGCATCATCTTTCTACGAAGAAATGTTACCTCATGTCTTGCTGAATCCCCAATAGGTACTTAGAGATGCTCTTCATAAATCTGAGTTTGTCAGACAAAGGGCAGGGGGAGACATGGGAAAAATCTATTCATCAGCCATTCTCTTGTTTCTAGCTTTAAAAAAAAAGACATATTTTAAAAAAAAAAAAACATGTCTGAACAAGTTCACATGGGGGTGGGCTATTTCACAGACCACTTATTTTCTTTTCCAACTAGTAGTAATGAAACTACTCCCGCATACTCTAAAAAGAAAGCCACTGCTAGTACTCTTCACAGCTTTGCCAAGTAGGAGGTGGGCAATGCCCCTTAGAGATTAAAAAAAGCAAAGATTTGTACACACATGCTGCAGGAGCAGAGCACCATTGGTGTAGCAGAGGAAATGCTAGAACATGTGAAGGGAGATCTCTACGGTCAGGCCTGGACACCGAGGGAGAGCAATAGAACAGGCAAGCAGATGAAGAGGAAAGGGCCAGTTCTGAAGCAGAGGAATGACCTAAGGCAAAGGCAGAACATCCCTTCACTACTATCAGTTACGGATAACATGTAATCCCTATCCTGGGACACTTCTGTCAACATTGCTGCAGGATGAAAATGAGATCATAGCAACCAAAGACCAAAATAGTGCAGCATTAAAAGGGTTCAGCTCTTTATTTGACAATAATTTGTCAAATATCTGAATCTCTATTTTAGAAGTGTGGAGTCAGCTTTGGTTTTTTCCTTTTTTTTTTTTTTTTTTTTTTTAAATAACAAAAACACCTGCTGCCTATAGCATTACTGTGAATAAACAACATTACTTTAATAAAGAGATTTTTATTCACCATATGTAAGTGCACATGCTTTTAAAGACAAAATAGAATTACTACAGTGTTTTAAAAGCCCATATCCAGTTTAATAAGAGACTAGTTTATTCCTCTTTAGTACTTGTAAGAATCATTAGACATCTTTCAACTCCCACTAATGACTTTGTTTTTGGCAGACATTACTGTTTCCTCCTCCTGCTTTTTTGAATAAATCTGAAATTAACAAGTCAATAAACTGACATATATACAGTATAAATAACTTGGCTTCCCTTTCTTCTTCCTCCCACTTGTCATATTTCTCTTTGCAGATGAAAAGGTTATCATTCACCTACAGGCTTTACATATACTTACAGCAGTGTGGGTAGGGACCTAGGCATCTTTCCTTTACATCAACAGGATCTCAAGTTGAAGACCCGATATTACAGTAAGCTGTTCGTGTTGTCTTGGGTTTTGATTAATAGCTTTAAATAGTTTAGAAACTAGAGCAAATGCTTCCTTTGAAAAAAGATATCTGAGAAAGAAAACATGAGTTGCTTCAGTGAACTTAAATTGCTATGTGAAGTACACAATCATTAAATGCTCCAAGAGCTGCTTTAATTTAAATGTGGAAAGAAAAGCATTCAAAAAGGGCAGTATTAGTGTACCAATTGAAAAACATGTCTCAAATCTTTAAACCTATTTTCTTCCTAACTACAGTTTACATAACTGAGATGTATGGGGAAAACTGGGGCACCAAACATTACCTCAGAGATAGAAACAATTACTGAAAAACAATGTTTTGCTATAGTGTCAAGGAAAGAGGCAATCTCCAGTGGCTAAGTGATGGTGAAGAGTTCAGACAGGCTGTCTTTGGCAAAGTACCCATGCTCCCAACGTTACCTTGACACAACAAGGTCAGTTAAAGAAAAAAAAAAAAAAAAAAAATCACATTGGAAAAGTAGATGTCCAGGTTCCCCAGCTTACTCCCAAACTTCTACAGAAGAACCGAGGGCTGGAATGGCATTGCTGCCCAACAAGTACCAGATGCAAAATGCAACTAGTAAGCAAGTGTTTGAGCATATTATCTTACTGCAAAGGCAATTCAGGAGTTTGCTTTCCTGGGGTGTCTGAGCAAAACTCTTAGAATTCAGTCAGAATTCCAAAAGCAAAACAAAGCCTTAAATATGTTGTTCAAAGAAGTTAGGAAATTACAGTTCTCTCTCTCAGATTAGGAGGTCCCCCAGAATCACGGCACATAAACATGGATGACAAATATAGAAAAACCAGAAAAGCACATTAACGGAATTTCTTCTGAGGTCTGGAGAAATCTTCCTAGCTAACAAGTACTTGGTTTTGTATATTTAAGAAAACCCACTGCACATATGGTACAGTTTCAGTTTCAGTTCTGACAGAATTGATCTTTCTAGAAGCAGCCAACTGTCCCTTAGACTCACCAAGTCATCATGGATTTAGATTTGTCAGACATACACAGCAGATGAGGAATAGTTGACATTATTAAGCAATTACTTGTTTAGATGACATAGTAATGGTGCAGGGCTGAAGTACATAAACAAGTAGAAAGACATCTTCCAATTAATAGGCTAGTTATTTGGTTAAAACAGAATACAACCACCTTGTTTTAACTTCCTCCTTCTAGACAGTACATTACTTGTCATTATTGATTCTTCCTGAAAGAATGATCTCAAGGTCTGAAAAAATATTTCTCAAGAATTATCATACTATTTAAACACTCAACTAAACCAGAAATCCTTTACAACAGAGGAGGTCAAATCTTATTAACCTGAAAGCCAGACACATATTTAACTCATTAGCTTGTATCAATAAGAAATTTTGTCTTTTCCCATCTCATAGCTGCAGCTGCTTTGCAATGACTCTAAAAGACCAAAAAGGATGCGGATAATTCATGCAGCTTTTATCACATTAGCTACGGTCTGCAGTTTTCCTAATCATTAGCTTTGAAGTATATTAAACAAAGCAGAACATGACCTTACAGTTGATACTTTAATCACACCACATAAGAATAATTCTTTATCATACATACTTTATCAAGGCCACCAAACGAGATGCTATTCACAACTACTCAAAACAGCCAGGCAGAACAGACCAGGACTGTTGCACAGCCAAGCAAAGCCGGGTGGGGACCACACTACCAGGAGGGTTTATGCTTTTCAATGTGGAGTGACAGACAACTGCCCAAATGTACCTCTGATTCTGGCTGGCATGAGAGGTCAAAAGTGGAATGTGTGTGGGTGTACAAGATTAATAGAAAAAAGAAATTGAAGCTTTTGGCTTGAAAATAATGCACTCTATCGTAGCTTTACTTATTATCAAAATGCACAATTACCTACATTTATATTTAGTACAATATGCAATTACCTTTTAGAAATAGAATTTGGAGAAGAGAAAGTGAAAAGAGATGGCACTGCGTTCTTGCAGTGAAGGCAGGAAATTGAAGGTATTTCACATAAGAATTAATCTTACTTGAATTCTCACAGTACTGTTGTTAGAGACCCTCTCCAACATAAACCCCCTTTCTGATGACTGTACTAAGGTATTTACACTATTAAAAAATTACATTACTAATGTGGTTGATGCAGTTTACTTACATGCCTGTCATTCTGTACTGCTTTAAGTACCAAGTGCAGAGGGAAAAGCAGTTGAAAACTTAACAGTTATTATTGAATTGTGGGATTCATCTTTTATGCTTAAGTGGCTATCTTCATTATCTCCAGCAAAGTCTTGGAGAGAAGCTTAAGGAAAATGTGTTGTTCTGTCAAGTCAATAGTTCAAGATTTAGAAAATATTTCCTTTTCTTCTTCAGGAACACGTTACATTGCTTTCCCTCACTCCCAAGTTTCACTAACCTTTTGTCATCCAGTTCACAAGACTAGCAGTGCTCAAAAGACATGAATTAAACCCAAGAATTTTAAAGATACTCCCATATTTAATTTAGGTTAGCTACTCTAGTCTGTCGTGTATTTGAAGAAAAGTACGAAGTTACCACTAGTCACAGTTCATTATATAGACAACTTTCCCTACCATCTGCCCACTATATTAACATATAATCAGAGATGCAGTACCGGAGATATACAAGTGTATATAAAATAAAGGAAACCAGATATTAATTCTCAAAGCCATGCTTACACAACAACTCTTAACATTATTGTTAACATAGGGCATAACTAAGATGAGGAGAGCCTAAAAACTGAGTATAGGACAGATAGGACAGACATACCGTATATTAATTCATATTCAGCCTGGGTTTTACAAAGACAGAACAACGTATTGCCTACATAGAACATGGATTGTTAGAAATTATTTTAAAAGGTGTTCAGCCACACCCAAAATGCATCTTCATAGACAATGAACAACCCAAAAACAAATTAATATTTTTTTCTTGAAATTTCAAGATATGTTAGTCGAAAAGGACTTCCGAGACCTAGGAATAGCTAGATCTTGATGTGAAGAATCCTACCAGCACTAACCCGTCTCCCACTGCTACATTTTGATACGTAAGATTAGAAGTTGAATTAAACTATGCATAAACATGACATTTACATCTACAGAATAAATTTCAAAGGAGTTACTACAACAACGCAGTGTTCTTAGAACTCTGCTACACTACGTATGAACGTATACACGTTCTTCCATCTGAGAGGGAGAAAAACAGGAGACCCAAGTCTTAAGCACGAACACAAAACACAGCGTGCCAGCATGCTCCCACAGGAAGAAAGTCACTTTGCAGCTCAATCCCAGGCCAGCATTAATCCCAGGCCATTTCTGGAATCAACTTGAGCCAGCAGCTAAAGCGTTCGGCAGGCCAACAGGCACACCGCATATTGTGTGGTTTCAACAATGAATAGGAAAGTAGATGAGTGACAACTTCGTGAATACTTTTCACATACATGTGGACAAATCATTTGCTGAAAATCGTAGATGCGGAGACAAAAGTCAAAGAAAATTTGCTAACCCAAACTCAATCTCAACTTGGACTTAAGGATGTGAACACATAGGATAGACAGTCTTAACAAAATAAATTTTGGAACTCATGTCTGCATTTAATAGCAAACTTGACATTGCCACAAGCCTTCACCTTTAATACAACCTCTTCAGTTGCCCTGTCTAATTCTGTAGACAACCTATACCTTCAAGAAAAAGACAACAACCATTCCGTCTCCTTCCCTTAGCAATTATTCCTCATCACACTCAACCAACCCACAATTCTGAAAAATACAATGGATTTAAAATAGGAAAGCATGAATATAATATAATCTAAGACCTCACTGTTAAAAAAAAAAAAAAAAAACCAAAAAAAAACCAAACCCACAACATAAAATCTAGAAAATTATCCCCAAATTGATGGAAAAGAATATAATCATTTACCTTTTGGGCACTTGTAGGACTGCAGCTTTGTAGCTTTACTTTACAATATACTAATTTCACTAAAAGGATAAAATATTATAGACATACATGACATTTTGGTAATCGTCTCTCACCTAAGCAAAATGGCATCATTTTCGATTAGACTAAAGTACTGATCACATCAAAAACGAGGACACAAGAAACGGGGAAATCAGAGATCATAGGTAATTAATAATGCACGATTCATGTAAATTATGCAAGTTTTAAGTAGCCCTTTAACACCCAGAGGTGTGGAGTATTTCATATACAAGGGATCACACATAGATCTGACTAAAACAAAACAAGGTGGTGTAAGGAGGAGAAAATTCAGTACACGTAATGAAGTATAAAAATCCAGGTGCTTTTGTTTCTTTTTTTTTTTTTTTCCCCACAGTGTTCTTGCTCACCTACACGAAGGTGATGGGGACTGATAACATACATGGATACATGCACAGGAGCTGTTCCCACACAGACACCAAAGTCTTCCCATCTGGCCGTCTCACCGCTGCAACGTTTGACAAGTTTAACGCTTTAGCTATTCATTCACATGTTCACATTGGAATTCATGTGTCCTAGGAGCATTAGGTAATACTGACAAGTATTTAAAAAAAAAAAAAAAAAAAAGTTTTTAATACTGACGCATCAGAAACGCAAATACAAATCCAAGACTGAATTAACGCTTTAACAATGGAGCTCGTTTTAAACACAACTTAAAACTTGAAACCTTAAAGATTGTCATAACACAGTTACCTACACAAATAATACACAAGCTGACTTCGTTTTTCTAACAGCCGAAGGTCTAAATACTCCGTATACAGCCTGCAGAGCACGGAACAAACTGACAGAACAAGCGTGCCGTTTTTTGAGCGCCCCTCAAAAAAGGGGCTTGAGGGACAAGCTCCGGCTGGGTAGCAACCAGAAAAACCACACAGACCCACACCACATCGCCTCCCTCGGCGCGGACGAGCTGGCTTTATTTTTTTTTTTTTTTTTTTGATACAAAAGAAGAACTACCGCTGCAACACTTTACCACAACGCAACTTGAAAACAAAGTGCCCGCGCCGAAGCGCGGCCGCCGGCGAGCGGGGCTGAGGGCGCCTCAGCTCCTCGGAGGCGGGAGCGGCTCCCTCCCCGCCGCGGCCGGCGGCACCGCACGCAGGTGCGGAGACAAAAGGCGACCAAGCACCTGAGAAGGCTCCGGGCTCCGTTTCTCCCCCTCCCTCCTCCATTTTAAGTTTCCCCCCTCCCCGCACCTCAGGCGGTAACGGAATGCCGCTGCGGCGCCTTCCCGCGCGGCGATCCCACCGACAGCCCCACGCTGGGGGGGGGGAGCAGGGGACACAAGCGCTCCTCCACATAGCCGCTACTACCAGCGGAGCGCCGCATACTAAAACGCGGCAACGGCAAGCTTCGCTCCCTCTAACGAAAATAAAACCACGAGCCGCCAAGGCGGCCGCACTCACCGGCCCGCCAACGCCGCCGAAGTGCTGCCGGTGCCGCCACACCCCCGCCGGCTCCGCGCACCACCGCGGGTGTGCTCCCCCCCAACCGCCAACGCCGGGGTAGTCTCACCGGCTCCGCCCCACCCCTCCAGAGGCTCCGCCCACCCCGCCGGTCCCGCGCTCCAATTGGACGCTCCCCCCGCCCAACACCACCCCCCGCCTCCTCCCCTCCTGGCTCCGCCCCCCGCCTCGCGGCATTGTGGGGTTTGTGGTCGCGGGGGGCGGACTACAAAGCCCAGCGGCCCCCGCGGTGGCCGGTTAGTTCCGGACAACGCCTGGTGTGTGGTAATTGCGACCGGTCCTTCCTCCTCGCAGGCGCTTCCGGCGGGGCGGCGAAGCCCACTCGAGATCTCCGTGGGCCGGGGGGAGGTGAGGTGCTTTTCCGTGCCTCGCTGTTTTCTTTCATTTCTACGCGTGTGCGCACGGAGGAGTGAGGGCGTTGCGTGGGGGGGGGGGGGGGGGGGGAGGTTCCGGTACTGTGTTTGCGCAGGGCCTGGCTCGCCCTTTGGGGCTGCGCCGCGTTAGGAGCGTGAAACTCTTTCCAGCATCGCGGCCTGGCGGAGCGGCGGCGGGCGGAGGGGGCCGCCGGCAGCTCCCGCCTCAGGTGAGCGCGGCCCTGGGCCTCGCTCTGGGAGGGGGAAGGCGGCGGGCGTCCCTTCCGCTCCCCGCCGGGCGTGTACCCCGCTTCCCCTTGCTTCGGGGTGAGGGCTTCTTCCATTCCTCGGCCTTGTGGGTGGTTTGGGGCTCCCCCGCTTTTTGGGAGGGGTGTGTGTGTGTGTGTGTGTGGCGATGGGGGTGTCTGGCTTGAGGCCTCCCGGCCTGGCCTGTCTCGGGGCGGGGGGGAGTGTAGGCCCGAATGTGTCTTATTTTTAGCTCGCCCCAACGTGGGAGCGGAGCGCTGTCCGGTGGCTGCTGGTTCCTCCTCGGGTCGGGGAGAAAAAAAAGCATCTCGGCTTCTTCCAGCAAACAGGGTGGCTCCGGGGCAGCCGCGGCGGAGAGTGAAAACAGCAGGCAGGGACAGCAGGTAGCTGGGGCTGTGCCCCTCTGACTGAGCAGCCTGGGGAGGCGTTCAGTTCTCAGGTGTCCCATTAAGTTGCTCACTTAACTGGTGAGTTTGGTTCCTGTAGCTTACACGTACTGGGACACAGGTAGATGGCTGAAACTGTGGGCCAGGTTTGTGCTGTTCCTCTTATCAGAGGGACTAATTGCTCTCTGGTATTTGTTTACTTGTTGGAATGTATTTGTGTGTTTGTGTCTTACCTGTTAGTGTTTGATAGAGCAAGAGCTTTACCTTCATGTTCCCTAAGAGGAAGAGAAGAAAAATAAACAGTGTTATGCTGTTGTGATTGTGTATATTAAGAACTGTGACCTGTTTCAGTTCTACTCTATAACAATTTTAATCTTCCAAACTAGTGATACTGGGGTGCGGTGCAGGAAAACATAGTTTCTCATGTGGTAGGCAGACACTAAAGGTGGGTGTATTGGGACAGACTAAATAATTGCCGTTTTGAAGATCAGCATAGCAAAAGAACATGAACTAATTGTAAGCCTGACTTCAGAGTAAGCTGGGATTTTGTTTTTTAAGTTGGTATGATTCTAAAAGTAGGCATCTTGGGTTTATGTCAAGTTTGTGTGATTTCCAAGTTGGTCATATGAGTTGTTCTCACAACAATAAAATGCATAAGCAGCTATGCTTTGTCACAGTGAACTCAACTGTAAGTGGCTATTATATGTGTATGGAGATGTTTGAAAACTGTATACCTTTATTCTAGCGAGAGGAACATAAAGATACTTTTAGAACTTTAATGCTGTTTTCTGGTGACATTCCTTTTATTAACTCTTCAGTGAAACTGCTGAGTGTAAGAGTGAGTAGAATATGAAATCTGTGTAACAAAGTACCTTTTTTAAGTTTCTTGTTGTCTTTACAGATTTTAAATTACAGGGATTATTACCGTAACAGTTGATCTGTATGCTATTAACAGTTGATTCAACTATACTCTCAGGAAGTCACCTCAGTTTTAAAACTAAGGAAAGCAGTTCTGAATCTGAAGCACAAAGCCTTTAAGCTTTGTACTGTATAATCTAAGTTTACAATGGGAAATAGTTGCAATCTTTAACTGAAATACAGTGCTGGCAGGTAAATTACCATCTGACAAGAAAAAGGAGCATGTTTTTTTTTATTTCCTCTAAGTGACCGTTAATAAGGGAAACTTAGTTACCAAGCTATATGCGAGGTATGCATAGAGTTAAAAGAGCGTACTCAGCAATTTTTTTCTTGTGTAAAATTTGCAGCTGTAATCAGTAAATTACCTAAACTCCCTTCTCCATGCACATTGGCCTTACAAATAGGAGTCAAGCTCTTTGCCTCTGAATTCAGGATAGAATTCATGCTGCTATTTCCCTTCCCCCACTCTTTCTTCTTGAACTTAAATTAGTTTTTCTGGTAACTCAGGGGTCTCAAATCAGGTTAAAAGTAAAACTTCTTCATGAATCCTCACTGTGAAATGTGGAGCAGAACTTCTTGGCAGTAAGGATAGCCTTTTCTAGCTGGAATAGAGCTGTAATTTTTGCCCGAAGCCAACCATTGATATAATAATTCATATAATCAGTAGATCACTGCCTCAGGCCTTGTTCCTCTTTAGTACTTTACTAAAAAAAGAGTATTCATGTCTAGTGCTTAGTTTTCCAGATGGAGCCTGGAGAAGGGAATAGAGACATCAGTGCATTGGTAAATATCCTGATGATATAATTGAAGATGGAAATCCTGCCAGTTGACACGTGATGTTTCTATTGTTTTAAAACTCTTTAAAAGTTGTAATCATGAAAATCCACTCTCTTCTCTTAAAATACTGTTTCAAAAGATAGTGCTAAAGAAACACCTTTCTTTCATGGATACCTTGCTTGCTTTCACACTGGCCAATAAGCAGATGTGTGTTTGGGGAAGGTTGCTGCACTCTAGTGATAGTGACAGTTTATTCTTATCAAGTAGCTCTGCAGTTCTGCTACTTGATTTCAGTGCGTGACCAAATGTCTGTCAGTAAATGGCACAGATCAGAGAAAGCAAATGATCACCTCCAATATTGATAACGGTAGTTGTACATTTTGGGAGATGTGCTGCCCTTTGCTATTTACGCTTTATGGTTCACGGGAAGTTTATCTTAGTGTAGTTACTCTTCTGATAAAGTTCAGTTGAATGATTTAAAGTGTCATTGGATGGGTATGGGGGATTAGGTCTATCAATCCTTCCAAATTTGTTCCTCATCTAAAATGTACCAGTTATTTCAGTATTTGCTGAATAGCTGGAATAATATTTTGGTACTGGAACTTAAAGGCTAGAATGTAAGATTTATACTGACAGTGAAAATATATACTCCATGTTAGTATATCTCTTGGAATACAGCTTGATGTGTTAGATGGTTTAAGACTGAGCATTCAGGATTGTATTAACTGGCATTTTAGCATAGTTTTCAAACTTAGATTCTCTTTAAATTCCGTATATAATTCTGTATATTCTCCCTAATGTTTGATTTCATCTGACCTAGCACAAAGCATGATTCTAATTGCACATACACAAATTTTAATCTGCGAGGTCACTAACAAGGAAGATGAGGCTTGCATTCAGATTAATATTTGGCAGTATCCTACTATATTGCTCTTGTCTTACCCCTCAGACCAATTAACAAGTTTGCCAGAAGAGTAACACCTTTTTTGCATCTTCAGCAATTTGCCAGGGTTTTCTGAACAGCGTGACTAAATTGTGCTGTTCTAATAGATCACCTTCTCATGGAATCTTACTCCATCTTTTTTTCAATACTGTAAGAAATCAATTGACAGATGAAACTAGGGTAAACTCATCTCCAATAAGAGTCTTTAGAGATTGTAGTGAACTGAAGTTAAGCATTTAGAAGACAGTGTTGTCATAAAGCTTGGCAGCTATGCAGAGGACTGCTTTTGATCACATACCAGAAGAAATACTGAAAGCCCCTAGTTGCTTCATGATAATGTGCATTAAACTTTGTCTCTAGTCAGGCCATTTTGAAGGCTAGTGGACTTTCTAATAATTGATCTAAATAATTTAACAGAAACTTAAGTTTTTGTGGGGACTTTGTCCAGAACCAGGATTGAGACCTTCTTCAAAGATATTTGTATGTGGTTTAGTGCAGCTATGACAAACTCTCTCTCTGCAATGCAAATAAACGTGAGGCTTTTTTTGTGAAGATTTCTATCCCTGCTATCTAGCACTAGCAAAGACTGCAGTGCATCGAAGTTACATCTGACAGATGTGAAGAAGCTGGTCCTCAGCTGCAAAGATGAATAGTGTGGCAATGTTAGCAGTCAGATACTTGTGTGACAGCATAACCCTCCATAGGATACCTTCTGGCAAATGGGAAGATTTCTGGCACAGTGAACAACCAGTGTGATACATTAAATATATTTTGTTGCCAACCTCGGGAAAGAAAGCATTTGATGTTCTTGTGTATTTCTTGTGTGCGTGTATATTTAAATTCACCTCTTCAGTTGCAACACTTGTATGCTTTGTGTTAAAATACAAAACTCTGGATTTATATTGTTTGAAGTGTGTCAGTATCTGGTAAAGAGATAATAGAAGGTGTAGAATTGTTTTTATATAGGGGGTTTAACTGTGCTGTGGATTAGTAGCAATACCTTATGGCTTCAGGAGAAAATGAGTTCTTTGTGGTAGTCCACAGTGTAATAGGTGTTCATCATCATAAAAATCCATCATTACAGTTAGTATTTCCTTTTCTTTGTGGATACTGCTAACCCATAAAAACAAATTAATTATATCTAACGGTTATTTTGCCCTTTTTTACCCTCCTTCCTATGGTCAAAAATCTTTTGGGTAGACGAGAACAATGTTCAATGAGCTGATTTAACTGTTTTAAAAACTTACTCTGAGAGTACAGTACTCTAGCTAAGAACTAGCACTAAATTAATCTGTGAATGCTGTCTTCAGTGGTGCTTGTTAGGATAGTATCTTGCATGAGTATTTTTCCTGAACTCTCAGAAACACTGAATTAAGCAGTTAAACAAACCACTCTCCATCCACTCTGCCCCTTACATGCCAGAGTCTTCAGTGCAAGGAATATGCATATATAATAAATGGGACAGCTTCTACTTGCAGTTGTGAGTGAAAACTTGTTCAGACAAGTATTTTCCCCCCATGCGAGTAGACCTGGCATGAATTTATGTAACTCAGAAACAATTTCTTGAAAGATATTCAACTTTTTGAAGACTGATGAATATTCACTTGTGTTCTTTCATGTTCTTGACAGCCGTAAAATATTTACGGGTAGCTGATAAGAACGTGAGAGTCCTGATTTTAGAAATTCCATCCATGTGGACATCTCAACTATACAGATCCCTTTTTAAAGTCTTGGTAACCCTGTTCTATGGCTATAGGAATCTGCTCATGTATATCATGTTGAAAGGCTGGAACAGTAAGGGAAACAAAGATCAGATTTTGCAATAAGTAATCTGTGTCAGAAGTATATAAAGAGCTGTTGCTTGTTGCTATAGTCATGTTTAATTTTTCTTCAAATCATGTTTTAACTATTGGCTGTTTCTGTAGTGTTACCAGTTCTTCACTTGTTTTCTCACTTTTGGATATATCCGTACTGCCTAATCACATGCTTAGATGAGACATGAATGATATTTGTACTCATCCAAGTTGTTCTCTGTGCTTATTGTAATCAATAACACATTTCATTTGTATAATTATAGCTAAACTACTACATACCTGCCCTAGGCAAAAAAGAATATCTGTTATGTTTAAACAGCCTGAAGATTTTTAGTCCACGCATAGCATAATGAAAAATATAGCTCAGAGAAATACCTTTGCATTTTTAACTTGTTCAAACTATTGGGAAGCCATTTTGATTACTGCAGTAGCTTCTGCTGTTTCTTAAAAAAATTATCTTTTTCACTTCTTAATAAAATAACAATAAAATCAGTACCCAAGCATACAAATACCTGATGTCTGAAGCTTGTTAGGAGAAAGAAAACTCCTCTAATGTTTTAAATACTCCAAGCAAATCATAGACTGGTTTGGGTTGGAAGGAACCTTAAAGCCCCCCCAGTGCCACCCCCTGCCCCGGGCAGGGCCCCCTTCCCCCAGCCCAGGGGGCTCCCAGCCCCGTCCAACCTGGCCTTGAACCCTTCCAGGGAGGGGGCAGCCACAGCTGCTCTGGGCACCCTGGGCCAGCTCCTCACCCCCTGCACAGGGGAGAATTTCTGCCTTATACCTAATTTAAATCTACCTTTTCAGTGAAACCCATCACCCCTCATCCTATCCCCACCCCCTGATCCAGAGTCCCCCCCCCACCTCTCCTGTCCCCCCTTTAAGCCCTGGGAGGCTGCTCGAAGGGCTCCCCAGAGCCTTCTCTTCTCCAGGCTGAACCCCCCCAACTCTCTCAGCCCGGCCTCCCAGGGGAGCTGCTCCAGCCCCCCCAGCATCTTCGTGGCCTCCTCTGGCCCCGCTCGAGCAGCTCCGTGTCCTTCTGCTGTTGGGGGCCCAGAGTGGAGTAGAGGGGAGAATCCCTTCCCTCGACCTGCTGGCCACGCCTCTTGATGCTGCCCAGGATATAGTTGGCATCTAATGATGAAAGCTGTTAATATCTTTCTGTGTATCTTTATTCCTAACTTGGACTTTAGGTCTTTAAACTCAGTTGAAGAAGCTTATGAATAGAAAATATATCAGGCTGCAACAAGGAGTTCGTATAAACTGTAGGATGACCTTTTCCTTTTCCACCTAACTTCTGGGTCTGAGCAATGATTGCTTCATGTTGGATATGATTGGGCGGAGAACTTCCAAAACCTAGGTTCAGTTACTGGAACAATAATTTTCCATTGAGTTAATGTAGCTGTTGACACACCCTGAGTAAAAACACGGCTTATGACTTGCTTATATAAAAACAATGATGTAGTATTTGGAATAGGAATGGGTAGAAAGTAGGTGCTGATCTCCAGCAGAATAACAGTTTGATGCATGTGCAAAAATAAATAGTAATTATAGGTAGACTTAATGTTAATTGTCATAATGCATCTGTATGGGGTTTGGGTTAACAGCACATAATGCTTTTTAAGCTTTTTCTGTATGTGAGTTGTCAGGCATCTTAAGCTGTTCCTTATGAGTGGTAGCAAGATCAAATAAAATCACTTTAAGGAAAATTAATTCTCTAAAAATTTGGAATAAAACGTTTTGGTAGTACCCTACTCCAAAATATTTGTTCACTTAATAGATTTCAATTAGGGTTTTGAAGTTACATGCAGTAGTCATTTCATATTTATTCAACTCATGTCATAAGTAATTCCTAGTTTCTAGGCAGTAACAAACTAATGATGTTCTGTGCCATTTCATTTTTAGAACCTGTCAGTCATGAGCATTCCTAATTGTGTGTTTGTTTTTTTTTCTCGCACAACCTAAGGACAATATATTTTTTAAGTTCAAGTATTCTTGCACAACGAGGAAAAAGAAGAAACATTTCAGTGAATGAGGAGTTTTTTGCTTCTATAGTGTTTTCCTTGAGAAGTGGGTCTTTGAATGAGGATGACAATGGAAGAGATGAAGAATGAAGCAGAGACCACTTCTATGGTTTCCATGCCTCTCTATGCTGTTATGTACCCTGTCTTTAATGAGGTAAGCTCCATTGTGCTTTATCATATAACAATCCCCTTTACATTGGGAAATATAATCACAGTAGCAGGTTGCTCATCTTGATTGGGAAAGCTTTGTCTAACACTATTGTCTTTCTGTGCATTGTTTTACCCTTCTTTCCATTAATACAATTTAATGCTTATTAAAGACTGCTAGTTGTTTTGGCCCCAGTCTTTTTTGTCACCTTTTACAGAGGATTTTCACAAAAAGGTTAGGTCCAGCATTTTATGTCAGGAAGTAACGTACAGTTGAAGATGTACCTGTGAACAGCTTGATACACTTAATTTTACTGCTAATGGTTACAGTTTAATAGGATATTTGTTTCTCTGTGGGTATCAGAGGTATCAAGATGTTCTCAAAAGCTTCTGTCAGACTTCTGCTGTAGGCTGGATAAATGCAAAATGCATCCAGTGACATCCTCGATTTTTATGGTTTTGGCGGGTGGTGGTGGTGGTGGTGGTGAAGTCTTTCCTTTGAGATTAAACTTCGTAGTATCTCTCCCTCAAATTAGACCAGTAATTTGAATGCTTCTGTCAATTCCCTTTTTCATTATGCTATAGAATGCAAGGCATGAGTACCTGACTTGTTTTATTCTGATAACATTAGAATTGCTAATAATTCTAAATTTCTATTACAGCTAGAAAGAGTAAATCTATCTGCAGCTCAGACACTGAGAGCAGCTTTCATTAAGGTGAGAAGTAATTTGTGTTGAAGAGTGATTGTTTAAAAGGTAAACCATCTATGGTGAAGCTAGAAAGCCACCTGTCTTGTTTCTTTGTGTCTTTCTGTTTGAAGACTGCATCCTTGATCCAATAGTTTAAAAATAAAGTGGACAATTACATGGACTGTAAGCTTGAGATGTCTGCAAATGTTATGAGTAAAAATCTGAATGATACAAGAATATTGAACAATTTAAAACAGAATCTTGTCTAGTCCGTGTAATAAAAAAGCTTAAATGAGGAATCAGTCAGTGACGGTAATAAGATAATAAACTTAGTCTAAATATGACAAGATTATGTAGAATATGTGCTCATGAGAAATAGGCATGTAGCAGACTCTGAAAATGGTTTACAAAGTGAATGGTAATGGGATTTTTTTTGTGGATGAGGATAAGTTCAATGTTTGTATTTGCATCCAGCAGTAAATGGAAAAAAGATTCTTCTAAATTTTCTGTTGTATTCTGAAAGAATGAAAATAGAGATATTCCTTTGTACTGCTTTATTCAAGTGGTGATATTAGTTTTGTTTAAAGAATTTAAGAGTTGTAGACATGACGTATCTTAACACGTGAGCTACGGGACTAAGTAATATTTCCCTGTTTCTATATTTAAATCTAAGTGTACCTAGACAGTCTTAAGTCTCAACTAGAGTTCATACAAGCTAAATGTTTTTCCATCTGGAGGTGAGCTAAGCTGGACGCAAATGATGTGAAAACTGAGATACTGGTAGCAGTGGTAGTGCTAGCTAAAAAAACCTACACACCCTCACAGCAACACAGCATAATTTTTTGATAGCAGCACAGGTAGTGTGAATACCTCCGATGTTAGTCTAGCTTAGCTTTACTTAGATATGTCATCAATCAAAAGGGCTTTTTTTCTGAAAAAGCAATTCCAAGATGATGTTTGAGCATATGATGTGATTCATAAGAGGCACATTTATAAAATGTCATGTGGAAGCTGGGGGAGTAGCACCTGTGTTTGAGTGAATTAAATCCCAGTGGATACTATATCTTTGTCTCTAAGCTTAGTGTTTATGAAAATACAACAAAATACAGAATTTACAAAAAACTTCCTTATTCAAATTGAAATGAGTAGAAAAGCTTATTGGAAAAATTGTTTATACAAAATCACTGATGTACTCCAAGAAAAATGGATGTTGTAGCAGAAGAATGGTTTTCAGTGTAATCTGCTGGTGTAAAACCACTGGACTTCTGGCATTCCTAGCAATCTCCTGCAGTATATGAAGCAAGGTACATGAAAATCTGCCTATATGCTTGCAATGTTCAGGTCTTGCATATTTCAGAATAAAAATTTTCTTTGCTATACAGGCTGAAAAAGAAAATCCAGGTCTTACACAGGACATCATTATGAAAATTCTAGAGAAAAAAAGTGTGGATGTGAACTTTACAGAGTCTCTTCTGCGTATGGCAGCTGATGATGTAGAAGGTAGTATCTTATCTCTTATGTTGAATAAGTGTGTTTTTACTTACTCTGTTAACTAGGAACATGCATTTCTGTATATCTGTTTTCAGAACAGGTTATTTGCTTCTTACTAGATGTTTTTCATCATAGTAGGATATTTGTATTTTCTGAATATTTTTCTGACAAGTTAAAACTCCCTAAAAAACATACTTGACTAATGAGAGAAAGAAAGATGATGAATGAGAACGATGTTTATGTGGAGGCATAGTTCACCTTCTGCAATGCTAACAACCCGAAAAAAGCATATATAGAGTATATATACCTTCTTTTTCTCTGCTTCAAATTAAAAGCATTAGTTATACTGTCAGAGAAGAGGAGTATGCAGTAGGCTCTGTTGTTTTAATATTGCATTTGATTAGAGTAGTGTCTTCAGTGTCTCACTTTGAGACGGGCTCTTTTTCCAACTTGCAATAATAAAGATTATTGTTGCACTGTTTCTCTTGATGCAAAGTGTATTTACTGCAGTTTTCCAGTCATGGCTATTTTTGTGCTGTTCACCTTCAGACCTAACAAGGCAATTCTGCTGCAATTTTGTGAAGTAGTGTTTTTAGCTGTCACTAGAGACTTGAAGGAAAAACTAATAGTATTTTTTAAATATCCTCTTCTTGTTAGAGTATATGATTGAAAGACCAGAACCAGAATTCCAAGATCTTAATGAAAAGGCACGAGCACTTAAACAGATTCTTAGTAAGATTCCTGATGAGATCAATGACAGAGTGAGGTTTCTTCAGACAATCAAGTAAGTACTGTATTATGTGTTTTTCTACAGATTTAGGGGCCAAACATTTTATTTGGGTCTGAATGTTCAAATGCTGTAGGAGATGCTAGCAGAACTGTTCCCATTGGAGAAGGGCCCAATCCTCACTTATAAATGAGTGGACAGAGTTAAGGAACTTTAATGAGGTTTTTTTTTTTTTACTAGATCTAACTTCACTTGCTGATTCTTACTTTGAATTCCTGTGTCACTGGTGTAGCGCTTTGCATCTGGTCTTGTTACATCCCATCTGACACTTACTCTGTAGAGACTGTTTTAAGAAGTATTTGACAGCTAGAAAGGAATTACATTTCAACATTTAAATAGGGTAGCTTAAGGATATTAAAACTTATCTTTTTATTGCCAAATAGGGACATCGCGAGTGCAATAAAGGAACTTCTTGACACAGTAAATAATGTCTTCAAGAAATACCAATACCAGAACCGGCGGGTATGTGCAACAACTTTTTATACAATATTTTTAATAGTATGAGAGGAAGCATAGCCTTTTGACCAGAGGATGAATAGGAGAGCTTAACTGGTCAATGACATAACACTTTAACAACCAGATTGTATGGTAGGTCTCAGCAGTTTTATAAGAGGACAATTTCTCTGCAAGTCTTCTAAAAAAAAAAAAAAAAATAAAAATCGAAGTTTATACACCTAATGTAAGGTTAGCTAGTTTTCTTATCAGTTTAACCTCTAGATTCTCACTATACCAAACAATACGTGAACTAAGACTCTGCTCCTGATGTTTTTTGTTTCTTTAGGCACTTGAGCACCAAAAGAAAGAGTTTGTAAAATACTCCAAAAGCTTCAGTGATACTCTGAAAACCTATTTTAAAGATGGAAAGTAAGTATGTTTGTACAAAAATATTTTAAATAATGAAAGCCCTTGCTGACTAACAGGGGGGAAATAGGGCAAGCTTTGGGGCATAAGCTGCCACCTTATGGACTTGCCTAATTTTTTCCTCACCTGTGTCCTCAGATAATCATGGCTGCTTCAAAATACTTTTATTCCTTTTGTAATGTCTGAGGAAAGGGAAGTTTGTTAAATGCACCACCGTACAACACCCATGTGCAGTATTAGCTTTGAACTTGAATAGGTGAAGCCAAATTTCATGGCCCTCTGGTTTTTCTCAGTATGTATCCAAGGGAAAAAACCTCATGAATGCTTTATTGAAAAAAGTAATCTACCTTTTTCAAATACCACTTGCAAACACTAAACTTCTGTGCAGTGTTTTCTTAGATATATATTTTTATTGTCCTTTCTTTATAGCTCCTTATAGTACTTTGCAGTATTTGGAATTACTCAGCTGATCAATTGTTTTATATTTGAACATTTTTGCCTTCAAACAGATTTTTTTCAGGTCTTCACCTTGGGTTTTGAAGTCACTATTCTTGTCTATGTTACTGTAGTGACTGTTTTGGACAATGAGTGTATCCTCCTCAGATTTTGACTGTGCCAAAGTGTTATATGTACTACTGTTTTAAAGACGAGAATGAACTTTCATGTCTGGTCTTGTTGAGCTTGGCACAGACTAAGAGCACCCAGGGAATGGTGCATTACTAAAGGAGAGAGAAGTCCTGAGACCAGCTGTGCATGCTGCCTTGTTCCTATCAAAACATTCTTTTTCTCCTCTTACTGAAATTGGGGCTAAATTTGGTTATGATACCAAAAAGAAATTTAGACATATGTAGCTTTGATTACTGAACAGATGCATAGGAAAGTTTTCACATGAGCTAGATCTAAAGAGTCTCAGTTAATTAGAAAACTAGTTGACTGAAAAAATGGGGAAAGGGTTGGATGTGTTGTGCGTGTAACCCAGCCGTAGTGGAAGGGACCAGCTGTGTTTAGCCCTGTGCTGTGTATTGTGGGCATAAGCTTAAGAGTGTGTTAGGTATTATCAGTATTGCAAGAAATCCCAGGTCAGGCTTGTGTTTCATAGCCTTGTAGAATCAGAAGTAATTTAAATGTCTGTACTGCATGTTGAATAAGATATCCTGCTCTCACCAAAAGGTAACAGCACTAAACAAAATAGTTGTGGTCACAGATGTCACTACTGAGCTGAAAAACTCAGTGACTCCACACCTTTTTCTTAACAAAAAGATAACCAAAATAGTATGTGGCTTGGATATGCATGCATGCTTAGTATTTCCCGAGGAGGGAGTTGCACATTCTGAAATTACTAGGGAATTAAGTGTTCAGCTTTGAAAAGAATAGGTGTTTAATGGTCATCTGCTGCACTATTTTTCTTAGGTAACAAAAACCCCAGAACTAAATGATTGATATGTCAATGATGATTGAGAGCCAAAGTCTTTAAATTCCTGCCAATAAATACAGTCTTTCTAGGATTAGCTATGCAAAGAAGTGTATCTGTTTGCCAGCAGTAAGCTTCAAGTAGATCACAATACAGTAAAACATCAATATACTTCCAATTTGCAGAGCCTAGATGTCAATATATTTAGTTGCCCAAACTCAATGCTGTATTTATTGAATGACATGTTTCTAAAAATGTCTGAAGCAATATCTTTCTCTTTTAACAGGGCAATAAATGTGTTCATAAGTGCCAACCGACTAATTCATCAAACCAACTTGATACTCCAGACCTTCAAAACTGTGGCCTGAAAACTGTATATGTTGAGAGTTGTACTTTTCAATGGTGGATAGGGTACCTTTATATGTAAATTTTAAAGTTTTGACTGTATAAATTATCAGCCCCTCTTGAGGGGCCTAATGCAGGATTTTGAATGGGATTATTGCCATCTTACACCATATTTTTGTAAAACATTGTAGCTTAATCATAATCTCACAATGAAGATTTTGCATCACTTTTTGCTATTATCATTCTTTTCAGAATTATAAGCCAAAAGAATTTACGCCTTAATGTGTCATTATGTAACATTCCTTATAAGAATTGTAAATATTTGGTGTTCTGTTTCTGACATTTTAACTTGAAAGCGGAAAACTGCAAGATTATGTATTTAACAATATTGGTGGCAAATATTCAATAAATAGTTTACATCTGTTAGATTGTCTTTTTGTATATGAACAAAAATGCATAACTCATCTTTCTAGAACTGCAGAACATTCATTAAGTGGAAAAATTAAAATTATTTGGGTGCTTAAAGCTACTGGCAGTTCAAATCAGTATAAAATGAGGGGTTTTCCTTAAAACTGAGATTTTGGTTGTGATCTAGTACCAGACCAGAACAATTCCATTAAAATGTCTTTATAAAAATAATAAAGAGCCCCAGAAGTGAGGTGTGCTTTTGTTTTTGATAGACATTAAATCTCACTTCTTAATCTTCTGTTGGTGGTGAGTTAATGGGTTTTTTACTCCTAGAGCATTTCAAGGTTTTGAGCAGAGGATTACTTTAAATTTATGCATCTGAATAGGCAGCAAAGGGTGAATTTAGAATATATCAATGTAAGTGGGTTTTATATTGGTACCCTTTTGGGAGGAGGAGAGAAGGTAGAACTCTTCCAGGTCACGCTAGTGACGTCTATACTATGCATGCCATAGGGCACCTTGTTTTTTCAGGGACTGAAATCATGTGAGACCTTGACTGAGAAAACTTGTCTGTGTAGATGGTTAAGAACTGCTGACAGATTCAAATTGTATCATTGTGATTTCGTGGTAGTATTTCACAAGTTCTAATGGACATTTTGCATTCCCTGTTGAAGTGCACCTTGAGTTTAGTTTGAAATAGACTCTTAATAGGCTAAACTTCTGAAAGTTTTCAAAATACTTTATGTGGCCATAACTAGTAAGTTGAGGGAGGAATGTGAAGCAGTTTATAAAGCTGTTCAAGCTGTGGCAGGAGGATCACTTCAGGCTGAAAGAGCACAATTGCTACTGAACTATTCCTTGTTTAGGTATAAATGATGAAGAAAAGGTATACCCAGACTTTTCTTGCACACTGGCCTGGTGCTTTTTTGCTCATTTGGGGCAAGTGCCTTATCCAGAGTACATCAGTTGGGTCTTTCTGGTTATCTGCTTAAATAATCTAAGAGAGGAAAATGTGATCTGCAGCCCTCTGAAATAGCACTGAATGTTCTGCTGTGTATCTGTGCATGGAAATGTTTCCTTGATGAAAGCACTGACTGTAGTGAAATATAAAAATGTGAAGGAGAGTATTATGTAAAGAATAAGTTCTTGGGAATGTATGTTGTGAATTTCTTGGTTACACGAAGCTATAAACAGGACCTGGTCCTTAAAGCTTGCTGTTCAGGCTCTTTTCTGTTTTGACAGTGGTGTGTTGTGTTTACTAGCAAATTGAGCTTAGTAACATGATAAAGGGATGCATATGCAATTTATAGTTAAAACCTTTTGTTATTTTTTAAAGCATGGCATGCTAAACTGCTATTTCTTGGAAAGTGGTAGAAGAGAAGCAATGTTAGCAGCTACTAAGGAGGCAGTCTGACTGAATTAGAGTGATATTTAATTTGCATCTTTGAATTCTGTAAGTAAAAAGGTTGAGTAGTCTTCCTTGCAGATGATAACTTAAGTCATAACACCAAAGGGCTTAAGGAAAGCTAATTAGTCAGATAGAAGAAAGGGAAAAGTACCCAGAGCTTCTGATTCTTCTTTTGTCTTGAAAAGAGTGCTTGGTCCTGGGGAGGCTGCACCAGTGGCTGTCAGGAGAGATATGAAAGCTTGGGTTGTACTTTGTGAATTGGATTTAATTGCAATATTCTGAGATTTTTTTCTATTTTCTTGGATTGAGAGGGACAGTAGTTAGCGTTGGCACTCAATAGTAGAATGATACCATATTTCTGTCTGCAGGTGTAGTAAAAAAAATAATTTATGGCTTGGGTCCTAAATGAGGTGCTGTGTTATATCCTGCTAATTGATTCCTCGAAGTTAAAAATCAGAGGCTGTCAAGAAACAGACTCTTCCTGTTCATCAGTTCTTCCTAAAACCTTTATTGGGTAAAAGGGTACCAAGAATAGGACTAAAGTTCAAGTAGTCTGGCCAATACGTTTTGTTTTATTTGTAACCTTATTGTGATTTCTTTTTGTTACCCTTAAAAGTAATGGAAAATGATTCATTGTAATCAGTGTCTGGTAATGGGAAAACTTGAAAACTGGTGTCTTCAGGTCACACTCTTCTATTGTGTGCAGTGAATTCATATCTAGTGGTCTTACAAACTTTATTTTCCACTGAGTATTAGCTGGGGCATATGTCTGTCAAATTTTAATGTGGTTTTGCACTTTATTATTCTAGTTACCTGAGTAGCTAAAGATCAGTTTCTCTTAAGGGTTTCTAAGACAGCAGTTAGTGTTGCAAAATGCTATTAGAAAAATTCTGCTGTGAATGTGGGTTATAACTGATATGATAATGTTAACATACAGAAAACCAATCTAATAAAATAAAACTTTGTATATTTGTTAATTAAGCAAAGAAATGTCTTAATCACTTGTTTTCCTCTTTCTCAGCCTATAAAGAAATGAAGAAAAGCTTAGATTGACTGACTTCTCGTTAGAAGCTTTGTGTTTGAATACTGATAAAAAGTTTTGTTTAAAAGTCTGTAAGATATGCCAGGTGCCCAGCAAAATGTAAGCTTTAGCTTGGGTTGACATAAAGTGGTAAGTGTGAAATTTCATGGTGTTCTCATGTCAGAACTTCCATTTATCCAGACAGTAAGATGATAGTATCAGTCTTGATTAAGCGATATCTTTTTGTATTATCTTATCTAGATTACCACTGAGGTATTGCTGCTTCACGTTCATTTCGGATCTTTGTATGTCAAGGGAAGATGTACCTTGTTTATTCTGTAGGTGTTATCTGCTCTCTTTGATTTTACAAAGAGGCTGTTTGCTTCTCTGAATTGGGTGGGGAATGAAAAGGTTACCTAGACAAACTGGCCACATATCTAAGTTTTAGATTATTCCACTGTAAAAGGGAGATAAAATACATGTAACTTAATGTGTGTCATACTAATAATGATTTGCTACAGCAGTGATGATGGCTTACCTTTGGAGTAGGCACCAGCTGTTCTGCCTGAGAAGGCTGCTTTAATGTGCACGCCTGGCCCGTGCGCCCCCAGGGTGAACCAGTGCCCTCTGAGAAAGGTACTGCAGGCAGTTGCTGCTAGTGAGCTGTGGGAGCTCTTCTGCCTTTCCATAATGATTCAGTGTGTTTGCTCACTTCGTCATTTTTCACTCCACAGTTCTGGTTTTCCTCATACTCTTCTGGGCAAATGTTGCTTTCAGAAGAGATGAGTAGATGTGCTTCAGGAACAGAACCACTTCTTAGCAGCAAACTTAGTGCTCAAAACGAGGATTGACAAGATGCTCGTGGGTCGTCAGGTTTGGCTTCCTGTTGCAGAAGTTAAAAACTACCATATAATGTTGGTCATAAATCTGTCAGGTTCTGTTTTAAAGCCAGCTTCTTTGTCCTCATTCCTCTTGTTAGATGTCATCTTAAAACAGTCTGAAAGAAAAAAAAAAAAAAAAAAACAAACAAAAACCCAAAAAAAAACAAAACAAACCTTCAAATACTGAAGTTTAATATGCTGCATAAATTTAATTTATGATGAAGAATTCACTAACCTTGTCCACAACCAGCTGTTCTTTTTCCCCTCTTTACTTAATCTAAGAATGAATTGTACACCATCTTGGGCTTCACTGAAAGATACACAGTCCCAGGTATTTGATCTTCTCTAAAGAGAGTGGAGGCATTAAGCAATGCTAAAGTTGCTCCCTCGAGGCTGAGACAAAACAATTTGTCCCATGCTTGTAATGCAAGTTTGCATTTTGCAACAAAATTCATTGGTAAGGATGAGGAGTGCAGCTCGGCAACATTTGCAGTGCGAGGATTGTTTGTGCCTACACTGCATTCATCATAAAAAGCTCACACTGTGATAAGGAGACTTGGACACTATCAGAGTATATGATTATATGATAGAGGGTTTAATCTCTTCCCATTTTCTGGCACCTTGCAGTGCTGCTTATCACAGGTCAAAGTGTGTGAGGATCAGCAAGACTTTACCTGGCAGCATATGCAGTAAGAATTTGCAATTTAGGAGTCTACTGCTCCAGAAAATGTGCTGCTTTGGGTAAAGATTAATTTGGTCAGAAATTTTCTGTTAAAAGTGTCTCTGGTTAGACTTTGCTATTGCTATTCCTTCAGAATTTGTTTCTTCCTATTAAAGATTCATAAGGGCTTCCTTTTTTAAGCAATAACCAAAGATGGCAGTGGAGGGAAGTTCAGTTGTTTTTGTAGGGTCTGTCAGGGACTGTGACACTTGTAAACACCAAGAAGAAGGGAAGCAAAAGACTGAGCTGTCTGAATGCTAAACTCTTCTCACCCTAGACACAAAAGTGTTTTACTTACATTTCCTTCTTGAGTACATGTAGTGTTTTAGTGCTTCAATTCCATTATTGGTGCCAAGTTAGGCAAAATAGATTTTCAATTGCTGATTTCTAATGCACATTCAGATATGCTGTATAAATGTTTGTGAATTTGCATTCCGTATCAGAATCAAGGTGGTAATTATACTTGATGGATGTAATGATTTTAAAGTATTTTGTTGTATTTCACCAAGCTAAAAAGTTTAAAACACTATATCAAAATTAGACATCTTTGACATTTTATTACTTCTTAATTGTAACTACTAGACTTTTCACAGTAGGTAATTGCTTTTTTCCCCAAAGCTGCATTAGTCCCCAAGGACAAGTGATGGGTGAAATAGAAGCCTGAATGCCTGAAGTTTTAAAATAGAGAATCAAGTATGAGCTACAAGTATAATTCACTTAAACACCCTTTTTTGCTGCTGGGTATCAAATCTCCGATAGAGCCGCAGTGAAAAATGCTGTGGAAGAATTTGCAAGGAGACTGAGTTATAACCTTTAAGAAAATGCAGGACGCTTTCATGGTAAGTGAATTTTCTAATTAAAATGTTAATTGGAAGGATTTTGCCTTGCTTATTGAGGAAAAGGTGGTAACCATTTTTCACAGCTGTTTGCATAGCTATGTGGTATTAATAATTTTGTGTGGTTTTTTACATCTGCTTAATGAGTGACAAACGATTTTCTTAAGTGGTTTGGAACTGGGAGATCAGAAACTCATATCAGGGATGTAACTCAGTAAGGATAATAAATATTGCCTGTGAAGGTTAAGAAGCAAAACTCAGTTCTAGCTGTAAGCTTCCTCTGAATCTAGACAGTCTCTGCTATAGATGTATCGGAATAAAATTCCCATTTATGTGAAAATACTGTTGTAGACAAGTTGTGATTAGTTAACCCAGCGCTGGTATTAGGCAGCCGTGCTGCTGATGGGAGTCTTGTCAAACTCCAATTTAGTGCAAGTTTCTCTGAAACCTCACAAAGAGCCTTGGTTGCTGCAGGTAATTGGAGAAAAAAAACCTCCCATCTATTTCTATTTAACAATAATTACAAAGTTTAAGGGGCAAAGGAAAAGATAATCAGAGCTGAGTTTTACCTGTAATTTTTACATGTCTTTAAATATAAAAACCAAAGGAAACATTTAACCATAAAGTCCTGTGCAAGTTGGTATTTGCTATCAGAAATACCTGACATCTGAGACGTTCTTTTTGAAGAGAAAACAAAAGTCTGCCTTACCAAGATGCAAAAGCTAATTATGATTTTTTTTTTTTTTTTCCTTCCAGCATAAGAAAAGACATTTATATCATGAAATACAAGCAGTAACAACTGCTGACAATGCCAAAGTAAGTGAAGTTCAACCTGTTGACTTCTTTCTATCTGGAGCTTTTTCTCATGAACGTGCAATAATGCCTCTGTAGTTCTCTGCCGATACAAGGAAGCAGGTTGCATTAGCAGAGTAATGCATTAGGAAAAAATACAGCTGACATGCAAAAACACCCTGTTGTAATCATGTCAGTCAGACACAAATTAAACAGCAAGGCTGAGGTGCTGGAATAATTAGAGATCAAACCTGCCATTTGGCCAATTCTCATTTACTGAGGTGTCAAGTATGATGTGTAACCTTGGAGCAGTGCTTCATCTGCAGGATGCTGAGCCTGCTGGGGGGGGCATGCGTGGTGTTCTCCCGCTGTCTTTACTGGGGAGAGGAAACCAACAGCTCCCCAGCCTGAGCTGATGTTGGTTTGTTTACCCAATTCTGGAAATGGCTAACGAGCTGTTCCATGTGATATAAATTGCAATGCTAAAATGTAAGAAGAATCAGGTGCAAACCTGCCTGACTGTTTAATGATTTTGGTACGAAATCATCCTTTCTTGTCACTCAGTATAGCTCTGGAGTTTAGAGCAAGCACTGCTGGTCCCTGGGTCCAGGGCTGAGGGCAAGTGGACTAGAGCCCTGTTGGGTCCCTGCTCTGCCCGCAGCCATTCTGTGCAAGGCAACAGCCTTGGCTCAGGGGCATAACTTTCAGCACAGACTCACTTGTTTCCAGACTCTTCTGTTCCTGTAGCCTTTGAGGCTGCTTAAAATGGATGGAGTTCATTTGTACAAGGTACACCTACACACTGCCATTTATTTTCATAGCAGCAGTCATTGGGCTTCATTCTGTGCGTTCAGACTGCAAGCTCCAATTTCAGTTCTTCTCCAAGCTATTAGTCATTGTCCTTTGAGCCTGACTTTAGGAACAAGTGGAAAAGTTCATCATCAAAAATGCCTGAAGTAAATGGATTTTACTAGGGGAATAGTCCAGCTGCAAACTATTGTTGCTTTTGTTCCTCTCTAGATTGTCTGTCTCTGTGTCAAGTACCTGGAACTAAATTTTAGGAGTTGGCAGCTTTGTGGGTTTTCTGGGTTCTTAAAAGCTAATTCTAAACTTGTACCTTCTGCTACTTGTGTGCCTTGCAGGCGAACCTTCTCGTCACTTCTATATTTCCAAAAAGCTATTTGGAGAACAGTGTGTTAGAAATGAATGAAAAACTTGGCCTTTACACTTGTTTTCTTGACCTCTAAAAACTATTCAGAGTGGCAAGTGTTAGTCTTGTGAGTTTCGTGGGTTTTTTATTTTTGTTTTTTGGGGGAGGGCAGGATCAGGGGCTGATGATGACAAGTTAGTTATACCTTTAAATAATTTCTAAAGATGCTTCCATCTAAATTCATGAATGTGTGGCTACTCAACACAGTGGAAGCTGGATGAGATTTTTGATTATGTATACTGTGTATGCTTACTGGTTCTTGGGATGACATTACTTCTTTTCTAATTGCCTTTTATGGCACTGTTGGTAGAGTCTAACTGTTATACATGTTGTAGACTACTTCATATTAGTATAGTTTCAATGTGTGGGGATTTTACATGTTTAGGGTAGTTATGTTTGGGATTAATTGCAAAACTGTCACTGCTTTGCTGAAATATCTCTCCATCACATGAAGCAAAGGAGTTGTAAAACTTGCTGCATATCTCAGATTTTTAGTAGCTGAATTAGCAACAGAAACCAAAGAGATGTTTTTTTGTGGATTTTTATCCCTGAGCTAATAAGAGTTCAAAAACCCAACACGTGATCTATGTATCTCACAGATGATACACCTGAAATTCTGTCTTGCAGCCTCTGCTGTAAAAGGGTGCTTTTCTGCTCATACATCTTAGTGAAAGAACTCAAAGTTGGACAAACGAATTCACACTATTGAGAATGGAACTTTAAAATTAGAAAATGATTGAAATTCCATAGTTAAGTATTAAAACAAGGATTTAAATTTCTCTTACAAAAACTGTGACACTGGAACATTCCTGAGAGCTGCTTTTGTCAGTATTAGATTTCCAAACGTGGCAGAGTTGGAAGCCTGTTTCTGTAGGAAAGTGTTTGTGTGTAGGGAGATCTGCTTTGGCTTTAGCATGACTAACTCCTGCTATTGCTTCTTCACAACCTCACAACAATTGCTTCCTAGCTTAAACGTAATGTTCATATGCCTGTAGTTAATAAATCTATATCTGCGTTTTGCAAACACTAAATAACAGTATATCAACTTTTTTCCAATGTGTAGAACATCACTCAATAGGTAACTCTCAGTTGAAAAGGAAAATCAAGCCCAGGATCGTTTGCAGGTGTAGAGAGGATTCAGTTTCCTTTTTCCATGGATCACTTCTGTTAGAGGGTCAGTTTGCTTATTGTGAAAAATGCCTCCTTTGTTCTACAGTATTCAATACCCAAGTCAGAATTGCCATAAGTGTGGCACTTTAAAAGGTAAGTATAAAACCCCCTTTAATATCTTTTAACCACCTGCTGAATAACTAGTCCCCGTACTTAACTCTTCTCCATGACAAAAATCAAACATTTTTTCCTGGACACTGCCAGCAAATTTGTGGCACCACAAGATTTATTTCCCATTTTAAACGAATGAAGTCAGATCGTATTATGTTCATGTGACATGACTGGAAATGTCTGCTGTGAATTGCCAGCTAGCATCCCTTTGACCTAGAGGGCAGCTTGAATTCGTACCTGGTGTGGCGTGATGAAGTAATAGCTGGGACAGAGCCTGGAAGAACAGGGATGTGGAGCCACGTGTATCTAGTCTATACTGGGCTTGTGCATGCATTTGTCTCATTTTCCTCTTATTTCTGCTCTATGGCTGGCATAAGTGGTCCTTTTTTCTTAAAAGCATTGGACCAGTTCTTTTGTCTCTAGTTTCCGTGCAGTTTTGACACCCCAGCTAAGACTGGCAGAGAACAAGGGTGGCCTTGTCTCAAATGGTAGCTGTAGTTCCAGCAGTCTTAACCTTTGTCTGACCTCAATCAATGTGCTTAATTTCTCCGTGCCTCAGTTCCCTATCCATTATTTAAGGAATACACACAATAGGGCCCTGATTTTAGTTACATTACTGTAATAATAATAAAATTTCCCAAGCGTAAAGGAAAGATTTGCAAGCCAATGAGTCTATCACATTGTGGAGTCCTGCATAGTCTTTAGAACGAGAAACATTTTAATGTGAGCAAAGGCAAATCATTTACAGTACGGGAACATGCAAGACCTAGGTGGTATCCTCTAAATATTTTAGAATTGGGGTAAAACAAGTAGGTATCTTTCAGTTAAACTGCTCAGTTCATTTTCTGCATGGATTATATTGCCAGAAGAAAACCAGAGAAGCAAATACTGGGGGAGAATATTCACAATTGGTAGAAAATGGTTGTGTTGCTACCTCATTAAAATGTCTACTGCATGTTTTCTTCCCGGAGCAGGAAGACGCTAAGGTATCTTAAATGGCTCGTTCCTCCCTGCGGAGGTGCCAGGCTCCCTGCAGCCCTGTGCTGCTCTGTGGGCTGGGAGATGATTCGGACACCCCGCAGCCCCCTGGTGCGACCGCCCGCCTGCCCGACCCCTCCTGGCTTTGCACGGTGGCACCGGGAGGTCCCCTAAGGCACCTCCTCTGCCCAGACAGCGCTGCCTGGGACGTCTGCTTTGTGCCAGATGCCAAGGCATCTGGGGCGGCCGTGTAACATGCTAGCTCCCTTTTTGCCAAAAAGAGAAAAGGGAACCCAAAAGAGGGTCTTACCCCCCCCTCCATGTGGTTAAATAGCTGTTATTTATGTCATAGATAGACTTTCTGAGCTTCTTTTTTTCATAAAGACCAAGAGCCTGAACAAAACGGCATCTTTAGCATCTCTTCTACTTTAAGAATACAGTAGGAGCTCTTAATCTTTATGAAAAATTATTCCTACATGGTCTCTATTTCAAACTTATTCCAGAAATACAGCGTTATTCATTGTACTGTTATACTGAAAGTTGTCAGTTCAGGGTGGGGTCTTGTTATGCTTCATTTTGTCCAGAGATACAAGATAAATTAGGGTGAAAGAGCTTGGAGTTCAAAACAGTATGACTCACAGAACTGGAAAGAGTTTGCCAAAGATTACTGGCATAATGTAAGTAGAAACGAGGTTTCTTTTTTCCAAACTATTGAATTAGGTCACTTCTTTATAGTCCAAGCTGCCTCTGTAAGGGGAAAATGTCCTGTTGTTTTATTTCAGTGATAAAGACTGTCAGGACAGAATGTCACAGAAAAATCATGCAAAGGTAATATAACTTGCAGTACCACATTCAACAAAAATAATTAAAAAAAAAAAATCCCGTCATGTAAAGTGGTGGTGGGGAACAGACTGACCTTTGACTGTAGAGTGATCATACAGTCTGCCTCCCCCTAATCCTTGGCTAGCATGACACGCTGATATCTGGGTGAAAACAGTGGAGAGCAGGGCAAATTGGCTGTGTTAAAACAATAATCTTTGCTTCAGCAGTTATTCACAGGAGATGGCAGGGAGTCTGTTGTATAAATTCATTTAAAACTTAGATTGTGTAATTGAGAGAAGTTGACCAAAGAAGTATGGAATGGAAAAAGAGGAAAGTGAGAAGAGGGGATAGAAGAAAATGTTTTTACATTAAGCACCTTTGTAGGTTACACTTACAGACCCAGCTCTGAAGATGTTTTGGCACATACTGCATGTATGGTTAAATATGTGCTTACAGTATGCCAAATTGTTTAGTTTTGCTTAATCAAGGCTTAAATACTGTGTCTATTGAAAATAAAAAATGAAACTGTGGTACATATATTGGGAAATCATTGCCCTAATACTTTATTGATGTAATATGCATATATTAACTAACAATTACTATTTTTTTTTTACCACAGAGTAACACTTGTAAGCATCCTGGCCACTCGTAGACCTGAAGATGACATTTGGAGTCCCATGCTGGAGAAGAGGCAGATTTTTTTCATATCTCAGTGAGTCTAGGCAGATTGGTTACATGCAGAACATCTCAGGGGTGTATCTTGATTGAAGAACGATTGTGGTCACCAGTGTGAGCACCATGAGAAAGCATCCCATGATTATTCTTCTGAAAAATAGTAGATGGAGAGTCCCCAGTGCTTTTAGAGTCAGGGAAGTATTTTATAATTATAATGGACAGTGGTAAGGTGACTTGGAAAAGTGCATGTATGGTTCTGGCTACCTCTGTTCAGGAAGATTGCCCTGAATGGAAACGGAACCAGAGAAGTGCAGTTAAGAAGATCAAGGGAATTGATTAATCTTTTAGTGAAGAGAGATTAAGGGTTTGGCTTGTTGAAAATCTAATCAAGGTCAGAAGAGAGATTACGGATCTCTACTCAAATATTTGGGATAGATAAAAAGCGACTTGTTTCAGCTAGAAGTTGGTATGATTGTGTGATCCGGTTACGATGAGTGTATGATGGCTACAGCTGTGTTAGCTACTAATAGTGGAGTTTCCCCCTTATTTGGGGCAGCAGCTGTGGGTTGTTCTGAACCCCTTACAAGGAAAAAGAATCTAAATGTCCTTAAGGTGGAATTGGAGTTCTTGGAAGACGTTGTGTAACTGAGCGGGGGAGTCTGGGGACAGGAAATTAGATAAAGTCTATAAATACCTGAGGCTTATCTATACTGAAGGGAAGAGGGTTCAAGGCTGTTGAGTGACTGCTGCTTTCCACACAAATATTTGCACTGTACCCATCACGTGCTTTTGCTGGTCACTGCTTGGGGCCAGGAATTCTCTTCTCCCCATTCTTGAATACTGTAGGGTTTTTTTCTTTATTTTTGGTGTGCATGTGTGTGGCAGGGGGATGTCTGGGCTTTTTGGGCTTTCTAAGTGAATACTTTGTGCCCGCTAGAGGCAGTGCTGGTGGTCCTTCTGGTGGAAATGCCTAAGCACCTGGGTAGCGTAAACTCATCGTGTAGTGTGTATGATGTACTACAGGGGTGTAAGACAACAGCAATTCCCTTTATCATTCTAGAGAGGTCTTATAAATTGTAAATTGCTTGGAAGGGGGTTGTGACCTGGATTGTGTGATGATATATTGAATGGATGTGCTGAAGCTCCATTCCCATGTAAAGCTAAGTGAGCTGCTTCGACCACAAAATTCCTTTGGAATAGAAAGTGCCACTTCGGACTGATTGATCCATTTGGCAGCTAGTTTCAAAGTTTGTATTTAGCAGAATAAAAGTGTGTGTACGGGAGGGAATACTATTTAAAGAAAAAAAATAAAAATCAAGATTACTTGCAGAAGAAAGTTTGACACTTTTTAAAAAATGTTACATTTAGAAATTTAATTTTTAGGCCTTGATTTTTTTAATTTTTTTTTTTTAAAGTCTGAATTAAAATATTTCTAGTAGAAGAAAACTCATGATTCAGCTTGAAGACTTTTTATACATCATGATGACAAAAATGATTTTGTTTTGTTTCCTTTTGACTTCAGATTTCAGCCAGAGACACAACATGAATTAGCCTGTCTCTGCTCTTACTGTCCTGCTGGCAAAGCATTTAGTGTGAATTGCTTAGGACCTTAGAAAATCAGGGTATATTTACACTTCATAAAGCAGAGATCCTCATTCTCATGAGTGAAACAAATTATTCTTCAAATATATAATTTTCAGGCTAGACTATCATGATGATGTAAAACATAGGCTAGCAGAAATAGCAGTAAGAAAATATTTAATAAAATTGATACAAAAATTAGTTGTGATTTTTCTATGCCAGTATTATGAAGCTGAATTTCACTTTATTTCTCCTATTTTTATTTAACATAAAAATGAAAGAGTCAGCATCTACTAGTATAGACAGGAATTTGTCATTAAAATGGAATTGTAATCCTAACTTCATTCTCCACTGCCCTCCCCTTGCCCCCTGCCCCAAGTAAGTACATACTTCTTGCTAGTAAAGGACAAGTGAAGAAGTGGAGGTAAAATGTGTGCTGGAGGGTAATTGCTTAGGAGATTACTAATAAGATACAGAAGCTTCCAGCCAATTTCACCAGATCAGGTTGAGCCCAGCAACCAAAAATCGTTACCATCCGACAGCTATTCAATAGATCATCTGAAATAAGTTTGTGGTCTCAGATGCCCAAAGCTCAACCCCTACCCCTCCTTCATTAGAACTGGAATTAATTTACACCTTTCAGAGTTTCAGCAGAGAAGGCAATACCACTGTGTATTCCACAGGGAATTGAAGGGTATTGGATTTGAGTGGGTGTTTGTTTTTTTTTTTTTTTTGAGCTAAAGTGAATGTATGGAATTCACTCTTGTCATTAGTTGTAGATTATAGCAAGTGTTGGCACAAATGCTTAATCCCTTACAGTGGGATAAACTCATCCCTGTATGTTGGAAAGGTCCCCAGAACTATCAATTCTGCCTAAAGTTCAAAATATATATGTGTCTTCTTTTTTTTTTTTTTTTCCAAATACTGATCTTATTGCATCATTATTACATGTTGGCACAGCCTTTCAATATTTATGGTGAGATCAGGACTGGTCTTCCAACTCTGAACACTCTTGTGTCAACTTCTGAGCTCTCTCTATATATTTAAAGACAAGGCTGACACGGTTTATTAATTGAATGTGTTTTATATTGTGCTGATAATTAACAACTACAGATGAGCTATTTTAAACATAACCACCAAGGTATTATGGGATCTTAAAAACTGGTGGCATGCATACAGCTCCAAATAAAGCTGGTTTGGCTCCTTGGTAAATACAGTTTTAGATTTGTGAGCAACATGAAACGTTTCCGTGCCTCTTCAGAGTCTCCAGGGTGAAAGGGGTCAACTGAGAAGAACTTAGGCCGGATGCCTGTAGCGATCGGAGATGCTACTACCTGTTGGTAGCAACAATAACCGGTAACTGATTCATGGAAGTTTCTGTATAATCCATTTTGAAAGGAGGATGTGTAAGTTACTGAAGGCATTATCTTTTTTTGCTTGGTGGCTCTTCTAAAGCTCCTGTTTTTTTCAAGTGAAACAGATTTGCTTCTGTAACCCGAATTCCAGCAAGAACCGTTCTCCGCACAGACTGTACTGGAGTGCTTGTGCAGCAGCACTGTTACGTACCAGCTTTCACGTCAAGCTTACGATCAGCATGAAGTCATTCTGACATCTGGAGATACTAATGCTTGGACACACATTAGCACTTTAAACGTAATGTCATAATTATATTTTGATAAAAATTCTATAATAGCTTCATTCAGTTTAAAATGAAAAATGCCTCATTAAGTAAATGAGAAGGCAGACTCCTCAGTCTTGTCATAATCTTTAGCAGAGTGTATGTGTTTCTTTATAAACCAAGAGTTTTTTGTAAGACTTTCTAGGCTGAGGGATGATGGTGATGGCATTCATATATATATATTAGGGTAATAAATGGATAGAAAAAAATGTAGTCAGGTGAAAGGACTGTACTGGCACAGGAACATATATAAATGGGCCTTAAATGATTTAGGTATGCAATTATCATTATCATTATGGCAGCTAGTTTTAGTGCAGGTATCCAGTGGGAACTGTAAGAAGAAAATTCAAACTATCAAACAAGAAAATATCCAAATGGCATTACTGCATTTAAGTTGAGAGATTATTAAATTTCTGGAAAGACTTTATAATATATTGCTCCCAACATCACAGGTTTCGACCGACTGGCTGTGGAGGTTTGCTCTTGTACCTATGCACGAGCTGAATGAAATGCAGAGGTAGGAAGGAAATATATCACTGAATCACAAGATGATGGAAATTACAGGAGGAAAAAAACGCATGTCATTTAGTCCATTCCCTTGACAGCACAGAACATGAATTCAGTCTCACTCTTAGAGCTTTTTCTAATATTCAGGATGAATTACCCTCATCCTCACTGCATACCATTCCTCACATTTATAATCATTGTACTATACTAAACAGGTTTCTTTTTTCTGTTTATGTTGGTTTCCTTCAATGACTCTCACACTTTGTCACCCTCTTATTTGTCACATACTCAAGCTGTACACATTTAGGTCTTCCAGTCTCGTAAGAAAACCCTCTTCTGTCTCATTAAGGAGAACAGCCCCAGCAGGGATACTAAAATATAAAGACCTGCCAGGTAGGGATTGTTAATAATATGGGATCTCCATGCTGCAGTTGGTGCAACTACCTTGATAAATATCCTGATCTGAAATTTCAAGGTTGCCAGAACCTCCCCCCTCCATCCCCTCTAAGTTGGTTGTTCTTTGGCAGGCATGAGTTATTTTCATCACTGCTTTAGTTTCCTTGTTCAAATAATCAGTTAGTTCTTCTGTAGGGGAAGGCTGCAGTTTTTTTTTTTTTTTCTTGAATGATCAAATGATCTTTCCCCTCACAACATCACATTACCACAATGAGCAGTAATAACTGCTGGAGTACATGCAGATTCAATCCTTCACTTAGGATGTGAGAATTGTTTTTCATCTTATTTATTATAAGGTAACTTTGGGGGCCAGATCCCTGTGCCACAAAACTCCCAAACCACAGTGGCTATGCTGGTGTCTGCTCCTCAGAGAAGGTTTTTTTGAGTATATGGACGCTGATGAAAAACAATTTCTAAGAATGAAGTCAGTCACTGTCAAACAGCTGAAAATCAAATGGTATGCTTCTTAAAACAGACTTAGCATTGCAGTCTTCAGAGCAATATCTGAGTTTTCCCCTCCTGAGCACTAGCATAAAGAAATTTGTTCCATCTCAGCCTGCTCCTTTTCTCCAGTTTTCTCCTCTATGAAGTTTTTAATTTGTTGCATAGTTTGATGTTATGGAAATTACTTTAACATCACCTTTTAGTCAGACATTCTCTGAGGAGCATGACTTAAAATACAATTTAGTCAGAAACGAGTTTATGTCTTTGTAACAAACTGCAAATTACCGAGCTTGTGAAGCACAACTTTTCTCATAAATGCCACTTACAACCTTGCAGATTCAAGTCCTCGAGCAACAATCAGGCTTTTAAACTTCCTCATTTGTCTTTCTGTATGGACTGCAGAGCAAAAATTAAAAAAGCATTTGGGTTTTAACTAGAAAATATAACATGGGGATTTTTCAGGTAGTTATGTGTTTTGATCCTGTCATCATCATACTGTAGGGTAACTGTGTATTTGTGGAAGAATAATTAGTGTATACTGTAAACATTAGGTACCAGTTTTGCTTTGCTGAGTGAAGAGTAACTGGCCTAGTAGCATGGAAAAAAATGGGGTCGTTTATGAGAAATCCCTTCAGAAGGGTATTTAGAAAGAAATGGCAGTGGTTTATAAGTAGTTGTTCACAGTCATTCACTTTTTCTATATGGATCCTAACTATAGAAGTTACAGCTACTACACTGTACTGCGTGCTTCACCACAGTGGATTCCTTTCTTGGACCATTCTGAAACAGGATCTGTTTCTTTGAGCCCATACAGGTTGATGCCGCTGAATACCTCCCAGGATTAAATGTACATCATGCAGCACGTTGTCAAGTACATGTCCTTGCTCTCTACAGAGTCGTCTAATCTATGCTAAGAACCTTGGCGGGTCTCCAGAAACACACTTAAGCACGTGAGCAGTCTTGAATTGAAGCATCAGTGCTGGGACCTGGCAGGATCCAACATCTCAGGGACTGACTTCAGCTAAATGCAGTTCATTGTTATGTGGGGAGTTTCCTTAGTGCTTTTGGTATCAGCCTGCAGGTGAAGTTTAGTATCTTATGTGCCTAGTTCTGTATGGATCAATTTCTTGAAGTTTTTTTTTTTTCATAGTTGCGTATAATCCTTCATGAAATGCCTTTATTTCAGGTGCAACTAGTGTTATTAATATGCTAGTTCTGGTGTGGAGAGAGAGAGAGAGTCTGAAACAATGTGTTTCAGAATTGCCCAAGGATTTTATGCTTTTGCTTTCCACTTTCAACTGATCTTACTTGTTATGCTAAAAAATTTAAAACTAATTCTCTCTACTCATTTACCATGATTTATTATGATAGCTATGGTTGTGTACTGTACCAATATTTCTTTTACCCATATGCACATTACCCATCAGAGTGAATTATCGCATCAGTTAAACAGTGGCTGTGGCTTCAAAAGACAAATCAGCTTGCAGAAAGAGAAGATGCAGTTTGGAAAACAAGTTCAGTAAAATTTCAGGTAATTGAAGATGGAATTAAAAGAAAAAAAACATTATGATTATCACTACAATAAATGTTTAGATTTCATGATAATACAGCAGGGATGTCATCCACTCGTTTTCTGAGAAATGGGATAGTTCATTAAGTAAAATACCTGCCTCTCCTGGATGGCCTCTTACAGAAAGAGATCCAGGAAAAATGCACAGCAAACCCTGTCTGAAGGAGCCTGCTTGTCCGTTACTTGTCTGCATTTAGTTATTGATATTTTGCAGCTGTATGTTTCCAGGAATGCTGCAAAGAATGGACCCCCCGTCGTCACTGCAGAACAGGCAATTTCCTATGATCTGTAGCAGTTACTGCCATAGACTTATTAAAAGCCCTTTACAAGATAACCAAGTAAATATTGGTTTAGAAATTGCCTATTCATTTATGTGCACAACGGACCGTGATATTTCCGTCTAAGCCGCTAGCCTCTTGCATCAGCCCCTGTATGATTCCACAGGAGATTTTTACCGTATCGCTTCCTAACCGGCCTTAGTGGCTGCAGAGCTCACGTATAGTATTTCCAGGTCTTTGGAGACCCTTGCAAAATGTAGGTCTGCCAATGCTGATGTTTCAGCTTTTCTCTGATAAGTCTTAATTTTGTTCTGTGTGTGAGAGCAAGAGATTTTAGACGTAATGGCTTTGCTTCCTCTCATTTGCCTGATTATAAAACAAATACATTTCATTGCAGACTCATCAAATGAGAAAGGCACGGACTGAGGAAAAGAAAACGAGCGTGATTCATTAGCTGAGAGATTGCACTGTATTGAGATCAGAAACATGACTGATCACAAACCGTGCCCTTTATCTACTTTGTGACCTTGGATAAATCACCTGTTTGCTTTTTCCCCTGACTTTGAACATAAGCCTGTCTAGACAAAGACTGTGTCTTAAGAATAGATGACTCGAAGGGCTAAGGGGGATCATGGAGATGATTCCCCTGCAATTGCAGGCAGCTCTGCGTGCGGTGTTTTGTTTCAGCTGTCCTAGCCTCACAACCCTGGGTATTGCCACTCACAAACCTCTCTGCAGCTCCATACAACAAATATAAAATCTTTTGTAAAAGAATGCGAAAGCGACAAAATATAATGTGTCAGAGCAGGAACAGGATATCACTGGATTATATTTTGTATTCATGCAATGAAAAATAGTACAGCAGGGCCCTGGCTATTGATACAAAACAAATAATAATGGAAAATGGTAGTTGACAACTTTCATAAAGCAAACCAAAATGTGTTTAGTGGTAAATGAGGAAAATAATAAGCAAGGCAGACCTTCTGCAGTGCAAGCTATTCATTTCTGAATCCCATTCTGAGGCAAAAACTGGAGATAATTGGTGATTTCTCTATTATGTTCACAGGTGTTGAGGATCTGGGGCATTCAGCATCAGCTGTGCATCCAGAAGATTGCTGGCTTACTCCCAGAGATCTGAAATCCCCTTCTTGTCTCTGTTTTAATGAAGCTCAGAGATGACCTTTTATCTTATTTAATAATGCTCTGATGCTACTGGAGATGGAGCAGGAAACTAGTAGAAGGGTCAGAGGCAGCAGGAAAGCTGTTCGTTGTGTCCTGTGCTATTTGGTCTTGAATCTGGTAAAGGGAAAAGACAAACCGACCTTTCTGCATTTCCCTCAAAAAGAGCTTGAAAGTATGACCTTCGAAGAGATTTCAGAAAGTTCAGAGGGTTGAAAAGAAACAACGCTTTGCTTTGGATAGGAAATTATCTCATACTGATGTAGCCTAATTGTCGTGTTTTGTTATACTCCCTAGAGAGAAATATGGGTAGTCTGCTTCTCCTGAATTGTAGTGGAACCGGCACACTAGCTGAAGTCCCCCAGCCTTTCATATTTGAAAGGGGTTTAGTTTCTGATAAAGGTTCAGTGTTTCAAAGAGATACAAAATCTTCATGTGGCCTGTGCTTCAGTGAAACAACCACAATAGAAATAAAACTCCTAATCTGAGATGTTCTAGGGTTCTCTCTGAGGAAAGTTAGTCTTCATGTGTCTGCCAATTGTAAATGAACTTGGTTATAAAATTCCTCTTTATTGCCACCGTTCCCTATCCCTGAGGTTCATTCTGAAATATGCATGAAATGTAATTAGTGCAGATCCATTTCTGCCAGCACGTTTTACACAAGTGGCTCGCAGTGGCAGACCTGGATGTATTCATACTAAAATGATTCAGTTAAATGTAATACCACTTGGTATGCAGCATGAGTGTTGTTTGTCTTCACAGTAGTTTAACGATGCACTGCAGTCTTTGGTATCGCAGCACTACCTGCATCTCAATGAAGAGCCATGCTTGCTGTACAGGGGAACGAACGCCTCTGATAACGTTTTCTAGAGCTCAGCCCAAACACCATCTTTTTACCTACTGCTTGAGGTGCAAACCTGAGAGCATACTGTTTTCTGATGTGGGCTATCGTGACTTTTTTCATCACTTTGTTTGGTGCAACTGAGTGTTTATACCATGGCAGCAGTGCTACGTTTTGTTTAAAAAAAGAGAAATAAAATGAAACAAGCAAACACCCCTCAAAAGACAAAACAAAGCAGCCAATGATCTAGTTTGCTGTCAAAGCCAAGTGTCTGTGCCCACCTGTCTGAAAGCATCTCTGGAAGAGTGTTTTCAGGTTAAAGAAACAAATGTTTCTTAAACATGGCTTCTAAAGCTTTAAAAGAAGTTAAGATTATTTTCATCTCTGTTCACAAGAAGTTACTTTGCTGTTTCACTGATGGGGACACTAACGCAATCTCTTCATAGGAGCCTGTGTGGTTAACAGTTATCCCTTTACAATTTTTTTGCCAGCCATCATTCACTGCTAAAACAGCTTTTAGAATCATTGGAGCTTATGCTGGTAAATTGTAGGCTGAATTGTCTTTCCCAAATAGCTTTTGGTGCACTTGAAATCTATCACCTTCAAGTGTAGCTTGTATTTGGATCAGGCTCTAAAAGCAAGATCGGTGTTTGAGAGTTTCTTCCTGTCTCGGGAAGTTGAATCAGAATGTCACTTGCCAGCATGTAAGTGGAAAATTGTTTGTCTCTAGCTCAGTGTAGACACATCATGCCATAACAGCAAAACAGTAGTGCAGGCTTAGAGCCAGAAGAGGTAATAGCAACCTTCTGTGAGACCTTACAGGAACACGTTTATGGAACAAGTCAGTGTTTGAGCAGATAAGGAGGGGGTAGAGGACTTGCTCTTGATGTTGGGGTAAATGGGCTACCGAAGGGAATGACTTTCAGCCATGGTAGGTAAGCCAAACTCCATGCAACAGCTCAAGAAGTTACTGAAAAAGCTGAGTCTTAGCATTGGTATCCTACCTGGTTTTCAGCTCTGACTTTCGTATTCTGCCAGTGCAAGTCCTCTTCCGTTTATAATCAACTAAGTCCTTCCTTTGCTTCCCTAATGCTATAAAACATACGTACGCATTTATGGTGGCAAGAGCAGAAGTTCCCTGGGCAGTGGACCAATTCCTGTATGCTCTCTGTTTAAGACTTCAAAGGGATTTGGAATATTAAGTATAAAATTAATTTTGATATTAATAAAGGGTTTCTTAACAAGAGGAACACTGGTTTTGAGGTACATACGTTTTCAGTTTAGCTGTTAAAACTGAAGGCTCAAAATCAGAGTCAAAATGAAAGGATGACTAATTCCTTGTCAGAAGGGAAGAAACATCACTAGATGCTTTTATTTTGGGGGCAAAAACATCTGTAACGTTTTTTTGACAGTGGTGTTCAGAAGTTACACGTTTGCCTGAATTTGGATGATCAGTTTGTTCTGATGTAAGACTGAAAAGTTAAATACTCAAAGCACAGACAGGCGTTTGTGATATAAAACAGTGCTGAGAAGGCGATACCAACGTGGCAGCGCTGAGCAGCCCTTGACTCGGAGCCCTGTGTCAGTGCTGGGCTGGGGGATGGTGGTTCATCTCAATCGCTTGACTGTGCTGCTTTGGGCCTCTTACTGCCTATCTGTCAGGCTTAAAACAGAGTAACAGAGAAGCTGATACCTGCAAGCGGGAGGAAGGGTACTTTTTCCTTCAGGATTCCAAAATATTGCTGTCTACAGAACTCATGGGAAAAATCGTGCCCCGACCAAATGGAAGCAGCTACTGCTCAAATAGTTTGGGCTTTCTATCAAGTGTATTCCCTTGTGAAATTAAACCTAAATTTAAAACTTGAAAAATTCTCTATTTGAAGCCTGGAAAAAATGGTGGTTATTGGTTGTTAGAAATCTTTTTGCTTGCTGTGTACCGTTAATCAATCTTTCTCTTATTTCTGAATGCAGCATTTCACATAACTACTGGAGAGGCTCAGAGGAACAAGGTAAGATGTTGCTGCATGGTGATTTGGGAATAGATGCTTAAATACCACAGCTAAATCTAGCTGCAGTGAGCATCATGGATTTGACATGAAATCTTGCATTTTTAGTTCATTTTTCTAAAGTTAAACATTTATTCAAGACAGGCTGTAATAAAGTAATACCCGTGTAAAGAAGAGAATCATCTGAGAAAAGCTTAAAATACGAGTCTAGTAGTCTGTTTAGATGAATCAGCCTCTTCCATAGAACAAATCTGTCTTGCAGCTATAAGTGGATATGATCTAGATAACAGATTTATTTCCATCAGATATTTAGAGTAGTTGGTGTCTAGATTTAAACTTAATTTCTTGCCCTGTGCTTTGTGTTTTTGATTACTAAAGCTGGTTTTGCTTTTTAGTATCTGGAACCATGCCTGGATGTGAAGATGCTTACATCTAGAACACGTACCTGTGAAACTTGGGGGTTTCTAGGCTGTAAATGTACATATTCACTTACACAGGTGCATGGGCCTTTGATATCCCCTGCCCTGTGTTTTATTTTCCACTGTACTATTTTGTCTTCTCCACATTCGATTTTAGATGCTAATTTTCTTGAACTGAGTGAGGTCTGTCTTCTAGTAAGTATGTCTATTGAGTTTGGCATGTTCAGTATCACCCACTGATAGATACAGAATTGTGTTAGCTAAAAGTTCATTTCTTACCATGTGTGGAGGGTCAGCCAAAGCTGGGCAATGCGCTCCATTTCCACAAGCATGTATTGCAGAAACCAAGTTACTCAGGATATGCTCTGCTTGGCTTAAAAGGCAAGATTTAACTATGCAGCTATACACTGAAAAACATTTGCAATTACCAATAATGTATTAATAAAAATATCTATTTGAAATTGCTTAAAAGGGGGGAAAATCCTCTTATATAACCTCTCATCCAGAAAACTGGTCTTTGCAAAAGCAAGGAAGCAAGGTGTAGAATTTAATGCGAAATTCCATGCTGCCTTCACCATCCCAAGTGATCATATCCTGAACTGCTCCCACACTGGCCATGGGTAAGCTTGAATAGGTAAGCCTTCATAGAAATAACTGGTCTGCTAACTTTGCTATGAAATTCTTGTTAGGTGAAGTAAATCTGGAATTTTACTGCTTTGGTAATCGAATCTCACAACAGCAATAATGGAACTTTAGTTTCTAGAAGTTGTTTGGAGCTGTAACCATAACTGTCCAATCCTAAACCAATATCCCCACTTTTCTGACATTTGTTCATGTTGGGGTACAACCACGTTTTCTGGCTCTGTTCTGCCTGTTATCTGACAATCGTGACATTAGTCAGCAATTAGATTCATTGTTGTCAGTTCTCTTTTATTTTTTTTTCCCCCCATTTCTTTACCACTAGAGATGAACTTCTCTCTCACACTCCTTGTTGAAATTACCTTGGATGAGTTGACCATAAGCCTCTGCCTGCCAGATGCTGGCCACAGAGGAGAAGAGGGGTCTCGGGAGGCAGCTCTGTGCCATTAAAAGTTGTTCTAACATATTTAAAAGTTCTGGCAATGGAGTCCATTAATTCCTCAAACAATTTATTCTAGACTTATCTTCTATTAAGAAAAAAAAAAAAAAAAAGCTTTTCAGAAGCTTTTTCTAATGTCTAACTAGTTTTTCCTTTCTTTACTTTCAGGTCCTCAATGCTTGCCTATCCTCTCACAGACAAAAGGTGATGCTCTTAAAGAGCACAGCCTTCAGGTAACTTGAGATTGATATAATATCTTTTCTTGGTCCCCTCTGTGCTAAAATAATCACTTATTTATGTCTTGTTGCTGTCCATGATCCATATGTTGTCTCCAACACTGGACCGGTGTTGCAGTGGAAGCCTTACCAGTTCTAACACTGCACAAATCTTGCAGATAGGTAAATATATCATTAACTGCTGGGTTTTGTAAGAGAATAACAGCTCAAATTGTCATGATTTCAAATTCTGACTCCACTGGCAGGTAGTACCTCCCCGATCGGTGTCACCAGATCCTTTCCATCATCCAGCTGGTAGATGAAGTCACCGAAGGGAGCCAGACCTCTGCCCGCCGCTGGCACCCGGTGACGTAGCACGCCCTCCCGCTTCGGCAGTAAATCATGGTGACTATCCACCTGCTTTGCTTCTCTCCTGTAATAGTTTCATCTTGACAACTAATTAGGAGAATGCCTGCCTAAAATCAAGATATATGAAATTAACTGCTTCTTCCTGTTACGTTGCTGTGAAAGGAAATGAGATACGCGTTCCTCTTGACGAGTGAGTGATGGCCACTGCTCACCTCGTTACCCTTTGCTGCTTACCAGTAATATGATTATATTATTCCTGATGATTTTTTTTTTTTTTTCTGGAATGGAATTAATGCTGTCATGTTTTTCTGTTCTCACCTCTTTTCTCTCTCTCTCCTAACAGACAAGGCGAACAATTGCCTTTTTCAGTTTCTTGCTAGCGTGCTTTTTTCCATGATTCCTCAATGAGAATTGTCAAGAATTTGAGGTTCCCTTCTCAGACTTTGAAAACATGCGTCTCTTCTGATTATGATCTGACCTATTCCAGGGAGATCTCTTATCCTTCTGTCATTGATTTTAACCATCTGCTTGACATCTTTAATAAGACTAATTAAATAATGCATCGAGCACTTTGGCCTTTTTGGCATTGCTGAAATCTTTCTAATGAACCAACATTTTACCCTGGTTTTCCTCTTTACTCCTCTTACCTTTGACTCTGGCAAGTTGCTTCTTACTGTAGTGTGCCTTGGCATTTTTTTTTTTTTTTTTTAATTGTTGTCCTTTCATGTTTGTGTGATTGCACTGTTTGGTGTTCTTGCATCTGCTAGTTGCTCATAAAGCATCATATATAAATATATATATATATATATGCATGTATGTATAAAACCTTCTGAAATCAGTGATCTGTGGTGAGTCATCATAGCTTCCATGATCTGTTTTTCCCTTTAACTTTCCCAGCATATTTTTGAGAAAGTGCATGACTTCTTAATATACGAGAATCTCTTTTTTTTTTTTTTTTTTTCTCTTCCTTTCCTTCCTGAGCCACCGGTATTCTCTCAGTATCCTTCAATAGTCAGCAGAGAGCTTAGAATGCATAAGAAAATGCCAACATTCATGTTAAAAGGAAATTTGGTTATAATTGGAGTTTAGATTTTGCTCTGCTTGAGATGTTTTTAATGGCAGAAGCAGTCTTTGTAATTTGGTAACTACAAAGTATATTGCTTTTCAATTAGATTTAAGTAATTAAATAAGACCTTCTAAAGGGCAGCTTCATACTGCCTTCCTTCAGTGAAATTTTCTTACGAGTACACAGGCAAATATTTCTGATAGTTTTGAGCAATTGTTGCTACAATAGGTTAGTATTATATTTATGGATTTAGATGTTAAGATCAAATATTACTTTATGCTGTAAGGTTTGTCCAGTTTAGTTTTATGCATTGGCTGTGAGAACCAGGATATGTTCTTAGGTTTGGATTGCATTATGAAGAAACATAGTGTCTTGTCTTTGAGAAGTTCAGAGAAATAGTGAGAAAATTTTGTGAAAAGAATTTGGAAGGTATTAAGCATTTTCTTCCAGGAAAAAATCCTGAGTTATTTTTGCAGTGCAGTGTCTATGTTTTACCTGTGAGATGAAAATAACACTGAGCGAGTGGGAAGCATCTGTACACAAACAGTGGTTTGGTCATGAGCTGACATGCAGAAGACTCACTATGATGCCTCTTAACTACCAAGTGCCTGACACAGTTTTTGTTTTTATTTTTTTATTATTTTTTTTTTTTTTAAATAGGGCTGTAGCTGTGATAGGACATGCAGAAATGACCCTTTCTGATGCTTTGCAAGGTGTTTTCTTGAGTTTGGATTGAAGCAAGGCGATCAGATATGACTCCCTGATGTAAGTTTACAGCAAATGATAGCAGGAGTTTGTCATCTTTGAGCAAATTAATGTCCATTGACCAAAACACAGAAAAGAAACAGTCACAGTGGATTATAAATGAACTTTATCCAAATTAGTAAATCTGATCTTAGTGATGAATTCTAAAGTACAGCTGCTGTCTTCTTGGTCTCCTTGAATTTCACTTTCCAGGGGCTGGTGATTTATTACTCGAGGTGTCAGTTATCTGAGAGAAATAAGGAATAGCTCTCTAACCACCAAAGAGCTTCCCTTAGACGTGTCTCCCAAATTGCAAGTGGCGTGTGGCTGTATTTGTGGTGCTGCCCTGCTTCACCCCTGCTGATGACTCCGAAGGAGCGAGTCCCATGTCTTCCTGGGAGCTTTAATAGTGTGGGGGCAGAAATCTTTTTAATGAATTGAAAAGGGGGGGCGGGAAATAAAAATCCATGCCAACTGCTCTGTGATTTGCATTTCAGATTTTAGTGTGTTGTAAGCTCAGAGCACATATGTATGAGATGGTAGTAATGAAGATGTATATAGCAAGACTTTACATTTCATCACAGTTTCTGCTTTCCCCTAGGTAATTAGCTCAAACACAGGATCTACTGTTATCTTCTTGCTGACTGACGGCGGGCAGAAAATCAAACCGTTTACTGGTTGTCATGGGGATGCTGAGTTTTAGCACTGTGGCACTGGATGCAAGTGAGACGAGGCTTTTAACTGGGTGTACAAGTGGAACTGTAAAGGTGTAGGAAAGATCATCCTTCTCCTTTTAGCCTTTCAAGATATTGGCTCCTCTCATAGTTTTACCCAAGTACAAGATGCCAAAACAGCAGCGTATTGTTTTCCGCTGCCTTGCTAAGAAAGACGTTGAAGCCATAATGCTGTGGGGAAAATGGAGCTTGATTTCATTGCTCGTGGAAGACTGTGGATATACACATAAACCATGACATGTAATCCTTGCTTCAAGGACCGTGCAACATGTGGTAGAAATCCTGCTTTTCTTACTCAATTATTCCCGGTCAGCTAAATGAGAGAGGCTGTCTCAGAAACCACAGAAGAATCTGCCCTCAGTAGTTTTCGGTGCACTTCAGTGCATCCTTCTAGCAGTCCCGATAACATGCCATGCCCAGTGTAGTATGAGACTCTTGAAAACCAAAGCAGGACGTATAGTTGGGAGTACTCATCAATTAGAGATGTGTCTTCAACTGGTTAATACGTTTGTTGCTGCAAGATCAATAGTTGGAGAGGGGAGCTGTGTTTGTAAAGATCATAACCTAGTTTCTACACTGGCAGTGTGTATTCAGATCTTGGTGTGTTAAAAGATAATAACACTTAAACAGGTTTGCAATGTTTTCAAACATTTGGTCCTGTTGCAAATCACCACGTGACCTAAGAAGACTTTAGTCTTGGACCTTGGCATATATATGTTCCAGGGGAAAATACCGGTTTCACAAAGAACTGGTCAGTATATAGCCCTGTTAATTTTCAACCTGAACACACACTAAATTCTTCCTAATTTACTGACCAACAGACTTCTTCAGAGGCCAGCTCTGACACATCCAATTTCATTTACCAGCTCTATAAAAAACCACATCATATATATCAGCAGATGCTAGCAAAAAATCCATATGCAGAAAGTGCGCAGTGCTGCAGAGCACAGGGTGGTAGTGAAAAGAGTGCTACCCTGATAAAAGTAATGCACAAATTCAGCAGCTGAGCTGGCCAAGAAATCAGTCTTGTGGTTCCCAGCGTGGTGCTTGCTTGCTAGACTGTGCTGTTGTTTAACTTTTCTGGTGATGCTTTAGAAAGTCACTAGATGTAGTTCTAAAAACATTGTATATCTGGCTTATCCTGGGGACCGAACAAAAGGACTGACTTAAGTCACTGGAAGCTGGGTGGGTGCTGTGTAGCTGTAGGGGATACAGCAGTTTAGATGGAAAGTACAAAGTATTTCTGGCATTTGGTGGTACCTTACAGGCAGAGAACTTTATAACTCTTTTAAATGTTACATTCTTGCTTGCCTTGATCTTGGTCTTATAACAAATATCAAGCTTATGCCCTTCTGCCTTTCCCTGTTATCCAGACTGCCGATGCTGAGGTTAATGTGCGTTAAACTCTTGCCTTTGTCTAATAGGAAGTGCTTTCAGAGGAAGGTTACTTCAGAAAAGTGGGAAGCCCTAATAAATGGTAACAATAACCTGCATTTCCTGGCTTCTCTTAATGCTACATTAGGACTTGTCTAAAAACAAAAGTTCTGTCTTAGAACATTAGGTCTATTAGGTCTCCTATGTATTATACCTGTGTTCCATTTTGACTTTTTAAAAGTAGCATTATAAAATGATAGCCTTATTTTAAATATAATAAGAAAAAAAGCAGGTGCAGTGGTAGAGCTCTTCGAAGAATAAACTAGGAGAAGTAAAAGTTTTAGGAACAGTCAGAGTTTTAAATTAGTATCCTGAAGCTGAGGTCAAGTGTTTCCAGCAGGGATGAGATACCAAGGGAATTCCTTATTTCAGTTTTTCTGTCTTGTAAATAAGACTTGAAGATGGAGCCTCCCTGAATAATCTCAGTTATGTAAAACAAATGTATGCAACACCTTTGAAGTAGATTTCTGCCATGAAATATGCATAGTTGGAGTAGCAATAGGTGAGATGCGTTCCAGCTTTAATGGCAAATACATCTTATCTGAAATTACTGTCAATATAAATTATCACTGCATGAATTATGTTGCATTTAAAATGAGATGTACTACCAATATTTCCCCAAACTGCATCTTTTGAAAAGCTACTTTAGTCTGTAGAAGTCAGACTGTAATTAATTATTATCATATCATATCATCCTAGGAAAGCACATACTGGTGTGTGGCAATGTACAGACCCTATTTTACTGGGTTTTAGCATGATGTTGGGCTACTTCAGGGAAAATTCAGTTACATATGGGAAAAAAAAAAAATCATTGCATATGATGTGTGTTTGAGCACAGACAAACACTGATCTAGGAGGGGACGTATCGGTGACCTGAGTTTTCCTCCCATCCTTACCCTACTCAGCGGCAACAGGTAGGGACCTCTAAGGCCCCGTGAGCAGCGGCTGAGAAACCAGGGAGGCGTTGGGTTGGAGGGGTGTCTGCAGCCCTCCGGGAGGGGGTAGAGGCCATATGGACCTATCAAATACCACTGCTTAGGTAGCAGAGTACTAATTAGTAAACGGTTAGCTTACAATTTTAACTTGTAAGCCAAGCTGACAGTATCCTGCAATCCCAGACTCTGTGTGTGGCCAGAGCAGTCCATGTAACACAGGCTGAATCTTGTACGTCCCAGTACGTTAATTTTACTACACATGAAATAGATTCTCCTGTGTAAGATCAGGAAGTCTGCCACATTCTGGAGATGTCAGAATTGCTGAATATGCGTAGGATGACCTGAAAAACAGAGGAGTTTCCTTCAAAGCATTGAATTGTGCAAACTGAAGCACGAGGACTTGGGTAAAATTTACATCTTCTAACTATCATGTCACTGGTTCATATCCTGCCCCTGATACGCAGTTCTGTTACTGTCTTACTTTATGACTTGCAACATGTAATTTAATTTTTGGCCATTTGCTCTGCTCATAAAATGGCAGATACTGTCAGTGCTCCTTGCCTTCTGTGTCTTGATGGAAAAACATCCATAATGCAAGGTATGTGATTGTCATAGTAGTATGTGACTTTCTAATTCCTGTGACTTGTTTTTTTTTTTTTTTAATGTGTATTTTTTTGGTTTTGCTATATTTCTTCATTGCTTTATTGGCTCTGAAATTATTACAGTGTTTTTCTGCTTTGTTTATACTAAGCTTTTCTTTTTTCCTTAATTATGAGTTTGATTTTACTGTCATCATACACTTAGTGTTGGAAAGGATGGAGCAGCTGACATCTCTCAGATCCTGGTACTAAAGAGGATCATAACGGTTACATGTTGGGGCAGGTACTGTGCATGTTATAAAAAAAAAGCAAGGAACGATATATTGTTAAAATGTATTGTTTGTTTCAGTTTTTTAAAGATAAAAATCTATCAAAGTCTAATTTTCTCAAAACTCAGTAACTCACTGGCTGGGTGGCAGCTCAGTGCAGGAGGAAGATTTAGGTCTGGCCGCAAATCACTGAATATTGCTTTAAAAGTTGCAGCACAGTTGAAGAAATTCGTTACCATATCTCTTGCAAACTAAGGCACCAGTTCTGCACGACGGGTCTGACCACATTCAGGTTATTGTAAGATTGAGGTTTATGGCATAGGATTGCCACAATTGTAGATAAGGCATCGATTCTTTTAAATAAAGTTTTATTTGACATAGTGAGTAAAAAGTCAGTGTTAATCTACAACCAATAAAACGTCGCTGTGCTAAGCAAAATATTGTTGCAGACAGACTAAATTCTGTTTATAATCCACACATTAGACAGGACTTAAAGGCCTCTATTTTGGCGAAAATCAGTCTATTTTTATTCCTACCAGGCTATTGAGCCCATCATTTTTCGGCTGCAATCACTCGACTGACTTGCCTATTTTATTCTTATAAGTAAATGGTAAAATTAAAGTAAAGGTGGTTGTTATTGATTATTTCTACCTCCTATTTCTATCTGGGAAATTCTTGTTAAATTACCAAAGGTACAAAGACAGCTATCTGTTATCCCTGATTGTAACTTTGCCACGTCCAACTGTATCCTGTATAATCTTGCTATTGTGATCCCTTGGGGAGGTATAAATTTTGCTATCTGGTTCAGTTTGTCTCTTTCCAATCAATAGACAAACAGGAATGGAAAGAATTTTATCAGTGAAATGCTTAAGTGAAATTTCCTTGGCTTTCGCACAGTTCTGTGTAAGCACTGACATCTTCCAAAGCACGGATCGTTGGAAAAAGCATCGACATCACTTCTTCAGGTGGTGAGATCTGGGTACGTGTTGTAGGTCTGAGGTTTGGATGTCATTGTACTTTGTTGGCAACAGATAGTACGAGATACTCATGATTATATATCTATTTGGGTCACTGTAGTCATGATACTAATAATATCCCTGGTATGTCTGCTGCTAAGACCATATATCCCATCAGGCTGGTGCTGCCGGGTGCAGTGCTCAATGCTGGTAGAGAAATCGTATTTGTGGCTGATACTGTTTTATCCTTTGATTTGCCAGCAGACAGCATTTTTATGGCAACACAGTTCAAAATTCACTTCAACCTATTAGAAATAATAATCATGTTTAAGACAATACTGATAAAACATTTCTCTGTAGTAGTAAGGCGTGAATAGATTAATTGGTTTGTGAATGGTTTATTTGTGCATCTTTTATGAGGGTAATTACAGCCTTCCACCTGAATATCGTGAAGCAATTTTCTATTCCAGCTGAAGGAGGGGAAAGGGGCCTGGTATTGGTGTCGTACCCTCAGTGCTGCATTTTGCTGCCACGTACTCTTGTTACAGGCAGCAGAACATTTATTGCCTGATGGGTCAGCCGGGAGCGTGCCCTGGTTGCCCGCGAGGCTGGCTCTGTCGAGCACTGGCTGGTGGCCAAGGTCTATTAATTACCCCACGTGACTAAATCGGATCATTTTGAGAGTCAAGGACAAATGTATGTCTATATTGAGTTTGTGTACTGTGGACAAGTTGGGTTTTTTCCCTAAATGTAAGCATTTTTTTTTTATTTTATTTTTTCAGAAATATGTATGGATGTGTGTGATATACAGTGGAGGGACCGAAAGGACAGTTGGGTTCACATCGTACTGGCATCAAAATATCATTTTCTTTGCAGCAAGTATTGCATGAAAGTACAATGTACACATAAAAAATGTTAAAAACCTTTCAGATGTAGGACTCTATATAATCTTTACTCCTCATTGATTTTATTTTGAATTGGTATGTTTTTAGCTGTTCAAATACTCACTGGCTTGGTTGGCATGTATTCCTCAGCAGCATGTTGTAGCAGAGAGTTAAAGCATTTCAGCCTTTAATTTAGATGCTTTTTGATACTGAAGATTGCAAGTTCAACTTTTGCTAATAGAATTGGCAATTACACAGGCACTGAAAGAAGACATGAGCCAAAGCTCGTGTCTGGACTTCAAGCAGGCAGGGTTGAAAGACCTTGAGAATGCACCTTATTACTGGCCTAATAGGGGCAATGAGAAATGCTCCACTCCTCCCCATTTCTTCCATCCTCCCATCTCAAAGACCGAAGGAATCAATTCGGGCAGAAAGGTAGTTCAAAGTCTGCAGGCAGTCAGCACGGAGCATCTCTGAGGTGGCCCCAAATGTCAGCCTTGTAATGCAGAGCTTCACATTCAAGCCACAACTCTGCGTTACCCTTAGATGACCCACCCTGGTCTTGTTCTGAGATAAGAACCTGCAATGAAGCCCCTTCCCTCCCAAGGACGGGGTTACATGCTGGGGGAGTGCCAGTTGCTAGTAGTATACAGAACAGATCCTTTTTCCCATCCCCCCCTTTTTTTTTTTTTTCAGTAACCAGCATTATACCCACATAGGAATTCAAGTTCTGTTAACCTTTCTAAGGTGAAATTTCATGTAGCACACGTATGTATTAGGTTTGGTAAGAACGGTTTGTTGTTTATTTTTTTTTCTGTAAATTTGGCTCAAGGTTGACAGATTCATTTAAATTTAGTGTTGTTTAGTCCAGGGAACTGTGGTGGAAAAATTGTTTGGACTAGCAGTATGGAAAATGCCTACCTTAAACTGCGTTTCAATCCTCCAAAGCCTCTGCAATCCAAATCAGGTGAAAAAGCAACTTACCCAAGTGATTTTGTTCAGAAGTGGAGGTGACATGCTATATTCTTCTGTGCATATAATATCCCAGGTGCTACCAGATTACTGATAATGGACTGTAGGCCGGGGGGGGAGGGATTATTTATGACCTTGCCCCATCAGAGTGACTAAAAGCAGCCTTGAGGTGGTGCTCACTCTGTTCACCTCCACACTTCCAATATGTTCTCAAGGCTATTGCTTCTGTCTACTGTCACAGACCTACACCAGCATTTTCATATCATTACCTTCAGTGAGGAGCATTCCCTTAATTTCTGCCTTGTTTAGTTCTAGACTATAAATAACACGAACTGCTCATGAAACCAAGTCTTGCAGGGCCCTACCCTGGAGGCTACTCAAACCCTGAAAATTTCATTGGTTTGACAGTTTTTACAGACTAACATCTAATATATAATAATCATCATGCCAGTTGGAAATCCATAATTATGGTCCACTCTAAACTATAGCACAGTAGATGAGAAATAATGTAGAGTACTCCACTAAGGAAGTGTACTGAGAGTATTTGTCAAGCCATTTTCTATATGTGGTTCCTATTCTGGCTCCCTCTCCCCAACTCCTCAGTCAGTATGATGGGAAAATAAATACAGATATTTATGCCTATTTCTGGGAATGCAGTTATCTCAGCACATACAGCACCCAGGAGGGCTATAAGAAGTAAATTAGTGATCTACTGTGTGTATATGCCAGCTAGGATGTGTATCTGTCTGACTGCTTCTAAAGAGCTAAATATTTTAGATGAGGAAGGCTTACGATACTGTGAATGTCACTGATATGTCAAAGGAACAAAAAGCTTATTGAGTTTTTAGGGGTCTATTCTCCAGCCGGCGGCTGCTGCTGGTACCCTGAGGGAGCTGGTGCAGAGCTGCTGCTGGGGAGCAGGTTGCTGCAGCCCTGGGGGGTCCCTGGAAAAGGTGCCTGCTGGCAATCCTGCAGCCCCCCCACCCCGTCCTCTCCAGAAGCTGTGAAGCCTGGAATAGAGGGGGTATAAATTCTCCATATCTGCTGATGTAAAAGGAGCAAGGCCAATTTTACGTGAGCTGAGGATCTGGCCCCGTAATTAGACAACGCTTTTTCTGTTCAGACAGCTGCTTGTGTGTAGACAACTCATTGATGTAGTGGCTGGGATGTGCAAATGAGGTAGAGACTGTTTTGTGCTCATTAAAGAAGGCACTAGAAATCTCATATGGCCACCATCTGCCGCCTTGTTTGTTGGGTTTGATCATTAGTCAATGAATGGTTCTACTGAAATTCAGTGATTAATCTCCGAGATATGATTCTCTTTATCATGATGAAGGATGGCAGAATTTAGGTCCTTATAATAAAATCGTATGAATGTGCAAATTCTCTTTTGAGGAGATTGGTGTTCGTAAAGCAGTTAAGTACAAAAATGGGAAAATTAGCTGTGAGTTTTTGCAATGCCTATTTGCAAACACAAGTTCCTCGAAAAAAGCTGGGAATATCTCTTGTAGATACACGGTGACTAAAACAGCAATGTGGTGGTGCTTAAAGAAGGACTTCTGGAAGGCACACAATGTCAGCAGATGATTTTAATGACTGACACTGATTTCAGCAAGCTATTACAAGGCTTTTCTTTCTAGACGGTAGAAGGAATATTTCATTGACAGGTGTTTTAAAGTACCTTCTGTACAGTGGCTTGGTTCAATTTGTCTATAATGAATAAAATGAGTTTTAGGGAAAAGAGGGAGTTATTAATGGCTCTGATTGATTAAGTATGTAACAATCTTTAATTTTCTTTTCTTAAAAAAAAGGGTTCAATTAAAGACCTTGGAGTTTTTAATTGCATGTTGGAATAGTTTTTCAAACAACAAAGCATTAAGTCTTGTTATGGATCCATTTCACTTTTTATGTGAAATTATTTGATCATAACTGATGCTGACAGGGAATTTAAATAGTCTAAACCCAGGCTGGTAAGAAATGTAGAATCATAATAAGTACAGATTTATAGCCCTTGAAATTGCTCTAAAGTCAGTGGGGCTGCATAGGATATGTGTCACAGCACATTTTGTTTTTTTACAGGTATCTTCTGCTGTTTTCTGTCTTGAATATAAAATAAATTCTCTGTTGTTTTTACTGGGCATTCTTTGAATTTGCATCATATGTCTACAAAAGATTTTAAGAGCTGTGGATTTATTTACTGTGTTCAAGGAGATCTGTTCATAGGGCTATTGATTTTCTATTTTTTGTTTTGCCTCCATCTATATGCAGTTTCACCAGTTACTTTCAATCCTATAAAGAAAACTGTTTACACAGAGATTTACTTTGGATCACAGTATTCATGAATAGGAAATAAAGGTTAAATTTCTGAAAGAACATTTTTTGTGCCATAACTCTTTTGCATTTCATATTGCTCTGGGAAACAAATGCTTCTAGCAGCCAACTTGCACTACGTATTTTTGCGGATGAAATTTATTTGCAGATTTTTCCTATTCGATATTTCAAGAGTGATGGAAACAGTGAGTGTGTGCATAACAGAGGCTGCTTTGGTGCAGAACTGCTCAGCTTGCCCATTTGTGTTTTAGGAAGAGCGTGGAGCAAGCCCTGTGTCCCATGGAAGCTCTGCGATACCCCGGGGAGGCGGCTGGTGGCAGGGAGTGATGCTCCTGCTGAAGCTGGATCCGTTATTGACCCGTTATCATGGCTGCTGATAGACCGAGTTGGTATCTCTGACTTATTTTCCCTTTCAGGCAAGTGAAAGTATGGAAAATATAGGTAGAGTGGAAGGAAATCAGTCCACTTTACTTTTTGTTCTCTAAGTCAGTAGGACAAGCGTAAAGGAATTGGGTTTTACTTGTGGCTTTGTTTGGTTGTTTTTTTTTCAGCAAAGGGAAAAATGGAGCAAAGCTTCAAACTTCAGGTCTAAGCTACTGAGTGATGTCCACGGGAGCCCTTCAACTGACTCGGAATGTTCAACCAGGCAGCTAAAGGAAAAGCTATTTCCCCCTCCCACCCACCACAAAAAGGGATTAGCAGAAGGAGACTTTTCCTTACCGGTCCTCCAGAGCCTCCAACGGTCCTCGGAAGCTTTCAGACTCCTGTTGGTATCCAGGTACCTGGGTTTTTGTGTTTTGTTTGTTTTTTTTGGTTTTTTTTTTTTTTTTTTTGACCAAGACTGCTGTCTGGGTCCCAGTGAGAAGGTGCCCAGCCCAGGTTGTGTCATCCGCTGGAGCCTGTGTGCAGAGGGATGACGCCGTACCCATCATCTCCGTAGTGTTGCTCTTAAGGACACGGGGAGAGCTTGAGTCCGTCAACATATTTCTTTTAACAGCAAAAATACAGCCCAGTTACTTCCCATTTTCTTAATGGGGGACGTCACTGCTAGCTGCTCTTCATGTCCCTTGCAGTGTTACTGGAGCAAGGCTCAGGATCTCTTTCTGTTCAGCTGGACCAGCTCTTTCTGGAATATCTTAGGAACAACTTTTCCCTGTTTAGGCACTACTTGGGTAGAAATAAAAATAAAAAGTACCTGTGGTATGGTAGTTATGCTGACTTTTAAAAACAACACTTTTAAGAACTGCCAAGGTAGAAATAAATACTATAGCTCTGTGGATGTCTCAAGGGAGATATGTACTTGCTTTCTTTGTCTTTTTTTTTTTTTTTTTTTTCTTTCAGGAAAAGAATGACAACTGATATATTTATATATAGAAGAGTCTTCCTATTTTATTTGAAGACTACGAGAAATTATTCAAGCTTCAAGCAACTGTGCTCCATACTTTTAGAAAGAAAATCAGCAAACTGAAAATCGTCTTGCCTTTCACATGAAGGATGTTGCAAAAAACAAGTACAAGAAAAAAGGCTGATGAGTATGAAGACACAAAGAAAAGCAACTCCTTTTCTTGAAGAGGAATCTCCTAATTTTGGTATGGAGGATAAACAGTAATTTTATTTGTAAGTAACTTAAAAGGTCAGTTTATGCAGTCGTATGCTTAGAACTATTGTGTCAGAATTGGATAAAAATCCCCCCCAAATAGGATGTTTCAAACCCAATTATTTGGAGAATCATTGAAGACGACCAGATTTTATCTTAAAATAAAGCACTGGAATTGTCTTCAGTTTGAACCATTTGTCTGTTGACAGAAATTATACTTTAAGTAAATTCGTGTGCTTTCTCAAGCTTTTCATGCTTTGCTTTCCCCATCCTCCAGTTAGGAACACGGATTCTTGTGATGTGCAAAGAGCAAATGGAATTTTCTGGCATTGCCTAGATGTCAGGTGCTGAGTGCATCTTGTCTATGTGCTAGAAAGTGTCTCCTTGAAACGGAAAGGGGATGGTATAGTGTGGTGCCTGTTTGCTACTGTAGTGTACATGGCTTTATTATTACATTTATGGACTCTATTTTCTCAAAAAATGCGTGGTTTGTCAGATGCTTTCACAAAAGATAATATTCAGTCCTGCTGACAATATGATATATTAATCTTTATTGCTTTGGTATGCTCTTAAGCATTTAATTCTTCAGTAACCTTTAGTAGCATGGACTATGCAAAATACAAGCAGAGTAAAATGCAATTGTACTAAAATACTTCCTTGCATTAAATTTTCTGAACATAAAATCTTGAAGCACAGTCTGAAAATACTTTTTAGATAACATTCACAAATTTAATCTTAGCAATACCATCTGAATCATCAAAATGAATTAAAATTGAAGGTAATTTTGTTGTATGTGGGTTTATTTCTATATGGGATAAAGTATTTGTTAAAGACTGAGCAGCAGATAAAAAGAACACCAAATGAAAAACATTTTTAATATACTTTAAAGCTAGAATCTAATTCCAGAGCATTCCCCCTAGATTTCACTCTCTAAAGCAGTCGGAAATCAGACCTGAATTGGGCCCAACACCACGGGTTTTAGTATTCTGATAGGAAAATAGGAAATTACTGAAGAAGGGCCCTTCTGTGAGGTTGCGTTTTTCCGAGGCGTTGCCCTTTTTTGTCTCTTCCCAACCGTGGTAACGAAGGCGGAGAGGTGCCAGCGCCTTCTCCCACCTCCCAGGCCAACGGGTGCCCTGGCAGACCGCCTCGGGGAGGGGATGGCAGGGGCTTGATCTCGGAGATTTAGAAATGCCTAAAGATAAACAAATCAAGTCGTTCCACTTTTGGTGCAGTTTTACAAGCACGTGAAAAAGAAGCTGGCTTTTGGGTGTTCTTGTCAATATTTGACTAGAAAGTGGCCTCCTGAGGGACTCTCTCTTTTGTTAAAGACAGATTCCTCCGAAATAGTGCTTTTAGTAAAAATTGCTTTTGGATCACATCAACGTGTCCTAGTTTCCAATTCTGCAGTGATGCGAGGCATTTCTGAGAGTATGCTCTTTTCTGGAAACATTTATGGTAATGTATAAACCTCTAGACCAGTTACTAATTTTTACATCATTAAAATTTCATTAAAAAAAGATGATTAGGAGCCTCATGATGTAAGTTGAATTTCTGGCTCACTTGCTAAACATCTAGCTTGTATTTGTACGAGTAGGTCATTTCACAGCAAGTGGCTGTTCACCTGATCTGTGGCTCTCCAAAATTGTGAAGAGACTTTCTCTTTGACTTATTAAGGGGCTTTTGATCTGACCATAAATTGCTACAGCTAGTTCTGATGCTTATGTTTGATGAAACAAGCTGCAGAGCCTTCCAAACACATTTGGATGTCCCATCCCTCCATCCCATTGTGAAAACAGGGGCTATTTCTGAAAGGGGAGCCATCTCATGGAAATGATAGAGTGCATGCTACCCTTTGGATTTTCTTGGTTATACTTTAGCCAAAAAGTGTTTCATTTTTCTGGGAAAAATTCACAGAAGAAAGAGTCTTTTAAATACCAAAACAACATGAAGCAGTGAAGTAGTAAACAGCTATTTTGACATAATTTCCCTAGTTACATGCATATCTAAGCACAGAATATTCTGGGGTTTGTTTTTAATTTGTCTTTTCAGTATGGAAAAAAAAAAAAAAAAAAAAAAAAAAAAAAAAAAACAAACCAACCCAACAAAAAATAAGAGCCCTCCTACTGAAGGACAGTTATAGTTTCAAACCTCTTTCTTCAGCCATTTTATAAAAGGTATCTGCTTAAAAGCAGAGCACTACTTAAGTGTTCTTGTGGCTGTTTAAAGCTTACTACTTAGCTGGCAGGCAATAAAACGTTTATTCTGCTTTCTTCCCTAAAGGTCTGCTTCATGCCACATTTACATACATATATAACTATATAAAATTTTTAAAATAAATATATAAAATGCATGTGGATAAAAAATACCCCCCTCCTCCCCCAAGTGCTTTCCAAATACAGATGAATCTCATGGTTCTCTAGCTAAGAAAAAGACCGAAGGCGACAACATGTGCAACATGTAAATGTAGAGACCACGGCAAGCAACCGGGCGGTAGCTGCTGTCCAGATCAATACGTACAGATTCCTCCGTGAGCCCGACCTTGAGGGAGATGCTTGTATTCCGTTTGCTGTGCTTGTTGAGTCCACGGGTGATGTGACTCGTGGGAGGGTACAGATTTATTTCAGCTGACATTTTTACACTTTATTTCACAGACATTTTGCTTTTGATCCCCAACTGACTCTCTTAGTAGCTTTGTTTCAAATGACATCTCAATATTTTGACAACAAATGAAAGCACCTGAATTTTTCTCGGTACAGACTTGTTTTCACAAAACAAGGTAGTAATTAACACTATTAGTTATCTTCAAGAGGCTGGCCCAGTTTCCCAGCACTTACTGTACTAGCTGCGTTCATGTCACTTGGGAAGGATCCCATCTAGAGTAGACAGAGTTTTGGCTTTTTAACTGAAGTAGAAGCTCGTTTTACGAAAGGAAGGTAACTTTTTATTTTTCTTAAAAGACATTAATGAATTGGCTGTGTCTTAAGGAGGAAAAAATAGTCATGTTTTTATCCTGCACTTCCGTTTAGAGGCCGTGAACGTTTTCTGCCTGTAACTATATTGTCTGCCCGGTAGAGTAATACTGTGAAGATTAGATGAGAAAAGTTAACTTATCATAGAAGCACAATTGCATTTGATTTTTCAAAAACTTGGATTTTTAAGGTGTGTTTAGGTCAGTGAATATTGGAGTCCTCAAGGAGACTGACGGCATGAACAGATCTGACTTTGTTCTTCTTCCTGAGAAATACTTTGGGGAAAAGACAGAGGAGTGGTGCTCTGAAAATCTGAGTCTTCCTAGCCTGTTGGAAAATACGTAGACCTTCATTATATTCTCATTACTCCAGCTCTCAGCACAGAAAGGCGAAAAATAAAGGTCACTAGCTTTTACCATCTGTGCTAAAATGAGATTAAGGTAATGGAGAACTCCAAGATTTATTGCTTAGCAGCTGATTTGAGGCTTCAAGTAAGTAGTAAGACGTATAATCCTATCTCAACAACTTCTTATTTTGTAAGGGCAGGTTTCATAACCCACTGAATTTGATTGGAAAAATCAGAATGTCTTTCATCAGGCACAGGATCAGGCTTTAGAGGTTAATTGAAAAAATGAGTCTGAAATACTGACTTCTGAGTATGTTTGACTGAAGAAAAAGGATTTTAATTTGTGAACAGATTTAAAAAAAATACATCCAAGAGTATGAGAGAAAAATGGTATTTGGAGATTGTACCAGACGATTTCTGCCCAGGTATGATGTTTAATATTAAGGATGAGAGACTTCCCTCAGTCCATTAGGAAAACGTAAACTTCGTTCAACTGTCAAATGACTGAAGGTGGGAGAATGAAACCTGAACAAGAGGCTGCTTCAGCTAACTCGAGAAATAATTTTCTCCTTAGCATAGTTACAGTCACAACCCAGCAGCATCAGACAACTCCTCATTTCACCTGACCAACGCTGAATGTGTAAGTGCCTGGTGTTGGCTTAATTGCTCCTTAAAAATAAATTTTTGAAATGGAATGAAGCTGGAAATGTTTTAAAAGTAAATGTAGTACAAAAGAGGAGGCAGGAAAAACCCGATTACTTTTGCAGCCTGCCTTTACCAAGTACCTTCAGACACACTGTGCTGCTTTACGTGTTCCTACTAAACAAGCAAAGTCCCAACAAAGCATCAGCAGTATCAGTCTCCTTAAAATAGGTATTTGCTAGCTAGGTGCCAACTTGGTTCAGAGACACCTTTCCCCTGTTCAAGTCAAGCTGGCTCTTGGCAAGGTTTGTATAACTGCTTAAGTTGATTCATTAAGGAAGTTGACTTGTGCATTCATTAGTATCTTTGCATCCTTGATGAAGCTTTCTGATGGCTTTGCAATTTGCTTTTCAATTTCTCCCTGTTCTTCAGAAAAGCTCCTCTCAAAACATAATAGCTAACAGTCTGACTCTGGTGTGCGGGGTATATGACACTTGTAACCCTGCACATTATAGCGTTCGATTGATCATGATTTGTAGACACAAATATCAGCTATTTGAAGGTCAGTATTTGGTGCTTTTCCATGAGACACTATCAGCTTTCAGGGAGATGGATAGCAAAGGTCAGTAGCGAAGCTCACGGAAAGAAATGAGGGGAAAGAACCTGATTGTGCTAGACACTTGGCAGCTGACTCAGCAAGGCCAAATGTGCAATCTTTAAGTTAAATACTTTGAAGCCGAATTAATTGTCATATGAGCTTTAATTTTTTTTAATCAGGTGCCTGTTTTCATCTGACCAAGGGATGTTATTTCTCAGTCAGGATTTCATTAGCAATGTCTCTCCCACTCCGTGTCTCTCCCCACCTCTCTGGCTCTTCCTGTGAAAGGCAACATGTAAAATACTGTGCTTTTGATATAGATGATTCTAACATTGTAGATCTTTCCCACTATTTTAGCTTTAATTATCCAAAACTCATCCTTGTTAAGCAAAAGAAGAGTAAGTCTTGCACTTCCACATTGCTCTAAATGAGAGATAAATGAGTGATAATGCCATAAAAATAGTGTGTGCAGTGCAGTTTTAAAAGTAAAACTTGAATGAAGTGTAATCGTCATGTGCGAATATCACCATTATCAAACTAAATAAGCCCAGCTGTTAGTAAATCTGTATTTTATTTCTAAGTGACATGGCTTCTCAGTGACCATTATCTAGAGAGGAAACAGCTGGAGTGTTAGTACAAATCTCTGTCATGTCGGTCCAGTTTGTGCTGCTGAGTAGTTTTAATGTATTGTGGGCACAGTCCTGCCTCAAGCACACTGATTACTGGGATTTTTTCCTGCAACGGCTGTGCTGTAGATATAGACACTGTGTTACTGATTTGTTGTCTGAGGCTTTGAAGCATTTCTCATTAAAGCCGAGAGCAGAACTTCACTGCCTTTGGGATCAGGGTATCAGTAAATTTGTACCAGATAGTTTTTGCAGCTACCTTTAACAATTCCTAGTCAAAACTGTTCACATTTAAGTGTGTGTTTAAGTTGTTTTCTTGTATTTGAAATTAGGTATTAAGCCCTGGTAATGTACTAATTAGCTTTTTTTCCTTCTTTTTTTTTTTTTTTTTTTTTTTTTTTTTTTAGTTTACTATACCTTTTAATTAACCGAAGCCAGAAATGCAGCTTACATCTTTAAAATTCCAAACCTTCAAATCATTGCAAGTTCCATCCTAAACTTACTGAGATCAATAGCTAAACTCCTGTAGCTTTCCCAAGAGCCCAGTACCTGTAATTATAGCTGTAAGGTGAGATTCCACAGTTTGGACAAAAACTTGTCTTGAATTTTTTCCTTCTTGGTTTCCTACTCTGCACAAAGGGTATCATTTTCTGTCTAAGCAGTAATGAGCAGGGCTCCGTGAGTATTGTGTACCTTTGATTTTATTTTTTTTAATGGTCTCTACAGTGTTAACAATCACTTGGGAATAGAATTCAGTCTTCGCCTACTGGATTCGTAGCTTGTTAAATGCAGGTGAACTTTCAGCATAAACGGCTGCAGCAATTTTGATCTCTGCAGCTCATCCATGTTCTGATGAGCTAACGCTCATCATCTTGTTAACAATATACGTGTGTATGAAATTCTTAACAAGTTAATTCCTCAGGCCTCTTTCCCAAAGAAAGTGGTACAGGCTTCCAGCCTAGCCTGCTCAAATGAGATACTATCAGGTGTCATAGTAACAGCTCAGTGAATATCATTTAATTCTTATTCATGAACTCGTCTGACATCAGTGGGAGGGATATATGCACATAAGAAAAAAAAAATCTTGTCCTTAATCTGGGCCTAGAGGAACCCCTGAAGATCAGCCTGTTGCATATATGTAAATAAATGGTTGCAGGGTAAACCTGCTCAGTCATGCAGGTGTTCAGTGAGCAGGTTTAATGCTCTTGTTTCAATAGAGGATAATTTGATTATTTTTTTTCTGAGTCCTTAATGGCAGGATAGAAGTCATAAGACGGAAGGGGGAAAAAAAAAAAAAAAAAGCCAGTCTAGTCTCCTCTCCCTGAGTTGAACAGGGAATTAAATGCCTCTGTGAAAAAGTAAAAAGCAAATTTCTGCTTGACACTGGAAGGGTTTTGGTACAGACAACTTGTACAGGGATGGAGGCTTCTCCCTTTGGTTGTTTCAGGATCTCCGCCTAATTTTTAATACAGAGATTTAAGTGAGGAAGAAAAAAAATATAATAAACTGTTAAAAAGCACCAGTGAAGGCACACTCTCTGGGATCCCTCCCTTGAGATTTCCTGGGTTTGACTTCAGTGCCCAACGAGGTGGTGGCTCTGGCTGAGGCTTTCCCAGGGACGGTGGCATCTCGGAAGACGGGCTGTCCTCCCCTGCTCTTTTACAGGCACCAGCGTTACCTTGCTCTACTTCTCCAAGGGAAAGGCTTCTTCTCCTCCATCCCCTCCATCTGTTTTCCTGTTCTGCAGGAATTAAGTTCTCAGAGATCATCACTTTTCCATCAGATTTGTTAGACCTGGCCAATGAATGAACTCAACAGTTACAAGGGAGAGAAGGACACAGCACGATCCTCAGGACCGAACAAGCCTCAGTTCCCCAATGGGGAGAAAAATTACCAAAAAGCTAAACTTGTCAGTGGCACTGGAAGCAGATAAGTCAGTGTTTCCTCTGAAGTATAGTGCTTGAGGTCTGCCTTTTTTTTTTTTTTTTTTTCCCCAGCAGCTTGATTTTCACAGTGCACCTCACCAAATGTACAACTGATTTTGATGTGGAATTCACTCCTGTTTTGTAGCCTTGAAAGTTATATTGGATGAGAAGAGCCTGTTCCCAAAAGAAATTCATGATCATGAACAAAAAGCAAGCAACTCTGTGAGTGAGGGTGCAGTGAAGGCAAGATAAAAAGAAATACGAAGCAAGCAAAGCTGGAAGAAAAATAAACCTCCTCTTACAAAGGAAAGGGTGAATAAAGAATGTCATATACACAACGAAACTGCCTTTGCTACATGCTATTAGTTTTTACAATGCACTCCCTTTTTCTTAGGGGCCACATTTTCAGCCATTACTTGGGATCTCGTCCTTACACAGCGCTTGGGTCTTAACTAGGGTCCCATCTCTCTAGCTTGTCCTGTGTTTTTCATCAAAGTAACTGAAATCAACGAGGTTATTTTTTTATGTTTTTTTTTTTTTTTTTGTCTGTTTTGAATCATTTCTCTGACTGAAGTCCAGCTGAAGGCATTCGGGTTTTCTTGGAGTGTTTTAAAACTGGGCGCGATGAAATCCAGATCTGATTTAAACCAAATAGTTTGGTTCCAGTGAAGTTATTTGTCAGTTATTTAGTCTACTCCAAATTTAAGGTTTTCTGTAAGAGCTTCCTGTTCTAACCCTAAAAAGAAGGATGCAAGTGTGAGGTCAGAGAAGAATCTGGTTTGCAGGAATTTTCTTCCTGGGCATGTGAGGTCCCCAAGGTTTGATATTCATTAATTTAGATTAAATAAGTACTGACCCCAAACTTGATCTCACACTTCTACCAGGTGTCCTTTTGTATTTGCGAAGCCATATGCAAATGACAATTAGCAGCTGAGGTGGATGCTTGATTGGATTAGATGGTGGCAAAACATGAATCATGATAATCGTGGCTGGTTTTCCCTTGGACTGCAAAATGAAATAAATATTTAATGTTTCTCTGGATATGAATATATCCAAATATTCTGACTTTGTTTTATTCTAATCTCCTTTTTGATTCTGAAGGGCAAGAAATCTCTGTAGACATCCTAATTTCCTACATTTTCCAGCTTAATAGTTGTTCTGGATAAATTTGGGGAAAGTAATTGCCTATTCAAGTGCTTGCCTAAACTGACAGAAATGCTTTAAGAGATACTTTTTCTGAAAAGTCCAGCCCTAGTTCTTTCTCCGCCGGGAGCTTTGCTATTCATTAAGGAGCAAGGTCAGATTATAGGAAGAAAACAACGAGCTGGTTTCCAACCTGAGATGCAGCTTCTGCTCACAAAATACTGCTCTCTGCAGTATGCGGTTGAGTGTTTGTCTTACCATTTCTACTGGAAAATATTTTCTGGCTATTAAATTTTAGTCAAACCAATTTACACATCTTTCTGCAATAATGTTAGTGTTTTGGCTCATCCTCAAGTTTAAGTCAATATGGAAAATATCCTGTTGTGGAATAATTTGCATGTGTAATTTTCCAGACCAAATCCTGCAAAGATTTGAGAAGTTAGTCACACTGAATTCAGCAGAACTAGTCAGGCTTACATATGCTTTTAAAAAAATAATTCTCCAATGCATAGTTGTTTTCAAGGTCAAAACTTGTTTTTTCCAGTATCTTGTAAATTTTGAAGGAAATGAAATCTCTTACTCCGAGAGCATAGTTTCTTAGTAACACGATAATGGGTAATATCAAATATGTGTTCATTAATTCAGAGCCATTTCAGTAGCTAGTGGTGTGGATATAAGAATCAGCAATCAGCTTCAGGAAGTAAGGCAAGCCGAGCAAAGTTGAAGTAAGCCAAAGACTTGAAGAACAGAACTTGAAATTTTGGTGTTGTGTTGTTGTTTGTTCGTTTTTCAGAACTGTATCTCATATCTTCTGTCCATGTTTTCTCTGATAATTTTCCGCAGCTCTCCTGTATTATTGCCTTAATGATTTTAGGACCTCAATTACACGCATACTAGACACTTGATGCTTTCTAAGGAGTGAAACATTATCTTTGCTCTGAGAAACTCTAATTCTAAGTTAGATAATCAAGTGGCATAGTGAAATGAAACAAGGACTATGTAGCACATACTGCTTGTAACACATGAGTATGTAGGTGGGTTTGTAAGCGGAATGGCAGAGATCAACAGGGGGGTCTAAGCTGCAGGGTAGAAGTGGAAGGCTGTGGCCGACCGCTGCACGGTCCGAGGGTGTGAAAAGCAGAGGGGTGGTTATTACGAAGGGTGACAGAAAGATGTATCTGCCAGCACAGCGGGAGTGGAGGGAGGGTACCTTCCCTTTTGACTGCCCGGTGCTCGCACAAAACGTTTTCTTCTTCATATCAGTTAAACTTAATTCAAAGCTGAGGAGTTTCAAGCGGAGGCCAATTTTTAAAAATTGATCTGCTGTAGCGATGCCCTTTCTTGCCTCTCAGAAATGGAAAGCAATTGTTGCACATCTGCCCCAGATCAGTGCTGTGCAGGTCTGAGGTGCAAATGGACGACAGCTTTGCTTCTATCAGTGACTTAGGCTTGATTATTTCTGTCCTCAGGGCTTGAAATTAAATTTCTGTACTCTTGAACAAAGAAGATTCCTGCCTTCCCGCAATACCTGCTTCTAGTCCTAGGAGATGGCAATATATTGGACTCTAAACTAGTGTCACCTCTATCTACAGAAAAGCTTTTTTGGTCAATCTCAGAAGTTTCTAAAACATTATTTATGGCATTCTCTTCCTTTAAAGCTTGGACAAGACCAAATTTAAAACACACGGAGTGCCAATGAATGTTTGTAAAATGGCCACAAATAATGTTTTTGGTATAGATACAGCACACACAGGCTGGGTAGCGCGTTACTGAGTTGCAACACGCTTGTGGCGACTCCCACAAGTGACAATAGCCTTATCTCAGACTCATCCAGATAAAAAGCTTTCTAGATGTTCTATCATATATTTCCAGTGCTTTTAATGTCACAATATTTCTCTGGTTTAGACTAGGTTGCTTTTAGGCTAAAGCTGTTTTGTTCACGTGCGCCTGTTCAGCTAGTGATTGATCGAGGAATTTATTTTGTATTTGTGTAGTGTGCCCTGGGTAAAGGCTGGGCTGAATTGCAGCACCTGTGCTGACTAAGGAGGGTTACAGAAGTTGCTTCTGATTTCCTTTCCTATGGGAGGAAAGGAAAGGGGCATGAGACAGAGCAATTCCTTGCGGAGCCGCGCAGGACAAGATCATCATAAACCCTGTGTAATACAGTGGTTTGAAATACAGATTTCTGAGCTCTGTTTCAAAAGTGGTTGCGAGGTAAGCAAAAATGTCAGGTAAATTGGGCTAGACGTGAGTATTTTTTAAGGTCTTGTCACCCCATTAAACCACAACCTTGTTCCCTCCATTAATTCTTTACCGGAGGCAGGTCCTCAGCTCAGCTAACCGCGCTCGCTTCGGGGCGGCAGCCTCTCGGTACAAACCTGGCACGTGCCTCCTGTGGGCCTTGGAGCATTAATCAAAGGGTTTTTCCTGATAAGCTTAGCTGTGTCCTTGTTTTAGTCTTCGTTTTTTCAAGGCAAATCTACTTGAAAACCAGTGAGGAGGTGTGATACTGTTTTCCAGGTAGTTGTACACGTTAATCCTTTAAATAGCTTTTGGAAGCAGTTAATGGATTAGTGATGGTTATTCACACGAGACAGCATTGCAATAGTAGTTAGTGACAGCTATTAACAGAAGAAAGTTAAATATTTTAAACTATTTGGCATTACTGCTGCCTAAATCCAGGTTACTTTTGCTTAAGCTTTCAGCAGCACGGCAGCGCGGTGAGCGTGGGCCTCATCTCTTTTCCCAGAGGAGCAGTAAGTTCGCTATTGATCTCAGCCGAAGCTGTTTTGGAAAACCTGACTGCATTAAATATATATTAATCTCTGAAACTGAACATGTTTGGGCACTGACCCAAAGCCCATTAAAGTAAATGGGAAGAGTCCCATTGGTTTTATTCCTTTTCAGATGATGCCTTTAGGACAGAGCAGGTGATAAACAGAATTATGGGTTTGGTGCAGGATTCTCAGAAGAGCTGAAGTGAGATGCTGTTAAAATCCCTGCCTTCAGCTTCCTAATGTGATTGAAGTTTGTACTCTAGGTTAACACATTAGAGATATCCTATTTCTTTGTATAGTGCTCGTCCAGTGGTAAATAAGATTCCCCTAAAAGAAAGTAAATATGCTGTGGCAGTTCTCTGAATGGAGGAAAAAGGGTATGTGGGTGTTGGTGATCCTTTTGCAGTGTATTTCTGAATCAATATCTGAACCTAGCATTTCTAAAGGAAAGTTTAACTTGGGCTTCCAAGCTTCAGTGAAAAAATTCTTATTCTTTAAATGTCACTTAAGGTCAGATTTACACCAGTAGCTTTAGTCATCTTGACTTAAAAATTTTGGATGGAGGCACTATACAATTGAAAATCCAGGTTTGTATTTGCTGAGAGCCACTTTTTACTTGCAACTGAGTATTTCACAATAATTAAAATAATGTATGGGCTTGCCATTATGTGTAAGAGTGATAGAACATTTATGCATATAGCATTTCCTGCTCAAATCAGGGAAGCAAGTCAGACATCGAACTTGTTTCTCAGGAGGGAGGAAACTCTCTCCTAGTAGTGAAACAATTTTCCTTGTGTCCATGAGTGGGGCGTTTAAAGGAATATGTTACCTTCAGCCAAATGATACTTGTAAGAAAGCTATAAATATGAATTTTAACTGTCACTTAAATGGATATTTCTGTGTTTAGAGCTAACATTCACTTAGATCCAGAAGTTTACTTCAGAAGGCTGAAGTCCTGTTACAGGTCAGAGATTACGCTCCAGAAAGATGCAGAGGATCTCCTTGCATATGAGCTAAAGACAGCAAGAAAACTTCGGAAAAGTCAGTACTGCTTCATCTAATTTTCCCAGAGAAGTGTAGCACTTTGAACATAGGTCGTTCTTCCGGTTTCAAGAACTTAATTGGTTTCAATCATTCGGAGGGGAGGAAGTGCAGCCGGCGGTGGATCTCCGTCAGGCTCTTTGCCCTTTGAGCTGCCGCTCCGGTTCTTCAAGTGGGGCAGTGGGGGTTGGAGGGACTAACACTTAAAAGAAGCTTTGAGACCACGGTGGGTATCTCGTGATCTCCCGTTGTCCGTGCTGTGTAACAAAGGCATGGCTCCCCTGCTACTGGTGTGAATCAGAGAAATTACTTTTTGAAGTGTTTTTTGCATGGTTACACCAACCACAAATCGATGTAGCAACTAACTATAAAGAAATGGATTAATTTAAAAGCATGTTAAAGATGCCTGTGGAAAAGATAATCTTTGACCTTCAGAGACAGGCTGTCTTGGTTTGGGCCTGGTTGGCAGCCAACCACAACGCAGCTGGTCACCCTCCCTTCCCCCTCCCCACCTGGGAATGGGGGAGGGAATTAGAGGGGTGCAGGGGGACTCGCAGGCTGAGATAAGAACAGTTTAATAATGGCAATAAAACGAGAACAATGACGATGATGGGGGAAAAAAAAAAAAAAGAAATCTATAACCAGGCAATGTACAGTGAAATTGCTCACCACCCGCTAACCAATACCCAGCCCGTTCCCGGCCAGCGACCCCGAGATACCAAGATCCCACAATCGCAATCCCAGAAGCCAGAGAGCTCCTTCCCAATCCCCCTCCTCTATATAGTGAGCATGACGTGCCATGATATGGAATATTTCACTGGCCAGTTTGGGTCTGGTGCTCTGGCCGTGCTCCCTCCCTGCTCCCTGTGCCCTGGCGCACGGGCAGGACATGGGGAGTCGGAGAGTCCTTGAAGCCTCGGTAGCAGCTGAAAACACCAGCATGCTGTCAGCATTCCTCTCATACCAAACCCAAAGCTAAATCCAAAACACAGCACTCCTCTAGTCCCTGAAAAGGAATATTAACTCTATTTCAGCCCAAACCAAGACACATACTGATTCCATCGACACTTCTGTTGAACACACTGTTAAAGAAACAAACCGAGAAGCATCTGCAATCAAATATACCTACCCTAGAGCTTGGTCCTGCATCTCAGGAGGCAGATGTTTTGTCACTGGGTGAGACATTCTGCCCCAGCTGGCACGGGGATGCTGCAGCAGCCCAGGGCCTCTCGAACGGAACGCTTGGCCTCCACGAAGGGATGGTGGCAGCACGTGCAGCTCCGGTCAGGCACGCGGGGTTGCTGCGTGTACCGACATGGCCCACGAGCTCCTCACTGAAATCACTGGGGGAGTGAAACATTCGTTCCTATCACGGGAGGTGTCTGGTGTCAAATTCCGGCCCCGTGTCAGAAATTGGCTGTAGCTCCATTCTCATCTCAGCTTCCCCTAATGAGTATTTTCAGCTGTCTTATTTTTCTGGAACAAGACAGACAGTGAAAGATTAAAACAACAAAAAAAAAACATACTTCAAGAGGCAATTCTACAGTTTTTGATAATACTTCTTAAATGGCTGCAACCTGCATGGAAAAGATGAATTCATGTTTCTAAAAGCAGGAATACTTGCATCTCAAAACTTAGCAAGTCAGTAAGTCTATGTTAATTACTTTTTGTCGTTCGAATGCAATCTGTATAGATAGTACAGTCACTGATTTGCGCTTGGACCAAAAAGTCTGCAGCATATTTAATGTTGCGTTGAACCACTGTTTTCTACCAGAGCCCTTTCTAGAAAAAATTAACTGGCCGAGGGATAATCTGGCTTTTGTCAAGTATTCAGAGACGATGGGTCCATGAGGCAAGTCTGTTCATTCAGGCAGGTGATTGCGAGCTTTTATAATTTATTTCCCCCACCATTAGAAATACTTAAACAGAGCAGTTGCATTAAACAGCATTTCTCTGACTGCTGCCCTGTGTCCTGCAGTCAGTCGCTGGCGGAGAGGTCTCTCCTCAGGCCACCTATCGATACAACATGGTACCAGCAGAGCACTGAGAGTAGGTGGTCACAACACTAAATGAATTTCATTATCCTGCAAAGGTTGTAAATCTGACATCAGAAGGACAGAGTGAGATGAGTAGGGAACTTCAGAGAGGAAAAAAAATAGGCTCTAGTAAACTGAACTACTAATTCACTGGCATAAAGCAGTTTAGCTGTAATGCTAGTGACATCGGTAGAGGTGCTTTGGAACTGCAGTTGATTCAGACTTCAGAAATAAAAATCAGGATAAAATATGTAGTCAATAAATTGAAGATTTCCCAAGTATTCTCACTAACGACAGCCAAAAGAACACAAGTGACTTAAAAAAATCATCTATATCTCTGACATGCTAACCACACTGAAAAGCAGAACGTCAAACATTTTATATTTTCAGCTCCTGGCAACAATTTATTAGAGAGCCAAAAGATCTCATTGGTACCCTATCTTTTAAATAGCTTTTTTTCATGTTGTGGTTTTGAAATTATTTTTATTCGGTATTACCCTTTGAAGAAACTCCTAAGGTTAACAGACAGATTTGCCATGCTTATGCTGAGCTGTGTTTTAATTTTTTTGAGTAGTCCCTGATCCTGTTTGTGATGTTAAGCGCATTTTAGAGGTGGAATGAATTTGGTCATAAATCACTGCACATGCCTGAGTTGCAGAAGGATAGATTAGGTCTTAATGCTGAAGGGGTGGCTTCGTTTTATTTTCTACTCTCTACAAGCAGGGTCGATAGCGGAGTCAGTAGCCACCAGATTGTATTTATGGTGGGGAGCAGGATATGAAGCGTTACCATGTCTGTCTTTCTGTTGTGCTGCTCATCTGGAGGGTCAGATCTGGGGTACATTTAGGTGGAGGTGTGTTGGTATGCAGTATGCAGGAAGAGAGTGCATGGAAAAAAAAAACAAAAAACAAAAAACAAAAACCAACCCAAAAATACCAAAACAAAAAGGGGGGGGGGGGGGGGGCAAGAGGGGAAAAAGAATAAGAACTTTGCTATCTCTTTTTTTTCCACACACTCTTCAGCCTTCTTTACTGTGCCTGTATCTGCTGGTACCTTCCACCTGGTGTGGTTTGCCATAAAATGACAAGACATCCTCTTTTGTGTGAACCTGATGAGGATGCTGCCAGTTTTTGCAGGCATCTAACTTCTTTACCCATCACCTTTACAAAGCTCGCACTAACAGGCTGTTTGGAAGGGGAGATGGTCGTTGATCTCTCTCAGCTTTCTGTTTCATTCTAACCAGACCTCCAGGCATAAGGGCAGCGTTGAGAACATTGCAACTCATTCACAAAGCAGCATCGGTGGCACCGGACCATGAATTTCAGGAGATTAGGGATGTGTTTTGTAGATGGCTACAACGCTATTACACAGATGCTTTATGTTGTTCAAATGAAGGTGGCACTAGCAACATTTGTTTTGGGGGTGAGGAATTGTCCCTGCTTTAGCCACTTTTGTCTGTCACACCATCAAAAAAAAAAAAAAAAATTTACATTTAATCTTGCCAATGTCCTCTACCTTCAGGAAGGATTCATTGTGAAAGAATGATATTGCCATAGCAACAAGGAATTTTTTCAGATGGCTATAAAACTGGTGGATTTCCAAGACACAAAAGCTTGTTCAGAGCCCAGAAGTACCTGGATAGAAAACAAAACAGATGGTAAATTCTCTACAGCTTTTGCGGAATGATTTTTTGCCAGTTAGTCTCCACTTTCCCCTATGTCCTAAATGTTTGTTTTACAATGAATTTGTGATCCGTGACAGATTCAAGACTGTGCTCGGTGGAATTGGAAGTCAGCACCACCGGCACCTGTTCACATGAACGGCTAATCTGTAAAGGACAGGAAATTTGCTAAGCTGCTCTGAAAACATCAGTGATCTTCTTTAGGTTCTCAGCCCTCGGAAGCATTTCTTAATGCTGTTATAGAAAATGATATTTTCTAAAGCTTAAGGAGTTGTGATTATTGAGAACTCATCAAGCAATAAGTCTCTGTCTTGTAAATGACTTGGAGCGATGTACCCGGCCATTACTGCAACCTGAAATTTGACTCTTTCAGGCACATTTTCTTTGACTAGGAAGAGTTTTCAACTCTGAAGGATGGTGCGCTAACACAAAAATAACAACCTACTTCTGCAGAAGGACACATACTGCCATGTATCACAAATTCTTGCCGTGAACACAAATTATTTTCACATATATCAACACTTCTGCTCACACAAGCAAAGAAATTTTTTCTTCTGATAGGAGTGAAAGGCTTCTGTAGACAGACTCCGTGTGGTACTATTTTAATTTTATTTAAGAGATAATGGCTGATGCTATTGCAATTTTTTCGTAGGCAACATTTGCAAATTTTGTTACAACTCTTCTACTGGGCAAATAATTAAAAAAAAAAAATTCTGCATGTAAACGTTGGTCTGGTTAGGCTTGTTCTGGTGAGTTCCCCTGCCCAGGGGAGGAGTGCACCAGTGTCAGCACAGCAGCTGCTCATAAGCAGCTTTGGTAAGAAAGAGTTCTCCAGCCCTGAGGTATCAATGTGTCATTTTTCCTAGAGAATGAGAACCAGTTATTTTCATATAAATGGGGTCCTCTGCATATATCAGGTATTAGTTATTGCCTTAATCATCACTTGCTAGACATAACTTTTTGCCGTTATTCTAGCCCTTTTTCTGACAGTCATGAGAACTGTCAGATTTTGTAAAAGTCACAGAAGAGGAGGCATCCAGCTCAGTCTTAACATTTCTGCATAAGGTGAAGCTGTAAAAGTGGTCAAAAAAATGTTTTACAGTTCAGCTGATTTGAGACTGACTTACTGATATTCAGGAGGAAGAGGCTGAAGTAAGTCTTTGGTTATGTAACACATTTTTGGTATTGTACTTCTATTATCTTCTGTTGGTTTTCACGATGTAAAAATTGAAGGCTTAACATAAAGAAATTATGAGGATATTTGTGGTATCTAGCTCTCATCTTGCTTCTCGTAATTTAATGGGATTTTTTCTGCTGGTTTTGATGAGCAGAGGCTCCTGGACTCATTGCCACCCAACCCAGTGAAGACAAGAAGCTCTGCTCTGGGCATACCGAGAGCCCTGCTCGCTCGACATGTCAGTATTCAGTCTGGGAGCAAAGAACTGGAAGAGTCCTTCCCTGCACAGCACCAGTAAACCCTGGGCTGCTGGGGTTTTTTACTGTCCCTTGAGAATGTTAATTTTGCCTTGAAGTTAATTTCTCTTCTAGTTTTCTGGTCCTTAAGCTGCTTGGCAGTTTGTTTTAGTGTAGAAAAAGTGATTTGCTACACCTAGCAAGGGTGCTAGGAGGGAACTGGAGATAACCTGACTTTATTTTTATGATGGAGTTTGCTAGTATCAGATTTTAATTTGTAAACAGCACGCTTTCAGTTGTAAACCACAGTTCTTGAACGTATTCATTGTCACTTAAATGGACCATTTTAAGTCTTCCATTTGCCAAATGCCTGCAGGGGAAGTAGTAACTCCAGTTAAAACAGAAAATAGTTACAGTATGCCCTGTGCATAAGTTCTAAAATGAAATGCCGTGTCTTGAGTGGAAGAAGTTAAAACCACCCGCTATTTCAAGCCAGTTACTATCGGTAATTGTTTGTGCGAGGCCCTTAAAGGAAATGCGTATTGCACAGTGTCCGTATAAAGACTGAGGCAGATTTTCTCCTTATTATTTTTGTTTGTCTTTAACTTGTGATTTAACAAAGTAGTTTACGAAGATGTATCGCTGTTCTTTGCTGCACAGTGAACTTCAAAGCAAGGGCCGTGGGACAGTGGCCTGTGGTGGCGGATTCCGACTCTTGACCCTGCTTCCAACTTGCGAGGGAGAAATGCAGCATCTTGGGTAGTAGATTTTAAAAAGGGAAAAATACAAGTTCTTTCTTCCCTCAGTGGAGAAGTGACTTATTCTAACAAAAGAATGAATCCCGTACATCTGTATTAGAATAGAGCAGAAATCTGTTAGGCTATTTGCTTTATCATATCAGATTTAACTGGTATTCAGCTACTCCTCCTTCTCACAGCAATTTTTCTGCTAAGATTTTTCACTGTCTCAGAATAAAATTAGACATTAAAACAAACAAGTACTTACACTGGAATGTTTTTCAGAAAGAATCCTAATTCCTCATCCCAGCTTTCCTTGTTTTTCATCCAGAGACAGTTCAAGTCCTTTACAGCTACTGTAGTAGTGTTTGGCACTGACAAAATGGGGAATAGTAATCATGTCTCATTTCTTTATTTCACTACTATTAGGCAGCATTTTTGGGGCTTTTTTACGGCACCAGATGATGGCAATCAGCAAATGGATGCTGAAGGGGAGACAGGAAATTCCCCACACCCCTTCACACTACTATTTTTAACTATGTGCCTTTAATGAAAAAAAAAAAAAATTCTACTGTTTTATGATGTGAAAACTAAGATATTTCTTAAATTATGAATTTGAATCAATGGCAGATAATTTGTTGGACGTGCAAATGGATGCCATAAGAAGCATAATTTCTGTTTTTAATGATTACACAGTCGGTATTTTTATTGGAGTGTCTTCAGAAATATTTATGGAGAGTCTCAGATTATGATCAGCATTTAGTAGAACGATGTAGGTCTCTTTGAAAGCAAGGAACTGTATGAAGAATGTAATATCAGTAATTGTACCTTAAGTAGTAGTTCTCTATTGAACAAATGCTGAATAAGCCCCAACGTGTAGCACAAAAGCAGTCAACTTCACATCAACTTGAGAGATGTGCAGTAGCAGTTTGACTATAATACACATTATGTGTTTAGTTTTCTCTTGTTCAAACAAATAATAACTGCAGGTAAGGTCAGCTTAATTGGGTAGGAAAATGGAATTGTTAATGTTCTGTGGCATTACATTTCACTGTGGTATTTTCTAACGCCAAGGACATTCAGAAACTGATGAAAACCCAAAGTTCACAGTAATGATTAGCATTAAGTAAATTTTCCTTTCCTTTGAATATGTAGGCTTCATGCTTTTTGGGGAATGCTGAAAAAGATCACAAAGTGGAAGAGGTATGGAATAATCACCTAAACGTAGTAAGATGTAATTTTGTGACATTACAATCTCATTATTAATAGTTAAGTACAGTTTTCATTCATTATTAAAAATATATAAAACTTGAATTTCAGAATACAAACTCTGTTTCTCCAGCAGCTGATTCTTTGCCCGTGCAACAATTGTCTCTTCATCTTAATACAACTATCACGGAGATGTATTTGAAATCCATACTAATTAATTCATGCACACTGTGACTTGATATCTAATTCTTTCGTCAGCTTGCTGGAATTGGAAGGAAACGTCTGATCTTATTTCTGTGCTGGAATGCTTTTTACATGAATTCTCCAACAGTGAGATCTTCACTTGTATTTACTTGCAGGACTAATGTTTAAGTCTCTAACTCTGTCATGCCAGCAGAGATGATTAATTTCTATTGCTTTTTGGGACAAAAAAAGGACTCCAGTGAAGCTCTTCTACAGTGAAGCTTTTTTTTTTTCTTTCTTTCTTTTTTTTTCTTCTTTTGTTCTTAATACAACAGCTGTTTTGTGCTTGCTTGTTTATTTGTTGAATTTTTTAAGACAGAACGTCAGTTTTTTCCCTCCTTATTTGTGGTATTGTCAGCAATATCCTGATAGATATTCCATCTTGTCTTTTCTCGGTAATGATCCAATAACTAGACTACAAAGTTTACACTATAAAGACATTTTTGTTCATAGCCAAATATCTAACATATGCTAACTGCTTCATCTAAAATTCTGTTGGAGCCATGACCAAGGTTATAATTTTAACACAGACATAGTTAGCAGCCACCCCCTTTATTTTAGGTAGTTATGAGATAGTAAGTACTTTTTTGTGGGCTCTACTAGGGTTTTACTCGGAGAGAGGGCTCATTTGTAGGCAACCAATGTTTACAATGATTACATTCAATTATGGCATTTTGTAAATAGTTTTCTGCGAAAACCACAGCAAGAAATCTATCTCGTAAAGACCTTTGGCATCTCTAGCAGCATTCAGGCAGAACTGAGATACCCAAGTCCAAAATTATAATGTAAACCCATGGAAAATAGATCATTGATAGTGATACTAAAGTTCCTTAAGCATCACAGTTCAGTGTCTGCCCGAGGTGTCCCAGTCTGATTAGCTTGCTGTTCACAACTGCCTAACATAACGGGGATCCAAAGCCCATCTCTTTTTGAAGTTCATAGGCCTAATCTCTTATTCATTATCAAAGCAGGCACAATACAAAAAATAAAAAAATTAAAGGTGGTCACTTAAAAAGAGGCCAGCAGTGACAGTTGAGAACAAAGCACAGAAACAGAGCCTGAAGGCGGCCTGGAAAAACCCCACTGCTAATAGCGAGAGTCAAGGGTGTTTCTATCTCAATTGCTAATTATGGAAAGGAGGGTCTTCTGGGAGGTCAAAAATGTTCATTTGAGACCTCTTTAACTGAGAAGATCAAGGGACAAAGTTTTCCCCTTTTTTGGAGGGATATGGAGCAGAGTTTTTTAGAGGTGGACACTTGTAGCTCTTAAAATGAGAACAAGAAAGAAATTCTCACATAGAATGAAATAATTTGCACAATCATTGCTTTAGATCAGCTTCCTGAGATGCTTTCCTCGCCCATCCATTGTGCACTGCATTTAGCTTAGCCAGGGATACAGATACCACGCCAGGAGCTGTGTGCCTAAAGGGAGCTAAGCATATCTGTTATTAAATTGTTGGAGGAGAGAAATCCTTTGAAAGTTTACGTCTTGCAAACTTTTACAGAACTAATAAAAGTCATTTCTTTAGACTTTCTGAATTCTGAAGGCCTGCTGCAATTCAAGAATTAATTACAGAACTGGAAAAGTTGCAAAGGTCTTTTATAATGGAGAGTTTCCCAGCAGCTGGAACACAGTAATCAGGCAAGTTCTTTTTTTATTTTTTTATTTTTTTTTAACATAACAAAGACTTTGACTACGCAGGAATCAGTTTTGCTCCATCACCTTTTCTGACCCAGCTAGCACTGACTTCAATGCTACTGACTCCAGTAGCATTTGTCTGTTGATCACAGTGCTTTCTGTACAGCTTGTTAAAAGTTATGCAGCAGGTTAGAAATGACAGCAATACGACATGTGCTTCTAGGAGCCAATATCCCTAAAAGCACAGAAAAACAGCATCTGAGCTTTTGATTCTTCTTACTTCAATATGCCATTGCAGTGGTTTAGCAATAAAAGGATTTTAATACAAGCAGACCAAAACATCCTTATCACATTTTGCACGTAGTCTACTAAATATATAGAAGCTGGAACAAATGAGCAGTAAAAGTCTAGCAAAAGTTGGCAAGACTGCAGTCGTGCAAAGCGTAGTAAAAGCAAAAGTGCAGACTTCCACTAGATGGAATTATTTTGATGATTATATTGAAAACCTTCTTCTCTAGAGCAGCATCTCTCTCTCTCTCTCTCTCTCTCTCTCTCTCCTACAGACGTGCAAATAAGCAATATTTCCTCGTATTTGTAAGCAATTCCACTGGAAGTTCTTTGAAAAGATGGTATGCCGGCATTCTGGCTGTAAAACTTGACTGTGATTGGCATTCCTTTTTGTATCTTATTCTTTCACTTTTTTATATATGTGAAATAGTTGCACTATTGCTACTACAGCTATAGGAAATAATCTGGTATTGCTGTTAAAGCTAATCATTATTCACATATAAACTGCCCATTTACTATTTCTCATATCCAATTTTTGAAGGATATATGGATGATGACATAGAAACAGCCTGGCAAGTCTTTGAAGAAGCTCCACAAAGCTATTACAGAAATAAATTGCAAAACTGAGGTGCGCTCACTAACTACATCAAGTGAATGTCAATATATAAATTTCAGTTGAGGATTTCTTAGTTTCAGTCTTTCTAGGAAGTCTGTGCATATAATTGTAAACAAAAATAATCTTGGACTTACTATCGCCTGCTTCCTTTTTTTTTTCTCATTTCAGAATGGAAAGAAACTGAGATGCTGCAGTTGTGAAATTTGAAGGAAAAGGTTATTAGCCACTTCAAGCATCAGAATTGCTCAGTTCTGTTTAGGTAAGTGCTGCCCTAAACCAGCTAAGACCTATATGAGACCTTTATTACCAGTCAGTCATGGAAAGGTAGCAACAGTCTTACAAACGGTTGTATGAAAAGCAGCACTAAGAGACTTGGGGATCTCAGATAAGAAAGTAGTGCTGTGAGTCTGAGGAGAAGAAGAATGGATGCAAGATGAGTTTAGGCTCACACCTGTATAACCCTGGGCATTTAAAAATGTGTTTTAGATCAGTAACTGGGGAGGAGAAGGAGCAAACCAAATTCAGCTCATCTTTCCCTAAAAACCCAACTGCCCGTTCCCTGTCTACCCAGAGAAAAATTGCTGTCCAAGTGTTTGAATACAGTACTGACATGGTAATCTTCAGGCTTGATGACACCCACACCTGGAAAAAAGCCACTGTTGGTACTAAACATGATAGCAAACCCCTCTCAACAGTGGATATCACTGCGCTTATCTTGCCATCCTGCTTTTCACACCAATTCTCTGCTGAAAAGCCTTCAAGAAAAGGCCTTTCATATCTAAGCTTCTCAGAGCTTTGGGCATAAGAGACCATTTTGATTTATGATGGTGAAGCTTTTAAGCAAAAGGGAAGGATGATCCTGGGCTGAGGTGGAAATTTCAGGGGGCTCAAATGTGGAATGTTTTCAAGGCAATGCTTGCCACCTGGCCTCAGCCTGTGATCAGCGAGTAACTCTTTTGCTTCTTCACTGTAATATCTGCCTACGAACAAGAAGTTGTTTCATCTTGCCTATAGTTTGGGCAAAGGTGCCACTTCTATTTTTTAATACTTGAATGCACTCGAATGCTTTAACACTTTTTTTATGAAAAGCGAAGGCTGTCTCAACACCCAGACAAACAAATGATTAAACAAAGGAAAACAGCTGTGTTGTCTTTGGCTATAAAACAGCAACTAAATGGTTAAGTCTTTATAATTTCTTAAGTTATTTTAGTACATCTATAACTTAATTTGCTTTGTACCGACCCTAGTAAAGGCTGCTGGTTTCCATCTTCTGATCTTTTATTTTCTTTTATTTTCTTAGGGTTTTGCCATGAAAGCTACTTTAATCGTTGTAGATAAATCTTCAGGTTTTGTTTTGGTTTGCTTTTTTTTTCTGTCTTTTAAGACTTCAGCTGTCTTAAGTCTTCCCATTTCATCATGTTTAAGTATTTTAGACAATTTGAAGTCCTATTTATAAATGGGTATGATTAAGATTAGGCTCTAATAAGCGCTAATCTTTCCCTCCAACCAGGGAGATAAAGCCTGTCTTAAACCTGAATGGCTTAAGACAAGTTCATTTTTTTTATCCTTACAAAGCGAACAAATAAAACACTATCCAGCAGCTGTATTCACTGGAAGCACTGAAGATAATCCCTTCCATTTATTACTGCAAAGTGCTTTTCTTTGTAGGTATCAGCCTGCTTTACCTTCAGATGTATAGGTTGCAGATTATAGACCTGCCTGGAACTTGGCAATGAAATCTGAAACTCACCTGGCCTCACAAAAAAATCTGAGATTTAGCTCTGGTTTTTGATACTTTGGCTTGAATTTGGGGTGAAGCAGGGCCAATAAAGGCACTAGTGTTTTTTCTTCAAGGCATTTGTAAGCACAAATTAATCACCCAGTCTTCACATCACCGCTCAAGGTGAAGAGTGTCTCTTTTTGTCAGGCTGTGCTGGTAAACTCCGATGCCTTCACGTGCGTTCCTCTGTGCAGTTTTGAGTTCATTTCTGCATGTGCTTAGCTGAGCCCAAGGTTGGGCTCAAGGTTTTTAATCAAACAAGGAGCTCTGGCTGAGCAAGGAAATCCCTATTTATGAAGAATGCTAAAAAATTATTGAACATGACAGTGTAGCCCTGGAGTTCTGGGAAGTGTGAAGGGCAGTTTTGACGGTAAACCGAACATATAATAGAGACCTTGATCTCAGGGTTTTTACTGAATGACAGGCTGAAAAGCTGGAGTATTTTATGACACTAAGAATGAGCTTCAGCCCACTGACCACAAGGGTGAAGTAAGCTCCTTGGATAACTGGCATCTTGCCACCACTGTCTTCCCTGACTGTCCCCTGAATGCTTGGGTTTGTCTTCCCAGCCCTCTCCTGCCAAGCAAAGAGGATTATGCTGTTCAGCGGTTGGCCAGCATTTAAATAGCTTTAATAATCCAGACCATCTTAAATGGGATCTGACATGACTAAAAGTATAACATGCTCCACAGCTGATTGATTGGTAGCTTTCATTCCATAGATGTATCTGCAGCCAAAAATGGCGGAGGAAGAGGGAAAACAAGGTTCTTGCTGCATGACAAAATGAAGCAAATAATTCACAACTAGTAACTAATGTGATCTCCTTCTGAAGACTAAAAATACCTTGCTTTTATTCAAAGTGTATTACTAGTGCATGGTCAGGTAAGTAAAATTATGTTATTTCCATTTCTGGCCTGGTCATAAGAACAAGATGTTCCAGAACAAATTTGAGGTTCATTTCCTGCAAATACTGGTTTATGAGATTTTAAAACTGGCTTTTGGTAAATGTTCATGAAAGTGCAATTTGAACTGCACGCATGTTTGTAGAAAGTGAACAAAGGGAGCTTGAGAAAAGAACAGAATTATATTTTCTGTTCCTTCTTCATTTTCTGTATTAACATAACTCAGAGCTCTCCAACCTCAGAAAGCTTGAAATCTTGGCTCTGTGACCTCACCTCCAGAGGAGGTGGTGTCTCTGCTGTAGGCACCCTGGTGCTAGAGCCCACCACTGTTGCAGAGAGGACGAGGAGAGTGATGCTTCCGAAGAGGAGCCTTCTCTCCTACTTTGGCAGCGTTCCCCTACAGCCCACCTCCCCGGACTGGCATGCAGCTGCACCCAGCGACTCGTGTCCTCTGTGAGTGGCAGGAGGCTGGATGGAAGTAAAACTGGCCAAATCGAGCCAGAGGGCCGCAAACTGTTTCATAGTTATCTGTCTCAAGGGCTGAGCCTTATGGTATGGAAACGTGGCCAGGGAACGCGACACAGGGATTTGACTAGGAATGCCCAAATGCCTGGTTTTCATCTGTCTAGAAACTGCCCAGTACTGAACTCAGCTGAACTTCTTACTTTCCCACGCATCTTTCAGCTCTGCATCTTTCAGCTCTGCAATGAGCAGGCTAGGTCCTATGTACCTTAGCTAAAGCTAAAGAGGAAATCCATTTAAAAACGTCTTATGAGTTTCGGAGTTCCTCAGTCCTGATGCAGTAAAAGCTGCTTCCAATTATTCCACAACAGGAATAAACAGCCTCGTACTTTGTTTGAAACTGAAGCCTGAAACAAATTTAAAGGATTGCAAATCCAAGTAGGAATGTGGGTTGGTACAACCCCTAAAAGTCAGTCTTGGTAAGGTTCTTTCCTGTCTGCTCAGGTGTTCTTTCTAACTGTAGCTTTAAATTCAGAGTTTCAAAAACAGCTTAAAAATCTTTTAATAAGGACTGAATAGACAAAACCCACAAAGTTAACAAATCTGGTTTCCCTTGTCGAGCAGTATGAGAACAAAGGTAGATAACAGCAACAGGAATAGCCTTAAGAAACACAGAAGGTTTATAACTTAGAGCACAACTCCACCAGATGGCTTTTAGTTGAATTTCAGTTGTTCTTCTCCTTATAAACTTTACACTTACTTTCAAGAAAAGTGACTCTGGGAGAAATTAGGCATGCACTCCTATGTTTTGTGTGATATACATTTGTGAAAGTTGATTGCAAAAATACAAAATTATGGTTTATTATGAAAATCAGATCTAAGTAAATGAAACAAACATAGAACTGAACACCAGAGAAGACACGTAAAATGGCTGAAGCTTAAATAATCTAATTATAAACATGGTGATGTATAGGATGCCAGCATCAAATTCTGCAATACTTCATATCCCATGTATGTAAATCTAATGATCCAAACCTCATACAAAGCAGGCTCTTGATACTCTTCCAGCTAAAGTACTAGATCCAAAGCTTACAAAGTCAGTATGAATCATTTAAGTTTTGGAAGCTGAATGCCAATTTTTTTGCAGAAAATTATCTTACATATAAACTAAAAGGAAAGCCTTGCATTTTTCCTAGCTGAAACTTTATAATTAAAAGTAGTCTTGAATATTGTAACAATGATTGGGACATAATTATCTAGAATAATGTATTACTGCTACATTAAAGACAACAGGTAAGTATCACATGTAAAATGCCTTTCAGTAAGGCATTATCATAGAATATGGGCTATGAGGAACTGTATTTACGTGGCTACTAATGACATGGTTTTTCTACAGGAAAGAACATGTGTAACTGCTCCAAAACAATGTTCCAAAAAAGGTCCAGAATACACAACGGCTGTTGCTAATGGCGCAGTTGCGCTGTGGAGACTGCTCTGCTCCGTCACAACACGGACAGGACAGAAGGACGCAGATGCCGGGGTTTAGAGTGATACAGCTTCCTCTGTATTCAGCCACTGGTTGTTTCTAAAGGTGAGGTTCATGTAAACTTCTTCTGAAAATAATCTTTTTTCCTTATGCCAATGTCACTTTTTACTCTGAAGTCCTCATTTACTGCCAGGTAAGAGAGCCTAAGATGGCTCCAGTCTTCACGGTCTTTGGAATTATTTTGTTAAAAAGATAGTAATTTATTTCCACTTTTTCACCAAAACATTTTTGGTCAAACAGAAAACAACTCCAAATTTGTTTCAAAGAAGAGAGCATTAGGACGTATTTTTAGATAGATACACATTATGCAAACTACGGTTCCTTCTCAAGATCAAAAAATCCGTATGTGTTTCCACAGGCTTTCAACACAAATTGCCTGTCAGGGTAAAATCTTGAGAACTGTACTCTAACTAGGATGATGAAGGAAAATTACTGCCAGACAGATTATATAGTCAAGAAAAACCGTGTAAGTTATTTTGTGCCTCCTAGCTTGAATACATATGGGACAAATGCAAATTTTCCAAACAAAATACAGCTTAGAGTGCATAAATTTCAAACAGATAATAGTTTGCACTTATTAAAGCTTCACTTGGATCATAAACAGTGCTTTTTCCTGAAATGTCAGCTTTTCCGTAAAAACTGTTTTTTCCCCTAAAGGAGCATCAATTATAAATAATGATCTAGCCACTAAAATTGAAAGGGCTAGACTTGAAGCAAATAAACTGAAAAAATATTATTAAAAAATTATCTTGCCATGCACTCTAGTTATCCTTTGAGGGGATGGCATGGGAGTTATTGCTTATTGGCAGATACATAAATACTTGGTCTGGAACAGCCAAGAAGTCATGCACAGATCTACAACCGCATGTACCTACAGGGTGGGCATAGGTTGAGCTTTTCTGAAAAATTAAATGTCACAAGCAAGCCCTATAGCTGTCTGGGTCCCGAGCACTAACTAAAAGTTAGTCTTAGCAGCGGATAATGGGATAACTCGTATGAAAAGCTATTCAAAGCCTCTTTGCACTCAGCTAGGTTGATTTAGATTTAGCTGCTCAAAGCATGGCACTAAATCAGCAGACAGAGTGTATTGGTGCCTCCCGAGACGAAGTTCTGAATAAATGATGTTAGAATAAAAACAGGGAAGAGCCCAGATACAAAGATAAACCGAGGCACGTTTTGCAGTGGCTTTGGGAATAAAGATTGAAATGAGATGGGAACGCTTGCGGCAGCAGCAGGACATGGGTGCTGAGGAGTGGACGTGGCTTCTTTTTGCAGCACAGCTCTGCACCAAATGGATTTATCTACCGAAAGGTAGCTCTATCTCTGCTGGAATGGGCGGACAGTCAATATATTTTGAGACAAATCCCCCCCGGCCAAGCTTTTCAGGGCATTGCCTATCCCTTCTGCTGGGAGGAGCGCAGTTTGCATAGGCAATAGCGTGAAAACACCAGCCATTGTATTTTTGTTTTCATTGTAGAAAAGCCTTCGTGCTTATGTTGGGGAGAAAAATGTGAAGAAACTACATCCTGAAAACTTCGAAGTCAGGGCATAGAAGTGCTGTAAGCGTGCTCCCCTTTCGGGATTTTTGGAGGGGCTTGCGGGCCCGATGGCTGTTGACAGTGCGTGTGGTGGCCGCAGAGGCACATCTCCTTGCTGCAAAGGGACATTCAGGGTCAGCTTTAAAGGCAGTGAGTGAAATTTGTGGCCCGGCCAGCTGGAGGGAGCCAAGAGAGGCGGAAGCCTGCCTTGGCTCCCCTTCAGCGCTGACTGCAGCCCGCAGCTCCGGGGCCACACAAGGCGGCCATGGCCGCCGACTCCGTGGCGGGCGGAGACCCCCCCGCCGCACGGAGTAGTCTCTTCCAACATTCCCCCCACCTCCCGCCTAGGGTCAAATGGACTCTCCTCGCCGCGCTGCCATGGGAACGGCGGCAGCGCTGAGGGGAAGCGGGGCCGGAGCGGCCCGGCCCGATCCCCGGGGGGGTGAGCGGGGAGCCGGGCCGCGGGGGGACCCGGGGGTGGGGGGTTCCCCACAGGGGCTAAGGCTCCCGCCGAGCAAGCGCGTCCCTCCCAGGGAGTTGCCGCCCGCCGCTGGGCTGAGGGAGCGTGGGGGGGGGAGAGGTGCGAGCGCTGCCAAGGCCTGTCCGGGAACCCGTCGCCTCACAGCTGGAATTTGTGATCGTCCTCAACACTTTTCTCTTTCTCCCCCACCTTACAGCTTTCTGGGTTTAGGGTGAAATTCTAGGCAGTTTCCTGCTTCCCTGTCCTTCCTACCCCGTGCATCAGTCTTTTTAAAAACAGAGCCATCAATAACGAAATAAACAAAAAAAGCCCACTGCTTTGACAGCAGGTTGGTGGGTTTGTTTTTCTTGGAGTTTGGTGATATTTTTTTTTTTTTTTAATTTTTAATACCATTTTTGTCTCTCCTTCTGGGTTGTTCTGTATTTTCTTACAGCTGTCTTCTGGACTGACTGAAATCTGTGAGCCCTGCTTAGCAGAAACTAGAGTTTGATAGAAGCATTAAAGGCAAGTACTGACTTTGGTCCATTCATTCACTTGGTTTTATCCCCACCTGCTGCTTCACTTGCTCTGTTTGCTTCTGGGCAATGCTTTTGCTGGAGTTCACAAGGCAATTACTGTTGCTATATAATGTGGATGATAAGGCATGATCTCATGTAACATACTTGCTAAGGTGATTATTTTTTTTTTTTTTTGTAGACTTAATGGAGACACAGAGATCCATTCTGCTAGTGTCTTTCATGTTTGAAGTTACTTGAAGTTGAAATAATAGGTTTTGGTTAAACTATGGAAGTTTGGTTAAACTGCAAGATGAGCAACTGGTAGAAGTAGGTGTTGACTTCTCAGGAGTCATTGAGACAATACATCTTTCCAGTGTGTGACAAAATTGCTCAGTATGGGAAAATAATTAAGGGAAGGTATCATTTTGCTATTTTAATCAGGGTTTCATGATTTTATTTGATGCATGTTGTATACAGCATTAAACGGAAATGGAGAATTTGTTTAGAAATAGTGAAGTTTGAAATGGTTGATGTCACAGATAATCGGGGCATGGAAAATACGAGTTTACTGTGAGAGACTGAGATTACATTAGCATAACTGACTGCTGGATTTAGATTAGTTGTTAGGTGCAGATTTATAAGGCAATCAAAGTTTGTACGGTTTTTTTTGGTGTTTTTTATTAATGTGACTTTTTTTTTTTTTTTCCCCCACTAATCAGTGAAATGTTAAATGCTTGGAAGGACCAGAGGTCTGAGAGTTTCAGTTGATATAATTAATGGCAAATGGGTGGAGAGAACTGCTAGATGAATTTTTTGTTGCCCTAAGAATTCTTCTTCAAATGAAATAGTTTGGTTTGAATTATTAGTAAGTGGATAGGACTCAGTCTAGCATGAAATCCATGTTCATGGTTATGATAATTGGGTATGGGCTATTATGTGTACAGTAGTATCCCTTTGGATTTTATGGGTTTATTGATGTGAGAAAGCTTTTGGAATTTAGTCTGCTCTAGTTAAACTCCTGTAGTTTGAAATAAACTGCAGCCATCTTCAGCTGTTTTTAAGTTATAAAGCTATCTTTAAACTGATTAGGAAGAAATTTGAGCTAAGCTGAGATACAGGATGTATGGAATTTGTGTTCATTTAGCTATGCAGGCTTTAAAATTGACTTAAATTTCATTTAGCAGTTTCTGGTTTGTTCAGTTGTACTGCATACCTACTAGCAGCACAGAGGAATCTGCTAAAATGATGAAATTTGAGTATTAGTGTGTGTAGAAGAGCAGGCAGAAAGGACGTGGGTAATTAATGCTTGATTTATTTATGTTGATGAGCTGCTTTATTCTTTGCCTCTCTGGAAAATTGTCGTACATATTAAAGGGATTAGTTAAACAAAAAGCACACAGAAAAAGGGAACTCTATATTTAAATGACAAGTCTGTTTCAAAGTACAGAGTTTGTTTCAGAGAAGTTTGGGTTTGCCACATTTGTCCTTGCCTTTGGTGGCCTTCCCTGGCTGTCCCGACAGCCTGTCTCCTGGGTACTTGAGGACAAGCTAAGGGTGAGTATTTCCCCAAGTCGGGTATGTTTAACTGTGAGTGTTGCAGTCTCAGGGATTAACAGCAGTTCTTATAAAAAGTAGGATTATGTTCTAATACCTGGTAAATGAATTTAGGTATTTTTTTAGAACAATTCAGGTTGTTGATCACCTTCTCTCTATCCCCTGTTACTTATAACTTGATGCTTTTTTTTTTATCCACTCAGTATTACTGTCTTCCTGAAACTTTGTAGACGGTTTTATCGCTGATAGTATCACAAGTTTTAAGTTACCTCTTTAAATATTTGCTTCCAATGGAATATGTTAAAGTTTATTTAAAAATATCATTTATAGGAGTTAACTGCTTTCCCTTCTTGAGCTTGGTAAGCTGGCTTCAGTCATTTACATCTGTTTTTAGTATTAGATAGTCCTTGGGCTACGTCAAAACCAGTGTGTTATCTCTGCCTGTCTAGAGGTGCTAGTCCTGCTAGCACACATTCACCAATAGAAGAATCATCTTCTATTCTAATAGAATCTTGTTTTATCTGAGAACGTGATAAAAGAATGATGGGTTTTAAGCGATAAGAAAAAAAGGAGTGCTTGTTTTTTCCAGCACAGTAAGGAACACGTTTTGTGCGCACATCTGACATTTCTGTCAGCACGGAAATGTCCCTGCTTTTAGGTTCCGTGGCACCAGCTGTTTTAACTGTTGGTAATGTGCCATTGGCAGGTGTTTTGCCTCATGGATGGAGGTATTATTTGGACACATTTTAACTGTATTAATGGTTATTTTCAGGTTTATGTGCAAACAGGCAGCTGAGCTGTTGCTGTTGAGATCAGTTACACATTCGGTGTATTTCAAATACTGAGCTTCCCCACATCATTTCAATTAAATCCTGCTTTCAGCTGGAATCTGATAGCCAGCAGTTGAAGAACAGTTTCCAAAGTCCTGTTAGCTATAAGTCTCTGGACCATAATGTTTTTTTATCTTTTCCATGTGCATCCCAGCAGCACAAGTAAACGTTCAGCTTTGGCACTGTGCTTGAAATCGAGTGTTGGCATGTTTCTTCCAGCAGCCTGCTTAGTCTGTACTAGTTATGCTGCAAACATTCTAGCGCAGGTAGGGTATGCATGTTAAGCTTCAGTTTGGACTCCGTGCTGTATGAACTTGCTTGTTGGAAGAGTATTTTACAACCTGGGGAAAAAAATTGTCTTTAAAATATCACTGTCTTGGAGTTTTGAGAGCAGGGAGTAACTCTGCTCTGCGAGTTACCGTATTGTCTTGTATCAGTCTGTATATGACACAGGACATTTATCTTTCCAAATCAGTTGAGATGGTTTGACTTCATAGCCATTGATACAATTTTCTCTTTCGCTGTGCTTTCTGTGGGTTTGGTTCAAGAAAGCTGTGTTTTATTTAATATTAAACTGCTTTCATTGAACTTTAGGGAATCATCTGAATGAAACAGACAAGTAAATCTTTTCCCTGGTATCATAACTGTAATAAAAAGTTTTTCTTTCACTTAAATTTAATTTAGAGTTGCTCTAGGGTTTTATTGGTACTTCATATAAACAAGTTCTGTGCTCCATTTCTCTCCTATGCACTAATAATTTTGGATTTGTAACAAGTTTTTACTGTTTTAATTTCAATCAAATTCCCATTTCAACAGGTTGCTAATTGTAGATCAGTGAAATTCTCTTTTTTAGAGAAGATCATACTGGGCATCATGAACAGCAACAATTTTGTAATACTCCCAGGCTCAAAAACTGGAACCTCTGTGAGGTTAAAAGCAAAGTAAGTGCATTTTATCTGATTGTGATAGAGATGTTATTTCATCATTTTGAATAAGTTTTAATGCAACATTAAATAGAAGAGCTTATTTGTGTAAGAGCAAGAAGAATCATGATGTTTCTTTTCTAGTGTTTTCCCTGTGGTTTTATCCTTAAGCCTCTCTTTTCTTAGGCTTTAATCTACTTTCTGAGTAAGTTCTAGGTTTTATAATTCTATATATCTAACATATATACTTTGTAAACAAGCAATACTAAAGAATTCACTGGGATAGTTTATTTTAATATAATTATGCAAGAAACCTTTCTGAATACAGGCACAATTGTATCAGTTTTATGTTGGCCACTCTAAAGTTTGGATTGGAGTAGCCATATCACTGTCAGCATACCCCTCTGTAATGAGGTATTCTTGTGTCCCTGAGTTTGCACCTGGCCTGCCCTAAATTTTCCAGAACTGTTTTCAGTCTTGCTGGGAGTTAGAATGGTGATGTGCCTTTAATGACAAATTTTTAAACTTTTTTTTTTCTTGCCGCTTTAAACTTCCTCAGGTACCTTACTGTCTTTCATGTAATTTCTAATGAATATTTTAATACTTTAATTCCTCCAGAACTGTCAGAGAATTGCAGTCGGAGAAAGTGCAGTTGGAAGCAGAAAACAAAGAGATGGAGAAGAAATTAAGGCAACTACAGTCAAACATGAGCAGAGAAAAAGAAGAGAGAAAGTAGGTTAAATTTCTGTTTCAAATAGAGGAATCCAATGAGATGCTCCCTTGACATCTCCCCCTGCCCCAGATGGGATCTCTTGCCAAGTCTGGAATTCACAGTAGTGTTCAGTCTCCTCTCTCATCTTTCTTCCCGCTGATAAATGTGCTTTCTTATTCTTATCCTATTGCTTTCTTATTTTTAAACTCTCATGTGATTTTTTTTTTTTCTTTTGGAAGTAGAAAACTAACAAATCCTTCTTGGCAGGGATATTCCTTCAGTGGCAGAGATCCTTCTTCCTCATTTAATCCCTCTTGTCCCTTTCTCCCCTGTCCAATCATATTTGTCACCTTAGTTTTAAAGCAGGAGACAGAAAGTTTCTCTTCCATTATTTCAGTCTAATTTCCTGAAGTTTCTAAAGAGGATGCTGTTCTTCATCTTTGATTAATGCTTTGATCCTGTGTTGCATGCATCTGTGTAGCTTCTCAGAAAGACATCTGTATGATGGAAAACATGACTTGGAAAGTAAGCGTAATGTAATGAAGCAAGTGCTAGGGTGGAAGTTTAAATCTCTCAGCTCTGTTACTGGCTCACTCTGAATGCTAGCAAATCTCTGCAAGATCTGCTTCCTTTTTTTTGTATTTCTGCCTGACATACCATGACACTGGAGGTACAAGTGCCTTGGATACCTTGGTGCTTTAGTCTTGGTAATGCTAAGGGTCTGCTGTTTGCAACTCTGTAAACTTTTGCTTGAGCTGTTGAGGTAATTTTTTCCAGAGAACATGGGGCACTTTTTTCCCCACATTGTTCTCCTGCAGTTGTTCTTGTCTTGTTCTCATGGTCCTGTACCTTCAGACCCTGATAGTGTTGTTATGGTGAGCTCACACGACAGGAATCGTTGGTATTTGCACCATTGGTGGGAAGATCATTCCTCTTTCCTCCTCTATGTTTTCCTTACCCCTTGTTTTGTATACTTCAGTTTGTTTTGCTCTATGTTTGTTTTTCTGTAAAACAAAGTAGATCAGTAATTTGAAAACTTGCTAAATATTATGCAGCATAGTATTATGCTGCATGCTAGAGCCAAAGATCACTGTTTAATCTCCTTTAGTCTTGAATTCCTCTTGACTATCTTCCATGTTTGTCATAGTAGTCAATATCTAAACAGACAGTCACCAAAATCTTAATTGTAGGTATGTGTTCCTGGCTTATTAAAAGATGCTGGCCTTTTGCTGTGCTGGATGAATGCCCTGGAGCAAATTGGGACAAGGAACACTTGTCTGAAGTGTGTTCCTGTTACATTTTTATTCTTCTAAAACCAACCTCAGAGAATTGATGGGATTTTCTTATGTTTAAAAACTTAGACCAATTTGATGGTCTAAAAATAAGTACTTTCGTATACATTTAATGTATTATTTACTACTATTAAAGTAGATGTGTGAAGCAGGTTTCAGTGGAAGGGGAGGTGTTTGTGTTTTGGGGAAGTGATGATTGTAAAGACAAATATTTTAGTGATGCTCTGTTCTTATTTAAAAAACTGAAGAAAAACCTTTATGCTTCTCTTGCTTACAGAAGACATCATTTGTAAGTTCTTCCTTGTTCTTGGTTCATAGGAAATCAAGTGCTTATCGTTGGAAATCTGGACAGGCAGGACCAATAACCATCCAAGCCCAAGTTTTGTCACAAAGCAAAGAAAACAATAATAAGGTAGTAAACTATCAGTATATTTGCAGGTAAAGCTATTTAAAACAAAACAAGATTTAGAACTAGATTTATGCTACGGAACATGGGAGTTTTAAATACTGTAAAAATAAAAGGTTAATCACCTTCTGAGTAAAACTTCTAATGGTTTATTTTTCCATGCCAAGCTTATGGTTTCCTTTGAACTGGAGGAACATAAAGTTCTTTTTGGTGATTTGTTTTTTTAATTGCAATATATAGCAAATTATCATCACTTCTACAGATTTAATATTGTAAGTCTAATTTGGTAGTGAGGGAAGTCATCAGAAGCCTGTCTTTCAAAGCTCTTATGTCCATTATGAGTTTCAAATACAGGGCTTCATGTGAAATTTTGAAGTTCTCTATCTTCATAGATAAAAGCTATAAGAAAGGCATACAACATTAAAATATACTACAGTTAAAGTTTTTCTTTAACTTAGTCACTGTGTAATGGCATCTGAATTCACAGTGGAGCTTCCATATGACTCTGTGGTTCATTCTCTCCTTCCCCCCCGAATCTGCGTGTCCTATAAAGCTTTTTTATGATGCTTCTGGATTTCTTTCAGTAAGTACACAAGAAGACTGAGAACCCAGCTTGCCTCTTGACCCACAGTAACTGGAAAAGTCTTACATTCATCCCTTGAGGACTGGTGCCAGTTGGTCAAGTGTGGGTTAAACAGATCTTGAAGCATTCTCTTGGACAAGGACTGGAGTCAGTCCATTCTCATGGACTGAGATTGAAGGCTTCTGAGCATTTTAAAATGTGGAATAGGTTTATCAGTTGGCTCTTGTTTTATGATGTCCTTGTTCAGTCCTAAAAGGAGGGATGTAGAAATTCGCTGATGGATCGTGGAAAATTTGTTCTCTTTTTAATATGTAGACAATGGGGTATTTTCCCCTTATTTCCTTTTGGAAATGACTATGGAAATTTTGCTCAAGCTCTCAAAAAATATTAAGGATAAGGCAGGCATATGGGAATGGTAAAAGTTGTTCAAATTTGTAAGTAGCTGAAGACTGGACCTTGTAGGGAGTGTTACCACTTTGAACTGTAATAACTTAGTATTTAATTCTCCGGTGAAATAAATTTATAATTTTAATAGCTTAGGCTCTTGTCCTCGAGGCTTTATACGTCACGGAAGCAAGCATTGGGTGTATCCATCATCAAATAATGTTCACGAGTGCCGTTAAAATACCAGTTGTGATAACAGAGCTTATGTTCTTTACTTGTCCCATGAATTAGTACGAAAAATCTGTAGGGGATCCCCAAATCCAAACTATTTCAACTTAGAGATACTTCCTCTTTCCTTTAGCAGACATTGATGAGTCTGGAGAGGCGTGCAAATTGGACCAAGTGGGACATAAAAAGAGAGTTTTCTCTTATGATTTTTTTTTTTCTGGAAGCTAGCCTACATATGCTGTGTTGAAATGAGAGCTGTTAATTAAGAGAGACCATTTGAAAGTGGCTGAAATAAGGCACACATAAGTCTGAAGAAAAAAACCAGACAATGACAACCTCAGACTAAGCTGTCGCAGTTCCTATTTGAAGTCTTTTGAAGCAGCAGCAGTTTGGTGTGAAGGTCTTCTCAGCCAGTACACTCAATTTCAATAAAATTGCCTACTTGTCTATGATGAGAAGAGAGGATCAGAATGAAGAGGTTTTCTTTAACCCACCTTTTTCTCTTTCCCCTTCTCTGAAACAAGCAACTCAGAGCTGTTACTACTTCAAAGACTTCAGATTTCAGCTGTGATGGCTAAGGAGAAGATGCATGGGACAGAATTTTCGAAAGGGCAAAATTAAAATGCCTGAAGATGCATAAGAATGCGTAGAGGAAAGTGAACAATTAGCGTGGGCTCTGTTTGCAGGGAAAAAACAGAGAAGCAAAAATGTTGAAAATGATTAGTTACTGGGGTTCTAGTTCATAGAAGGGTAATGAGGAGAAGCAGGAGGTAAACAAACCAACACCTTCCCCCAGCAAGAAACTATAGGTAGATCTGTGTGCAGCAGGCTTCGCAGGCTGCCAGTGGGGCCGAGGGCACCAGGACTCTGGAAGTTGTGCAGGTCTGTGCCTGGCTGGGCAAATGGGGACGGTGCCACATCACCGAGGAAACTAGTCACAGACTTAATGCCTGTCATGATCAATACAAGGAGTTTTCTCTCTAAATCCATGCTTGGCTGTTTTCCTAGAAACATTTTAATTCTATAGAAGTTACACTTTTATTTATTTTTACTAGCAACTTACATATATCTCTCTATATATGTAAATATTCTTCCATATAGGTTTCTTCGGGAAAGGTGAAGTTGCAAATACTCAAAGAACAGATGCAAGGTAAAGACATCTTTGTTAACTAAATAAAAACTCACAAACTTCCAGTAGAGTGTCTGGTTTTTGGAGGTTGCTGCAATTAAGCAATAGAGAAATCAGAGGCTGGAGTACAGTGTTTGTTGGAGTGCTTTTGTTTGTTTTTTCAGAGTCAGTGGAAGAACCATTTAAGCATGAAATGGCAAATGCTGTAGGTCATGAAAAACCTGAAGTGAAGGGGATAGCATATGGACTAGGTGAAATTAAGAGTGCGCTCCTGGTAAGCAAATGATTTAAAAATTACTCTATAGCAACAGAATATAATGTGTATGTATAGTGGCTTTGTGGCATTGTCTAGACATACGTGTGTTATATAGTGTAATATGTTGTGTAATAGATTACCTTGGGTTTGTCCAGGCTGTAAGCTCTGTATGGTCTGCCCAGCCAGGCTGTCTGACCTGGAATTCACTCCAGGTTCCTTCATGAAGAGACCTACATCTGGAGGTACCTACGTGCAGATCTGAGCAGTACTGTAGCTCTTCTGTAGGGTACAGCTGTATCACGATAGTCTGTGGAAGTCGTCACGCTAGCTGCCTCTGCCCCTTCCGTAAAAAGGAATCATTTTGATGGCAGTGTTGCTACTTTGAAATGATAAAAGTCAAGGAGTCCATTTGAACTTTTAGCCTTAGCTTTTCTGGTGAATTGAAGATTTGTCAATACCTTATTTTTGCAGTTTGTTCTGCTGCGGAAAATAAGACTCTCTAAAATGGTCAGCTTGAGGTGCCATAGCGACTATTAGATGTGCAGCAACTTAAAAAGAGGAAAAAATTGCCTAAATATTTGAGATTAATTTGATCCCACCTTATTTAAATATCTCGCTGGAATTGAAATCATACTAATAGATTTTTTTTGCATTTATTTCCCAAAATATGTTGGTGATATCCACTTTAGGATTTCTTGCTGTGATAACTATTTAGTGTGCATAAGTAAAAGGGAGGTTTTATGCACTGATCTCACTGAATGGCAAGGAAACAGATTAACAGATTCTGTCATCAGAACTGTTATCAGTTCTTTAACAGGGAGTTTCTATAAGCTGTACTTCTATTAATTTGCCCAGCATGTGAGTGTAACTGAAGAAGACTGATCTCTTAACTGAAGAATGCTACTGTATGATTAAAATAAGACATATGGTTTCAGGCAAACAGGTCAAAATTGAGTGGTCTGTGAATATTTTTTAATTTTTAAAATAATTTGATAAGCACCAGGGCACATTTTTAGTTTTGACTGTTTCCGGAGCTGGCACTTGCAGGCTGTGTTTAGAGTGCAAATTAGTATTATCAAGTATGAGGTGATTTATATTTAATAGAGATTTTGCCTTTTAGCAAGTATAAATAGGAGCCTCCAGAATATGATACAGCCCCGTACAGTTGCATAATAAAATAACATTTTTTTCTAAAGAAGTAGCATCTCTCTTAAAAAGATCTTCTACTTTGTAGTATGTACCATGATATATTCATATTGCTTTCATAGCAAATTACAGCAGTTGGAGCTGCTAACACTCGAAACCGAAGGAACAGGTATTTTATTTGTGTAGATTGTTTTCATGTTTTTTCATGAGGGAAAAAATACCTGTGGATTTTAAATTTCTTCTAAGATTCCCTGGCACCAAAGCCACTGGGATTTTGCTTCTTTGTTCTTTTTTTCTCTTCCCCCCCCCCCCCCCCCCCCCATTTCATTAACCCTCACCGCCAAATCTATACCCTCTCAGTGTACTCAAGCTGAACATCCCCAACAGTGCAAACTGTGGGATTTTTGTTTTTTTTTTTTTTTTAACCCTCTTTCTCCTGCGAGTTGCTCCCGCGCGGTCCCACCGCAGCCTGTGGCCGGTGGGAGCCCCGCCGTCCCGGCCGTGGCGGGCCGCCAGGCGGCGCTGCGCCCCCACAGGACGCTCCGGCCGCAGCTGAGGCCCCGCCCCCTCCCCCACGCGGGGGTCCCGCCGGAGCGCGCGCGGCGGGAACGGCCCCTCAGGTGGCGGAGCCGTCATTTGCTTTGGCCCCGGCGTCCCGGCCCCCTCGGGTGAGGCGCTGCTGCCCGGTTCCTCATTCCCGCTCCCGTTACGAAGGGGTTACTGCCACGCTACCGCGTGGGGCTTGCTTAGTCAGTCAAAAGTTGTTTTGTGTTTTTTGTTCGTTTGTGTTTGTTTGTTTTTTTTTTTTTTTTTTTTTTTTTTTTCAGTTAAAAGTTGTCATGGAAGCAAACAGCATAGCTGTTTTATTGCGATAGTTATTGAAAAAAAAAAAATCATGCTGCCTTTTCTGTTGCCTTGATGGATTTTATAGTTATGCACACCTCGGAAAACAGTTAAACTGAACCAATGGTGGTGTTATGTGGTTGGAAATATGTAACAAATTGCTGGGTGAGGGGATTTTTACACAGGCTATTTGAAATACTCTTATTGGTGCATTTGAGACTTCCAAATTGTTGGATGTTAAGCAGTCTAGAAAAAAAAAATTTGTAAGTACTAAAATTGGTCAAAGGTGTTTGTTCTTTAGTCAAAGACTATTACATACCCTTGTGAGTATTTAACAATCTGTGTTACTTAAGTACAATTATAATGAAGCTTGAAACTCTGACTTCCTGCTTATAATTAAGTCACTTATTTCCAATGCTACTGTCAGCATTCCTGATTCTTTCATATTGGGATTCCACTCACAAAGGAATACAGTGTGATGGAAGTAAAATGTTACGCAGTACAGTGGACACTTAAATTGTGTGTAGTTTTATTTTTCAGTGCAGTAATACCCAGCTTCTGACATACAACTTTGTTGCATATCTGTTATGGAACAATAAAAGTTTTATAATTTTATAATGAGGGTAGTAAAGTTTCTTCCTAGAATTATTGTATAACACTTAATTGTAACGAACTTAAATTTCTCATGCATAATATCTGATTGTATTTCATACATGGGTTGTAACAACTTTTTTTGGACCAAATTGCACATGCATTTTAGATTTTATCTTTTGTAAAAACCACTATGTTTGTTATTGTAAGGTTATTCCAAATTTGGTTTTGATAAATGCCATGATTCACTTTTTTAAATACCTTTTCAAATACATATTATTATGCTTGTTTTAATTTTCGTTCATTCCTGCGTTAATGGTGACTGTTTTATATCTGGACTAAATGAATCAAAGAAAAGCCATGTCAGAAACTTTATGAAAAAATGTCTGGATTCCTATTTCATTGTTACGATTCCAAAGACTCAGAGTTACTTTATAGTGAGGATGCGCACTAGCGTAAGCATAGAAAATGTAGATACATCGACTTAAGACCCTATTTCATTCCTACCATATGAGATTTTTATTAAGGCAAATTTTACTTTTCGGTGATGTCACTGGCTAGGTCATTCAGTTATCCTGCTAAAATTTATTTGATCATCTCATTCTTTGCAGAAATAAAATCCTTTTAGTAATGCAGTAAATTGTTAAAGCTATTGGTCTGATAAATATGTTCTTGCTGAAATGATCCTTGCTTATAGTGTGTTAGTAGAAAGATTATGTCATTTGATGGAAAAACTTCAGGTGAGAATTTAAGGCAGTTGCAGAAGGATACACCATCCTGTGAGTAATGAAGAGCCAGTGATAAATAATCTTTTTGGGATGATGTGATATCCAGAGTTAGGCAGTGGATATAAAAGTTTTTCCACAAGCTATTTTGCATGGATATAAAAATAATTCACCACACACAACTAAATGCAGACTGTTTAGGATTTTATTTTTTTTTTTCAATAGAGTGTAGCAGATCTTTTAAAGCTAGGACTGGAAACTGAGTGGTAGTGATAGTAAGGTATTGGTGATAAATCTTGACATTTGTAATGCGTTCTCTTTTAGACCTTTTTTTTTTTTTTTTTTTTTCTTTCCAAAGGGATAAGCTACTTATCTCATTTTTGGTGGTAAACAAACTGGATTGAGATTTTGGAAGTTTATTTGTGGGGATTAAAGGTCATAGAGCGGTTCAGTGGAAGAATACAAGGATTGAAACAGAATCATGGAGGGCTGTGTTCACTCCAGCTCTGTTGGGAGAATTCCACCTTTGTTGTTGTGATTCTCTTTGTCCTGCTGCCCATCTTCTTCCCTCTTTCCTCCAATCCTACTCCTAGATTAGTTAGAAACTGCCCCTTAATAAGGGGAGCTAACAGAACAGTGCAAGAATTAGAAGCAAAAGGTGTCTTTTGCATTTGGAATAGAAAACAGCTGTAATCCCATTTTTTTCAAAGGGGGAGAAGGATATAACAGTCCAAGTGAGGTTATGTAATTCTTGATCTAGAGTTTTTGCTTGTGTGAGTGAGGACGAAAGGCTGTGTTTAGAGAAATTATGCAATAGAAAATTTCAATGCAATCACTCTAGCTGTGACAATCTAGAGAAGTGCTTTCCAACTTTCCCGATGGGTCATGTTGCTTCTGCCCTGGACTCTCTCCTGCCCCGTTCCTGACTGCTGCTTTGGGAGTAGGTGTTTTTGATGCCTTACCAACTGAAATAGCAGAAAATTAGTGTCTTAGTTCAACTGCTGGGAAGTTTAACATGAGGCCAGAACAAATTAGCTTTGCAATTATTCTCTAAAATCAGTTTTGCAGTTCTTGCTTAAGTACTTTGAAGCAATTGAGAAAAATCTCAATTAAGATGTTCATGTTGTTTATACAAATAACACAGCAGGGTGAGCCTTTCAAGTATTGATATGCTATTATATACTGTGTGCCAGAGTACCAAAAAGAGCCATACGTAACGCAACTGTGCTTGCTCAAAGAGAGCAGATGTATCAAGCTATGTCAATAAAATTATCTCCTTCAGAGGAATGTGACTTCTACTGTAATGTTGACATTCTTTTCTTCATGTGGTGAAAAAGAAATCAACACACTCTTTAGCTATGTACTTTTGAATGCGTGTACCATAGGAGACAGAATGAGCCAAGGAGAAGGGCAACCACAGAGGGAAATTCCCCTCTTTTTTCAGTTTAAGGATATACTACTGTGATCTCCATGTGTGTTAGGAACATGTTGTTGATAGTGGGGAAAAAATGGTCAGTTATGGATGGCTAAGGACTATTAAGATCGAGGAAAAAGACAAAACACACCTGTTCACGTAGCAAACTTTGAACCTTATTCATCCTACATTGTGATATAAGAATCAGAGGAAGACTGCAAAAGGGAAAAATAACTGCTCTTGGAAGAGGTTAGTCTCCCTGCATACTGGCTGGCATGTCACAAGTGCTATTTAATGTGCAACCAGCATCTGCAAAGTCCCTGGGTCGATTATAGTGTAGAGTAGGTGGAAAGGAGGAGATGTGAGTACTTTCCAGTTTTGCAATGGCTGCTTGACATTTTTGACTCTTCCTGGTTACACTTTCTGCCTGTACCTGGACCGCTCTTGTGCTTCTGTGGTAAGAATATGTACCTTACTTGAGGATTTTATAGACAAGGGATCTTCCTTCTGGTCTTTGTGCATAGGGCAGGGACGTAGGAAAGGATGAACATAAGGTACGTTTTGTTTTTTCTTGATAATGATTCAAGAGTTGGTAATCAAAAACCTTCATATTACATTTTCACAGTAATTTTCTTTCTAGTGAAGGTTGCAAATCAGTGAAGTCCCAGTGAGTAAAACTTAATCTTCTTCTGTAGCTATTTCAGTCAAACTCATCTTTATAGTTTGGATTTTACTCGACTATTTTTTGTGTGTGAACAGATATTCCAGTTAGTTCCTTAAATGAACATTTTCCTCATGTTGACCTTTACAGATGTGCTTCTGTCTACTAAAAAGCTTCAGTAAGCAGAACTTTATTAATAAAGAACATAGCTCATAAATTAGTTTTAAATGATTTGTGCTGCATAAAAGGCCTCGCTTAGTCTGTCTTGTGTAGTACCTAATGGAATATTCAGATTATAGAATTTCTGCTCACACATTTGCACACTGTCGATTATTGAAATTATTACATGCTTATATCACTATCACTCTTCAGTATATAGTTACCTACCTGCTTTTAATATGCTGTTTGTTGGAGTGTTTGAGTATATTTATAATAAATTTATGGTTTCATAATGTTTCATTAACAGACAGAAGCTGATATACATGTTGGAAAGCTGAAAGTCATTGATCGCTTCTTCAAGGAAGTAAATTTGAATGAATCGAAAATTAATCATGAGCAGAAGAAAGTAAACAGCAAGCATCAGGTCACATCAGACAAGTTTTCATCTCTCTTAACATCAGTAGGCAGTGCTGAGGTAGTGTACAGGTCGGGGAAAAAAATATTCTTTTTGTTTAGGACACCTTAGGTAGACTGGCCTTTGGTTTTTCTGGAGTGTGGCAAGTGAGGGATCCGGCTACTGGCCTTGCACAGCCCACGGGCCCCTGTTCACGAGGGCTCTCAGTGGCTACTGCTTTCTGTCTACTAAAAGCATTTAAGTTCAAACTTTTTGGGTGTGCTTATACAAACTTATTTATTTATTTATTTTGCTGTTAATGGAACATTGCAAGTTAGTTGTGAGCAAGACCACATAAAAATTGAGTCATCTTGATTTACCAGGGCAGCTAGGCTAAGCCGAGAAAACAGGGTGCTGCATTTCCATAGCCGACACTAAAGATGTTGTTGCTCTTGTGTGTAACTGGGGAGAGGATTATCATCAGAAGTGCTGTATTAATGATGTTGTGGCACTGATTTAGGAGCCGTCATCAGAATCAGCCTGTACAGCCCTTGAAAAACAGGACGGAGGATTATTACTAAATGGTGTATTTAATGAGGAGGAATCTGCAAAGTCTTTTCAGGAAGCATTGCTTCAATGGAGAAAAGGTAATTGTGATCACAGAGAACAACTGCGTGCCAGTGAGGTCCTATCAGGTAGGATTTTTTCTGTTTTAATCACATTTTAAAAACATTAGGAGCCATTTTGGTGAGAGAACAGATTTTTGTTTAGTGAAGCTGGATGTTCTATTAGAATAGTAAATGTTGATTCTTAAGTTTTCTTTCTTACGTTCCTTTATAAATTAACAGCAACCTCTGAAGTTTTTTGTAATAACGTGCAGATTAGTGTTTATCTCAGTTCTTGTAATGAGCAGTGGCGTTGGCCAGGTTGTTTAGCTTGTATCCCTGCACTTTTTTATGGCATTCTCACGTGAGACTTTAATATGAGCTGTAATGCTTAAGCATAAAGTTACAGCTTTTAACTGAGACAAGGAATGTGCATGGCTCAGGGTTTTGTATGTTGTATCACAGTGTATTTTCTGCTTGCCTTCCACAGGCTTTTAATATTTCTTTGTCCCAGTGAAAAGATGCAATCAGTTGAAGTATGCATGGAAAAATATGAGAAAACCCTCTTGTCTGATTGGATTTGTGCAAACTAGTCTCTTTCCTCTAGTCCATAGCTGGTTGTTCTTTGTGTATTTATGTACAAAAAATCTTACACTGATTTCCTTTTCTCTTTTTTTTTTTTTTCCTAATATTGGTGGCTGTTTAAATTTTGGACTTATGCAAAGACTTAGCTATGCATAGACTACTAATGTGACATTCATTCAAAAATAATGTAGTGAAATAGCAAGCTTATAAATCTGAATAGCTGTATAAGTGTTTTTTGTTTTTTTTTTTTCTTTTCAAACAATTCTAATAGAACCTGTGGGAATTTGTGAGGTACAGACCAATCTTACAGTTATGAAGGAACCTATCCAAATTGAATTCAAGGATGGCCTGAGCTACATGGAGAAACTGTTGCTTAAGAAATACAGAAGGTATTGTTGAAATTGCTGGTACTAATAAAAGAAGTCAGAAATACAAAAATTCCATCAAAACTTTAAAAATATTAGATGTATTAGCAAGAGTTAAGGTGACTTTGTACAGGGTGCTGTATTTTAATAAGCATTATAACCAGACTTGATGGCTTAATATTTCAGAATTACTGCAGAGGTAATATTTGGAGGGATTCTCTTTGCTACCAGTTTATTGTAGAATTTGAAGACTGGTAGTGATACTTGGTTGCTTGATTTTGGGACATTTGCTACAGAGAAAAAAGGAAGTACGATCTTCAGGATAATTTTATAAATGTTACAGAGTTGTTTTGTTAGGCCCTGAGGTGTGAGGTCATCTCCATGAAATCAGGAAGAGTTGCTGCTTTTCAGTAGCAGTTAATAGTGCTGTAGTAAGTAGTGTGGTGTTTTTTTTTTTTGTTGTTGTTGTTTTGTTGTTTTTTTTTTTAATGATTGTGATATTGCATGTGAAAAAATGATGACACTTTTAAGATTGATTTCTTTCCCTTTTTTAGAACTCCTATTAAACAAATTTCTGGGAGTTGCGTTAAAGATTTAAGGCCTGTGCAAACACCAAGTGTACATCAGGCTGTGTTTGGAGGAGGGGGAGAAGGAGATGATGATGATGATGTCAGTGACTTAACAGGTGTAATAGATTTCTGTTTGTTTTATCTAACTTAAATATGTTTTTTTGGGATTGGTTTTGTTTGCTGTTTGCTGAACAGTTACACATGTAAGCAGTTCCTGCTTAGAGAAAGTAACAATAATGAAAGAAATGTATAATACTTAATAAAAAATAAAAAGATTGTATTTTTATAATATATATTCATATTTATTACATACATTTATATTATATGTTTATAATATACAATAAATATACTTATAAGGAAAAAGGTAATACATCAAATTAATTATATTTCATAGTTGAAGAGGTGAAGAGATACTGGACATCTGTTTTTAGAGAGGCAGAACCCAACACTATTTCTCAAAGTCGAGAGTCCTCTTTGAAAATTGAGTTCCTTGATGATGTAAGTATATAATAAAGGATTTTATTGAATCTTCACAGTGGTCTGATTTGTTTAAATATTGATCTTTTAAATATTTAAAGTAGCAACAGTTAAATAATTTATAATTTTAAAAAATATTGGCACATTGTTTATTTTTTCCATACAAATGTGAAAAATTTATCTTTCCAAAGGTTCCCTGTAGTTTTTTTCTATTGTGTCCAAGGACCTTTACTATATAGAAATTATACAAAAGTAAAATCTGCAGGCTTTTAATCACTTGAGTTAATGTTTTGGGTTTTTTTTTAAATGTTAATCTATTGCTGAATATGTTTTTGTTTTGGTTTTTAATTAGTCTTATGACAAAGACTTGGAAGAATCGTCTAACTTCTTTGTGATGGAAGCTGAGGCTGTGGGAATGAATAAGCAAGGAAAAACTGAACCACTCAAGCACTGTGGAAGGTATCAGAAATGCAGATATTTGGAAAAGAGAATAATCCTATCTTCTGATTTAGGCACATTCGTAAGAAACCGCTGCTTTTATTTGCAGACCGTCATGCTTCATATGAAAGAGGCGAATCCTTGGTTGTAAATTGTTTTAAGACATGGTTAACGTACATTTTCTCATCCTTGGCACAAGGCATAGACTGTGCCAGTATCGTGATGTTTAGTTCCTGCCTTCACTTCCTTTCCATTTCTTTCAAGATCCTGTCTGTGATTGCTGGTGTTTGTCCTTGAAAGTTTTTATTTGAATGACCTAATGATTTGATGACTGATTTGTAAGACATTCTGAGAACAATTTGGCAGTTATCAGCCATAGGACACGTTTACCATTAAAGTTATTGAATAGTTAGTTTGTATCTTTGACTTTGTCAGTGAGCCAACGAGGTGTATTAATTGTCTGTAACTAGAGAGACATCGCTTTGGAATGACTTTATTTTGTTTGCTTGATCACTCCAATGTTAAACCGTGTAAGGTACATTTCTTTATATGTCTATGTCCTGAAATACAGGTAATAATCTCGATTGTAATTGGTCAGTGTTGTGTACTTCTAAGATACTCTCACTCAACTAATTTTATAATTCCAGGCAAAACTCAGAGTCCTAATACATTAACAATACGTGTGCAATTCTTCTGGTCTCCCAAAATATATTTATGATTAGATGTGGTCTGGTTTTTTTTATGTTGCTTTCTTCTGGTCTTTCCTCCTTCCTTGGTTTCAAAGTGGTTCAGCAGCTGCAGATCAGAACAACACGATACCAGACCTTTTGTCAAGAGAAACTGCAGGCATAATGGGAAAGTGATCTTGTCATTTAACTTTCACAGCTGACACTCAATATATTTTACCTTTTCCTCTTGACAGAAATCCCGTTTCTTCTCAAGAAATTTCTCAAGGTAAATTTGGAATATATTTGTATATATTTTGTATAAATTTTGAAATATTTGTATAATATAAATGCAAAGATATAAGCACAAAAAATAGTGTATGGAGTTTTATCATTCTCCATATAGGATATGCTAGTCAACTGTGAGGGCTGTCTGAAAAAAGTAATTCAAGACTGTGAAATTATGTACTATTCCCTGAGCTCTGTAGGAGCCTTGGCCACAATTTAATGGGCTGTGCAAGTGATTTTGAAATGATAGGCATTCAATGTGACAGTAATCTCACAGCTCTGAGCTCATATTTGAGGGAGAGACTGCCCCAATGAGCTGTATACTGAAAACAAACTTGTTATAAAGCAAATTAAGTGATCTTGCAAATCTGTCAGTTTGTACTGTATTAGATTTAATGCATGACACGTGTCCTTTTTATACAGAAAAACGCTTTTAGATAGATCGGTTGAGAAACTATAAATGGTTACCTGTTCTGCATGAAAGATCATCATTTATATATAAGTATTCCAGTGCCTGTTGCATGTCAGTGAAATCACCAGGAAAGTTTGACAGCTTTATTTTGTGGCTCTCTTAAAGGATCCCAAAGATCATACTCTGTGCCTTAAGACTATGTAAAATACATTGTCACTTTTATAATATTAAGAAATAAGTTCTAATGTAAAGGTAATTAATTTCTTATTCTTGCAAGTACTGAACAATTGCTCCAGCACTTCAGACCTAGCACTTGTTCTCTTTGTGCTGCTCAGCTCAAGAAACTGCTTATTTAAGTCTTCAGATGTGAAAAAGCAAACAAGAGCTGACTAATGAGATGTGATTTATGTGCTTCTTTGGGCACAGGATAAAAAAAATAAAATGGCTATGTCTTCTACAAACAAAGAAAAACAGCTTGGAGAGTCATTCACAGCCTGATAGTATGTATTTCAAGCCATTATAACGCTTTTAAAGAAATTTTATGAAGTTGCTACTATTGCAGTTCTTAAGCTGCTTCTGGTTAGATTATAGCATCCTAAATGTGAAAAATTACATTAGCTTGAAGCAGTGGTTAGAAACACGTTAAGATTGTTATTAAGATCTAATGTTTTCATAGATAATGATGTACAGGAGCATATGCATTAGATACAGAACTGGTACTGCTACCTGGTAAGTCTAGTCCGTGTATGGTGGCAGGAAGCTAATGAAAGTTACCTGTACTTGTAATTTTGTGGCTTAGCGGTACCTTCAATGGATGTTTCATATTTTAAGTTCATGAAGAAAATATAGTAGGCTTGCATCTTATAATTCATACTCGTTTCCATTAAAAAATTCATCATGTTTTCATTATTTTGTCATACTCTTGTAGAAAAAATGGTTGTCTACAGTCCTCTTGAAAGAAATGTAGTGCAAAAGGAGAGTATTAAACTGAAGACTATGAGAAGATCATTTAGCTCCTGTAAACTACCTGAGAAGACCTCTAACCTTCCCGAACTAATGAGCAATAGATATCTCCTTGAGAAAACCAATGAAGAGTCACAAGAACTGGACAGCGTCTGCAGTAGTCAGAGTTTGGGTTTGCCTGTAATTACAAAGTCTTCAGCGGTAAAATATTACATCTTTAATTGCTACATAGATAATTATGTTGCTTAATCTGATTTCCCAGTTTAGCATGAGGCAACATAGCATGTTCCTGAATCAGCTGAGAGATAGTGATAGTTGTGTGGTTACCATGAAATATGCTACTGCTTTTCCCTGTTCTTCTCCAGAAACCTGGCCCCAAACCAATCGGGATTATCGTTTTAATCAGAGCGTTGTCACTGCCTACCATATTTCATATGTAGGGGACGAAGGCATCTGTGCTTTCCACTTTGTATTGTCAGTCTTCTGTTGATTTTCAAAAAAAGCAAAAGAAAGACCAGACTAGTTTTGGACAAAAAAGGGTGTGTTGCGGGAGAAGACAGCTCTTCCCATTTTAGTATCAAGGTCATTTCACCTCTTGATTGTATGCCAAAAATTGTAGGTACTCTTACCTAACCTAGATTATTCAGATGTTCTTTTGCTGAAAATAAAATTGAAAGCAAAAAATCTCGGAGGAGTTTGGGACATTAGATTTGAAGTCCTTGTTAAACAGTATTACTTCAGTTGATGTACACAAAGATAAGTGGAAACAAAGAAAAAGTGCTTTTTATGTCTATAGCAGAAGAATAGACTCAAACTCTCAGAACATTAGTAATTGAAGTTTATGGGATTTTAAAGCATATATCAAGCAGAACCATCACCCTTATGAATATTTATTATACCAGGCTATCAGAATCATTCCAAGTTTTATGAAATGAGCATTTTATTAATATAAACGTGCAAGGGCAACTTACAAAGTTTCCTGTTTCTTTTCTTGTTTCTAATATCTTTGTGTTTTATTCAAGTTGCAGGATGTAGCAAAAAGACAGAAATCTGGTTCTACACAGTATTGGGGACTTGAAGGTTTCTTTGTTGTAGGTGCAAACCCTAATCATGTAGTGCTTGAAGCGTGTTCTTCACCGTGTGCTGACTCCAGCCCTGTGGACAGTAGTATCCCATTCCCAGGTAATGGCGTACGAATACAATCCTCAAACGATATACATATTTGTCACTGTTGCTGGAACACAGCCTTCTCTTCATCTAACTTGGATCTAGCTTGCTTTTAGAAATCACTTTGGGCTTACAGTCATGCCAACACACAGGAGTGGTGCTGTGGTAAGGTAAAGTAAACTTACTACCTTGGGGTAAATTACGACAGTATAATGCCTTAGGTTTATATGCTTCTTTATATCCCCTGAGAATTTGGTTCCAGTAGGAATTTCTGCTTTTCTTTGTGCATAATATACCTCACAAAAAAATGCTTTTAATGGTGTTTTAATGAAACGACATGTGAAATGATTGGTGAACATGAATATTAATCCTTTGAATTTAGTCTTGTTAATGTGATATTTATGACTTTTTTTCTTTACATTATGTGTAGAAAATTTGTTGTATGACTTCTTTAAATCACACATACTGAATGAAGCAAACATAGCGACAGTAAATGCGTATTAACACAAAACCTGCAAATAATTTCCTCTACTACTTGTTAATTTCAGGAGATGGGAAGTGGGTTGCTGAAAGGAGCTTAAGCAAATATGCCGATAATTCTATAGTTCGAGGTGTCTTAGATAGTCAGTTGAATAGACCTTCAAGTGGTTTGGAGACTCAAAACAGAATTTCTCCCCAGATGGTAGCATGGAGTTATTACCCAGGTAAGGACAGCAGCAGCTTTGAGGTCCTACTTTAACAGATTAATTTTTCTTATGTAAAAAGTAGAAACACTGTGATGATTCTATTGAATTTAGGTTATTTTTATATCTGCTTCTGTGTATTTGCATTTTGGGCATAATGGTTTATATACATGGCATTGTTTTCATAAGAATGGGCTTATGAGTTAAAAATGATCTCTTACCAGCTGTCACTAATAATTCTTTTTATTATGCTTAGTTTCTACTCCTACCTCTACCCCATTACTCCCTTCCTAGATTGAAAATTTAAATGATAAACTGTCTAGTACAATGTGGTTTTGAGCTAGTAAAAGATTTCATCATACTACTGAAATAAGTCTTATTGCACAAACTATAAGAAACAAGGAAACACGTAATGCATAACTGCATCTGCACTTTTTAGTTACTTTTCTCAGTTTCAACAGTCTTCATCTCAAGGAATGTAGCTTACATTATTTCTCTCATCTGAAGCAACCAGTTTGGCATTTCAATTTTAAAAATGCTATGTGCAGAAATTGAAACTGTCAGTTTTGAATACCAGAAAAATATTTGAATGTGTCTATATTTTATGTTGCCTTAAATTAAAAAAAGACAAAACCAAAGTTTCAAGCTTTCTACACACATTCTTCGCCTCTCCCCTTCCCCAAAATTTGTGCCATCGTACATACAATTTAAATCAAATTTTTTTTTTCTGAAAGATACCCCTGAAGCATAAGGTGCTACTTCCCAAGATAGTCGTAAATTCTTTATTATATATATATATAATATAACTCTTTATTATATATATATACACACACATTTATTAATTTACAATCTGAAGAAAAAATAATGATCTGTTCAGACCAACTCATAATTTTAACTACAATTAATATCATTAATGAGCCGAGATAAAATTATCTTTGTGTGTGAAATCTTGAATTATTAGAACTTGTGACCTTTTCTGTTATTTCAGGGAATGATTTTAGAACACCTTGGTCAGCAAATATGCCACACTGTAAACTAACTGGAAACTGTCCAACAAGCACACAGCCAAGACCAAAGAGTTCACTTAAGTGTGTGTTTAGAGTTGAGAGCGAGATATCAAAACACAAATACCTTGATGTAACTAAACAAGATGAGTATCTTTGGGAATATAATGCTGACCAAGAAGCCCTGCTTACTCTGGAAAAAGAATTACAAAGTTATACAGGTAAGTGGCAATACTGCTGTTTTGTTTTGTTTTTGTTTTTTTTTTTTTTTTTTCCCTCATGCTAACAGGTAAAATAATGAAAACAAGTAGCTATTTAATATGCCTTCTCAGATCTAGCTGATGCAAAAATGTACTAAATGATTTGATGATGCAAGACTTTTGTGGTTGAACAGTGGTTTACTTCCATTTGATCATGTTTTAACCTACCCTTAATTTAGTAGAAGCAAACTCTTTCATGCAATTTCTTTAATTTTTTTTTTCAATCCTTTGCATTTTGTTGCAAAAATCTGCGGGATTGCTAGGTATTATTTCATATCGTAAATTTCTTTTAAATAGTTTTCCTTTCTTTGGATATTTAATAATGAACATCTCAGGTGGTGTTAGAAGCTAGATGTGATTTGATGCAAGGGTAGCAAAAAGGGGAAGAGATGAACAGGAAAGGTTATAAATCTATCCTGATGAGAACTGCCACTAGTAAGGCATGAAGACATGGTATTACCTATCATTTGGGGTTTGACTCAACCCCCTTTCCTCTATCTTTTTAAACCCATCTCCTTGGTTTTTGAGGGTAGAGGAGATGGTAGGTAGACAAGATCAGTTGGTTATGGTTGAACAGAATGAGTGAGTTCTGGTTTTATTCTTTGAATACAGGAAAAAATAAAATATTGTGATGCTTCTGTTCCATCTCAATGAGGAGATAAGGCTGCTTATGGCACAAAGAGTCTCAGGCACTTGACCTGACAGACTGCATCGCTTAGGCTGTGCCGTGGTCCCTGCCCTCTGAGTGGCTGTGGTGCTTTGATATTGGCAGGTCCTGGCTATGATGCATCTTCAGTGTACAAAAGTAGTCCGGATTCCAGAGTGTTCTAGCTTTGAAAATGTTTTTACCTTAGGTTTTGCTGTATTTTTTCACACCTCTCTTCTGAGGCTTCCAAATACCACATTTCAGGACAGCTGTCCTTCCTTTTTTGATACGTACTCACCAGAACCTGTGTGTTTTTTGGAAGAGTTTCTCTTGTTAACACTTGAAGAATGAACATTCACGCTGAATATGCTCAGAGATGAATAGGGGGGAAGTTATTGTTGAGTTGTCCCATTCTTCCTCTCTCTTTTCATTCTACTTTCTTGGAACACTTTTCATTTAATTATAAGTCCATAGCAAAGACTTACGGCTAGCTGGAAAAATAGTAATGTATATGTATGTCTGTTGTATAAGAAGTATAGACCTTGACACCAGCTGATTATCTATTTGTTTTGGTGGATATGGGATATATCCTGTTACTCTGTTTTAAATATGTGTTACCATTAGTCAGCTACCCAAGTTCTAATTTGCTACTCTATTTTGAGCTTGCGTAGGTATTAGTGGGCCCTATATACAAGGTTGCATATTGTACCAGCATAAACATCTTAGAAGCAAACCCTCTCCGTATTTCAGGTCATGAAAAACGTTACAGCTTGGCTTCTGAAGATACCACCTTCTCCAGAAGACACTCGGAGAGGTTATGTAGAAATACTACAGATTTTCATAAAAACCTGGAGCTAAAAGACCACAGCAGATTTGATACTCTCAGGTAAGTTAAACTTTCTGATATTGTGAAATGCTCAATATGCCAAACGGCTTTCCAGGACTGAGATAAAGCCAGTCTTGACTTTCTAATTGTACTTTACGTGCTGATTACAAGTGTCAGCATGACCTAGTTTCTACCTTAGCATTCCAAGGCAGTACTCTCAGGCAGCTCAGATTAAGAATTAAGTGATATATTTTGTTGTTGAGACTCCAAACTATAAATTTTTGGATTATATTTTATTTAATGCATTAGTTTTTGTTAATATACAGCACTAAGATTTACAAAGTACATCTATTACAAATGATCTAAGTTCTTTGGTTGTCATATACCTTTAAAAAGAGCAGTTGTGAGCAGGTGAGCTAATAAGATTTAACTCACCATTGTCTCTGATATGTCTGTTGTACTGCCTTGGAGACTAAGGAGATGACTGGAAACAAGGAAGTTCCCCAAAGTTCTGTCTGTCATTGGTTTCTTACTATGATCTTGTAACTAGTAAGGGTCAGCAAGACACTCTGAGGTTAACTGCATTCTGTCTGAATATAGGTGATTCTGTTTGGGTTTATTTTTTTTTACTGTTCATAATATTGAAATTGCAGGTCAGTAGAAAACTAAACAGTACTTGCAAATAGTGCAGATAGTAGAAATGAGACCCATTTTCTTAGCTTACCTTTTTCTAGGATGTGGGATGTCTCTGTTAAGGCACAGTAGTGACAATGTTATTTACTTGCTACTTGTTTAAGAGGTGACAAAACTGAAGGGAAAAAATGAATATAGTAGCTTGTAATGTTACGTACACTTGCAAAATATACAGCAAAAGCTATTTTCATGCCTTTTAGTTCTACATATGTGAACATATGTCACTAAGGCTTAAAACAGAGTAGCTTGAAGAATCTGAGCTACTGAAAGTCACGGTGGTATGTTTTTTTTAAGGGGCTGGGATGAAAGCCAAGTGGATGATGAGGAAGAAATTCTGGAGGATCAGCAACAGGTTCTTTCATTACAGTGAACATGCAAAGAACTTTCTGCAATTTCTGTCTTTACCTATCATACAAAAGCAAGAAGCAGATGAAGAGGTGTCTTGAATGCTGCTCACTATATTATTTATTAAGGATTATTTTGTAAAACTGTTAATAAAAATTCTTTAAAAATCCCTTGATTTTGGCTTTTTTTATTAGTATGAAGAAGTAACAGAATAAAAGAAAAATGGTCTTGTGCTATTATTTTTTAGGATTTCTTATATTGTTTAGTTTTTATTCAGTATAAGGTTCCCCACTTACAGATTTAATTTTATGTCTCCAGATGTAGTTTTACATTGCCAACCTGAGAGGTAATGTGCAAGAGGCATTAACGGGGTGTTCTTAAATTGGGGGTCTGAATATGGCCAAGTTTATATGGTGAGATGCATAGTAGAAAGTGTAATAGGTCTAGTATACTTCACTCCCTATCATATATTTGACCACTAAGGGATTTCCATCTTGCAGAATAAAATTAACAGTTTTACACAGTATGTTCTACTTCTGCTATACTCCTTAATTTCAGCAGGTACCATATACTAGCAGTAAGCTTGGCTTCCTCTGCTCAGCATCGATGGGAAGTCGGTTTTCTTTCTGCACTGTACTACTTGCACTGTTCCAAGGTGCCAGTTTGGAGGGAGCTACGTTCAGCATACCAAGTTCACCGGCACTGTAGGTTGCTGTCTTACAGGCCTTTTAAAATTAAGAGAAGAAAGATGAAATACGGTTAAAAGGTGATGTTGGGTGGTTTTGATTTCATCAGACCATTTTAATTTCTCTGATCATGATGAGCCTCAACTGTACTTGTGAATTTGTATAAAAAGGTTTCTTCTTCCTCTTCTCCCCTTCCCAGTTAATGTAAGGTTAAATGCAATTAATATAACTTCAGTGAAAGGTCACTTGGCTGTTACATGCTGACACAGCCACCGAAACCTCTTTACATTGAAGTACTTTCTGCTCTCCCTTTGAGGAGATGCTGAACTGTACCCAGTGGTTGAGTAGTTTTCTGTGGAGGTGGCAGGAAGTTACAGTTTTGAAAGGATCTAAGTGGTGTCTTTTGGTAACATCTTTAGGGTTCTCAGACACAGCAGCATGCTTCAGCATTCTTTAAAGATTTTCTTCTTTCATCATGTTCTATTTGAACGAGGCAGACACTTTTATTTCCTCTGCTGTGGATTTTAAGATGCTTTTCAAAGCACCCTAAAAGCTCCTCCCACCTCCCCTCACCCCCACGTTTTGATCAAAAGAAGTGCTTCACATTGCAGTCACAAAGATTTTTGTCTGATTGTGTTGGGAAATTTTGAATGTGGGATTAATTAAAAGCTTATGTCTGACAATTGTTCTTACCCATTTATGGGTAAATCACCTGACAGGACTCTAAAATTAATGGTAATTGTTATTCACAGAAACTTTCATATAGAAAGAGAATCTTTATATATGTTCTACATCTTCCATCTGTGTTACATACTTCTCATAACTGATTTAAATGAGTTTATAGAAGACTAAATTCAGAGGGCAACACTGTATATACTTTTGACCATCTTGTTATCCTTTTTATATTTAATGAAAAGCTTATGTGTCTACTTTAGTCCTTCTTCACCACAGCAACAGTGATCAGTAAGTTACAAAACTTCATGTCAGATACTTTTATTAAAGTATTAAGGTCATGACTTCCATCACTAAATTGGTTAATTAGGAAATGTAGTATTAAGAAATTAATTTTGTTTATAGCCTCAAATGTTTAAAGATGTCTTTGAGTGCTCATCTTAAACTTGTGATTCTGCGTACGGAGGTGGCAAGTGACCTTCATTAATGTATTGGTGGAAACATTTCAGTATATTGTTTAGGTTCTGACAGTTAAACATATACTCATTTGTATTCTCCTCACACCCCAGGACTCTAATATAGTATGCATTTGTTGTCTGTCCTTCCATCAATTATGCACTAATATTAGGCAGCATAGACGGTAATCTTTTCAACAGTTTCTTTTACAGGAAAAAGTACTTCAGTATCCCTAATTCATAAAAACCAGAGCCGTTGGACTGAACAGACCATTGATTTGATTTCCTGCCTCATTTCTTGTCTTTAAGGTGAGGGCATATTTTCCACCTCAGTTTTCTTTATAAAGTTTACCATATACTGATGCTTTATTATAATAGTTCTTTGCCAGAAATTCCAAGAATAAAACCAGAAAGCAGGTGTTCTACTTTGTAAGGCCAGTGCTTTTCTTTCATTAATATAACCTTTTGTTTCTTTTTGAGTTACTTTTCCAAATATTCCTATTACACTCATTTCCCTTGCACAGGTGGGCTGACTGCTTCCATGCTGTTCTCAGCCTTTTTTTAACTAGAAAGCCAGTGGAGCAGGTGCTACTGTAGTGCGTGCCTAGAGCCCTCAACAGCCAGGTTAATCCTTCGTGTTTGTGCTTGTTGGAGATAACTAGAAAGTCACTGACTGTTTTCAACATCTGATTTTAACAGTTTTCCCTTCCCATCCCTTTTTCTTGAAAGAAAAAAATGCTTCTGATAATACCTCTAACAACCTTTGGACTAAAAATAAGCTTTCTTCAATGTATTAGTAATCTCTTTGGTTAGTCAGTGATGGTTTAAATCCATCTCAGTTTTGTATTCCTCAGTTTAATACACTTGAAGATGTCTTTCTTGTGTTTATTTTTTTATTTTTTATTTTTTCCACTCTCTTCAAGATATAGTGGTGGAACTGATACCCTGACTAGAAGACCAAAAAGAGCATCTGAACTGATGCAGTTCTGTGACATTCATTTCTCGTTTTTCTGTTGCAAATAGAACAAATCTAGTGTTGAAAGCTTGCTGCTTATGATTATGGATGCGGTTTAATGTACTTCTCTGCATTTCTGCCTTGATACGAACACAATGTGCAAATGTTTATTTCGTTCTGGTTTGGTTTCTTATTATTTCCTCCATGCCTGTTGTAGGGGTGGCTGGAGTTGAACCCAAGCGTCAAGGGATTTGCACAGAAGAACGATCTTCCTGTCCATTTAGAGAAGGAGGAAAGATAGGGGGGAAAAAGTGGAAGATCAGTTTATTTTTCTGACCTTCTAGAGTGAGTCTACATGTCTTTTTGTGCACATTAACTTTTGGTAACCTGATTTTACAGAACATAAGTCCTATGAATTAGCTTGGCAATCGGTGTGGATTTTGAAAGAGGCTTTCACACATTATATATTGTACTATTTTAGGATTCATGTGGGCACACCTACTTTTCGGCAGTCTGTCAGACTCTACAGGTCTGTCTCTGTTTTGCCTTTTTAAGAGTGGCCGTTTTCTGCTTTCCAGCAGCTCTGGAATAATATACATTGATGTAAGACTGCTTGGTGGGCAGATGGGCTTACTGGTTTTGGTGGTTATACAGTACAGGAATGGGTAAACCTGGAAAGGGATGGATTACTGGAGAGATTTTGAGGGTCCCTTTGATACCTTGAGAATAAACGTTTCCTTTCTGCCCTTTCAACTAAAGAAAATACATGAGGCATGATTTTTTTTTTTTTTTTTGGTGATGTTTAAATATCAGTACTCCAACACTCAGTGCTTTTTTTTCCCATGATTTTTTTCTTAAGAACTTCATGTGAGGCCCAGGAAAAATCTGACTCCACCACTCTTCTGCTTAGAAACTTGTTGCAAGCATATTTACAACCAGAGAATGGAATAATTTGGGAAGGAGGAAAACCTAGCACGTCTTCTGTCCATTGTCAAGCTTTATGACCTGTACTAAGAGCAGTGTACTTGTGCAGTTTATGTGTCAGAGTGTTGCTGATCTAAGCAATCAGGGTTAGTGTATGACAATAATCGGATGTTCCTGGATGCTCGGAGGAACCCTTGTGCTTCACAGAGATCTGCTCATCTCTGATGGGGAAACTCTACCCATTTATTGAGATTTTGAGCATTACTAGCCCCAGTACATTACAGAATTCTTCCTACCAGTCAGTATTTCTTTTATACCCCAAACTGATGGTGCATTGAGTGGAGCTCATACTGTTCTCTTGAAATTACCTTTCCCTGTGTACCTACTAGATTGCCTGGCACCAGTGCATGACTTTTACAGGTAAATCTATCTGGTAGCAACTTGCCAAGTATTTTTCAGTCAGTTTTTATATCTTGGTGCTTTAAATATCAGTTCTTCCTCCAGCTTGCCAGAAGAGAAATAGCCAGCATAATGATAAAGGAATCGTATGAAATTTGTGTTATTCCCAAATTCTATAATTCCAAGACTTCCATTCCCCTTCTCTTCCTCTAGGTATCTTAGTGCGTTCCAGACGAGGTCACAGAATGGCTGGTGAAGTAGCATCAGACTTGCAGCATCCATCCAGGCTGCTGTGCTGTTGCACCAGATTCTGACGTACGTCTATGTAGGTACTTAATATGAAACAGCCATGTTTCCTTGACCATTAATGAGCAAATTTGCAGTGTCAGATGAATGTGCCTTGTTCTCAGAAGGCAGACAAACTTAACAGCTGTTAACTTCAGTTCAATGCTTATTTCTAAAGCACTTACCTGGGAGTCCTTGAAATATTTTAATAGCCTGCCATTTGGCTGGCTGCCTGATAATGTCTAACTTTGTTATTTTTTTTTGTATAGAAGGGGCACTCATCCAAGTAGTCAAGTTACAGAAACCACGTGAAGTGCTGTCTACTTCTGCTAATGTAGTTGGCTGCACACACAAGCGCGTGTTAAGGTTGGAAAGTGAGAATTGAGATTTTCCTGTTTGTGTTTCATTTCAACCAGTTCTGGCAATGAATGAATTACACTGAAAACACTGGTTGTGACTCTGCTTGTGCTGGTACTCTAAAGATCTCTGGTACATACTCTAAGACTCTTCATCTAACAAAGCAGAGCTCAGTTTTACTGTTTGAGATACTGTCATTTGCTGCATCTCATTTATAAAAATTAAGGGTTATTCTTTCCTCCATCATAATACAGCTTACATGCATCTCATTCCATTATCAGAAACACATAAAGCCAATTAGTTTTAATTTATCTAGAACCCTTAGTTCAGGGAAAAATACATCTGTCTTTCATTTGAAAAATGAATTCTGCAAATTGGAAACCATCAACACAAGGGCATTTCTAAATTATTTTGGTTGAGAGAAGTGTTCCGTGACTTTCTATTTAATTAGGATTAATTAGGTGGTTGAATATGCTTATGCTTTTTGTAAGGGAGGGAAACATGATAATCTACTTTTATATTAATATTAGGGATCAGTTAACAAGCACAAGAAATGGAAGCCTCAAAAAAACAAAGCTAATTTTTCATATATTGAGGGTTGTAAAGAACCTCAAAAAAAAGCTATCTTTGATTTAAGTAAACCAGAGGGATTTCAAATGCTGATTTCCAAAGGAATTAGAACAGAGATGTTAAGGGACAAATGATCAGCAGAACGTTTTCCTGTGGTTTTGTTTTACTTCAGTCAAAAGTGATACTTGCACAGACTTTTTGAGAAGCAGAGGTCAGGCTTTGGAGTCTGTATCAACAGGTCATTTCAGGTTCACTTCTGAGTAGCAGCTAATTAGGAAGGCAAAGTTTGCAGTGGCAAGTGTGGGCCCTTGGTGGGTTAGAATTAGACTCTATACTAGTTTAAATAAAATGTCTGGGAAAAAAAAAAAAAAAAAGGTCTCAACACCAACCCCTCAGCAAATCCTTTGGGATTTGGCCCAGTGTGTACATAAAACATTTCTCTGAACCTAATACAACAAAAACTACCTAGTATTAATATGTTGAAGAATGCAAACAGAATTTTTAGGGTGTTTGTTTGTTTTCTTGGCAGTGTTTTAGTTATGGTACTTCTACCATTTTTCTAAAAAGTATTTTGCAAGAAGAAATAGTAAAACTCCATGAACTTCTTTTCTTTTGTCTAGTGTGAGTCTTCCATGTGTTTCATTTACTACAGATTTGTCTGTAATAGGTTGAAACTTCCTGGCTAAAGGAACTCCTTACTCCCTTGGGAGACGCCTTCCATGATTTTCTGCTGCAGTAAGTTTTTCTGTACCATGAGTAATGGCAGTGGATGCAGGAACTCTTAAATAAGCAGTTGCATGAAGATACAGAAGTGATCCTTGTGAGTTGAGAATTACACTTGGATCTACTTGAGGTTCTGTTTATAACCATAAGTGGCTGTAAATCGGGCAATCCATTCTGTAGGAGGAACTTGATGCGATAAAGAAATGGTTGAGACAGAGGAATGAAAAACTCTATATTCCTTCGCTGCACCATGGATTATATGCCAGCATGATTTGCAACTTTGAAGCTTTTCTTCGTAGAAAACTGTTCTGAGGGAAGGAAGAAGAGGGCAAAGTATTTATCCAGTTGTGTTGCTGGGAGAGCTTCAGTTTCTCAGCTGAGTAGAAGACTAACAATGATTCCATCTTAAAGGAGGGCGCCTGTCTAGTTTGGAAACCCCTACAAGTGTGAAATAGGATCTGGAGAAAGCGTAGGACAGCCTTTGCTGGAGGTTTTGAATGAAATCAGTCCAAGTGTCTGCTGCGGGAGAGATACTTGTAGTCCTTAAATGGTTTTCAGTGTCTAAACCTCTGTTCTGTGTCCTGATGTGTTTTTCTGCAGAAACTAGTTCCTTGCTTTGTGCCTGTGCATCCTGTGCCGACACTTCCCACGGCAAGGCAAAAGTGGAAGGGAACTTGTCTGGACAGATGTGTCTCAGAAACATGAGAGACTCCTTCCATGGTGAAGGAGGCTGAGACCACAGGGCCTGGAAGGAAATAGTCCCTGAGCCCGTCTGCCTGTGTCACGGTGACCTGGAGAAGGTACAGATTCACCGCTCAGGCTCAGAGAGCTCATCTGTGACAGTGTCTAATCCTTTCATAAATATGGGGGCCCATGATGCGATGCACACAAACTACTTCTACCGATGCTGTTTCTGCCCCAGAGCCCTGACAAAACATTTTATTTTTTTTTTTTATTGGAAGTTTGAATCATTTCTACAGGGAAACCTGAAGAAAAGTTAATTGAATGTGGCTCTGTTTGAAAAATGTGAACACTTTTCTTAACGTACTATGAATATATAGTCCTGAAAAAGTAATGCTCAGTTGCACAGTTTCTGTCTGGCTACTGTAGCTTACCAAATATATACTTTCTCCACTAGCATATTTCATTTTCCTATTTACTACGTTACATTAGAATTACTGTTAAATTATCAATTAGAGCTATCGTCTTGCTTAAAACACAGCTACTGTTCTTGGCATTATTTGCATTTAGCTGTTGAAGCGCTGTAAAAATAGATTTTTATGATCACAATTAGAACACCAGCTATGCAGCGGAAAGAACAAAGAGCTTTTTTAAAAAATCCCAGAAACTTTTGAGGCAAAGAGGTACCATATCATATGTCCTCTTTAATTCCAATCATTAAGCTTTCACAGTTTATTTCTCTCTTGGCTAACTGTTCTTATACTGATTTTTTTTTTTTTTTTTTTTTGGTTAGTATATCTGTGAGAACAGCACTAAAACATGCTAATCAAGGTTAAAGCCTCCTTCTGCTACACAATGTTCTTTGTAGGTGAGATGGCCTGTGATTCAGAAAAATTGTCTGTCAGAAGCAGGCCAGAAAAGATGAGGAAACAGAATTATAACAACAGTTTTTAGAAGAGAAAGAGCTACAATTCCAGATACAAGCTTTCTTCTCCAATGCCTCTCCCTTTCATTTTTTTTCTTACCTTCTGATTTTTGCCTTTTTAAAGGTGAATTTGAGAGCTTGTGTCCATTTAAAAGATGACAAGTTGGTTTTGTTGTGTATCTCTTTGGAGAAGGTCAAAACAGGAGCAGAGGTAAGGACTCTGATTACTTTTTACAACCATTGGTTAAAAGAAGAGAGTATCCTGGCCTCCCTTTCAGCACAGATTATGCAAATGGCTTAATTTTGAATGATGAAATCTTAAGAACATCCAGGGACATCCTATCTCTTCTTAATAAAGTCTGCAGGATTCTTGCCAGTGAAAAAGCACATAATGTTCTTAGTCACATTTTTGCTTTCACTGTTTAAATGACTTGGGAATCCATTTTATAAAATGTACTACATAATGCAGTATCTCTCTGCATCGCTGTAATGGACTTCACTGCCTGCATTAGCTACTGCATACTGGACTTCATCTGCTTTCCCCCCAGGCAGTCACCCTAACGTACAGGATAGCTCAGGAAAAGGGGCTTGGAGCATCAAGAGCAGTGCCCATACGTACTGTTTGTGAAGAGAAGAGCTCCTGGAAGAAATTTCCAAAGTCTTTCAACTGTTGTGAACTTTCTCGAGTATAGGAGACAGGGTTCAGGCTAAAAACCTGCCTGAGAAATACAAAGCAGAGGAAATAATTTTCCAAAAAGTGTTCTAGTACAGAGAACATACTCTCTGCCTGGTGTGATCTGGTGACTGGCTTGACTTCTGTTGTAAGCTAACCATTAAAACCTTTCTACATTACCCAAATTTTACAACCCCCTGTCCATCTTTTTTTTTTTTTTTTTATTTAAAGCTATCAGTGGACTCCTAAAATAATTCCCCAGACATGCAAAATTTCATCACTAGCATGTATTGTCATAGTAGGTGCTAAGAGCGACCATCAAAAAGTTTTCACATCCTGCTGTCTAAATTTCTTGCTCTTATTTGTAGTCCTTGCAAGATTAATGTGGAAGGTAATAACATCTTCAGTGTAGTTGTAGGTAGATGAATATTTTCCATGCAGGAAGCTGTAGTATTAAATAAGAGCTTGGTTATAAATTAGTCTTTCCTCCTTGAGATGTAACCAAGAGTGGGAAAACTGAAACTGGACGAGAGCAATTCCAAATGGTGTTCATGTGGCTCTGTTTCCCTTTTCAAACTATTTGCTATTGAATGCTTTGAAATTTCATCCCTTGTATGGGTTTGAGATGGAAATGGGGGTGAAAAAAAAAAAAAAAAGGAAAACAAAAACAAAACCAAATTCCATTTTGATGGAGTACAGCAATAAACTTCAATTTCAATGTAGATATTAAACAAGCTAATTAGATTTTTTAGTTTTCAAGCTGGAAAGCTTAATAGCCAATACGGAAAGACATTGCTAAATTAAATAGATTAGAATTTGCTCTGTTTGTAGGAAATGCAGAAGGGCTAGAGACAACAACCTGCTTTGCATAGAATATTTTTGTTGGTTTACATTTTTAACAGAGATATTGAAGCAACTGCAGGCATTTTCTGCTGTCTGTTTAAGAACTGGTTAGATTGTGAAATTCTTGAGTAGGCTGAAAGTTTAAGAACTGGTTCAACCGTGACATTATTAGCCAGGCCAAAGCTGAGATAGGGTAACTAGCAATAATGGTAAGTAACATCTGTAGTTATGAATATTATTGTTGCTGAGTCAGCTTTAATTTTACTAGGAACTTTTTAGGCCTTGTTGGCAAGAACCTATTTCCACAGTAAATTTCTGAAATTAACAATATAATTTGTATTTAAAGGGTACTGGAAATTGTCCCGGTGTTTTACAAACTGCTTGAAAGAATAAGGAGATATACTGTTCTGAGGAGTTTACAGTTTAAAATGCTGTTCACTTCATCAAAAACCAATACAGAAATGTGATGATTACCCTTTATTTTTTTCTAGAATGCACTGGGAACATGAGGTATCTTTTCATAATTTAACAGACATTTATAACTTACAACACTTCAAAAGACAGTGTTTTATAGTTATATGCAATTCCATTCTGCAGTACAAATTAAAACTTGCTTAACTTTCTTAGATAAGCATCACCAAGTAACATTTCTTATGCTGCATGAGATGACTCTGTTCTGAAAGTCAAAATAGCTTTCTAGAGAATATTTTGCATGTTAATTTTTCCTACCTGAATATATTTGGCAGTGTAATTTCAGGAGAGTTTATGAGTTTGCTTATATAACTTATGTGTATGACACTTGAATATACTAATAAACTTGAAGTAAACCATTTTTCTTCCACTTCCCTGAAGTATTTTATACTGAAACTTTGAAAGTTGGGGTGTTCAGCTTCTGTATTAATGTCTCTTGCATTTACATTGTTCCTACAATGTGAAGGTGCAGAAACAAGAATTGTGTAGCAGTACTAGGACCATGGCTTATGGCACTGAGTGTAGGGAGTGTTGTGTGTGCTTAGAAAAACGTACTGCACAACCTATTTCACAGCACTGGGGTTTGCTTCTCACTGACTGGACTTCAATCTGTCTGCAGAGTGGTTATTGTTACTACTTTGTATGACATCTACATTTAACAGGGCAGCTGAAGAACTATAAAGTTTCTTTCCTGACATTTTTTTAAACAAAAGAGAATGCTTACCGCTCAAGAAAGCTTTTTTTTTTTTTCTTTTTTCTTTTTTTTTTTTCTTCCTCCATTTAGCCAAATATCAGAAAAAGAAATAACTGTAGAGTTTTATTAGTTGCAGATAACTTGCCCGGACAGCTGTACTCTCAGCATGTTGTCAAAATAGAACTTGTCTCAGAAGCCAAAGCAGCCTAGGACGCTGATCGATTTAAAACACATAGCAAAAGTTATGGGCCACTGCAAGGTATTAACAGTGTGAAGTATTCTGCCAGGGTGTAGGAATATCACTGTCATAGTAATGTGGTATTTTTCCTGCTTGTTGTTAAGACTCTGTTACTGATTTCTGCTGTGCATTCTGGAAAGGAAGAAAACAATTAGTTGCAGTAATGTTTAATAGCAGTTCATCAAGTGAAGGAGGATGACTAGGGCCAGATGTCCTGTCCAGGAAAAATCTCCTGGGAAGAGGGAGAACTCCACTGGGAAACCTCTGAAGCTGGAATGGCAGCTCCTTTGCATTCTTCCTCCAAAAGAGATATCTTAATGGTTGTTGAAAAGCTGGAAGAGATGAGCAGATCTGTTGCTTTTCTCTCGGGAGCCCCCCCCATTCTATTACCACCATCATTGCCCATGCTAGTTTGATGTGTGACTGTCCTAAAAATGTCTCAGTTTAACACAAAGGTTAACAGGCCTTAAGTTAACAATGCATTTTTAAAATGTTTTATAATCTCTTAAAATGTTTCTGTATGAATATAAATAAGAAAGGGAAAGGAGCTAAGCCTTGTGAGGCTAAGCATGAGCTTTGCTTCATGTGAAAGTGTTTGATTTGTCAATTTTGTGTGACTTGCAAAACCACAGTGAGATTTTCAGATTATTGGACAACAGGATTTGAGTGAAAATGAGCAGTTAAATATGGGTATAGGCACAAGTTTAAGAAATCAAATGGAATAAAATGAAACACTTTTAGAAATCTTTCTGAAAGAGATAGCATAACCAGGCAGTATGCATGTTACTGGCAGCATTTGTTTTCTGTATGGTGAAGCTAAATTGGATGTGAGTGACTCCTCTACTGACAGAGCTTTTTTGTTTTCAAGTTTTCTGCAGGCCCTTGCCACAGCGGCGTAGCTCATGGTGCAGAGCGCAAGTTGTTTGCTTGGTGCCCACTTCACTCGTGGAGTGCTACATGTCAGTGATTGCGTCCAGGAATTCAACAGGTGCTTGAAGAAAAGCCTGCTGAAAAGTGCTAAATATGTGTGCTATTGCTATTTTTCCTGAATTAAAAACAGGAGCATAATGTCTCCTTCTTTCAGTGATATCTATTCTATGTTTGACTCTTCCTTTCAATTCAAGTTCTGTCTTATAATGTGAAAATCTTCCTGTGCTTTTAAAAGTCACTCATAATTTACAAATCAGTTAAACATTTTTTCATGAATGACAACCAAAGATTTGTGCCTGCAAGTATCACCGCATGAAATGGGCTATTTAAAGCAAAATCTGTTTTCTTCAGAGAGAAGAGAAATGCTCTGAATTTGAATGATATGTCAAAATGTCAACCAAATTGTCAGCCAAGTGTGGCAGCTGTTCCATTCTTAGCTTCATGTTATATAAAAGATAACTGAGCAATGTTGTAGCTGGTTTTATTTGTTTTGTTTAGTGAAAGTATTTTTTTTTTTTTATTAGAAATTACTTTTTCAGTAATGCTCTTTGACAGAAAACAGCCAAACTTTTTATCTAGGTTTCTGAATAAACTGCCTGTTTCCAAAATCATCTGTGCAAAGCACTGTGGGTGCTGAACACCGTTAGAGATCTAGCCCGGTATCCTCCCACATTCTTCTGTGCTTTCTTTTCATGTTCTCCAGCCACCCTGGCCCCCTTTCATTCCAGTAGTGCTAATCAAGATGCAATATATTGCAAGAGAAAGCAAATAAACCGTTATTGTGTAAACATTCGCAATTCCTTCTCCTTTTTCTTTATCTCCTGTTGTAGAAGGCGTTTACTGCTTGTCCCTCAAACTTTGCTTCTTGTCCTTAATCTCTCATTTTTCTTCCCATTGTAGCTGGTAATGAACAAACGGAGGGAAGAGAAGAAGAGACAGGAAAAAAGATGTGGCTGATTGTACAGCAGAGTTTGGTCTTTAATGGTAAGTTTTCAGTTTCGGGCATTTGCTCCAGAAAATTTCTGGTCTCCAGGACTGACATATCCAGGCCTCTTCCCCCACCCAACCACCCCCTCCACCCCAACCCTTGCTGGGTTCTTGCCTGGCCAAGGGAAGGTTCTCCTGATTTTTTTCTCGTTTCCCTACTTGTTAGGCAGTGCCTTGACCCCTGCTCCTCAGCAGGCTCTCTGGCTCCAGCCTTTGTTTCATTCATTAGTGTTCCTCTCTGGGAGGCAGCCCTCAGCAGGGATGTTGCTGGTACCTTCTAAACACTTCATGTGGATCTCAGGTCAGGAAACTAAAATAAGTGATTGCTGTTCTTTTGTGTGTATGACAGTCAAGAACTAAAAGCTCCTACAAGAATCACGCAACACAGTTCTTCCGTACCAACTCTAAATTTGGAAAGATGTGTACACTTCCATCAGATGAGAATTATTTACTTATTCTGGGTCATTAGAAATGTAGTATCCAGTAGACAAAGCCTTATTAAACTCAGCTTGGGTTCCAGGTTATTTTTTAGAAGATGAGGGGAGTGGGGAAAGGAACGGTAGAGAGAAAGACAGAGTAGGTTTAATTGTATGGATGCATACATTATGTGTATATGATTCTGAAACGAAGAAATCGTTTAATATTTTTTCACAGAGAACTAGGTTTAAAATGGAAAGATTACATACTGCAAAAGCAGCAGTGTATTTATAGATGCTTAACTTGATGTTCATATGTTTTCAGAGTGTGTGTGTATAAAAGCAGTATAAATACCCTAATAAAGGCAAATGATTTGTAGGAAGATTGTGGAATATGTAACCGCTTTAGTATTATGACTTTGGTCAGATTCCTTTATGATACCTACCTCACTTAACCCAGCCAGAAAGATGGCAAACAAGCTATGTCTTGTAGCAAAACAGGCACCACATCTGTAGTTGAGTTTTTCTAGGTAAATGATATTGCAAAATGTGAGTTTTCTGTAGGGTTTGTTGAACCGAATTGACCTTTATAACACATCTTTATTCTCTTTAGCAATTCTCAGGTTTTGAAACAAATCAATAAATTGAGCAGTAACACTTTGCAAAGACCAGATGGTCTTCACCCGATACTTCGAAGGGAATTAAAATGTGAAATTACCAGACTGCTGCTGTGGTATACTACTTAAATCTGCCTCAGTGCATAAGGAATAGCAAGGAGTAACTATTACACCAGCGTTTTTAGTGTTTCAGTGTATAACTGAATTCAAAGACAAGTGAGTCTGACTTATTAGTACAGCATAAGAAAAAAAGTAAGGTTGTCAGGGATGGGTAAACATATGTTAGAGGGTTAGCACTGTAGCTTTTATGAAGATAAACAGTACCTGGAAGACTGTAGTTCTGTGGAGAACTTAACAAGTTTTTTGATGTGCGTGACATAATTTACATATTGTGCATAGATTTTTTTCAAAAAGCCTCTTAAAAATTATAGAAAGCTTTTAGGAAATTGAACAAGCAGTGAATTAAGAGAGCAGGGCTTTTATGCATTTGTAATTTTTTTTTTTTTTTTAAAAAGGAACTGAAGGACAGTATTGTATGTTTTCATGTGGAAGAGAATTACAGGGCCTGAACTATGTAACAAATGTGTTCTGGAAAAGGAGGTAAATAGGTGACAATTTGCTGTTGATACAAAATGACTCAGAATATTCTAATTAAAATTGACTGTGGAAACTTAGAGAGATGATTGGATGACAGAGGAAACGGAATATTGATGAATTACTGTCTGTGGGTGGGAAGGAACCTTAGTCAAAGTCATGGATGAGTTTTGAATTTTCTAGCTGGGAAATAATCATTGTCTATAGTTCCTTGAAAATGTTAGTTGAATGGCAATCAAGCTGCCACATATGTAATTCTTTATGTAGATGCTAGTTATGCTACATTGTTCAGTATACAGTGGCACTGTTGATGTAATGTTAGGAGGAGGATTCAAATTCCCTGCCTACTCTAGGAAAAAAATTTCTCCATTAGAGGCCCTAGAAGGCCTGTATCAGCAAGTCTAATTCTTATTTTGCAGGCAGCATGTAATTTTTTTTTTGGTTGGTTGGTTTTTGCTGTTGATATGTTTGGGAGGTGCTTCCAGAACCTCACTGCTCTGAGTCAACTTAGAAACCTTCATCTCACTTCCAGATTAACTTTGGTTTTATTTATTAATTTATTTGTCCATCTGAAGTGTATTTAAATAAATAAAAGTAAGTAAATGAGCAAAATTATATGTTTGGGTTAATGCCTAAGCTATAGTAGCACTTTAGTTTAGGATTGAATGTATTGCACTGGTCTTCTAAGGACGACCAGTGAACACTGGCTCTGTTGTGTAAACCCAATACTTTGCGGGCCTTGCTAACGACTGTAGCCTTGAGGAGGAGCTAAAAGATTGCTAAGAGGGGAACATCCTTCCCCAAAAGGTGCCAGAGGCTGGATGATTGCCCAAGAAGCATGGAGTCAGCAAAAACTGGCGGTCACCAGGGGAAAGGTAAAGGCACCAGGGGGACATCATGACCACCAACTCAATTCAAGATCAAAAAGACTTGCCCCCCCACACACACCTGTAAGGAGCATGTGTGCTAATTTACAGAACAAGTGAGGCTAATTTAACTAATCAAGGAGGGACAAAGTGGTAAAAAACCCAATGGTCATTACAGTAAATGTGTATTCATGTAGTTTGAAGTGTATAAGTACCTCAGAGTTCTTGTGTGGTGTGCTAGCTTTGTGGAATCACCACCTAGCAGCCCTCTTTGCGCAAATATGGAATAAACTGATATCTCGGCTCTGTGTGTAAGATTGGCTTTTGCACACCTGGTAACGATTCCTGTTTTGGAGGGACAACAACAGCATTTTTAGTTTAAATGGATTTTCTCTCCATTAGCGCTTTTCTTTCAATTCACTGTATCTAATGAGAGGCAGCAATTAAAATCCCCCCAAAAGGTACTTTGATCAAAGATAACACTCTCTTTCAGGAGATCCCCCTTGGTCCTTATAATAGCATATGATTAATTCACCTTTTTATGAATACAGCTATGTTTTGTATAAAAGGTGTGCCAGCTACATTGTTTAGTAATGTAATTAAGTGGTTTAGAAGATGTTTGATGCAGCCATCCACATGATGAAGCGTATGACTTTTGAGATTCCACGAAGACTGACTATATAATGCTCATAAAATTCCTAATTGCATAGATGCGAAATCTGGCATTTGGCAGAGCTAGAAGAAAACATTTGGATGCTTTTGATGCAAAGGTGCTTGTGGAAAATTATACTGCAAAGCATCGAGTGATATGAGTATATAATGGCACAGTCTAAGGAAATAATGAAGCTCTCAACAGAAGTTGGTATATTTTGGAAAAAATTTTCTGTAGTTTCTTAGTTTCTTATTCCTCCAATAAAACTTGGTGCTTACCTTTAACGTTCAGACAAGATGCTTTAAATAATGGGATTTTAAGACAGGCACTAAAATCCAAGTTTATCTAAAAGAATGGTCTTCTGTAGCACGTGACAAAGAACTTTTAAGTTGCTAAGTGGAAGCTAAACAATTTTCTCATTATCCAGTGTTCAACTTCATGCAAGGATAGATAATTTCTTTTACCAGTAGTTCAGTATCTGGAAACACTCTATGTCCAAGCTAAGGGAGTGGTTTAGTTACAAAGCTTTTTGAGGGCTGTATTATGTTGCAAATCTAAGGCAAATTCAATAAATAATAAAGATTTTCTGTGTTTTTCACAGATGTGATTTCTGTAATTTCATAAACAAACATAATAATGGAGAGAACCTTCTTTCTCCATTGAATAGAGAACAGTTAATCTTGCATTTGACAATTCTGTAATCTGATTTATATCCAGTTTACTGCTGGCCACCTGTGAACAATTTTTTTGTTTTTAAATCTTGAGAGCACTCGTTTGTCTGTGAAGGATGATTCCCTTGGTCTGGCTCAGGATCTTGGGCCAGCCACAGCAGCTGGGTGCTTAATTCAGACGCTTGGAGTTGCTGAACCTTGATTTTTGGTAGGGGTTTCAGTAGGCTTGTAGAACGACTGCTGCACTTGTTTAAGACGGAAATTGCCTTTCATCCTGTGGTGTTTGCTACCATCCATCATCTCCTCTGAAGGTGAAGTTATGTCCCATTGCGTGCAAAATGAAAAGTAAAGTAACCTGACTGGCTGACTAGTCTTGTAGATGCTAAAATGAAAGAGTCCTTAACTTCTGATAATGGTATTAATATTGTTTTTTTGATTTACCGGTTTCAATTTTTTGGGGAAGGTTGGCAGGCAGGGCGGTTCTCTCCTGTAATGTGGTACAGGTCTCCTGAAAATCAGCTTAAATATTTATGTTATTTTTTCCCTTTGTTCAGTGGCTATCCAAGTCCCTGGAGTAATGCCATCAGTATGCCTGTGGTGCACTGCTCTGTCTTGCTTTTTCATCATATTCAAACTATTCACCTGCTTTTGCTTGCTCAGTGCTTGGCTAAGGTTGGCTGAAGCTCTGTAAGGGCAGTGGGTAGAGGGAGGTTATCTGAAATCCTGCAGACATTTCTCCTTCCTCTCTTGGTAGGATGGCTTATTATTCATTTGAACAGCTTGCTTTATCAGGTCTTTATTGGACTCAGAACTCTTCTGAACTTACCTGTTGCACTGGTGGCCAAAAATATTCTTCATTTGTGTGTACATTTTAGGACTTCTTTCAGGACCAAACATATCTGTCTGTAGATGACTTTTAAGGCTTCTAGTTTGGCCTGTCGAGGCACATGGTGTGTGTGACATTTGCCTTCTGAAAGCTGAAAAGATTTATGTCCAATATATATTATTAAATTCTGTGCAATATGTTCTATGTGCCTAACATGATCATACATCACAAATTCTCTTCTCACTGTGTGACTATGCATCTGCTTCCATGTATAATATAAATGGTGGATTTCAGAGGGCATTTAGAGTGAGATTTTCAGAAGCATTTGAAGCAGATGTCACTCGGTAGTTGTCTTGGTCTAACACTTCTTGAGAGTGTCTCAATCCACGTATTCAGATATGATAGATAGCTGAAGTGATAGTGAGGTTTCTGAGCGAAGAGAACTGTTGATAAAATTAAACTCTGAAGGCGGTATTGTGGCAGAAGTCTAAATTCCACACGCTTACCCCTTGCACTGTTGTCCTGTCTAGGATGTGGTTGATGCTGTGTTTATGTACAGGTAGCATATAAAGCAGAGGCTAAAAGCTGGGCTTGGACTTTCCCGGAATGAAATTACTGTTTAGGAGTGCTTAGTTTAATATAGACGGGGGGGTTGTATGTGCATTTTCTTTAGATCAGTGCTGCATATTTTTGTAGTGTATTCTGAATATTGAGATGGGACATGACACTCCGATTTGTGAAAAGAAAATGAAATAAAGGAAGGTACGTGAGCTGAATTAAGTAAGCCTATTCCTGTCTTGAATGATAAAAAGAACAGGCACTGGCTGAAACACTGCTCTGAAACAAAAATTCACCACAGTCGGAAAGTGAAACCTGAAAGCCCTGTTACCGAACAAATCCACCAAGATGATTTGCTTTGAGAGAAGATGAAAGGATGCTGATGGCCGGAGGTGCTAATATTTTGGTTGCCACAAGTGTGATCAGCCCTTTCCAGGCATCCGCAGTCCAAAGCCTCCAAATGAAGAGCAAAATGAAACAAATCGCAGTAAGAGTGAAGCCCATTTTACAGCAAAGACAGGGGCCTGAGAGTGATGCTGTGTAAATTCTCCTTTACTGTTGCATAACATTCTAAACTGCCATAAATAGACCCAGATGCAATCAATTTTAAAAGGTGCTACAAAAGAACTAGGAGAGACATCTGGGAACAGATTTTCCCCTTTTGATTTTACCATTGCTGCAGGATACTGCTTGAAAATACTACACAGTCTCTTTCTTCTGGCAACAGAGAAGGATTAGAAGATGAGGAAACCTAATAACTGACCCTTCACCAGCACGAGATGCGTGGAACAAAATTAGAGCAGTCGGAAAGGATAATGGAAGCTAAAGCAGCAATACTTTTGTGAGAGTCGAGCCACAAAGTAGGGGCCTCAAGGCAGCCCTGCTGCTTGATCCAAAACCAGCTGCAGCTCTTCAGATACTGAATTAAATGAAGAATCCACTGGCAGAGACAATGCTGTCTGATGCATGATGGACACCTAGTGCCGTCAGTGCCTTAAAATCTTACACACATCCACACCCATGCCTTTACACAGGCACCCACACGGACACTCGACTGCATTAACTACAGCAATATCTTTACGATATTATTTACGAATATCGTGATGCAGCTGCACTGAGACATACGGCCGGACGGATGACACAGGGCTTTCAAATATGGGGGAAATAATGGGCAGCACCAGCAGAGAGCTGTAGAAGGAGGAGCCATTTCATGCCTCATACCAGGGCAAATGCCTGCTGTGTCACATCATGGACTCCAAAAACTGCCTTTGCTGCCATAGGGAAAGCAGAGATAATCAGAACAGTGTTCTAGATAAGAGCCATCACTGGGTGAACTGTGGATTTAGCTTCCGCAAAAACACAGGTTTGCCTGACTTGATATTTTTTATTTATTTTATTTTTGATTTTCATGTCTGAGAGAATTGTTAAAGTGAATTATGCCATACAACGAGCTTTGGGATGCCTAGGGCAACACTCAGGTTTTTAATATTTTAGCTGTGGTGTGTCTGTAATATTTAAAAGGACTCCTTCCTTTCTAAACTACAAATGTTTTATACACGTGCTGATATCAGAAATACCTCTGCTTCTCCTGTGCTACCTCCACTGATACTGATGTTACTCGTTTTTCACTCACCTTAGCTCTAGTCAGTTGTTATTGCTTAAGGGCTTGAAAGAGATGATTACTTAAGTCAGGGAGCAATTTAGCATAGGTGGAATGTGAGGAGCTTTCTAAAGGAAGGAGATAATGGAGTTGGTTTTAACTCTTGCTGTACACAGCAAAAAAATCTTGCCCGTCCTTCACAGGCAGTGTTTGTCTCTGTCAAAAATGTCCGTGCTTCTTGCTTATTTATTCCGATTTCTTCATTTCAGTTTGGGTAGGGAGTGAGGCAGGAAGTAATTCTTATCTCTTACAGGAGTAGCCACATCATTTCTTCCTTATTGTTTCTTTTCATCTATCATTTGATTTAGAAAGGACCATCTGTGAGTTTGAATAAATATTTAACTGCAGGGAGTAATAAACCAATGGTTTATGGATGGTAACTTTTTTGGTGACTATTTATATTTAGTCAGAGACTCACAGGGAACTATGGAGGCCTTCTGCTGCCAGCCTAGAACGGTCACAGTCCTAGGACTGGTATCAAGCACTGCTTAAAGGCCTGATGGGCTGCTCAGATTAATGGGAGTGCCTGCTCTGTGCAAATAAATGTCATCTGTACAGATGCAAATACATAAGTCTAAGACCAGCACAACTTAAGGTCAAGTTCATTGAGACACACACAAAAAATATTTTGTCATATAGGAATAGGTTAAATGAATAGGAGTGAATAAAGGCAGCTGCAAGAGCTGTTTGTTGTGTTATATTTAGGTCCATGTCCAGGTATTTAGGTCTTTGCTTCTGATTATATCCAGATGTTAAACATGGGGGAGAAGAAACCCTGCACCATCTTTCTCCTCTGGTTGTCAAACTGTTATTGACTAAAAAGCAAATTATCCTTCTTATACCCAGGATGCCGCTATAAGCCGGATGCTGAAAAAGATGCTGGAAAAATCAGTGAAACAGTAGATTCCCTGATCTGTCATACCTCCAAAGTGTGGTCATTCACTGTAGTCCCTCATCAGGAGAATCTCTGAGCCCATTCAAGGTTTCTGTCATGCTGAGGCTGCATATCACTAACATCTTTTTATTTCTGACTAGCAGAGTCTGTTTGTCTGATGGATCTGCTAGAATGATATTGTTTACCCCAGTGTATCTCTTCCCTAAAATCTCACCCTCTTAGGGAAGTGTGTGTTGTAGTTCTTAAAAAGCAGGATTATTCTGGATGTTGCATTTTTATCAAGGAAGGCGTAGTACTACCCTCAGTACTGAATTTCCTCTGCATGAAAATTACACTAATTTTAAAATACAATAATTTCAATTTTATATTGGGAAATGTAATGAAGGCTTCTTTTAATTGATTGAAGATTTTCTATCAAATCCTTCAAAGAAAGAGGCCTCCTCAAAGAAGCCTTTGATGTCATGCCATTATTTAACTCTTCATTAACTGTAATATCTAAAAGTGTTAAAGCCCACTGGGAAGAGATCAGAAAGAGGAGAAGGTTGTGCTGCCAGATTTTTGTTGAAAAGGAAAATGAAAATAGTGTCTAAAGTGTCAGGCTTTGAGTATTCAAGAATATGATATTAAATGAATTAGAGTACTGAAAATGGCTTCTGATGCTGAAGATGTCGTCAGCCTCAAAAGATGTGACGTAACTTCCTAGAGCATTTTGCTTTGAGTTATTAAAGGAAAGGAAGCCTAGGAAAAAAGGAATATTTCTTTCTTCTGCAAAAGCAGAAGCAAAGGCTTGAGTACCTTTTCAAGAGAAAACACATTGTACAACATCAATGCAACAACAAAAAATCAATAGGAGATTCTGAAGATGCTCCTTTTTGTAAATTCAGCAGCTCTACAGGGAAAAAAGCGCTGATCCTTTGAAAACCGTAAGAATTACTGCCTCTGAAGAAATGTTAGCAATGTACATTCAGCAATTATGATAACCAACTTTGTTTGGAAAACTTTGTATTAGCATGATTTTCTGACATGACTACCATGAAAACATTTATAAATTGGGTCCTAAGAGTTTGGCATACAACATACAAAAGCTTCTTTTTTGGATTTTAAATAGTGCATATTGCATACATACACAAGTGTGGTTATGCAGCAGTTAAAAATTATTTCTAATCCAATTCCTTCCTGGGTCCCCCATTTTAAGTATTTTTTTTTCTGTAGGTGTCACTATAGCATAGCAGATAGAAAACCCTTCCCTTAATGAAAATGTAGAATACACACAGATCAGAAGCAAAATGTAATCTGGTTTACTGTGCCATGGTTGTCATATCAACAATGAGGTTTCCCAGCAACTAACAGAATAAATTATTTTATACCTTTATTTACTTATCCTTTCTAATAATGAACCTGATATAAGAGAATTTCTTTCCCCTTTATAATCGTGTGGCAATTAAGAAAGGCTTCCCAAATCATCTACATTTTGTCATTATGTTAATATTGACAGTTAAAATGAATCTGGTTAATAAAATCGAGACTGATAGAAATCATGAAGATTTTCCACTTGCACCAGAATGTAGCCGTTTTATGTTGCAAAACTTTTTGCATTTCTACTTAACTGATTGCTGAGAGAAAAAGAAATTGTTAGTACATATGGGTTTGATGGTGTTGCTCTTCATAGCTATTCAAGATGTCAACTTTGCTTGGCTCCCTTTTGTGTGTATTACTTGCTCTCTCCCCTTAGACTGCGCGCTTACATAGTTTCTTAAAGAAGTGTTGAACAGGGCTTACTATTTTAAAGTATGGACTGTGGTTGAAGGAGATGCCTTGAACCTGGCTCTTACAGCCAGTATCAATACATACTTCAGCCTATGCATAAATTCACATCTCCAAAGGAACAAATTGCTGGTAGTCTGGTGGTAAAGGCGTAGCTGTGGAGAGTGTGTTGGAAGCTGTACTTTTAGTCCCAGCTTTCAAGAAGTATTCAACATGTGAGTTATTTCCTCCTTAAGCCAATGCTTGTGCAGCATAAAATGTGTGAAACAGTAATGAGAGCAGACGTAGGGTCACCGTTCCACCTTCTGGCAGGGTGTCATCATCACAAGGCTTGCAGCATCATTGTGAATTTTACACTCTTTCCTTGTGGCACGTTAATTTGGCATGATTTCACAAAAAGATCTGCCTTCCTCTTCGTTCTTCTACATAGCCTACTCTGCAGGATGCTCACTTGGGTATCGTCATCAGCAGTGACCGATGCAGTCTTGAATGCTCTCTGGAGGAAGATTGTATTGACCTGTTTCTCACTTCCCTGGAGGGCTGTTCTAATTATTAAGCTGTTATCTAGTAATGTAGAAGGAATACTCTGGCAATCATTTAAAGCCAATACAGTTGCTCTTGTCTATTAACTGTGCTTGGAACATGCTTAATAGACTGGGGTCTCAAGGGTGTTAAGAGGCCCTCTGCTTAATTAGAGACTTGGGATTTATGTGTCTGCCTCCTAAGGGTTGGATTCTTCAGATGCAAGTTTAAAAGATTTCAGGCAAAAGGGGAGATTTTGTGAGATTCTCACCTAGGCAACGAGTCAGAACGTGTTTTTCTGGACGGTAGTTTTGATTTAAGCTCAAAAAATCTGTACAAAGCCTTTGGGAGCTTGCCTTTGTGTGCATACCTAATGGATCAAATTGCTAGAGATGCTGAGGTATCACACTGCCGTGTGGCCTTAAATAAGAGCTGGAAACCAAGTTCTGGCCTTTAGCCTCTCAAGCAGTAGGTGTGTTAAAGAAAGATTTCTTGCCCACAAGCTGTCTTGGATTTCCACTCTGTTCAAATTACTATGTAATTTATACCACACCTCCTAATAAACTCTCCCTCTGCTTCCTCAGAGAATACAGCACTTGAAGTTAATTAAATAGAGAAGCTCTGTGAAGCTCAGAAGAAACTAGAACAGCTCTGATTGTCTGACTGTAGGAGATCATCTCAAGTAGGCATTTCAGCACTTATTAGCAAACTGGGAAATTACATGTTAAGAACCGGGGTTTGTAAATGCTGTATGAAATCTAAGGAAAGATCTTTGTCCACTTCTGGGGTGGAAAATAAAAAGCGTTCTGTGAATGGAGAGGAAAAAAAAAACGCTTGCGAACAATCAAAAGAAGTGTAATCTGTTTAATAGAAATAGATTTACTAGCTCAGTTTGGACAGAAAAGTGGAGCTTTTATTTGCATCAGACAGTCCTCTAAATGGAGTCTACTGGTTTACACTAGTTTGAAATGGACTGTTTTCAGAAGATGATGTGACATAATCACTCTTGGGAGCAGAAGTCTCTCTACTTTCAGAGGAGCAGTGTCTCAGTCTTTCTGTAGCTTTAATGATCTACTGTTATTGAAGAAAATGGAAGTGGTATAATACTTCTATAATCTTTTGGTTTAGATGCACAGATACCCTGATAAAGGCAGGCTCGTAAAACTATGTCAGCTTTTCTGTAGTTTTGTGTGTTTCTGGGTGGTAAGCTCAGAGTATGACATACGTTTTAACTACTTCAAGCTGCTCCAGATAGTAATAACGTGATAAATCTGAACTTTTTATTTTAAGGGAACTTACACGGTGACTTGCTCCAGATACTGGTACTCTGTGGGGGCTGTATCTATGGTAGCCTAACACTAAATGGAACTACTCCTCTTAGGATGTTGGTTTAATGTGCACCTTGCTAACATTATGTTCTGTTGGGGTTTTTTGTTTGTCTTTTTTTCAGTCTTTGTACAAGTTTTATCACTCTGTTGCCTTGTTTGTGGCTAATACATAGTGTGTATGCTCTTTGGAACTTGAACTGCTTGTTTCCTTGAGCCATGCTCCATCCTTGAGCCTCAAGCACTATCATAATAAATTGATTTACAGGATTTGACACTTATTAATTATCTATTTTCCTTACTTCTGGATCTTGTCCAAGATTTATTCCCTGTTATGTTTTTATTTGTGTTTTGTTTGTTTGTTTGTTTGTTTGTTTGTTTTTTTCCTATCTGACCTTTTGACATTTGTGGATCTTACTTGCTGTGTATTTTACTAGTGAAATTCTAATACCCATCTCAGTGTGTAGCCTCTACTCATTGTTCCTTCATGCTGGGGTTGTTTCTCTTAAGAGATGAGCCCTAGAATGTAAATAAGCATAAAGCCCCAGAAAGAACAGGACACAACAATCTTCATAGTGGGAGAGAAGAGCAGATGCTGAAGTCTAAGTACTAATTATTAGCTTTAGGCACTTTCTGATAATTTCAAGGAACCAAGATAAGTTTCTGAGTAATTCAGCTCAGTATCTTCTGGGAGTCGTGTGATCACTTTCCTGTAAAATATAACCTTTACAATATATATTGGACAGATGTGAATTTTTCTGAAGGACTGATAAGTAGCATTAATGTTTACTGAAATAGTTCAGCTGCTTATTTTGTGTCAAAGGTTCACCATCTGCAATTGTCTTTATAATAACTAGTATATGAAGGAAACATGTTTTTGAGAGTCTGTTCTACTTAACCAAAAGCAATGGAGTAATTTATTGTTGGCTAGGACTACTTCATCTCTGTTTGTCCCAATAAGACTCTAAATCACTGGTGGGGTAAATTCATTTATCATGAATATAAGAATAGAGTCTGCTCTTTCACTAGCTGGGATAAAATTACCAGACTATTAGTTCTCATGCATCAGGATATAAATAGATCATGAGATAGGTTCAGTGATTTTTCTTCCTGTACTAGCCAGACCCTTTATTTTTTTTTTTAACAATATTAGATATTCTACCTGAAGGATGTGATATTAGCCAGGCCTGCAGACGAATTAAAGCTACTAGGCGTTTCTTGAACCCTCACATTCCCAGGGCTACTTCATCAATCTCAGATTCCTCCCTCCCTCCCTCATTCTTTTTACTTTATCTTCCCAAAAGGCTGGAATTATATACAAAGCATTGAAATTGCAGGCAGGATTCTCTACAGCACTTAATTTAGTATACTTTTTTTTGGTGGAAATGTCAAATGTGGTAATTTTGAAGTAAGGATTTTGTTGCAGAGGGTACAGATTATTAATATAATATAGCAAGAAGAGACGAAACTAAAAAATAGGAGAGGAAAGAGATGAATAATTTATAAGAAAACACTTTCTTCAACTCATTAAAATGACCTGATAGTCATGGAAGCTTAAGATTTTTCTTGTTCAAGAAGAAAGTGGAATACATGCAAATGAACTTTTAAAAAACTAATAAAATGAAACTTTTTCCCTTCTTTAAGTCTTTAGAAAGAGAAAAACGTTAGTAAGATAGTTCAGATTAAAATTGTTACTACAGTGTTATTTACAATGATATTTAAATTTCCATGAACAGATCACCATGAGTAACTAAAACTGACGTATAAAGAAGTGACTTCATTCCTGCAGTTTCCAGTGACAGATAAGTGAGCGATCGCAAAGAAACGACAGTTTTTTTTCCTTCTACTTGGAACAGATGTGAATATATGGGCTGGGAGGGGTAGGGGAAAGAAACATGGTTTTGCTATTTGCTGCTCCTCTTTAGGAGAGCTTTCTGTAGGTGGGATGGAGACCTAAGAGGAGTGTTGGGTCAGTTGTTCTCTACAGCGGTTGCTTCCAAGGCGGAGAGATTGGCCTCCCATTGCAGTGGTGCTCGGTGCCTTTGCACGCTGCTACATCTGCCTGAGTGTAGCTCAGACGGCAGCAGAAAGTTTCCCCGGGTGTATCTTTTGCAAGAATCGTGCTGCCATAGAGCTGGGAGAAAGGGTGGGGAGATGTGACAGCTTTGCATAGATGGTTCCTATCTCAGAAAGCCCCAGGATTCAGAGGAGTGCAAATCTTGGAACATAACGGCCATCCCCAAAGTTTTCTATCTAAATTTACAAAACTTGGTGATTTTCATGAGGCATTCGTTATTTATAGAAAGGGCTTCTTTTTCTGAATAATTTTCAGGTCTTCATCATAGAAATAAAATGATTAAAGTTTTGTTTCAAGTTTTTTTCTTCAGATTTTGGAAGATGCTAGTGTCAATTCTTTTGGTATGGAAAATTTTTAAAGGATGGGAAGATGTAAGAAAAAGAGCATGTAATTTCCCATCCTGCAAATCTAAGGCAGTTACCTAAGGTTACCATCTTCAATTTAGGACAGAGTGAATATAATCAAATTAGCATTTAAAGAAATGAGGGAAGGCAGAGCTATGGTTCTTTTGTTTTGTTTTTCTGAAACAAGCTGTGCCAACTATTTCAACAGCAGTCCATTGGAAGGAAAACTTTCCTTTTCCCAAAAGAATAAATCAGTCTGCATATCAAAAAATGCAGTGCATCACACCACCATCTAGTGTTAGCTGGGTGAACTCCGGGATGGTACCTGTTGACAAGTTACCATGTACAGATTATGAAAAGTTCTAGAAAAAGAACAAAGAATTATGTAGTGAGGAACAGTAGTAACCACATCATCTGATCTACTGTCGTAGGTTTTGCAAACAAAGAAGGCAAGGTAATGTGTTCTGTGAAGGACCGAGGCCTGAAGATCTTGAAGGGGCACAGTTAAGGTGGCTAACAGCAGTGTTTCATTTTGCATCTCACAGATTTCCAATGGGTGAGATTCTAGACTTTTATTATTATTTTTTTATATTCTTGAAATATTCCATGAATGCATTTTTGGCAATATAACCTATCGATTTTAACTTCCCCTTAGCACATTTTTTTTCACTTGCGATATAAAATGCTGTGATTACACAGGTTAATAAGGGCTGCCATCCTGCAGTAATGCCAAACCATTAACCCTTTTGGCTTTTTTGACTGTTATTTCTAATTTTAAAAATAGTATGGGTAGCTCTTCCTGTCTCTATTGCCATCCAAGTAAATGCAGGGGAAATAAACCAAAAGAAGACCCCTCCTGTTTTGAAAAGAAATCTTCCAGCTCTTACTTGATCCATATTTTCTATTGTAGCTTAGGTTTGCATTCTGCTTCTATCCATCACTTGAACTGGATTATTTGTGTAACTGCTGTTTTGGGTTTTGCTCTACCCTTAGAAGGTGTTTTGTTTTGTTTTGTTTTATTCTTTTCTTCTGAATGTTGTTCAAAAATGCCCCGAGGAATCATTCTTGTTGTTCAGATGGATACTCTGAGGATACTCTGTGTTTGTCTGGTGTTAGACAAAGTGCCATCTGATCCCTCGTAGCTGCTCTGCAGTAGCTGTAAGTGGCCTGTTCAGCTCTTGAAATCTTGACTGTCTCTCAGAGCCACAGCAGTTCTGGCTGTTGGAGAAAGCATGAGACTTACAGTTATTTTGTGCATATATAGCAAATCCAGTGCATCTCTGAAGTGCTGGATTTACTGCATGGTACGCAGTAGCTGTGCTCTCTTCTGCCTCTATTTGTACCCAGGAGATCTCAGACCAGTAATATAACAACCAGTCTTAGAGATGAAGCTGTTTCATTTACATGACGTCTCTGAGCAAAAGAAAATACTTTAAAACATAAACTGGTTTATAAGTGATTGCCCGAACTAAACATACTGCTTTGACATAATACTTTTCTAGCTCTGTGGCTTTGTTTTTCACTGAAATATAACTGCTTGGAGGGCTAATCTCTTAACTGTAGACAGCCACTTGTTCTATTAGTTTAGAGAAGAATATATGCAAGAAAGGGATGGTAATCTGAAATGGAGACAAGTTTTTGCCTTGTGAATTTTTGACCAGAAAGCTGATGAATACTGACGATTAAAAGAACGATTGCAATTGTGTTGATTTAGATTACAGGAAAATCCTGTTTAAGAGTGGAGCAGGTCATACGCAACTGACCTGCAGCCATTCTTTTCACATTTAGCTGTGCATGGCCAGTTTGATCCTATTACTTTCAAAGATAAAGGAATGTGCATTAACACTTGCAGTTTAGATGGTGCCTTCAAAACAAATAAAACAGCGACAGGAATTTAATGTATAGTGATGCATAATGCATTACCAGCGCCCTGAATTCCAGCCTTGAGACTGGCAGTCAGCTCAGCTTTGCATGCGATGGGGAGATTAAAACTGTTGTCCAAAAACTGGACTATGGCTGTCTCTGGTGAATTTTGTGACCGTGATTCATTCTAGCTTCGTGCTCAGGCCAGCCAGCTGCCTAATCTTGGCTCTCTCCTGTGGCACACAATGAAACCGCAGGGTGTTGATTTCACACCTTTCATGTGTTACTAACAAGATACAACATGATTTTATGTCCTTTATTTTCTTATCATGCACGTCTTTAACTTGGAATAGAAAGACTCATTTAAGATCAAAGATTTCTTTATGAGCAGATGATAATTAACTGAAACCTAAATCCAACTTCACAGTTATTCCAAATAAGCTAAAAACAAAGAAACAACAAAAAACCCCAAGGTGCTCTATTTGTTTATCTATTAACAGGGTCTATTTTTATCTTTAACAATGTTGCTGATGTTCATCTTTTCCCCATTGAAAGTCTTTTGGATAATGCCTTACATCCAAACAAACACCTGAGATTTTTTTTTTTCAATTAAGACAGTGGACTATGTTTTCAAATGTGCCATTCACCATAATGTCTGGTAGTTGCATGAGGAGCTTATTTCCAAAATATGTGTTTGTAAAATGTTGCTAAGACTACTCCAAACTTGTTTTGATAAATGAAAGGCCCTAGACATCTCATGAATCAGTGTGTGTTTTTTTTTTTTATAGGCACTTACACATTTTGCACTAGAAATTTTAAGTCCTCTGTGCAAATACTTAAAATCTTTTCTATTAGAATAGTCAGCCAGATTTTCTGTTGCTTGTTTTTCTAAGCCTCATTCTATTTACTCCTACCAGAGGAAATACCTGTTGTTACCAAGTATATAGCAGTTCATGAGAATGCACTGTTCAGATCGAATTCAGAGTCCCTTGTCCAAAACCTTGGCTGGTTTCAGAAGGGCTCTGTGATGCTGCAAAAATTTTCTTGAACAAAAATGGAAATAGGAGAGGAGTCACCTAGTCATAAAAAATTGAGAGTTTGGACAACATTGGTGTTTTACAAGAATAATGGTAATAGCCTTCACCATTTCACTGCTGGAGGGCACAGAAGAACTCCTGGGTTACAAATAGCACAGAACTGAAAATTTTAAAGGTTTTGTGTTCCACTGACAGGAGTGGAACAACTTGTCAAGGAAAGCAAAGAAGCCAGTTTAGAGTGTTTCTGTGGTGTGGTTTTCAGTAGTGAGGGAGGGGGGCTACACTGGTGGCTCCTGTGAGAAGCTTCTTGAAGCTTCCCTGGCTCCAAGTCAGACCCTGCTCTGCACCAAGGCCGAGCCAATTAGTGACAGCGTCTGTGCCATTTTCTTATGTATTTAAGAAGGGGAACCTGAGAGGAGGAGTTGGAGTTGTGAGGAAGAGTTACGAGGAGGACACCTCTGCAAACACCCCGGTCAGTGGAAGGAAGGAGAAGGAAGGGGGGAAGTGCGCTGGAGCAGAGACCCCCTTGTATCCCGTGGTGAGATGGCAGGGCCACCCCCCCACCACCCATGGAGATCACTGGTGGAGCAGAGTCTGACCTGCAGCCTGTGGAGGACCCCACACCAGAACAGGTGACTAAACCCAAAGGAGGCCAGGACTCTGTGGGAAGAGGCAGCCCCCGCTGTTGTAGTTGAGGGCTGCAACACGCAGGGGTGACCCATGCTGGGGCAGCTCGGGAACGGCTGCAGCCCATGGGAAGGACTCACCCCGGAGAAGGTTCAGGGATGACTGTCTCCTGTGAAAGGGGGACCACGCTGGAGCAGGGGAGAAATTGAGGAGTCCTCCCCTTGAGGAGGAAGGAGGGGTGGGACTGACTGCACCCCCCCATTCCCTGCCCCCTGCACCACTGAGGGGGAGGAGGTAGAGAAATCCGGAACAAAATTGAGCCTGGGAAAAAGGGAGGGCTGGGGGAAGGTGTTTTCAAGATGTAGTAATGCTTCTCACTGTCCCACTCTGTCAGTTAAGTAGCATTGTTAGTGTTTGAATTAAATTGATGTTATTTTTTATTCCCCTAATGAGTCTGTCTTTTGCCCGCAACTGTAATGAGTAAGTCACCCCTACCTGTCCTTGTCTCGATTCCCAAGCTTTCGCCTTTATTCTTCCCTTCCCATTCCTGAGGGGGAAGGGGTGAGTGAACGGCTGTGTGCTGCTCAGTTGCCCTCTGGGGTCAAACCAGGACAGAGGGGCACTGGTGGTGGTAATCGCATCATTCCAAGGTCTCTTGAGGCCATGTGCTGAGGTGCTTTGGCAGAGTGGTCTCATATTTATGACTTGAACCATATTTTGGCCCCAAAATGATACCACTTGCAACTTTCTTGTTACTTCATTACTAATATGGTTCTACAACTCTAGAACAAAACTTGTAATTTCCAACTTTACGTGGCTTTCCTTAATCTTCTTTTGCTAGCAGTAGCAACAAGAGAGAGGTTAATCTCTTTGGCTGTCTGCAGCTGGGAACTGACTCAGCTTTTGCAATTTCTGATGATATTCTGATAAAAATGGCATAAATCATCCTATTGAGAACTGTGTATAAATACATCTTGACAGACACTGGATTTTTGGGAAGACTCAGAACTAGATACCCCAGACCTACCTAGGGGTCCTACACTGATTCTCCAGTATAAACAATTTCTATAAAATGTGGCTGGATTTACTTAGCTATTTTATCTTCTGCTCTGATTTTTTATGTTTTTGGTGTCTCAAGCATTGGATAATGTTGTATGTATGTAAAATATTTAAATGTCTCGAGTCAGACCTCTTCAGAAAGACAGAAATCTTTCACTTTTTTCAGATGCTGTTTTAAGTTCTGCTATGCCTGGGCAATGTCACATAACCAGTGGGACTTTTTGTCTGCTGCACCTCATCTCCCTTCACGAAAGGACAGATAGTGCTCTTATTCACAGACTGTGTATGTTCTTTTGTAGCACCTTGGCTAATTTTCCTTTTTCTTGGCTACAGCTCAAGCCCTTGAACTTCTGACACTGTTTTACCTTGCTGGATCTGTTTCAAGATTAAACTGTAGAGTATGTCAGCTTTTCAATGGGAATAGGCTTTAAGTTTTACTCAGGGAACATGCTAGTAAGATGATTTACCTTTTGTCCTAATTATTTTCCTCCTCAAAATGTTTGTCATCTCAGCAATGGCAAAAATAACAAATGAGCAGCCATCAGATATAAATAGCTGAAGCTGAACAGTCAAAACAATAGTCTCAGACTGAACTTTATTGCCCTCAGCAATTTAGCAAATATAAATAATGGTTTAAATGTGAAGATAGTAAATGTGGAACTGTGCCAAGTTTGCAAACAGAAAGGTAGGCTTCTGTCCACCGCTCTGTTGTCAGACAGCATTTTCTGGGTGAAATTCTATGCTTTTATCTCCTTAGAGGTACAACCTGTGAGAGAATGTAAAGGTGAGACAGGAGGTCTGAGGTTAACTCCGTTTTTGCCCTCTGCCTGCGGACTCCCTGTCCTTCCTCTGCCCGGTGGGTGACCTTGGACCGCTGTGCTCTTCCCCTCTCCTCCCACGGGTGTTGGCCGGGCACTTCTCCCTCCTTAGGAGGAGGCTGGGTCCTGCAGTAGGTTTCTGTAAGGTCTGGAAAGGCTCCCCAGATACCTTAGCCTTGAGAGCCTGCCTTCATTAACGAGCAGCTTTGGTAATATGGTTGCCTTATTGGCCGCACACAGAGGTCTCCTACTTTTTACTTCAACTACAGTTTGTGAAAGGCTCTTTGGAAGCCTATCGGCAGGACTCGTGCCTTTTTCCCTGGGCAAAGAGAGGCTTGGACTGCATTTGTATAATAACAGACTTTCTATATGGCATAACAAGTTTGGAGTGGGGTGAAAATGTGTTTTTTTTTTCCAAAAGTGTCTTGCCGTGCTAACAACATTTCCAAGTTGTTACTGGTTTTGTAGGTCAGACCTATTAAGGGCCCAGCTTAGACGAAGCCTTGGTTTAAAAGCAGGTATCTGAAAGGGACACTCGGAGCACTTTGGAGTTCTGTTCCTCACATTTTCTTTTAAAGGTAAGTGGCTCTTTCTGCTTTACTCTGTGTGGGCCTCAGTGCTGTTCATGACAGTTAAATGTGGGTGTGACTGTGGACATCACGCACCTGTGCATTAAATGTTCTTTGAACTTGGCCTTCCAACTTCCTCCAGGGACCTCTCCAAGAGAATCAGTTTAATTTCTCTCTGAACTGGGACAGAGTTTATGTGGAAACTAGATGCTTAAGTGTTTGGCTTCTGAACGTGTAGAACCTATATGTAGGTGCTAATGGAGAACTGTATTGCAAAAGAACTGGTTGGTTTTTTATCGCTTCAAGGCCGTCCTTACTCTGGAGAACTGATGGTCCTGTTTATTTTGGGTATCTGAGATACAAGATATTGGACGTTATGTTGAATAGAGGTAGTCTGGATTTCAGTGTGTCCTACAATGCTAGAAATCTGCACTGATTATTCATTAGAAGTAGCGAATTATAAAAAAAACTGATAAAAAAATGAACAAAATTTTCCGTGATAACTCCTGGGTTGATAGTGCTAAAGAATTTAGGTTAACAAACTCTGCCTGCTGTGTTACCTAGTTTTAATCCAAATTGTTGTGTGTTTGGTGAATACACCGCTGAGTTTCACAGTCCCTTCTTCAGGCACCAAAACAGGTTAAGAAACCCCAAGAACATTCTGCTAAATGTGTTAGGCCATATTCATTGATGTGCTCTGGCTACTTTGTGCTGCTCCGGTGATGCAAAGCAGCCATAAACCTGGATTAGTGCAATGGAGCAGTGGGAGACTTCAGTAAAGAAACAGGATGGCTGTGGTTTGCTGTGATATTTGATCTTCTCTGAGACTCGTATCTAACATATTAATTGACCAACTTAATAAAATTATAATTTAATGCAGTTCAATTCTCCCAGGAGTCATGAATATAATAAAATTATGATGCTTTTTTTTTTTTTTTTTTTTGAAGAGGCATGGACTGTATCTTGGGGTAAATCTTAATCTGCTTTAATTAGTTATTGCTCATAGTCTTAATGGACCTGCCATTAGCTGCGAAAGATGAAAATGTAATACTCTATCTGCATTCTTTTGCCCAAGGAGGGGGGAGATGAGAGAACAAGAATGAGCATTTGCTATGTACCCATGGAAAGGAGGAATAAAGAGTTTTTTGATTGTTGTTTAAAAAGTTGTATTCATTTAGAATCAAAGGGTATAAAGAAGGAAAAGAGTTAGCTTTCAGAGTTTGAGGGCAACCTTAAGGTCTGTGATCACCACCTTTGAGTAAATTAGGAAGGTAGTAGGAGTAGCTTGTCTTGCAGTATTAGGCTGTCACAATGCCTACCATGAAATAGTGAGCAGCTGACATTAAACAGATTGTAAAATGGAAAGCTTTATTTCTAAACTCTTAAAATTATATATGAACTCATTCTAAGAAGAAAATGGAGTATGCATTGCAGAAGAAAGATAAGGCTAGTCTCACTTCTCCCCAGAACAACACAATGTTTTATACCATCATTTTCTCCTTATATTTTATTTGCACTCTATTTCAGCATAATGAACTAAATCTTGGGGGGACATAAAAATTTCAGAAATGGCTAATAACTAAATTCTTTTGTTTGAAACACAGCTTAAGTTAAGTAAACTGAGCCAAAGTAGTTAATGTTTTGTTTTCTTTCTATGTGTAACTATCAACCCTACTTTTACAGTTATGCACTTTTTTTTTGGTCCAGAGAACAAACCATTAATAGAAGACAGAATTTCATATTTTTAACTACAGAGTAAATGCATGACCCCAGTCTCTTGCTTCTATTCTTTGATTGCTTTCCAGTACAAAATTGATGGTATCTCAGATTAAAGTTCTTGAGCATTAGTGTCAAGCCCACAGTGATGAATTTGACAACTTTTTCTCCATATCATACTGGAGCAGATATAACTATTCTCATGTGTGTGCCCTCCCCCTTTTTTCCTGAGTTTTGGAGAAATACCGAGTCTTTGAATTTGCATCATTTAAAGGCAATCCACATAGAAATTACAATTAATTACTTTGTTTCTTCTGCTACGTTTATTCTTCTTGACTAACTACCAGGTCAGATTCCATGTTGAGCTCTTCAGCACTGGATTTTGAGAAGCTGAGATGTACAATCTAGCAATGTCTGCATGTTACTATATTAATTCTTTTCCTCTTTACATTCAAAGCATCACTTAGGGCTTGTTTATATGCATTACTGTACCTCTTTAAATTAAAGTGTAATTTAAAATCAGTTTCATTAAAGTAGTCCAATAGCCACTCTTATTTCAGCATAAACCAAGTTTATTTCAGGTTAGTGTAAATCAGCTAGGAGCATTGTTAGCTTAAAATGTAATAATCCATTAAATTAGACTAGAATTGAAGGTTTCCTCGCAGGAGTTTGTGCTGCTACATACTCACTTAAATTAGCTAGAGCAAGTTTATGTGTACACAAGGAATTAGAAATTAAATCAAGCACCTACTGTCATCAATTCCATCACCTGGGACCAGTCGATATCCCAGAGGAATCAGCGTGCAGGGAGAGGAGGGAGGAAGGCAGAGCCTTTCGCTTTGCCTGACCAGTGCAAGTCGTCATGGTGTATATGAGGACTAAACCTTCGTAGGCTGTTTTTCTCCTCGCTGCTTTAGGCTTGGTGTAGTTGGTAAATGAGTCTGAGTAGGTTTAACAGCAGTGACTGGTAACACTGGTTAGGATTCCACCAGTCCTGTGAAGAGCAGGGTAGTGTATTACCTGTAGCAGAGCGCTGCTCTCCTCTGGGCAAACTGCCTCCCTCCCGTGCCTGAATTTGTTCTTTCAACTCTAACTGGTGTGATTGTTGCATGGCATTGTGTTGGGTGTTGTCAGCATACCCAGGGATGCTCTAGATGTTGCCAGCTTCCCAGAAGTTTCCTCCAGATTTTTCCCACTGGTGCTCAGCCAGGCTGTGGTCCTGCCTACCCAGTCCTGAGCTGGTGAGCAAGGGCAGCGCTGCGTCCGCTGGGTTCCCGTGCCGATAGCTCAGGACCTAGAGCCAGGAAGAAAGAATAATTTGCTTCTGTGGTTCAGCTAGTAAATTTTGTGTGCTTCGTTTTTCATAGCTCAGTCCATCTCTATTTGCAGATACAACGAGGAGAGTGGATGGAGAGGGAGAGGAATACTAGGAGTGGGATTTCTGCATGAGGAACAAGCTGTGTTTTGTTGCTTTTCTGCAAGATTTTTAGGAGGGAAGTACGCAGGTGCAAAATGGTAAAAATAACCTACGCTCTATATCTGGAAAGTTTATAACACCATCTGTGCTTTGGCACAGCTCTCATCATCAGAGGAATACTGGGCTGCTTCCCTACTACTAGTGATCTCTTCTACAAAGTTGCCACTTTAAAAAAAAAATATTTGTGTCTTCAGTAATATTTACTGAATTATTTACTAAAATTTTCTCTTGTTACTTGAAATGAATATATGAAAGATGTGATTTTGGTGCCTGTAGTTTTCTTCCGCCTAACTTACCTTGAAATTATTCTTTTACTGTAGTTGAACTGCTGCAAAGACTAAGAGGGGCAGAGGAAGGGGCAGCATCTTTAGCATATAACTGAGGTTTCTGTAGCTGATTGGATGCTCATGGAGCTCTGCAGTGCCCAGAACTAACGATTCCCTCCCCAGCAGCAGTGCCCTCACCCGTTTTAATTTCATTATTTCCACTGCAGAATTAGAGCAGGGATAGGGAAGGTAACTGTTCGCATCTTGAGTTGGCATCACTGAAGCACTGTCCTCCTAAGAGCAGTAACAAAGGCGACCAAAGTAACTGTTCTTGTCTTATGGTTCCAGCAGGTAATATGCACCAAACCTCAACCATCGTCATGAGGGCAACTGCTTGGGGTCATACTGATAGTAAACAATCAGGAACTAAAGCAAATACTAAATGTTTGGTTTGGATTGTTTTTTCTATTTTGAATTTCTTGTGGTTCCATGTCAGCATCAGTGAGGACATCCAAGCAGTTTTTTCCTAAAGTTTTGTTTTATTTTGTTTTGTTGTTGTTGTTGTTGTTTTTTTTTTTTTGTGCTGTGGAAAAAAACAGAAGGGGCATTTAGGCTTCAGTCACTCCCACTGCTTATCTGCTGAGTGTGATTTGCATCAGAATAGGTGTTTTTTTTCTTTTTTATCTATAAATTAATTTACATAATATTCATCAGTATGCGAGTTGGGATCTGACTTGTACTAGTGAAAGGATGCTGATATGTGGAGACATACCTCAGGTTTTTAGGTTTATTGTTCAGGCAACAAGTATATGAAGGTACAGCTTTCTAATTAGGTGGTATATACCTTGCCACTTCCACAATTTTGTCATATATAAGAAGGGCTTTATTAAATTTGTACCTTGATGATGTATTATTTGGTCATCAGCAACACCAAAGTATTGGAATAAGAGACTTCTTTTTCAGTTTCTGAATTCATGTAGTGTTTGTCCAAGGTGAGTTAAAGGACTTTGTGAGCAAGCGAGTAGATCTGCAGGATCCACTGGCTTGATCAGAAAGAAAATATGATGAAGGTGGGATCCCAAATGACTCTGACCTGAGGTACTTACTGTCAGCAAAATGTTTGCTAAGAATGCTCTGGTGGGTTTAATATTGCTAAATCATGAAGTGCAAAGGAAAGTCAAGTTGCTTTTATGCTTAAGTTGACTGAAGAAAAATGCTGTGTTAGGTTGATTTGGGAACTTCTGTGAACTTTGAATATATTGTAGCTGGAAATTTAAATAGTTTGTGTGTTTTTTTTTTTTTTTTTTTTTTAAGAAATGGGAGTTTACTGCCAGATTGGCTGTCTGCCTTCTGTTTCATTGACTTCTTTTGCTTTTAATTTTAAGATGTAAATAGCTCTCAAATGTTTACAGCCCCTCAAGGACAATGTAGTTTGGTGTTATATATCTTTAGGGGCCTATGCTGCTGTAAGGAGGCCTTATTGAGCTAAAATGTTCAGTTGTGTGTAGCATTAGAATTTGTATTTATTGTTTTTGTGGCACCTTCACTGTATTTTGAGCTACTAGGCAGAAAGAATGGTATCTCTGTGCTCTCCCTTGTAGGCACTGATTCTGAAAACCTGTAAGTGTTCATTTGACATAGCTGGCTGTTGTCTTAAAATAATAGCTTGTCTGTGAGTGAGTAAGCACTGGCTTGTGTAGAAGCTACTAAGGACATGCCTTAAGGTAGAGAAAATACAAAATCATGTTTATATACTTGATATGCAGAGCTCTTGATTTTTACATTTCACTTGATTGGATAGTGCACTTGAATTTGCTGTAGGTTGTCTGTATTCATGTATTTTGGTGCGGTGGTTGCTAGCCATACAAGAAGAAAAACATATATTGTCTTCAGTATTGTGATTGCAGTCTGATTATGACCCGTAATTCACACTTAATAGGGTTTCTAATTGTATGTAAAAAAGAAATAAATAATTAAATAAATGTGGAGTGCAAGCTCAAGCTTCTGAATGCTATGGAAGCGAGCTGGGCTCTCTTTGCACTGTAGTCCATGCTTTCTTACTTGAGCCTTTAAGTGATGCATTTACTGCTTTTGAATGTATGTTCATTCGTTTCTGGGGGGGAAAGGCAAACTCAGAATTTCCAAACACTGTGGACTGATTGCTGCTATTTATGTGATGTAATCCTGGGAACACCACAGACAAGAGCAACCAGGATTGGTTTTCTTACTCCAAAACATAAAAAAAAAAAGTGGCTGTTTGTTTGTGGTTTTTTTTTTTTTTTTTTTCCTCTTCCCTGCTGGAGACAATAGGGAAATATGTGGCAGGACAGATTATCCAGAACAGTTTGTTCTTTCTACTTCCTTATTTCATTTTTCTACAATGTGCTGTAAAAAACAGAAAGTACCATTCCTGCCTCAGAACGCAGAAGGCCATGAAACTAATGTCGTGAGGAAGCAATGAAAGTGGAGGCTGTGGTTCTCTCAGGGATTACGAACTGAGACCTGAACCTGAAATCCTCACGTAAATGAGATGTGCTTCATGGTACATTTAAACTTTTGGTAGTTTAACCCCCTCCCTACAATGACACAAGAAAATTCCTTGGCTGCATAGTAGAGCAACAAGTAATACAGGATGATCTTGGCACCAGTCAAATGTTTTGACTTGATACTGAATTTCTTTCGTCATCTTATTTAGATCTTGGGACACTGAATTTAAAGAACCATTTCTTTTTAAAAACAGCAATATGTGCTCGCCACTGTTTTGCTGCTAAATGATTAAATGCCGATTTAATTCTAGTGCATGCGTATCTGTAACTTACTCTTTCTTGACTTTGCAATAGTCTTACATAATTCTTCCTTAATAACAGTGTTCTTCTGTATATATATTTTATATTTCCTCATTAAAATTGTCTTTGTTTTTTTCCATCTTGTGTGAGAATTGTTTAGACCTTGTAGACTTTGTAAAGCTATGGATAAAAAAAAAAAATAAATAAGGAAAATTAATTTATTTTTATGCAGGATTCCTCTCCTGTCTTGTCATCTCTTCTTACCTGGACCTCTGTGGAAGTAATGTGAAAATAATGTGGGAGTGAGCATGACCCTTCAGTGAGACTAAGTTACCAGAGCATCTCTAAGATCTCTTTTTATGAATTTTTGCTTTCAGTTTTCTGTGTTGTCTGAAAATCTTTGCACATTTGTAATGTTAATAAGGGAATATCATGGATGGAATGAATATATATTGCAGTTTTCCATCTCTTTTTGGTCAGTCTCCTAATTCCAGTTGTCTATTAGGACATCTGTGGCTAATTCTAAATTGCCCTGGAGAGCTAATACAACTCACAGAAGACAGTGGGCTTTTAAAAATACTGAAAAGGGTCATGGACCCACAGCTGTAAGGTTTTTCTCATTTATCTTATACAGTGTTTAAAGCCAGACAAGTATATTAGAAGTATGTGCTACTTGCTTACCTGGAGTTTATGACTTGGCTCTAAACCAATTTGTCTAGTCAAAAGCTAGTCTGGGGTTATATTTTCACATTTCAGTTAGATAATAGCGCTGCTTGGTGAGGTTGTTTTAGTGCATAGTGGACAAGGACTAAAGAAAAACTCCAGTTTCCACAAATGCAGGAACTAGAGAGATTCCCTTTCCCTTCTGAATGACTCGTCGGGGTGGATTCTGCCAGACCTGAGTGATGTCTCTGTCTGGACGTGTCACTGGATAGCCAGCTGGAAAACACCACCAGGGCTGTATGCTAGAGTCAAAGTGTAATTACATGTATTTTTCTCTTCTTTTACGTGGTTTGTTAGTGGACGAATTTCACTAAACAATTCATTTTTTTACCTTAATGAAGAACTACCCAAATTCCTAGTATCTCCATTTCTAAAAGACTACTGTTCTCATCGCTTGATTAGTATGTTCTGGTGCAAACTCATTTTCACATTTGCCCTGCAACACAGTGTGGAGCAGCAGCTCTGCTGTAATTTGAAGGTATTGCCAGAAAATGCTAGGCTTTTACCGTAGTTCTCTTTTAAATTCTAGGTATTTGGAGACTGACCGAAAGCCAATTTTACAATCATCTCACCTTTCACTTGAACACCTGAATTGCTCCAGAAAATGGAACTGCGTAAGGAAAACTTCAGGTTTGGGATTCCCTTATTATTATGGACTGGCATCTCCATTGTGATCAAGTGTGTCTGTCCTGAATGTAGTCATTAGCTTAATTTCTGTGCTTTATGAGGACTGAATGCAGGTGCATTCTGGTTCAGAATATGATATGTGTGACCACATTATGTGTTAATTTTTTCATGATGTAGGTGTAAGCCCCTCTCATTTTTGTAGCTGAATTATTTTCAGTTAGAAGTTTCTTTTTCTTAGAAATATTGCGCATATGTGGTTATTATGAATGCTTAATAGAAATCATAGTTGTTTAAAGATACTGTCAACCAGACCATTCCCATTTACCATGCAAGACTAAGGATAAAACAGTGAAACTTATTTTGAAGCTGTTTTTCATTTAAAGTCATGATTAATTGCATAACTCATAACTAAGGTAGTTGTTCGCTTTGCAGAGTGCAACAGCTATGTTAAGATCTTTCTTGTGCTACTGTGTATTTTTTTTTTTTTTTTTTTTTTTTTAAATCAGGTATGCATTTTGACTCTACTTGTCAAGTTTGATCTTGCTATTCTGGCCAAGCTGTTTACTTTTCAAAATAGCTAATACGTGGTTGATTTATTAAATGTGCTGTCAGCTCAACTACTTATTCTATTAACTAGTCATGTCTTAAATTTATTTGACAGTGTTGATGAAAGTGGGAAAATGGAAGTTATTCCATCCGTTCATGTAAATTTCTACAGTAGAGAGAGCTGAATTATGGCTTACAGGATAGTTTTTGTCCCTTTGCTATGAAAATACCATCTTATCATGCAGCTGAGCTTTAAGAATTTAGAGATCTCAGAGCAGTGCTGGGGGGTATGTGTATGTATGTGTATATATAGTCTTTTTGGGCAGGCAGTAAATAAAGGCAGGACTGTGAGTTATTTGGTCGAAGAGAGATGTACCCAGTTGTGGGTATAACATGAAAAAAAAACTTAGTGGAACCTGGTTGAAACAGGGAATTCAGTTTTTGCTGAGCCCTACAAGCGGTAATGAGGAGCAAAGCCCAGTACCTTATGCTAGATGCGAACTCTGAACTGGCTGCCAGAGCCACACTGGAAGGATTTATGTGCCAAACTGCTTATGCTGAACTGAAAAATCTCCAGGAGTTGCCTGGCTTCTCCTAGAGCATGTCATTAAACCTCTCCTTACTGAGAAAATAGCGGCTGAACATGCACTAGAAAATGCTAATTGGGTGCTGCATTATCGTGGTTTGAGCTACAGAGAGACATCAATAAGATGCCCCAAACCAAGTGAATTATATTATTAGACTCCACAGTTCAATTGGGACAATAGGCCTCCTTTTTATTAGAAAATTTGGCTGAATCAATGAAACAGGCAGTTCAATCAACGGATTATGAATCTCAATCCCCAAGGTATATGGAAAAGCAGCTACTGCTTTAATGTATGCAATCTGATCATGAAAGTATAGAAACATTTATTGAACTAGTAAAGTATGTACTTGAAAATGGAATGACTTCTGTCTTAAATGGTATCTCGTAACATGAGGATCAATAAAACACTTATGCCGTATGAATCCTAAAGATGATTGTGTATCTCTGAGCTGTTTTCTAGCTGGTTTATGTTCTCAAGTTGCTGCAGACAACTATACAGAAAAACCACCAAAGACTATCATTTAAGTAAATTTGTTTTCATCTCAGCATGATAAATGAAATCCTTTTGAAGTTATTATGTACTTGAAGACATTTAAAGGGCAAGAAGGTCTTATCCACTATTTTGGAAGAGTGTGAGGTTGGAAATGAGGATAAGATTATAATTAATTTATATTTAATTTGTGTTGTATATTTATTTTGTATGTCTATTTTAATTTGTAATGTTTATTTATGTATACATCGTATTAAACTTTGGACTTAATTTTGTCAAGAAGCAAGGAAGAAAAGTATCACACACATTTTTAGTTTTATACCTGTGCTCTCAGCTGGGAGGCAGAATTCTCTGATGGGACTTGTAACTGGCAGTCTGGAGACGTAGCTCATCTCAGTTCTGCTGGTTAGAACGTGTTTTGTGAAATCTCTTGTTAAGTTCCTTCTCTGCTTTCCCCTTCCACCTTTTTTTTCATGATGTTTTAGAGTTTCTAGCCTTGCTTGCAGGACTTTTTGGCATGTGTGTGAGATATCCAGGAGGAATTGTAATAGGAATAATTACTTCTCAGTTAAATAGGAGTTATGATAAACAACTATTCAGAAACTGAGTGTTCATTTTACTATCTAAAGCTTCCTCCTTTATCAATAGCATTTGGAATGGTTTCTCCATGGCATTTTATGGTACTTTGATTGATCAGAAGGATTTTGCAATGACTAAAGCTTTCCCATACAATTCGTGCACAGTCATGCACTGTCAATCCATGCCACAAAATTGGTGAAGTACAGTTTATTTTTTATGGCAGTTGAATACAAATAATTTTCACTTGTGAATGGGATTTCGTCTCACTCTACAGGTAATTTTTACATAGCAAGAACTTTTTCTAGACTTCTTATACACTTATCATAATGGTAGTGGAAAAAGACAGAATTAATCATCTGGAAAGAATTAATGTCAAAAGAAATTGGATAATAACCATGGTTCTTCATATTTTGTCTTGTTTCTCTACAGAAGTTGAAATCTGCAACTTTTAAATATGCATCTAAAGATGTCCATTGCTAATTTTATCGCGTGTAGGATGGACTGAGAAAATCAACAAGCATTTGGGCTGCACAGTCTCTCTCTCATTAATATGTTTTGGCTTCTGAGATGATTTACCCAGAGGATGTATCAAGATAAGTGTTGCAATATATTTATATTGACAAGAAAACACTGTCAAGAAAATTACTTTTATATATATATATATATACATATATATATACACACCCCTAAAAAAAAAATCTGCATGAAAATAGTAAAATGTATTTACTGGTTTGTATTAGTGACATATGTAAGTATTAAACATGTATGTGTATAAGGGATATATGTGTGTGTGTGTGTTTGTGTGTGTGTGTAAATATATACTACTTCTGAAAAGCTTTCAAAGCTGCTTCTTACCTCTAATTCTTACCTCAGTTCCCAGTTTGCCTCTTCCATCTCAGTGTCTTAGTTCCTTGCCTGTTAAATTAATTTTCTATGTATCAGAGGCTTCTGCATTCTGGCAAAAATAGTAGTTGAAGCAATGAAACTCCATAAACACCACTGTTTCCTTTATCCTAATATTTAAAAAAAAAAATATCTCCTGCACTAGGCTCCCAGATTTGTATTGGTGTCCATAATTTCCATGGCCACGATTCCATCCTCACAAGAATAACCATGAATAGACAATTTTCTGAAAGCAGTGTCTATGTAAATTATGATTCCTCACCTCGGCAAGTCCCTGCTCCATCACCCTTTCAATAGAAAAGCTATTTTTAACAGTTTTTAACTTCCTATAATTTGCCACTTCCCAGTAAGTGTATAAAGTACACAAGAACAGACATACAGGGGGATTTTTCTGTCTTGACCAAGTTTCTAATTCAGATATGGATGGGAAATAAAGATGTAAGGTGTGTTTGACTGTTATTAAATTTTATTTTCTAGTATTTTTGGGGAAGCAGAGATCATCCAAGATCTTGGTCCCTCACATTCCAAAGCTTAGAAAGAGGAAAGCAAGTGCAGATCGTGAAGGGAATCAACAAATAGCACTGTCTTAACATCTCAGCAGAATGTTCTCTTGATAACATGAATGTTAATAAATGATGAGAATTGTGAGGATTTTTATTTTTTAGACTTCCTGTTCCAAGGGGAGTTGTAAATCATTTTGAATCAAACAAGAAAGTGTTATGCAGTGTGGCTGGGGGTCCAGTTTCTTACAAGCTTGTGTACCTACCTCTGGTCAAATTTGCTACTTTGAAACTGGTACAAGACTGTGGGATGTTTTTGCTAAGGTTTTGCAATGAATACCTGTAGAAATTTAACCCTCCATTAATATTCGATTTTGAAAATGGCTCAAGAAATATATTTAAAATTAAAGGTAGTAATAGTCTGAAAGCTCAAATATTATGAGAGCCACTGTTTAGATGTGGCCATAAGCTCAGTATGCTAATCAGTCTTCTACTGTTATTGGTGTTTCTAGGTGAATGAATATAATAGCAAAAATAGGGAATTATTCAAATCACTTCAAGGTTGCTAAATATTTATCCCAGAGACAAACTTGGCACTAAACTGAAAGCTAAATGTTTTAAATGCTCTACTAGATATTGAAGTAAGTGTTGAAGTACTTGGTTTGCCCACTTTTGCTCTCATCTGCTGTTTTAGAATCACCCTGCTCTTTGGGAGAGTGGATACGAAGGAAAATGGGAATAAGCTGGATAACTAAGATCCACAGTATTTCACTACTTACTGTTCAGTGGCTTTGAGGATTACCATTGTGGAGATCAACTATAATCCTGGTTCAGGTAGGCACAACTTGTGAATGTTAGTGGTAGTTGTGACTGGCACTAGAACTGGATTAAAATTCCTATACTAAAGGTCTATAAAATAAAGATTACCTCTCAAGTTATCTGCTGAAGGAAGTTATTTATTAAAAGCAGGAGAAGAACTATGTTCTTGAAGTCCTTATTTTAAGCAGTAGGAAACTGTGTTGAAATGTTTTTAAAGAACATTCTCACATTACCATTTATCATCATTAATGCATGTTAGCAATACACATTTCTGTTAATTCAAATTATATTTTAATAGTCCTCTTAGCTGGATGAATTTTGAGGTGACAGCTACAACTTCAAAACTGATTATATACTCCAGTCTTTTACTTTCACCCACTGCTTCTGTTCTTTCCATCCCACAACTAGCAATGTATTTTCTCTTTGGGAAGCACGATTTTCCAGCCTTTACTCTACTAGTTCAGTCTTCTCTCCTTGCCTCCTTTTCGCCTATTTTGTGTGTAGTTCTAAATCTTATTCGTCCTTTAAAGTTCAGCTTGAGTTCCTGAGAACTTTTTCTGCTACTGTAATTTGTATCCTCAAAGATCTCTCTGACACAGTGTGCTCCTCCAGTTGTCCTGCTTTGCTTTCATTTTTCTGCTTTGTTCTTCCTCTTTTCCATTTTATCCTACTACTTTTGAGCTGAGCAGCAAATATCCTTATGATATTTACAGGAGAAGTAGTATTTGGATAGTTCTTTGTTTGGTATTTCCATTGGAAATATCACAAGCAGTCATGTTTCCATGATATTTCCATTGACATTAACTTCAAAACGACTTCCTTTAATCGGGCTTAGGGGGGAAGAAGCTTCATATTCATTGCCAGCTTTGTGTGTTTGCTTTCTCTCTTTTAAAATGATTTGGTAAATGAACCAGGAGGAAAAGATCACAGTCAGTTGGCTTGTCTTAATTCAGATTGAAAACGAAGCGAGTGTAACTTCTGAAGCTATGTAATGTTCATATACAGGAAGAATATATCGAGGTGATTTAAATATTTTTATTTATAAAAGCTTAGGATGCTGAAAAATATATTAAAGACATATGCTAATACTTGTAAACTAACAAATTATTTCACATACCAAGAGATTTTAATTGTTGTCCAGATATGAGATGTCTTGAGTCCTGACTTGTATAGGAAAATTATTCAGAGCTTTCTGAATAATTAGATTATTGCTTTTGAGAAAGAAAAAATCTTTAGTTATAATTTAACATTTTATTCATAGCCCTGTATTGTACTAGGAGGGCCTTTTTTATTAAGTGAAAAATCTGAGTTGTTAGGTGAGCAGAAATGAAAAAAGCTGCAGTAGAAATCTTCCTACATAACCGCATGACCCATGCTGGGTTTGATTCAGTTACAGGAAAATGCTGACATTGTTATCCAGCCGTGTGCTGATCAGTGTAGCTCTCCAAACATCAGTCTCCTTGAACATACAGCGCCTGACTTTTGCAGCCTCATACTCCACAATGATTGGATTGGGGTGGATAGCTTGGTACTTGTGGAATTTTCTACCTGTGTTCCTTAAATGTACTTCTCAGTCAAGACCCATGTTCTAACCAGAGATTGCACATAGCACAGTCTCTTTTAGTCAGGTCATTTCATGTCAGCAGGTGATTGTAAGAATATGGATGAGAAGTATCTGGGAAGCTGGTACAGCTGGTAGTACTTAACATTACTGACTATAATCAACATATACATGCCATAAATTCATGCAATATAAAGTATATCACAGTGTTCTGAATAAGAATTCTATTTTTTTTAACAAAATAAAACACCTGAAATAAAATACTGAATTTAACAATGAGGAGTTTATCTTATGCTAGGACTAGATACTGGTTTTAATTCTGACAAAAAATTAAATAGATGATATTGGACAAGAAATGAGAGTAATTAACTTCTGCATTTAAAACGTGCAGCTGCAGTGCACTGTGCCTGGAAGAAGGGTTTTGTGGAGCTAGTCAGGAGACCTGGGTTCTGTTCTTGGCATTTTCACAAAATTACTGAATTTCTGTAAATCAGTCATTTAATCTCTGTAGTTAAGTAAAATAACTTCTCTACTCCATGGGCATATGAAAGGAATATTAAATTAATGATGGTGAGGTGCCAGAAGTAATGTTGGCTGTACAAATGTTTAGCTAAATCAATGCTTTAGGTTGCACATTTGCATAAAACCATACTAGAAAATTAGTTAGAGCTAGTCATGCAGCCTCCTTTAGGCTCTGGGTAATATTTTACCTTAATTTGCACCTGACAGGCGTTATAGGCACAAATGGATTGGAAGCTGGGTGAAATATTGCTCAGTTTAAATGGAAAATGCATCTTATCATAGCAGATGCTCAGGCAAATACCAGTGATTCAAAATACTGAATTATACAGACCGTTTGAAGTTCCTTAGATTTTTCCCATTGATTTTGACAGGTTTTTGATTACTTGTTTAGAAATACTAGTGTCCTGTGATGAATGAAATTTAGCTAACAACCCTATTTTTACCCCAGCTTCCTAAAACATTAATTCAATATGACATAGAAAAAAATAGAATAGAAAGGAAGATTAAAATATCTTGCAGTATTGAAGCTCTAAGGTCTTTTGCAGACAGGAGTTCTAGTTTTTACATTTTTTTTAAATCAGCTTTAGAATTTTGCTTTGACTTTTACCTAGCATTTTTGAAGCTCCTTAAAATCCTCAGAAGTCCAACAGTTCATGTGAATACCTAGCCATTGCAAGGAACGTTTGAAGGAGGCTTCTAAGGAGCAGGAACACTGTTTATCCAGAAAATAGTTAGGAAAATGTCATTAGGTAGTGAGAAGATGAGGATCTTTTTGAAGCCTGGATACTAAGGAGCTGTGAAAGCTTTGGCTGAAGATTATTCTGACTCCAGGATGCTTCTGCATCTGCTCTTCATCTTTTTATGCAAAACATGGTCTCTTTACATTAACCTTCTGCAATGTTATTATATGCTTTTTAATGATTTTTTTAATGAGATGATAATTGTGTTCCTATACATTTAATCTGACAGATCTAACTGAAATTGGCTAACAGTTCCAAAAATTCCTTAGTAAACCGCGTGCAACCCACAGATCTTCTTCTGAGAAAAAGTCAGCCCTATTATAAGATCAGATTATTTTACTTTTTTTTTTTTTTTTTTTTTTTTTTTTGCTTCTTGTTAATTCAGCCACACTTAATGAAGAAATAAACCCCAATATTTTTTTCTTTGAGATGTGTTCAAATGTGTGTTCAAAAAGATGTGTTGCAGTGGCCTACCTGCCTCTTTTCTGTTGGCTGTATTTCAGGCTTGTGTTTTTAATGTTGCCATTAGCTAGCCTGTTGAATGGTGAGAAATTCTAAATTCTGTGAATCAGTTTTCAGGTGATCTATGCTGACCACTTTATTGGCAGCGTAATATGATTCAGAATCAGAAAAAGCCTGTGAAAGTCATAGGTGATAGGGATCATGTTTATTCATTAGAAACGCAAATGTCAGCAGCAGGAGGACTATTTTAAACATTCCACCTCTCTTGACAAAGTTGTGACAGGCATGCCAGGTTCATGAAACCTGTAAACTCACAGGACAGCTTAATTAGAGACCAAGAAGATTTGTATTGGAGAGGAAGAAAAAGTAGTGACAGATCCAACTGAAAATCAGAGCTGTGGATAAGCTGAATATAATGCTTTGACAAGATACTCTGAATTTAGTCCTTTATCTTTTTCTTAACCCTTGCAGTCTTTGGCTGATCACTTCCTCTCCTTGTACTTCTAGAGCATGTCTGTGCACAAGGGAGGTTTCCATGCAGTAAATCCCGTTTGATTTCTGTTCAAAACATCTGCAAACAGACAGTGTTGCTACAGTGGAATCCTTCCCCAGGGATTAAAAACTGAAGAAATCAAGGTCATCTAAAGAAGTTACACTCTCTCTTTACCTCAGTTGGAAGGTACTTTGTAAACTATTATGAATTTTAAACTTCTGAGTGGAAGGATGCACAGCAAAGATCTTTGAGAGATCAGGTTAGTTTACATTAGAATTTCTTTTCACCAAAAAAAAAAAAAAAAGCTATAATTTAGGCATTTGTTTAATCAAAATAATATTTCAATTGAAATATTTTTTTTGTCACAAAATGAAGAAACGACAAAAATGAAGCCACATAAGATGTAATTTAAGAAAAAAAATAACATCTAGCGCCACACTTTAACAGGATTTCCTTATCAACCACTTTCCAGATGCATTAATTGTCATTTAGGCCATGGCAGTGACTGGTTTCATGCCAACGTAATACAAGTTGGTTCCACTTGTCACCCTTTCAGTTTCTCAGCTGGACTCGGTTTTAAAGGGCATATTAGCATTATCTTTATACACTTTAAGATGTGTATTGGTTTTCTTTTAAATCTCTTTTGTTTCTAAATCTTATTAGTGGAAAAAAATAATGAAATGCTGGAAAGAGAAAAGGAATGTTATTATCTTTGTATGGCATCAGGTGTTATGCTCTCGAAATAGATGTATTCTCCTCTCCCTTGAAAAGAATGTGAAATATCTTGTCCGACACAAGGCAGTAGGAAGCACTTGCTTAAAGAGTGGTGGAAAATCCCTTCTGCAGTCAGAAATTCAAGTAATATATATCCCTGATTATTAAAATAATATTAATTCAATTATCTGAAAAATGTCATTGCTTATTAACTTTAGAAAACCCTATTTTTTTAATTCAAAATTTTATGCTTTAAAATAGTGGAAAATTATGAAAATAATTGAAAAGCAATGGTTGTCTGAATACTCTTAAGAAAAGAATAGAAGGTTGTATAAATACTTAAGTAACAGAAGATAATCTCTGCTTTCCTATCTATTCTATTGCTTTTATAAATTCTTTCTAAAATTAATTTTGTTAGGCTTTTTGTATGACCTTTTTGAAATTGCAGGATTGGGGAGGCCTTGTTGGTAGTGAGGTTCTGTTCAGATAATAGATGTGCTCTTCTTCAGCTCTTACTGAGATAATTAATGGAAATCTTTTGGCTATCCAGAGGCATTATTAGAGGTATTCTTCACAAATATCAAGGATTTCAGTGTAAAAGAGAAACTGAAAATAGCGCCGGAGACAGGAAGTGGCATTTGAAAAGAAATGATGAACAGAGTAGACTCCATGCAGCCACGATCAAGAAAATTGCTACTACCAGAGCAGTTCAGTGAAAGGGGATGTTCTGTGAACGCAACTAGAGAGGAACGATGTCCTCCACTTGTTCTTTCTGATAAGGTGAATGAGATGATGTTTGAGCTAAAGACTGCTGGAGGAGTGGGTGTAATGAGATGGAGGTTACACCGGGGTGAGAAATACAACTTTTAATTGTGGCCAAGCAGTCACATCAAAGTCAATGGTCTAATAAAAGGTAGAAGGGAAGAAAAACATCTGCCTCCGCTGAAACAAATGCCAATAAAAAATAAAGTTGCTGTAGTCCGTGCGCTGTGTGTTCCCCCGACGTGCTGGCGCGCAGGTGGGATCGCAGTGCAAGGGGACTGCCAGGGTCACCTGCTGCAGGGCCGCCCTTTCCCCTGTGCCCCAGGCCACACGTGTTCCCTACTCAGCTCACTCAGCCTCGGTCTTTCTTGCCCTTGTCAATTTGGAGGAAACAGCTGAATTCCACAGAAATTACTGGAAAACCGGATTTCATTTTCTATAATGATTTGGGGTTCTGTGTTTTAGTCCATTCTGTATTGGCATTAATGTTGTAAATACAAGACTTTAGGCTTTCACCCCTCTTTTGTCATTTCCCCTTTCTTTTCCTCTTTTCTCCTCTTGTGTCCAGATGATCTGTTCCCATCCTTTATAAAATATCCTCTTTTGCTAATTATTTCATAGCCGAATGGGCTCCTGGTCTCACTGACCATGCAGCTACATAAATGCTTTCACCTGCACAGTGCAGGATGGTGAGAAGTTGTTGGAAAGGGAAGAGGAAGCTGACTTCTTCAGCTGAATTTCCAGCCACAAATTCACCCTCCCATTGCTTTCCTTCAGATGTTCCCTTCTTCCCCTTCTCTGGGCATCAATCTCTGGTTCTTTCTGAAAGCAGTACTTTTCTTGGCAAGAAAAGAAACCATTACTTTCTTTATTTTAACATTTCCTGTCACTTCACAGATCATTTAATGGTGTGAAATTTTATTTCATCTGTCTATTCATGTATAAAATTATCTAGGTAAATGTTGCTATTTTTCCTACTTTGTTGTATCATTATACGTTCCCATTAAGTACCTTGAAGTCAGTAGAATTTTGCCAGTAAAATACCAGGACTAGTGAATATTGGTGATATTTTGTCTTACTTTCACTCGTCTAGATCTAAAGCAATTGAATTCCTAGAAGATTGATAGGAAATCCACTGTCTATCTCTACAGTGCTGAATTGCATCTGATAAAAAATATTAAACTTCAATTACTATTACTTTTAAAATAATTTTTTTTTTTATATTTTCAGTTTTACTCTCCAAAAAGTATGAGAAATGTGAAATTAAGGTGCCACAAGTCAATTAAAGATTAATAGAATTATAGAGGTGTTTGAAAAAAATATTACACAGTTATTCATTATTAAATTTATAGGTGCAAATTCCGTTCCCATTAAAGATGATGCTTCAGCTTAATTAATTTTCATTTATGGAGCATGCTGGATGGCACTGCTTGAGTGGCCATGTATTTGCTTAGCAATATTACCTCTTAATGCCACTCTGGAAGGTGGTGATCTGAACGGTCTTGCATTGTCACACACAACTTTTTCACCCTATACTGGAAAAATTAATTTCAAGGCACTAGTCCTATTAATCTGAAGGCACTCCCGTGTTTTTAGAGCAACTGTCTTTAATCTGCCTCAAAGACAAAAATCAGTGTATCTGTTATCATATTTGAGCAGTGCATTATGAGTATGTGCCAGTAGTTTCCACAGAGTAAGTTTCATATTGCCTTGATTGCATTTGAATGCTACTTGTTCTCCCGGGACCCTGCTTGGATTAGTTTTGTGATAAGTCTTGTATCTTATACCTATGAAAGGTGAAATTCACTGTTGCTGGGAAGCTTGATGCACCCTGTATTTGCCATTAGAGAGCTCCTGTTTATTAAGTTGCACACAAAGCACTGTACTGGGAGCAAGCCTTTCTTCCTCAGCTTAGCCCTGCAGTACATGATCATAAATTTCATAGAATATCTTGAAGAAGTAACCATCAGTCCTGCGTATCAGGCAGCAGAATCTAATTTTGTCTGCAGCTTTCATGTTGCTGATCCCTATCACATTACTCGGCACATAAGCTTTCCTTTATGTTCCGGAGCCATATGTGGTCCCTCTTGATTTCTCCTTAGGCTTCAGAAGAATTTATTCTAGATGGGGGATAATATGAGATGAGACTGAACTGAGATATATTATAGATTACAGAGCAGGAGAGCATTTGAGGGACGTGTGGGTGGGGAAAGGAGATACTTGTCTGCTGATTCTGAACGTTACTGTACCACACTGTGCAGCGTATGAGATGCGTGGCAGCGTTGCCTATAGCAGATGATAATATAGACTGAGCATTTGGCTCAGTAGAAGTGCCTGCTTTCTTGAGAAGTGTTAGAGGTTGTTGCTTCCCCGTCACTGTCTTCAGCTGCCGGTGAACTGCAGCAGTGCTGCCCTCTGGGTAGAAGTTTGAAGACTTGCAGTGATTTTCTGTTGAGAGTCAAAAAGACGAATCGCTCGGTCTTTCTCGAGCTGTGCATTTTTCTGTGTGTGCTGGATAAGTGATTTTCTTTTTACTGTTATTTTTATGTATATGCATCCATTTTCTTTCTTATTGCATGAAGAGCAGCAGATGAAAAATCGTTGAGTGGAGGGAAGAGAAAAATGTCTGCCTGGGGTTGACTGGGCTCATTAGGGCAGAGTGAAGGTCAATTTTCTATCCCACTTTTGAGGGTTGTTTAAATATGAGAATGCTGTGTTCCACAGCGGAATATGAGGAAAAGATTTTGAGGAGAAGTATTGCTGTGTGCTTGCCAGCACTTACACTAATCATCTCCTCTGGGCCCCCAGTTGCAGGCAGGGTACCAGGTTAAATGGATCATAGGCCATGTCATTCTCATGGTTCCATGTGACTGGAACGCTAGCTTTTCCTTCCTGGAATTCTTGCCACACCAACATATGTTTATGTGTATGTGTGTCTGTGTGTGTTCCAAGAGAAGGCATGGGTCTGCAGCTTTTCTTAGTGCCGGTCCCTGTCTTTGTCTTCAGCCTTCTTGTAACTGGTCTCAGACCGTCGCGTGTGACTCCGTGTCGTTCCAAGGTACACTATCTAGGTAATGCTGGGAACTCTGTAGGTTGAAGGAAAGGATGTTCAGAAAACATCAGAGCTTTTATAACAAGTGCCAGTTACCTGGGAATCAAGAATGACATTGGCTGTACACTAGAAAGTAGTGCTCTGTCAGTTCAGAGTAGCCGGAAACAAAGGTTTAAATTTGGCAAGTGTCCTGTTCCAATGTGCAAAATAATTTTACATACAAAGTGGGAGGTAAAGTCATCAGAGACTGATTCTAGAGATGAGAGAGCAGGAAGAAACTAGGGAAAATCATTGGCAGCTTGTCTTTGAGGAACTACAGGAATAATTGCTGGAGTGGGTAGATGCTACCAAATCCAGAGCCAGTCGATGCTGAATCTCAGTTACCTGAATATTTCTAGCATTATAGAAATGTTGGTCTCTCTTGTAGTTGAGGGGTGTACAGCCCTCCCAGATCCTCACATTAATGCTGATACATAAACAGAAAATTTTAGACTTGGCACGTTTTATTTATTGAGCCATCATTTTTCCTGAGTGAAAAGATTGATGCAACTCTACTTGCGTCTTAATACACTTAGTTTGTAACTTTTTTTTTGGACTGAATAGGAAAAAAATACTATATGAATGGATTAATAATGACAGAATAATGAATGATTTGTGTTGCCACACAAGATGAAGTAACATTATCCAAAGATGAGCATTATCTCAGTACAATCTCTGTTGAATTCACAAGTGATGTTTTTTGGTTGGCTTGAAGTTTTGCTAGGAATAAGATACTTCAGGTCTACTTGTCCTCCCACCAGTCAGCTGGCAGCAGATTTAGCAGATGCTGAAGAATCTTCTCCAAATATCTTCAGCTGGAAAGAGAATGACTTCTCCCTTTCCTTCTTCCCCCAAGCCCTAGAGGAAGTTTGGAAGTCCTAGAAAAGGATACAGAATACCTAGAGTGTTATACAGTCTAAAGTGTAGTTGGAGACCTATAGAAAAGCATATGTTAGCTGGGAGAAAATAAATTTTAAAAGGCTAGCACTTCTATGGTCTCATCTTGTGAAAGTTTAAAGATGTGGCTGTCAGTGTGGATTCTCCCCTTCTTTTTGTCTGTCTGATTTGTCAGATATTTACCTCACCAGTTATAAAAGCCAGAAATCCAGCTATGAAAGCCAGCATCACCGTGTTTATCTCACTGAGTATTTTTATAACTCTACTGGGCTCGTGCTGTTGGAGTTGTTTGAATAATAGCATCAGGATGGCTGAGTTGGTGCCCCAGTTTCTGCCTTTCTCCACTCCAGACCTAATGAATGATACCAAGCTCACAAAGGAGGGCAGAGCCAAGGGCCCAAAGGCAGGGAGTTCACTACCGAAGGGACAGTAATTGTTGCAGTTCAGAATGCTATCCTATATCATGGTGCTGATAATTTGAAGTGGAGGATTTGCTACTGGCCAGCAGCAAACTGCTTTGGGTGTTGAATAGCAGCTTCTTATCTCCAGATTCACAGATGGGATTGTGGATGTCCCGCTTGTGATGGTTAGCATTGAATAGGAAGTTTTGTAAATGATTCTTGGCAGGAGTACTCATTACATTTCTATTGAGATTTATTTCCACAGCTGAGTTTTCCTTTGCTTTTTTTTTCTCTCTACCATGCAATTAAATGGATGACCATCCTATGCAGAAGGAAATGCTTCTATTAAAGATGAAAAGAACTGAGAGTGAAGCCAGCCCCACACAGCACTAGGTTTTAAGCCAGCTTTACTTCAGTTTTCAGAATAAATGTAAAAGATGCATGTATGTTATGTATTCCTGGTCTTTGGGATACTGCACACAACATTTTCATAAAACACGTGCTCATAAATGTATTGCATTCTTAAATTAACCTTTTGGGTTGGAAAAATATTCTTTCTCTAAAAGGAAAAAAAGTTCTCAGTTTCTAACATTAGTTAATGAGAGCATATCTGTTGCTTTGCTGACAGCAGTAAATATATCCTGTAGTGTTCTTTACTGCTGTTTTAATGGCAGTACTCCCAAAGCTGACTAGACACTGCATTTTGTTTTACAAGAAACTATTCAGAGAGATACTCTATTGATTGGAGAACCCTACTATATTTGACAAACTTACCATAATGTGTCTGTGAATCCATATTTTCTTAAACTGTTTCAAAAATATAAATATTTGGAAATGAATAAACAAATCTGAATATCATTTAACCTATGTTTCTACCCATAGGTGGAGTGTCCTTAATTTTTTCGGTAAGCAGAAATTTAAAGGATGAGAAATTTGACTCGAGAATGCTTTCAAAATCCTGGAGACCTCAGTGTGGACTTTCCTGTTTTTTTTTGTGGAGAATAGGGAAGTTTGCAGGCTGTTTTGGAGCTCTGTTTTTGTGATATATTTTTTCCTTTTTTATTTTTTCTTTTAAAACTCTTGTGAACTGAAGAAATTGAAGTTAAACAAGTCATTCCAAGATGCATTGCTTTATTTTGGAAAATCTTCTAAATCAAAAAAGCCATTGTGCTGCTTTTCCTGTGAGACTTGCAGCCATATAAGTTATCACTCTCATATCTTTCTACAATGTAAGAAAAGAAGTTTGATGATCTTCTGTCATTTCTATTTCTATATGTTCTATCATTCTATTCTATATTCTGTCTATTATCAGTTTGCTGCAAAGTGTTGGCTAACAATATTGGAATGAATGTAACTGAACCAGGTGTTAAAGCTTTCTGTGACACTATTAAATACTTATTTCTACACAAATCTTTTTGATAACCTCTGACACATTTAGCCAAAGTTAGACACATTGTCCATGGAAATCAACTGCTGTAAATAAAAGCAGGCTATTGGCTTTTCCTGATTTTTTTTTTTTAAACTCATATTTATTATCCATTATGAACACAGGATTTTGCAGTTAGAATACTTAATCTGTGCTCATAAGAAATCTGAACTCAGTTTTGACTCATATGTAATTTACCAATAGGTGGCATGAGTGCATTACTGAGGTTTACAGGTATAAACTGAGAATAACTGCTTATATTTAACTTTCTAAAGAAGCAGCAGAAGGCACTGTGTCTCATGTTAGCAGTCACCAGTTTCCGTATAGCAACAACTGTCTGAAATCCGCAGTCTGAGTGATGCACACTGCCAATGATGAGTGAAGTATTTTTGTTACAGAATTGAGAAAAACCAACAAAGTTAATGCATACTAGTTATATCAAACAGGGATGAAGTTAATGTGTAATAGCTATGTAAAAAAAGGAATGACCTGAAATCAACTGCAGTAACTAAACAGCAGCATGACAAAAAAAAAAAAAATGGACATTTTCTTATCAATTAACAAAAATTAATTTATGACTAGTCTTAAACAAAAAACAAACAACAAAACCAACAGAAATGGTCAAATTGCTTTAATAGAGACCAGGTCCAAAACCTGCTCAATGCAACTGAAAAAAAAAAAAAAAAAAACAAAACAAAACCCAACAATTTTAGCTTAAATTATGGAACAGTTTGAGAATAAATCTCTCTTGAGCAAAGGTAAGTTTATTAAGAGAAGCAGTGTGATAGAAGAGTGATAGTTTAGGGGGGGAGCAGTGGAAGTGGTGTGGTAATTTATATGTCATTGGAGCTGTTGCAATCCTACTTTAATCCCATCTGATAGCTCCTTCATCTCCAGCCTCATCTGGTGGCCCTGAGCAAACCCCACCCTGAGGATCCAGCAATCAAAGCAGTTCAATGTCGTCTTCTGCCTTAAGCATCAGTGCAGCACTGACCCGAAGCCACTTAATTTGTATCAGCACACGGACTTCTAGGTTTGTATGTAGAATTAAGAAACCACTAATTTCTAACTAACATAAGCAGAGTGAAATATTTGCCTTTTCTATGTTTTTTTTTTTTTTCAGAACTTCCTCAAGTGTTTTCTGGCTGTCATTTATTCAGATTGGATAACTTCCTAAATATGATTTATGGGTTGAAGAGCAGTTACAAGACTACAAAAATTGTAATTTGAAATTCTTCACCCTGTATTAAACAAGTGGTCAATTAGATGATTATAACTATCTGTCTGCCTTTGAAGCCCATGAATTGATTTGTGGTGTAAGAATGTGAACAAAGTGTTTGAGAAGTGCCCATATAATGATTTAAATCCTTGCCTGGATGTTCCATTTCTTCACAGACGAGGTAATCATCCTGTATTTGTTGCTTCACAATGTGTGAGTGACATAGGGAAATTCTGTGAGTTAGAACAGATGCAGGTATATTTTAGCCTGCTTTTGTCATATTTATGAACTGACAACCTTCAGAATGGTACCATCCACTCTTCTAAACGTGTTGTCTTTTTCCTTGTTGGAATGTAAGTATCAGAAGAGGATTCAATTTTTCATAGGACTTTCATACAATATGCCTTAGAGGATGGGAAGTTAGGTGCTATTTAAGATTTTATTTTTATTTTAATCACACTCTTTTTTGAGGCAGCAGGGTCTAGACTACTGCTACTTTGAATGAAGGTCTTCCTGTCCATTCCCTTTACTCAGAATTGGTATTACTAATTGAGTAAATGCAAATTATTCAGTCCATCGACTACTTGCAGGTTGTTGCAGGGTGGGAGGACTTGGCATGGATGGGGCTGTTTAAGGCTAGGTTGTAGATCCGTGTGAGCTATACCACACACAGAAGCTGTATCTTTCTTTGTTTCTAACTGCGTTTTCCCATGCCTTTAGGGAAGGACACGATACCGCAGAATAAAGATGTTGCTGAGGTGTTTGCATTCCCTCCCCCCTCCTTGTTTCCTTCAAGTCATACAGATCCCAGACTATTCAAATCACCAAATAATTGGTGTGCACCAGTCTGAAGAAGTGAGTTAGGCATATACTGTCAACGTTTAACATTTGCCACTGCTCTGTATTAAGATTCTCCCACAAAATGGGTATAATAGCCCAGAAATAGAGAGTCTGAAAATATTTCATCAAAGGCTGAATATATGAGAGAAAAGAGACTGAATAGGTTAGCAGTAGTACCCAATAGGTTTTTGACAGCCGCGTGAGTTTGAATTGAGAGGTGTATTTCAAAAGCACTAATTCCTAGTCCTTGCTTTTGTGAGGCCAAGAGTTTTTCCACTTCTAATCACAGGACAATGATCTAACTCTTGTATTCCCAATGATGTTTTATTAGGTCATCTTTGAGAAGAGAATGGCACACTGCTTTAAACACAGATGGTAACAAGTGTGGTCTGTAAGTAGTTTGTGTCCAAATGTTGCTAACATTAGAGTAGACTGAACTAGAAAAAAATGCCCACAAGGAGTTTAGAAACATTTCCTTAATACAGATAAAATTTCATTCTCCATGTGATAGAAATAATAGCACTACAAGGAATATGAATTACCATCATTCATCTCAGTGGGATGCTGATTTTTGAAGGCTGAGCACTGAGTTTATTTTTTTTTTCTATTTTTTTGTCAGTTTAACATGAAGATATTCAGAGATGGTTTTGAAAAAGCAAATGTTCATGAAATTTTTAACCAAAAAAGTAATTAAAACTGTACTAAAAATAAGCTTGCTAGAGGTCATTATTCCGGGCTTGTGGTCAGTATTTAGTATTAAAGACTAGCAGCAGGGGCAGGATAGCAGAGAACTAGATAGTTCTGCAGAGCACTGTTTTCTCTAATGTTCCATGCAAAATTAATATTAATGAGACATGGGTCGGTTCAACTGACATTTTGACTTCTTGAGTTTGGTTGGTTTTGGTTGTTTTTCTTTTTTTTTTTTTTTTTTTTGATCAGTTTTGTCCTTGGAAACTGTCTACATCTTTGTTTTATTTCATTTTTACGTAAGGCGGTTTTAGTTATAAGATGCATGGTTTCCACAGCTAGTACCACTGAATTAAGAGAGCTCTGTAATCCAAATGTATGCTGACATGTCCTGTCTTTGCAATAATAGCATCTGTTTTCATGGAGCCAAAATGTAGTATCTTTGGAGGGTTATTTAAACTGGTGGTAAAACTGTGTTCAACTTCCTCCTTTAACCAGAATTCTTTGTTCTTTATCGTGTCCAATGTAGAAAAGTTAAACATGAATCATAAATGGATTCCTTTGGCTAAAGAGTAGAATAATTCCATTTTGTTTATTTCAGTCCTTGTCTCAGATAACAGCTTCTCGTTAGTGGTGGAACAGAGAAATGGTGCTGCGTGCTGGGGAGGAAGAGATGTTGTTGGTCCAAGCTTCTGCAGGGGCAAAAGATCCGAAGGCAGATGGCTCTGTGCTGCCCAACAGAATGCCGTGCTCCACTGGGATTTAAGGGATACGGGGAATCTGTGGGCCAAGCTCAGGTTTTCTTCAGTGGGCAAAGTGGATTCCTCTCAGTTGCTAGATGCCAAAGAACCTTGGAGGGCTTCCTTCATATCTGCCATCCAAGGGGCTGTCTGCCTCCAGAAGAGAATTCAGACCTTGGTGTTGACTATGTTGAGGATTACATCCGGCCTTTTGTAGTAATAAGTGGACAGAAAGAAATCGGGAACCTTCTGTTTCCCACCTAGTAAGCAGCCAGACTAGATCTAGGCATAATGGTGAGCTGGTGTTTGGAATGATATCAGTAAACATACTTTTACGTGAGTTTTTCCAACCTTCCCATCAACTTTGCTATTTTTCTTGATAAGAAGTTCATGTCATTTTATAACATAGAGAACAGAAGCCGATATGTGAAATATTCCTTCTCTTAATGAATACTGAAACTTGTGCTGATGCATTTTACGGGCCTTTTTGCAATTATTTTATTATTTTACTTCCGCCATTATACATGAGCTTGACCCCTACCTGTTGCTAGCTGGTGTAGTGTCGGTGACTTCCACAGCTGAGTTACGTCCGTTTACACCACCCAAATCCCTGGCCCACGGATCAAGCCCATTCCTGCAGTGGGAAGACACTGCCATGAGCCCCATCCCTGTAGGCTTGGCCTGCAAACGGTGAAGGCAATGGTGAGACACTCCCAGAAAAATCAACACCTGGGAGACAAAATGTGATGTCCGCAATCCTCCTGTGCCAGCTACGCTGCTCGTGGGCACAGCCGACGGGACTGCAGCGCTGAGCATCCCCGACGGGAGGCGGCTCCCTGCGAGAAAACGGTGGCAGAACATGACCTGGCGCTTGGGAAAAAAAAAAAAAAACAAACCCAAAAAACAAAGCGAAGCAGTGATTTTATTTGTCTAGGCTAAGCCTCCTGCTGCAAATTTATAGGCTTTTTAACTTGCTGTGCTACCTGTCAGTCTCTGAGCAGATGCACAGCCTTCAGGCTCGCGGAGCTTGCCAGCAACCGGCATCCTGCTGGGAACTGTAGGAGGACTTTCAGAATGAAGCAGGGCAGCCTAATAATAGCACAAGAATACATTGAATCCACTGCTTGCACAAAGAAGTAGAAAAGGATAACATGTAGTTCTGCTTTTTATCAGCCAGCAGAAGGATGTTTCGGGGGGGAAAACCCTAGGCCATTGTCTCGAGCGCTTGCTTGGCAGCAGGATGCTGAATACCTTGGCCAGAATAACCAGATGTTTGATTTTCCCCCAAAGCTGAAAGAGGCCATAGATGTGTAAAAATCAACTTTTCTAAGCAGGCAAGCTTCTCAGGCTGTTGAAAATTACTGGACCTAATTTACTATTTGAGTAAAAACAGAGGGATAGAAAAATATATCTTTATGAAACATGCATTTTTATTTTTCTTGGTCTTATATCTGTAAGTTTCATAGTTCTTTACCTTAAAAGCTCCTAAGGGTTCAGTTCAGTTGCCCAGCTGTAAGCTGAATTATTTGAATGAGGGACGCTGCATGGGGCTGATGGATACGACGTGAGGCTGTTGATAGACCATTTCTTCCCCATACTTCAGGCAGGAGTCCTACCCCTGAGGTACCGTAGGGTATCTGATGTGACAGTAAAGGTGCACGTGTCAGCAACTAAACTGAGCCCTGGTATTCCGTAGTGGAAGGCTCGGTAGAATGTAGGAGACTGTGGCACTTCTGATGTGATGTGCTGGGTAGATGCGGTGACCAAAGAGGGGTTTTTTGTTCAGGACGTGGTTGGGGGGTATGGCTGCTCTAGGCTTTCATTTTTTGCCCCAAATGACTTTTTTTTTAGGAAAAAAAAAAAAAACAAAAACAAAAAAAAAAGAAATAGCATTGAGATTAGAATTGACAAGACATGGGAAAAGAGAAATCATTATTAATGTAAGCATAAGAACACTTTAATTTTGTCATTTCAAGGGATAATGGGAGTTCATGATCAGAAGCACCATCTGCCAAGGCAGAATTTCCCTCAGCTGGTTATGGTAAATTGAGCGATGGTAAATTGTTCTTTATATTTATTTCTGTTTCTGGAAAAAAACCCACAAATTATTCATTTGTAAAGATTATTCATAAACCTCTCAAAGCCATTCCTGCTCCTTCTCAGTTCCTAGCATCCTATGTATTGGGAAAGGATAAGAGCAAATTTATTTTCCAGAACTGTGGGACAAGTCCTGTCTCTTGCGAGGCAGAGTGAAAGTGGGGATAAAAATGCATCTTTGGTCAGAGCAGCATTGAGATAAACTCCTAAAATCCTCCCATGCTGACTGATTTCCAGGAGGGACACCTTTCGGTGGAGACAAACCGCTTAGGAAAATATCACTAACAGTGCTCGGAGGTAGTCTTGGACTGCAGCTTTCTCCTTTTGGGAATTTTGGTCAGGAATTGATGAAAATTTATGGGGAAAATATGCTAAAGGGCCTAGGATGTCAAGAGTGAGAAACTACATGCTGACACTGTTGTTCTTAAGTTTCAACATATGCGTGTTCCCATCTTCCCTGGTGGGAGCTGGGTCCTCCTAGAGCCTCAAACAGCAGTTTCGTGCTGCTACTACCAAGAAGGGTGGTTTTTAAAAAAATAAAAAAGTTACTAATACTCCTTCCTGCAGCTTTCTCTCAGACCAGAGAATTGGATTTGGTTAAAAATATCCCCCCATATGCTTGTGGGGGGAAAAAACATCATCTCTCCAGTACTTTCAAGGCCAATTAATTTTTTAATTACACAAGTATACTTGAAAATATAAAACATTCATTTGTGGAAACTGGTCTGTTTCCAGTTATTGCTGCATTAGTTTGGCAAGTCATATTTTTTTAAAGTAGAAAATTAAATTCTCATGCAGAATGATAAATTGTTTAATTTCCATGGAAGTCTTCAAACTAGTTCTTTTTACCTTAGATTCTGTTGTATTTTGTTGTGTTTAGATATGTGCTATATCTACTGTTTTGATTAAAAAGTATAATTAATTTGAAATACGGTTTCATTATGGTTTTCAATGCTTGGTCAAAAATAACTTATAATTGCCATCAGTTTCTTAAGCATTTTTCCTAAATGGCTATTAGTTTGACTCCTGTGAAATAATCAGGCACAATCTCAATAACAGGAATGTGCAAGCACATGCTTGTTGTGTGAGGTTGAAATAATATAGAAGTATTTAGTGATGTTTTAGTTCGCTTATAAATTGAAAGAATAATGAAAATGTTTTGCAATTTGCAAACGTACATGTATTTTTTCTAGAATTTGCTTATATATATTGGTCCTAGTGTAGAAAAAAATGGTTTAATTTATGCTACCAAAATTAGTGTCAAAACTTAATTGACCTTCATAGGCTGATAATTTTATGCTTCTTTGAACATGGTCTGTAGGATCACCCCGTGGATATTACATTCATTTCACTTTTCAGAAATCACTTTTTATACAAAAACTCTTACAGTGACTTCACAGAATAAAGAGAACAATAATGGTAGTCTTAAGTCTTCCAACTTTTTTTTTTTTTTTTTTTTGTTGCAGAGTAGTCATTGACCTGCATGACACAGATCATGTTGCAAAGGAAAAACTGGGAGGCTTCCACTTGAAATGGGTTTTGCAAAAATTGAAGTTGTATTTAATATGAAGAGTGCTTTAGTTCTTTTTAGAGGGATTTCGATGCATTGAATATCTGATGTACTTTCCTCAGTTGGGTTTCTTTTCTTTACATATTTACACAGAGTGCAAGAGAAAAAGTAGTTTGCATTTAAGTTAAAAAGGAGAAAGAAAAAAATAAAAATAAAAAAAAAGAATAGATGCTGAAACAAATGTATGGTAAATAAGACAAAAAATAAACTCCTAAAATTTGGAAATATTTCACATTCTTTTAATAACCCTTTAATTTATAGATTCCTCTGAAAAGATCTCAGTGGCACTGTGCTGCCGTTGTAAATATACATCACCAAAATCTTATCAACTTGCATTCAGCATGATACCTCAGTGCCACCCTAACAAGACGCAGAGGTATGACTTGTTTTGTCTGTCAGGTGACAAAGAGCTGTAAGCAGTGTGCCCTACCCTGATCCACACAATGATTTGTTAGCGATTTGAAAAACAAGTAGAGTGATGTACAGTAGTAAAAAAAAAAAAAAAAAAATCAAAACTCAAAACCCCCCAAAAAAGGAACCAAACACCCCACAACACTGTTGCATTTGATGAAAGATGCTTAAATTATAGCCGAGTCATTACTTTATTGCATTTGCAATGTCCTATTTATCACATCATCTTTATGGTTTTGTAATTAAGGATTCATTGCAGTTTCCACTGTACATCCAGTTATTCAGTTCATAATTCATTCCACTTCATTTGTAACATGCTGAAACTTGGCAAATAAATTGCCCCTCTGTATGCAGATTGTCATGGGTTTTTTAATGCCTTCAATTGATTAAGCCTTTCTAAGCTATGGTGATGAAAAAACTCACAGAGGGCCAGATCTAAAAAGTACGTAGGTGACAACAATTCCCAACTTTGATAAAATTTTGTAAACTTCAAGCAGTGGAATTCAGAATCACAACCTGAGCCCCCCAGCTGGGCCACTGCTTGTCTCCAGAAATGCCTCTTAAGGTAGGTTGGGTTGGTTGGTTGGTTGGGTTTTGTTTTTGTTTGTGTTTTTTTTTTTTTTTTTTTTTTTTTTTTTTACTAATAGTTATCTTTGCTCCAGAAACATGTAGGACCGTGTGACTCCATGCAGTGGCACCCAAGTCTCTGAAGGACGGGACCTGAGAGCCCTACTTAGAGTAGGACAAATCTGCATGAACAGGCCTGCGGAGGAAACCGCTGTGAGTACTTTAGAATAAAAAGATGCCCATTCCAGTAAAGGGAGGATCTGGTGTGAATCTCCCTTTCTAGTCTGAGAGATACGAACTTCTATCTTGCTGTTTTAGAAGAGTATTTAATTATTAGGCTATACGTGATGCTGGGACAGAGATTAGGGAAGTTCCCCACATATCTGGTGGGGAAACTGTGTGCTGTGCATGGGAGCTGGTTAGGGCGGGAGGAGGTGGGCAAGCAGAGAGAGCCTGGTGTGATCATCTAGTCCTGGACACAGCATACAACTGGGTGGGGAAAGCAAGGGTTTCACAGTTGTTTGTGCTACACCGTTGTACGTTTTTAAGGGCTTAATATCTATAGATAATCTAGCTTTAAATTTTTTATGTGATTAATGAGATTGCCAGATAGCTACCTGTGCAGCCAGGAGCCTTGATGAACTTTCTTTCACCTCCTGTCATACAAAAAGTTCAGAGCACAAAGAAGAACATTTCATATATCTGCCTGCCAAATGGATCCTTGGCAAGCTGTCCCTTGAACAATTCTGATTTGTTTCCATTTAATTAATGAACACTTTCCTGCCTTGTGATTATTGTCCTTGCCCGAAGTTGTTCCCATTATAGAGACGAATAAATAGTTCTCGACATTAGTTTCTACCTGCTCTGTAATTTGTTACACCATCAGGGACCTGTAACTTGTCCTTGCTTTTAGTCCCTACTAATTCTGCCTCATCTTGTTTCTTTATTTTTGTCTTTTATATGATTTTTGTTTTGTCTTTCACAATTAAAAAACCCCATAATCTTATCAATGGTGCTCTTTTATTGCTATTACAATTATTTTTCATCTTTTTTCTTTGCCATGGAACGTATTTCCTTGGTCGAGTTGAGGGTCTCTTCTCTGCTCATTCTACTACCTTTTCCAGGAGCTACTTGTGCCACATACACATGTGAAAGGAAAAGCATAAATTATCACAGACATTTTCTGAGTGCGGGAAAGGAATCTTCTACTCATTCTCCTGTTTTGCTGTGAATTTTATATCTGTTTGCACGTCCATTAGTTTCCTTTGAATATTTTCAGTGAAGTTAGATTGTAAGGCCTTTGGCAAGGGGAGATCTTGAGTATGGTGCGAGCAGGCTTCAAACCCTGCACGGGGTTTACTTGACTCTTAAGCATGAGGAATAACAGAGAGAGTAGGGGGACTTCTGCATTGGCTGGAGGGCATTTCTGGGGATTGTTCAGTGAGTGGCTGCCAACAGCAAGCAGAATTTTGCAGTAGTTTCCATTTGTAAATTATCAATAAATGACTACTACATTCAATAGATAAATTAATCACAAAGAAAACAGCGGGTTCTAATCACCTCCAAATTAATGCCTTCCTGGCACTTCGTGCACTGACTAACACAAAATAATTGCTTTGGCATGTGCCGTACTGCCCTGCGAATTTCACAAGTACAAGGTTATCCTATAGTAGCTGTTACCCACAAGATAATACAAATTAGCCTCCTTTTTGGTGACTGGTTCTTTAAATCATATGTCACCACGACTGACTTGCGTAACAGATAGCTCTCTGCCTGCATGCATTATTATACGGTAACGTATCTGAGGTTTGCCTCTCCAGTTGCACTACATCATCCTAAGCAAATTGTCAGCATGGCATTCACAGCTGCTCTCAGTGTGTTGCCATAAATGATAGATGAGCACGACATTTTCTGGTTTTGAGTGCAATGCGAGTTCAGTACTTCTGGACTTGTTTTGCATGTCCCTTTGAAAACTGTGGAGATATTACGGAAGTGGGTGAATTGGTTCAAATAGCAAGAAAAACCAAGCATTCCCAGCAGGAGCTTTCTTTCACACTTGATTTGAATGTTTGGATATTGATACATTAGTATGTTCGGGTTTGTTTATTCTGTGCACAGAATTCATTCCTCTTTGGTATGAATATGTGTTATTTTAGACTAGCAGGGACAGCAGAAGTAAAACTCGTTTGAATGAGTGTAGTTGGATTTCTGTGTAATAGGACCAATGAATGCCAAGGACTGGCAGGGAGCAAACTCCTGGACATTTAAAGCTTCAGTGAGACAAAAAGAGGTCATGTTAAAAAAATGTGTGTACCGGGTACACTTTCTCTCCAGGGCTGATTGCATTTTTCATAATACTGAAATACTGTGAAAAACTAACAGGAAAGTGTAGTTATGAGTTATTGCAAATTAGAACAACTTTTGTCTGAATATCTTCAACTCTTCTTACTGAGCTGAGATTTGATTCGAAATCTTGTGATGACCTGTCTTCTTATAATGGAGTTTAAGCACACACCGAGTCTGGAAAATTAGACATTGAGGTCTGAATTTTCCATTTTGAGCCTGTCTTCTTTTGGGAACAGGCTTGTTGGTCCTAGCATATACTAACAGATTGCAGTGCTGCAGTGGCAGCTTGAAGTATAATTTATCTTTTTGAATAAAAATGTCTTTAGAAGAGAGAGACTAGCTGTTCCTCTCTCCTCTGGATACAGCAGTTTTGTCAGTGCAAACAATTTCTGTGCACTCAAATATTAAGGAAATAGTGATTAGACAAAAGAAAAGTACCTGTTGTTTTGACAGAGAGAAAAAAAAATGATATACTTTTAAAAAATGCTCGATCATTAGAGAGTGGTAGAAAAAGATTATTAATTCTTTAAGTTTTTCTTTAAGGAAATTGTTTTTTTTGGGGCCTTCATGAGAGGTTGGCCTCATCTGAGTTTTTTCATGGTAGGTGCTTATTGGTGAGGAAGCCGTGGGTGCAGCTGCAGGAGTGTTCACCCTCCCGTCAGGAAAGTGCATTTGAAGCGAACGTGCCCGTCATCCTTAGGGAGCTGTGGTGAACGTTGTGGAGCAGTCTTGGGGTACGTGAACTGGTATTGAACATTAGATGTGAAGATCCAGTGATTGCTCTGCTGCTGTATATCGTCCTGCATTTCTCCATTGCTTTATGGAATCTATTTTGCCTTGAAATATTACATTTTTTTATGTCTAAAATTGTAGTTCTGGTGTTGATGGTCAGAGGTTCCCAGACAGAGAATTGCAATCTTCTTTTGAAGACTGAAATATATTTAGGTCTGTGTGAGAGAAGCTTTGGTACAGCTTCAAAATCTAAGGATAGTAGTTGTTAAAATCTTCAAAGTACGTGGACAAGATCCTGTACCTCTTAAGAAAGTCTAGTGTATGAAGAGAACAAAGAGTGGGAAGTACACTGTTCCTAGTCTAATGCATAGTCTGGTTTGCAAAAGATGATCATGTCTTAACTATTTAATTGAAGGCATAAAATCACTTCAGTCTGATTTTAAAAATTTATTTGCAAAGTTGGGTGATGGATTTTGAGTGCAGTGGTTTAAATGCAATTTATTGTTTCGGTTTCATAATTGTTAGAAATTTTTGGTTTTCATTCTGAATTTTAATTACTAATTTTAGTTAGTTAATCCTCACGTTAGTAATCATCTGTGTAGAGTTTAAAGCCATTTTTTTAAATGTTACTCTGATCTTTTTGACAATATGTGGCATTAAAACATTTCCATAGCCATCTCAGGTGGTGTAATGAGCTATTGGGATTTGAAATGAAGCTGTGACAAGAGAACAAAAACTTCAGGGAAACTGTTCTGTCACCTTGATGTTACTCCTTAGCATTTTTATTGCAGAGCCACAGTTAAAACTCCAAGCTTGTGCATGTTCTGCTAGGAAAGTTTCTACCTGAACTCTGTGATTTCCTCTCAGCCTGTAATTTGAAATAATTATTTCCATGTAATTTCAGTTTATTTCTTATGAATTATCATATTATTTAATTTTTTTGTTGTTGTTTTGGAAGCCCAGAATTTATTAATTTATTTTTTAAAAAGAAAAAAAAAAAAAAAAAAGAAAAAAGAGCGAGGGAGAAGCACCAAACTGCTGTTTATGTGGAAACTATGCAAAGTGAACAGCAGAGAGCTGAATGCTCCATTAATCTCTGGTCTTCCTTTATATTTATTACTTCTCCCAAAATCAGTATGCTGAGGTCTTCTAACTTTTACCCTGCTTAAGGATCATTGCATAAATTTAAGCATGATGAGACCTGAAGTTTGGTTTCATGCTACTATTATAGTTGGAGCTAAAGTCTGCTTTTCTTCTGAGACAGTTCCTGGTCCATAGCAGGGTAAGTGAGAAGACGGGACCAGTGGGTCAAAGAAAGTTGAGCTTTTTACAGTTCTGCTGGTTTGATAGCTCATTGCGAAGGAAATGGAGCCCACCAAGCTTTATTGAGTGCTTCCTATGTCAATTCTATATCTCACAGATTAACGGGAACCTCAGGAAGATATCTAATCATAATTTACAGATTTCAAAGTGAGAGGCAGTCTGCAGCAGCCTTTACTATTAGTTACCCTTACTATCAAAAATGTATACTTTAGCTCACATTTATCTAGATACAAGTTTTGGTCTATGAGTTTTTCCATTACTTTTTTGGTTAGCTTTAAGCAATCCACAGTCAGAAATCTTAACCTTCATGGAATATGAACTTGTGTGGTTCATTAGAAATAAAATAAGGTGCTGATTGTTTCCCTTAATATATGTTTATAGTGCAGTTAAATTTTTAAACTGCCAAAATAGGCTCTGGAAGGGGAGAAATGGTAAGGGTTATACTAACAGCCTATTTGGTGTTTGGTGTGAGTTGATTGTTTGCCACATGAAAAAAATATTGTCATCATCATCATTACAAGTCTTCAGATTTTGAAGGAAACAAAATGCTGATGGACACAAAGCAGAGCTGAATTTCAACGGAAGTCACTTGCAACATGTTAGTATATTCATGTTCAAATTCTAAGGCCAATCCTGTCTCAACTTAATTTGGTGCCTGGAGTTCCACTGACCCCACAGTAAAGGAAAATGAGCTGAGTGTTAGAAATGACATGTTGAACACATGGGAGAATTCATCAGCTGTTTATAATGTAATATGTATCAAGGCATTTGCAGATTATAGGTATTCAAAAAGAGAGACAAGTGTTTTTCTGGAGACATGTTGCTTTTCTTCTAAGATTTATTTTTTTATGCATTGGGAAAAATTGAAATCAGCAATAATATTAATTGCATTAGTTACAAAGAGTTACAATTCATATTGTGCCATTGGTGTTTTGATCCTACTGTGCCGTCACATGAATTCAGTCAGGTTGTTTCATCACGTGGTGAATTTGACCTATAATTCAGGGGAAGGAAAAGTCACCTGTAAGGGATAGTTCACCGATGCAATTTTTTTTCTGGAAACTGCTTCTTCATCAGAACTTAAATTTAGAGAGAACAAATAAGAGGCAGATTAAGAAGGGACACTGGATAGGAGCTATTTCTTTTTGTCCAAGGTGAAGGTAAAAAGAGTTTCTCCCACTCTCCACTGGTGGGAGGTGTGAGGAGGGGCAGGATGCAAAGCCGGGGGGGCTTGCTGTACCCGGTATAGGAGATCCAGCAATTACTGGAGCAGCCAAGGAGGTTGGGGGGAGTGCACTGCTCAGTGCCTCAGGGCATCTGTGCTGCTTAGTGGTGGAGTTAGTCTGGAGCAGAGTACGTTATGGTGAGTGTCCAGGTAACAACACAGTCTTCTGAGGTCACCTCTTTGGGCTTGCCTCGGTGGATATTAGTTAATAGCAATTGTGGAAATGACTGTTAAAAGGAAGACAGTTAAATCTTCTGCCATGATTGAGTGATTTTGCTGATGCCTAGAACCAACCAGTACCTTACAGTCTCTCTTATCAGTGAATAATTCATGTCCTATGAGTGAAAAACCTAACAAAACTAAACGAAGATGTGCAAATATCTGTCTTAAGACTTTAACAGCTCATCTTTTGGATAAGAATATTATAAAGGCATTTGGAGGAAGAAGCTCATACATAAAAATGAATGTTGCCATGCAACTAGTACTAAAGAAAGAACCACAAGATTTAAGCCTTAATTAATTTTCATAGCAGCTGGGAATGTTCAGGAACAAGGAAATTCAGGAGTGTCAGTGTTAATTAAGCCTCATTTGCTAGAAATCTCTGGCTTGTAGTTGATGGCTTTGATGTCTGAGGGGGCATAAAGTCCAACTGATATTTTTTCATGATTGTAACGTGTAAGGGTGTGCTCTCTCATGAAACTTCCTTAGCATCTGATAAAACGTGTACGTAGGCCACAGCCTCTCTAAGTTGAACGCTTGCACTCTCTGTTGCATAGGTGCTTATTTTCTCTAGATCTGTAGGAGCTTAATCATCTCTGAGGTCTCCATCACCTCTGTTCAGTTTGTGTCAGTACCTTGCCATGAGACCCCCAAAAGCAGATGACCTGAGGTCTTGTCCAGAGTTTGGGCTCCGTATGGCTGAAACAAACCAGCATAAGGGCTGGTGTTGGTAGGAGGGCACATCTGAATGGGGATTTGTAAATGCTGGTGTCATATCAGCTAAAAATAGTGTCTGTGATGTTTACTATTTAGGCGACAGAATCCTCTTCGTTAGAACTAATTTGCCATGCCGTAGTGCATTAGACAGAGATTGGCGTTGTAGAGCAATTTAAGAGATTTTGAGAGACACAAATGAAACCTGTTACTTTATTTTGTTGTGATTCAGTTGCCTGTAGATAAAACTTGATGTATCCTTTGAGCGAAAGGAAAGCAGAAGAGATCCTGTTGGTGGAACATTCAGGTATTAACCTGAGTTGATGACCATAAAAACGTTTCAGTAGAAACATGAATACCTTTCATTCAGCTATACATTCGCAGCTTCTTAAACGACTACAGTGAGAAGCTGAAGCAGGCATGACTGGTATGGTCCTGTTGTTTCCCCATGAAGCTGAATTAGTGTCTGTAAACAGAGATTCTGGATATTGGTGGCATTCAGCAGGAAATATTATTGCAATTAGATCACACCTTCCTGTGGCTTGTTGTTTTTCTCATTAGAGGGATTAATCTTTACCTCACAGAATACAAATGATTAAGAAGAGCTGAGTTCTCTCCGAGCTGCTGGAAACGATTGCTAATTTTTGAGTTCTTTTTAAATGATCTGTGGAAAAGGTGAACATAAAGGTTAGGAAGTTATGCTCCATGGCTGTGATGCAAAGGGCAGGTTTCTAGTCTAGCAGGTGCTGAAGCAAGTAGAAACATGCTATTTCAGAAGCTGACACAATTATGGATTAGGTAGGATCATTCCTGAGGAACATTCAGTTCATTTCTCTTTTTCTCTCTCCTGTCCCACCCCAATTGCCTTTGCCAATTGTTACAAAAACTCACTGGTTTCAAGTGACTGGTGAAAGTACCTCTGAAATTAGATGGCTGTGGACAGAGGCCGAGTCACTGTCGCTTTTGACCTTCACTATAACTTTAAGCCCTGGAAGTAGTCTATATCTTGAAAGGATTTTTATGTTTGCTGTCACCAAACATGATGCTTCCTTGCTGAAAAAGGGTAGAAACTGTGCTTCCTTATTTTGCAGAACTGGAAACAATATTAGCCCTGATAACACATGCACTTACACTGCTGTCTTTTTCAGTATCAAATTTTGCTCATTGTATTTACAGTAACAAAAGGTATTACATGCTGCTATGTTGACTGTGACTTGAGAGGAAGTTTGAACAGTAATTGCCAGGGGTCCAGTTCACTTGGATATAATTCAAAACATGCAGTTCAGAGATTAATAGATAACAAAATAAAATTACAAATCAATGTGGCAAAAGATCATTCTAATGTGTTTGTAATCATTTTCTCATCCATTGGCTGTGCTATCTCCTTTATATATTGGCAGGGCCACTTATCTAGAGGTACTGCGGCAGATCTCTGAATGTTTTATCACCTCCTTTAAAAGTGGAGTCAATTACAACTCTAGATTAAAATAGTGATGTACTTCAGGGAGTAAAAATGATATCCTGTTATGGGTTTTCTGAAATTGCTGGTAGGGCCTAGCTGATGAGTCATAACTCAAAACTTAATGAAATTAATAGAATGGCTTTGGAGTCGATCTCATCTTGGGGTGGGGACAGATGCAGCTTCCTCCTGTACTGCGAACCTGGGGCAGCAGGAATCAGTAACTTCACTGGCAAGATAAGGAGGATCTGTGGCGTGTGTATGCATGTGTATGATGTATGTGTGTGAGAGAGACTGAGATACCTGTGCAATAACACAAAAGACAGGAAATCACAGTGATAGGGGGTGCAATTTGTTTCCCCTTTATAGGGACAGAAAAGACCAAGGTGCGCCTCTTGCCGTTTAGGTTCATTCTTTCTGCTTTCTGCTGCCTTGCTAGTTTAGCAAGAAGATCTGCAACTAATCTTGTTGGATTTGCATACAAAAAGCCCTCAAGTAAATATGAACACTGATGACATGAACGGGGCCTAAAATCAGGAACTACAAGAAGGACAAAGAGGATTGATCTGCTGAACGTCACAGATGTTCAGCCTGTATATTAAACAAAAATTAGGGGCAAAATGAGAAGAAGTATACATCTTGCTCTGCAAGCCAGTTGCTCTCATTAAACCAGAATATTTTATTGCATATTGCACAAATATGATTCTTCTACAAAGAGAAGACAGAGGGAAAACATGGTAATGACCTTCAGATATGTAGAAGGTTACAGAGAGGAGAGGAATCTTCTGGTTTTCATTTCAAGGTAGACTGGACAAGAGGCACTGAACTCTAACTGCTGGAGAGACGTTTTAGATAGATGTTAGGAAGACTTTTCTAGTGGTCAAAGAACATATTTAGAGGGATAGTTTGACTTGGCAATGTGATGCTTTTGTTCTTTTTTAATTTGTTGTATGTCCCCTTTTGCATAGCTCTGTGATATACTAAGTAGTCATCCTAAAAACAGGCACTTCAGCTATTTCACAAAATACTCTGTGTTTAAAGATGGATGTGCTGAGACATCTTTATGTTCCAGTGCAGGCAGATTAAGGAAGAAGATCCTTAACATCAAGTAATGTGTGAAAGGGGGGAAATGGCTGTTGATTAGGGTCTTTTCAAAATACAATATGCTGAATGTTTTGTTTTAAAATTCAGGCTTTTCATTACTTTACTGCAGAGTTCTTGACAGACTTATCCTTCCTGTACCTACCCAAGGAAGAAGGACATCTGTGCCCGTTTAAATATACAGAGGTTCGTATGCTTTTTTTCTTCATCTGAATCTGCTTTCCCATTCCTTAAGTTTTTTTTTCCCCAAGCATGATTCCAATTCAATCCACATTCAAGATATATGGTGGCAACTGAAGTTTTTGGTCATATCTTAATGTAGAGATAAAAGTGTTTTCTTGCAAAGTTCAGAAAAGATCAAAGGCAAAACTGAACTGTGAATGCTATTGGCCTTAGTAAGAGAGGCATAGTGTGGGATGAGTTGGAAAAGGAAAGGATCAACGCAAAATGCAGTTTCACAGCCCCTAAAAACAAAACCTGAGGTTAGAGGTTGGATGTGTAACTCGCATGTGAAAGTCTGTTACAGTGACAAGAGTTACATAAGCTGATATATTCTAAGGGTTTTCAATGAAGTGCGAGCTCATTTTTAGATCTTGCCATATTATTCAGATTTCAGTTAGTATGACAGTCTCTGAAGTAAGATTACCTTCACTCGATCTGTATGACTCAGAAAGAAGACATAGAACAATAGGATTCTGTGTTTTGAGAGCCAAGCTAAATTCTGATGAAATTATGTGGATGAATACTGCCTGAAGACCCCAATCTGCAATGATGAGAGTGAAGCAGTTTTGTAGAAGATGTGAGATTATAGATTTAAGTAATTAGCAACATACATTCTGTGTTACGTTTTAAAAAAAGTAAGATTATATATATTTTAGTGTAGTGTAGGTATCTAAGTGCATATATGTAAATTGCATCAAAACGCAAAGTGAGAAAAAGTAATTGGTTATGAATCTTCTTGGTAGACAGTGTAGCAACTATGTCAGTTGAATATATATATATCCAGGGATGTATAATTTCTTTATACCTAAGTCAGAAAGTATTGCCCTGAATTGTTTATTTCTGATGTTTCTATCTTCTCCTTTCTGAGTTTATCATAAAGGAGTTGTTCTCTTCTTCAGGATAAAGTTTTGGCAAATATAAACAGGAACTACTTGTGCCTTTTCCAAAATGGGATTAAGAACAGAATTAATCATTATGCTCATAGCAAAACTTACATAAATATAATAACGATTTTGTTGGCAGTTCTATGAAAATTTGGTAAAGGACTTTGTACCTTGGAACTGCGGAGAATTTTTGGCTATGTTTATTTGGGATTATTAAATATCAATCAGCTAGATGCCCTGACAAACCTCATCTGAGGTGAGAATGTCCCAGTGAGATACAGAAGAGGCTCAGCAGAGCTGTGCCTGTGAATGTGATTTCCAGCTGAGAGAAGGCCATTAGATTGTCAGGCTCAGAGAAGAAGAGCAGCAAACCCAACTCTTGTGTTAAAATTGCTGCCTCTGTTCCTTCTGTGGCTCCTGGCAGCAGGGGGGGAGGGAGCTGCCGAGCTCAAACACAGAGGAGGAGGGCATGAAGATTGGAGTAGAACAAGGAAGGAGATAGGAACTGGAGTTGGATGAAAGGGACTGAGCTGAAGAAGGAGATCCAAACTTGAAACTGGCTTGGGTGAGCAGAATCTTGAGATAAGGAATTGGGAAGTGGAGGGAAAGAGAGGACTGTCTTAGCCACACTCAGGTCCAAATTGTTTAATGTAATGTGTCAGAGACATGCCCGTTTTGAGCTAATTCCCTGCCCTGCAAAAGCACTAAGTCAGTTCCGAAAGCAGTGTATATTTTGGGCAAAGTACACTGATTGAGTACTTAGGTCCTGGGGCTGTTTCCTGTTTTTTAGACCTGGCAGCTTTTGCTGGCCTGAGCACTTGCCATTCTGTTTTATTGAACAGTACTGATATAAATTTAGTTACATCTCTTTTTCTTGCATGTTAAGTGACCCTACTTCCCCTTCCTCCCCCCATCCCCCAGGAAATAATGCAGATCAATTTTTTGCATTTGCCTTTCATCAGCATTTCAGTGTCACGAATATTTCAGTGGAGCTTGAAAAACCAACAGGATCATATATGGTGCAGGGAAATGAGTTGGCAGACTCTCAAGATAATTAGGCAGCAATGCAGAGACTGGTTTTTCCTTCTAAACTGTGGACTGGTAGGCATCTGAGAAAGGGGACTGTTACCTTTCCAATTTATCAAAGAAGCTTTGGCAAACTAATTATTATCAGACAGCCATTGGCTGCTGCTTGTGCCATTGCAGGTGTAGGGCAGATGATAAGATTAAATGGGCTACAGAGCTTTGGCTTCATTCTAGGCTTAGTCTTGCTCCCACAAATTTCAGCAAGAGCTTTGCCACTGACCTGGCAGGAAGGAAGACACATACCTTTTATTCACAGTGGGCTCAGTACTAGACGTGGAGTACTGTTACCTTTTATTGTTGACATTCGTGCTGCATCCACAGAGTGGACCCAAATTCCCGTCTCTGGAGGAGGATCCAGAATCAAACTTCATTCCGTGGGAGGTGAAGAGGTCCTGGGCAGCTGTTAGGAATGAATTTCAGAAGTTGGCCTTTTCAGTGTCACCTGCATTCCAACACTCAATTACTAGTTTTCCTGTTTTATTATATGATCCATTTTGCTTTTATTACAGTGCAATTAACACTTACCAGTGCTGACTGCTACAATTTTAGACATTTGAATGCCATTGGGTTGCAGGATCTCCCGTCCTGTTACCTTTTTAAACTGAGTTCTGATTTTAAAACTGTACTGATAAAATAGGAAAAACTTTAGTCTTATGGCATTTGAGTACATGGAATGTTTGAGTAGACTTTTATGGAGTTATTCTATCCACACTGTCTTGTTGCCAAATCTTGACACTTAGGTTTGATATATGACAGTAGAATGAACCACTAGTACACTGCTAGGATCTTAGCCATTAGATTTGTCTGTAGGGAAAAAAATACGTTGCTGTCATGTATTTTACTAAGTTTGAAATCTTTTTCAGAGTTAGATGGCATTTTGAGAACTTTTCTACTCTACTACACCTCTGATGGAGAAAAAAAGTTGGCATCTGCCATGCCATTCTATGGGAATATGTACCCGAACCTCGTCTGAGCTTTTTGGAAAATCTTTATACATAGGAAAAACACCTTGCACCAATTTTTTTCCCCCTTCTATTACTTACAATTATTAGTATTTCTCAAACAATGAATTTCTGTTTGTGTTTCTCAAAGTTCAGGACAATAAATTCAGGAAAATTGAGTTCTAGAGGATTTAAAAACTGCTTAAGACAGTCTTAAGATCATTCAAGCACCTAGTTAGCAGTCTTGGTGGAAATAAGAGCTTTGTAATCTGTCCAGTTCAGCACATTAGGAACACTTGAGCTGGTCTTTATATGGCATATTTTCCTCTAGGGAATATATAAAAGAATATATATGATTAATATGTTGTGTGGACAGCTCCAGACTGAACTGGGACTGTAACTACAGCCGTAGAAATGGCTCCAGACCTGAAGGACTTTCCCTTTTCCTTTTTCCCTTTTCCCTTTTCCCAGGCTTCCCCTTTTCCCTTTTCTGAGTTGTGAGGCGCTGAGCAAGGTGTATACGTACGTACAGGAGTGCACAGATGTGGCGTCACTGGTGCATGGATGCTTTTCCCAGTTATGCACTAGGAGCTGGAATCGAATGTGTATTTTGTCAGTGAGATCCCTAAATGGCCATTATGTGATGAATTAATTCAGGGAAATCCCGTGGCCTGTCCTTTGCTGGATGCTAGTTGATTGCAGTTGTTGCTTTACCTTGTCTGTGCATGGATAATGTCTCTGAGAGTACAAACAAGAGAGAAATATGGATGGATAACTCCAATGTACAAGGTTGTGCTATTTTGCCCTTGTACAATTTAACTGATTCCATTTGGAGAATCTATGAATGATGTCACAGAGAGCACAAACTCTATTGCATATGACCCAGCCGCTGCTCTTTTTTTTCTTTTCCATAAAATGAATACTCTATACCCATGAGTTTCATTTAACTTTATCATTTATTTCCTCCCTAAAAGGCTTTTTGTAAGTAGCTTAATACAAAAACACTGTGGAGTCAGGTTTTTTGTTTTTTTTCTTTAAAATTTTTTGAACAGAAGCCTCTAAACCCAAAGGAAAGAATTTATAAAGCCCAATAATCTCACTTTAGTCTGATGTTTAATTAATTTTTATTTCAGTTGCTCAATTTCAGGGAATCTGAAGTGTTTTGCAGGAAAAAATAGAAAATGGGAGCATTGTGAATTCTGTTTAAAAAGAAAAAAAAAGTCGTGAAAACAAACCTCACAGGAGAGCACTGCCTCCATTCAGAACAAAATCTTTTTATTCAAGTTTCTTTTAATGAAAACTATTCAGCTTGCTTGAGGTTTTGTAATTCTGATAGATGGATAGTTTGAAGGTTTTACGGGACTACTGGACCTCACAGAGCAAGTTAGCACAGAGTCAGTGCACTTAGGCTGCAGCAAGCTGGAACCTGAATTTTATCATTAGTGAATGTCATTATTCACTGCATTTCCCTGAACCAGAGGAGCAGAGGGCAAAATCAAACTAGAAAACCCCCACCTCTTTACATATAAATACTTAACCTGGCCCCAGAAGTTTCTTCTGTAGATCATAATTCCTAAATAGTAAGAAATTACAGTATTAAACATTTCCAAGTGACTGAAATAGCCATCATCCGATTGCTGTTGGAGTGAAAGAACAGGAAAGAGGCTCAGTCTCTCATTGGATCAGCTCTGGTGTTTGAGAGGCAAATGGAAAGTGAAAGCCCTAGAGAAAGAGTGTGAACAAAACAGAAGAAGGTTCTCTACCTGCTGCATGAAAAAGCTGAAAGAGATGAATTTTTATGCTGTCTCTCTTTTTTTTTTTTTTTTTTTTCCCCTCGACTGTTTAGCCTTTCAGTCCCATAACATGTGTTGACTTTGCAGGCATAAGCAATGTTGTGCAGGACTTAACATTACTTACCATCCGAGCATGGACCAGGGACCATTCACCTCACTAAGGGTAAATCGAATTTTTCCCTGTTCCTACAGCTTTGTACGTGAACAAGTGTCTTAGATTACAAATTTCCATGATGAGCATAAAAAGCAGATGCTCTTTTGGTAATGTCTCCTTTTAATCTTTTGGGAATGCAGTGAAGTTTAGTACATGTTGTGAAGATAATTAATTTACCTATGTTGAACTCATATCATCAAAGTAGGGAATCCCTATTCGTAATTTGTTTTTAAGCAATCACAATGAGACAACCCTTGACGTTTGTCTTGACTATTTCTGTGCTGCTATAAGGCCTGGTAACCCATGGAGAGCTCTATGTCAGAGCAAACCAATGAAAAAGGCTGCATTAACCATTTAATACATTTAAGAATGTAACTTTTACTGTCATTATCAAGACCTTCTGAAATGAATATTAAATCCATTGATGAATGCTACCAAATACTTACCTCAATATCAGAAAAATATGCTTTTAAACTTACCAAAGATTGATAATTCTTCCTGTGTTTTGTATGTCAGAGTTTCTGAAACTAAAATATAATACTCAGAGGAAATATCTGGCTAGCTGAGCAACAATCTCAGAACAAAACTACCTGCAGAAGTGTTATTTTTATGTTATATATTTGAAAGTATGCCTAAATCCCTTACCAGGCTAATGTGGTTTAGACATGCGTGTAGCTACTGTTTACCTTCAGTAACTTGCTTACATACCCTCTAAATCTCACCATACCCAGCATGAGGGGAATTCAGAGTTTTGTGGTGTAATGATTATTCAAATCTGAGTAGAAGCTGTTCTGAAAACTCTGTTTGTGTTTTTTTTTTTTTATATATATATATTTTATTTATTTTTTTTTATTTTTATTTTTTCCAGAGGCACTTTTTACCTGTACCCTTGTAGTTGACAGGAGTTTGATCCATATTTTAATGGGACAAGGGATGGGCTAATGACAGACAGCTCTGGTCTTTTGCACAGTCTTGTATCCCCTTTTTCAGTACTTCAGGGAAACCAGGCAGGTTTATCATCCTTGCAGAGCCATGTCAAATTTTTTTGTCAGAAAAGCAGAAACACCTGCTGGGAATACCCTTGGTGACCCCCAGTTTCATAATCAGAGCTATGAATTTCTTTAACTAGCCTGAGGTACCCTGACAGGAGGAATACGGGCAGGAGTCAGGGATGAAATCTGAACCTTTCCTGCACTCTCTGTGCAGGGATACTCTGAACTTTTCTAGTATTTCTTGTTTCATTTCTGGCTCTTTCTGTTCTGTCTTTGCTTCTTGATTACAGCTTCCTCTTCTGTGGGGAAGCTGTAGGCCACAATATGAAGTGATTAATGCATTCAGGGTAGAGTGGTTTATTTCACTGACTACTCTGAAAACTCCAAATTGGAGAGTTTGTTCTTGTGGCAACGACTGCAAGAACTGGAGTAGTGTGAATGATGAGGTGGGTTACACAGATGTGAGCTTAACTTTCCCAGAGAAAAGCCCCAAATTAAACCTTCAGTCCAAGCCCCTTTGAGTCCTTACTATAAATGTTTTTGGTCTCAGTGGGAAAGCTGTTTAAAGTATGATCCCTGGAGGCGGTGCGTACTCCCAGTGTATGTACAGCACTGCTCTTGTGTAGAAGGGATTGTACAAATGGACTGATGTAACTGTTAGTGTGGGAATAACAAAAATGTCATTAAGGACTGAAGTAAACGGCTTGTGAATTACAGCACAGCAAAAGTTGCATTTGGCAGAATAACTGAACTAGGGATGAGCATATACAGGTGGGACCCAGCAATCCATCAGCAAGACATGTTTCCTAATCCCTAATGCCAGGAGGCCTGGCATTATGCAGCTAATAAAACAAGAGAGACAAGGCTATGTGAATGCACACTTTGCAAAGGATGCTGTGCATGTGTACAGTTAATGACGCTTGTGAATTGTGGAGTGATGACAAACACCATCACTATCGCAAAGGAGACCAGAGGGTTCATTCTGAGCAGATAAAATAAATCATGTAGTCACAGACTGGTTTGGGTTGGAAGGAACCTTAAAGCCCATCCAGTTCCAACCCCCCTGCCCCGGGCAGGGCCCCCTTCCCCCAGCCCAGGGGGCTCCCAGCCCCGTCCAACCTGGCCTTGAACCCTTCCAGGGAGGGGGCAGCCACAGCTGCTCTGGGCACCCTGGGCCAGCGCCTCACCACCCTGGTACACAGCTCCTTAGGTCTTCTTAGACAACGCCCTCAGGCAATTAAATGAGCTACAAACTGAGCTCAAGCAGTTATTTGGTGTGGAAATAAGAAAAGAAAATTGAGTATGACACGTGTTGGATAGGGAATAAAATTGTATTTCAGTTTCCTGGTCAGTCAGGAGCTTTGCTAAGCACAATTCTAAGGTTCAGATAAAAGGTCAGGTTTGAAAAAGATAATGAAAAGATCAGAAAATTTCAGATAGTTTCTATGTATTTGGTTATGTTGTGGCACAGTGTAAGCACTAGTCTGCATATATGCACACCTCCCTCGATTGAGTACTGTGTGTTCAAAAAGTAAAAGAACCATTAAATGACTATCTGTACCTAATTACCTGTAAGAGACCCTGCAGCAGACCAATACTTTAACTAACCTAGAATTACTGTATTTTGGTTTCCGTATGCACTGGGTACATAAGCAGGGCATACAAGTGAATGATGGCATAATTGGATGAATCACTCAATAATTTGAATAGTAAAAAGCTGCAAAGCACATACTTGACTGAGGCATTTTCTAAATATAAAAATGGGCTCCATTTCTTAGACAAATAATTTTGAATACCTGAGACAACTGCAGTGGTATCACTCTGATTAGTTTTTAATTTCTTATCACACTTTGATAGATATGAGAACTTTTAAAAGATTGCTGCAAACTTAACATTTCAAAAAACATAGTTTTTTGTTTCCAATCAGTTGCTTCTGATTCCTAAACTTCTGCAGTCTAGCCAGAGTCTAGCACGTGTGAAATCAGAATTCATTAGCAGACAGAAACTCTGAGAGTTGTAATACTAGTTTATCAAGTTGAGTAGGTTCAGAATGTTAAATGTGTTGTGGGACTACAAATCTAAAGAGCAGAGTTTTGGTAATGGTTATGCCTCTACTCCTTCTTGGGCTGCAATTTCTAAATACATGTAGTGCTTTGGATCTTTTTGGAAACTTAATCTCAAATCATCCAGCTCTAGATTTTTTTTTTTTTTTAAAGGTACTTAAGAAACCTCATGGGAATTTCAGAAACAATTAAATTACACTAAGTTCCAGAAGGTTTAGCTATCTAAATAGGTTCCTATCTGTACTGAGAGGTCCTAAAAAGTCTGGCTCTAGTGAAGGGTGGACTAATGTTTTTGCTTATTTTTTGTTTTTAAAAATTCTTATTTTATTGTGATCTCGTTGTGCAGGCCAAGTAAATGACGTTGGCATCCGGGGGAACCGCAGTGCCATGGGATGACAAAATCCTTCCCTGATGGTAAGGGAGTACTGGGGGCTGCCTGTGTGTTTGGTGCCGTTGTCTGTAAAATTTCTTAAATGTCCTAACTGATAGTACAAAGGTATCAAAATAAATTCAAATGTATAATGTACTGGATGGTATACTGCAGGGTGTTTGCATTAACGCACTTTCACCAGTATCCCTTTGCAACTGTTACTGTTAGTTTGTCGGTAGCACAGTGTGTTCCAAACAGGCACATGCACATACTGTTCTTTCCTTCAGATTTTACTTTTGGTTCTCATCTTGCTGTTTTTTTCTTCATCTAAAATAAGACAGCTACGAACAGAAAATGCATATTTGCTTTTTATATGGAGAGAAGATATTAAAGTTTTTTTCTATTTATTAAAGTTTTCTAAAGTGGTACAGATGTTAAAAATACCTTGTAAGCTTTTTTATTTTTTTAAGGAAAAAAAATAGTTATGATCTATAATCTTACAGACTTTGAACTGATACATAAAATGGCAGGCTCTTATTGAGTTTTGAACTTGTGTATTTAGCTGTACTGGGGCCTTTCTCTGTAGTACTGTTGGTTTCTGCAGTGTCACCAGACCACTGTAGAGATGTGGTGGCACGTATGTTAAGTAACCTTTTATTCTCAGGGAATTTTAATTCAGTGGTAACATTTTTAATAAGGTGCAAATAAAAGTCCATCGACAGTATTCTGTGTGTTTAGTGCTGACTTTTGGAAATGTAAGTAAATATATGACATAGTTTTCTTTGTTCATGTGTGAGCGTCTTCAGTTGGAATAGCTGCTTTGACTTGCCAACTGCAGAATCAATAAATATGTTTAACATGTATTTCAGAATGTGCAAAACAGCAGAAAGCTTGCTATGAAACACCTTATTTTCAGAGCTACCGTACTCCAAAAACCTGCTGATGTTTATTGAGATTTTTCTACCTGCTACTCTGTTACTGAAAGAACCTGTTTTTATAAAGATAGGTATCTTGGGGAAGACATAGCTCGTTTGTATCGAATCACTCCAAAGAGCAGTAAAGAAAGACATTTTAAATAAGAATTAAAATAATGTAACATAATCATGGATGATACATCAATTCCTTGTCCATGTCTCTTCCAAGAGAAAAGCTGTTCCCAAGAGAGGGGAATTTAACAGGTATTACCTATGAAATTTGTTGATATGTGCTGGTCTGTCAAAACTGAATTACTGATGACAGCCAGTTTATTCTGATTTCTTTCTCCAGTCAGCCATCTTGAAAAAATATTTCATGCAGTTGACAGATTGGATTTTTTAATTTAAAAAAATTCAAGTTGTTCTGTTGAAAATTTAAGAAGTTACAAGGAATCAACCCCCTTACTATGAAATCCAAGTTTGACTTAAAGTCCATTGATTCAAATTTTTGAAAAGGAATATTAAAATTATTTTTAAGTGTGAGGTTTTTTTGTTTGTTTGTTTGTTTATTTTTCCCCCCAGATCTATGGCAGACTTTGTACTCAATTTTTATTTTAATATTTGGAACATTCCAGTGTTTGTGGGTTGGTAAGATATTCCACATTCATCTTCAATGTGGACTGCTATTGTGCTTCTCGGTGTTAAAGGGAAGTTAATAATTTATTCTGAACAAGACAAGATTTTTGATTAGAAATTTTTTATTTGGATGAAGTCGTAGGTGCGTGAATAATTCTCATGGAAGTCAGAGGAGCTGACATCCAGATTGAGGATTGAGTGATTGGTATCATATGTCTCTGAGGGCTTAAATGTATTCCCCAAGAATCAGAGGGCAGCAGGAGGATTGGTGCTAGATTCTTGTATACCCGAAACTTAGTCTAATAAAAGGAACTAGAATAGATGAGGTTCGTTAAAATGAGAGGGAATATCTAAACTGAGATTGCACAATGAACTTGATGTAATTTTTTCCCTATGTTACAGCCATGGAGTGATTCCTTATATATATGGATGTGACTGTACTGGCAAGCAACTTGATATTGGGGTGCTTATCTAATAGTTTTACTTTTTGATGCTAATTTAAATAAAGCTGCAGCTGACTTTAAAAATCACCGAATGTACTTTGATACTGGCAATCTCCCCTCAGTTGTACACCCTGCCACCAAGATGAAACTTAGAGCGACATTTGCAGCCCGTATGTTTCCATTCAGTGACCTTAAAACAATTTAAACCAGCAGTTTCTGCCATTACAGAATTTTGTGTGCCCCGTTCCTGGGGAGGAACATCACATCCATTGAGCACAGCACTATAAAAACCACCGCACAAGTACACTCATGATAATATAGAGACTTCTCCCACATGTTATCTGTTTTATTTTCCTGCCACAAAAATGAAGGGCAAGCCTTAAATCCGACCAAACTATAATGTAAAAGCTGAGCAACTGTCATTTTTATTTTGGCCGGCTTCCCTGTAGAATTTCTAAGATGCAAAGCAAACCAAAGGGCCACCATGTGGGAAGCATACACAGTTTGAGAGCTCCCTTTATGTCTACTGAAGTTACTGAAGTCAAAATGCACCCTAATTCCATTCAGTTACCTTCACTGTAATGCTATTTTTGAACTACCATACATATGCATGGTGTGCTGCTGCAGTGACCTGCAAAGGTCAGCAGAGCTTCAGGAGATGTATAGTGAAAGGAAAATGATGATCCTACATGGGAAGAAGTGTTACTTTTTAATGATATTTTTTTGTTTCAGCAGCTCTTCTTTTTATTTTATTTTATTTATTTTTTTTTTTTTTTTTTTGCTATTCCTCATTTTTCTCATCTGGGAAGAGTGCTTCTTTGTGTTATGATCAAAGGGAGAAGGAGGATACTTGATAATACAATAATATGTTCAGAGTATGCCAACACTAGTAAAGAAAAAGAGGGGGAAGAAGGAGAAAGTGAGTTTTAAAAGCATTTTTATTTCAAGAAATAGTTTGTTTCAAGAAAACATTGGTGCGCATTTGAATTGAGAAGCCAAACACTCTGAAATCATGTTATTGTGCTTTTATGCTGAGGGAAGTTGTAATTGTTCTTTCACAGACATCAGTTGGTTGGGGTTTTTTTTTTTTTTTTTTTTTTTTTTAAACTCCAGTGTTTGTCAGAATACTTATCCTGGTTTCCATTGCTTTTGTTATGAAATCAGTGGCATAAAGCAGAGGAAAAATCGCTGGGAAATAACAACTGATTAAAGATGGCAAATCTTATCCTTGAGAGTAGGAGGTGTTAATGAGACACAGAAGTGATTTTGCTCTTCTCTACCAATGAAGGACTCATCTCAGCAGAGGAGACTCAATTTTTAAGATTTCTACCATCTGCCTTGGAAGCCGGGACTACCATGGTGGCTTCCAGGATGGAAGCACCTAACAGAGGGATTTTTACCCAGATTTCAGTAACCCAGACAGGATATGGAGCTGGACTTCACAGCTCATGCCCATCTTAATAACAAAAAAAGTAATGAATCAAAACCTTGAGTGTTTTCTAGCAGTGGAAAGAAACAACAGGTCACTCTTGAGCTGCAGATGGATTTAGACACAGCAAAGGTTTTTTTCCTACTTCTCTCAAACTTTTTGTTTCTCAGCATCTTATATTTGAAAGGCCTAAGAAATTGGGACTTAGAATATTTCCTTTTTTTTTTTGTTGTTGTAATCTTTTTATGAAAATAGAAGTATTCCTTTTTGACATGGAGGACAACATTAAGGATTTTAAATTTCCTTTTTAACTCTCTTTTATCAAAAATATTGAATGTCTTGCTCAATTGTTTTCTCATGTATAGAAGAGCTTGCAACTGTCTATGTCTCTTGGGGAAACAGCAGTATTTGTATGTGAAGAATAGAAAGGTGGATGAAAATTTGTTAAGCACTGATTTTTTTTTTTTTTTTTTTTTTTTTTTTTTGTGAAAACAAAGCCTGTTGTGTGGCTTGCTTTCATAACAGTCTCTTCTCCAGTGTTCCTACAAGTTATATTAATCAGGGTCCGCAGCATGTTCTCAGACTCTGTTAGCTTGTTGATAACTTTGAAGAAGGGGTCTTTCCAAGTGACTACAATCAGGCTCCTACTTCTGTACAGCCTAAGACAGTTCCTCCCTTCATCCACAGCGATTATGGCTATTTGATATGAAATCGTCTGATTTAAGTTATGCCGAGCTCCTATTTTAAGTGAGATTCGAAAGTGGAGAAATTATAATATATGTACGTAACATTAACAGTCTTGCTTCTAAGTCTTTTGCTTCCTTTCTTCTTTGGATCCAGCTTCCCTGGAGTGTGTGAGGTCCACGGTCGTGTCTGTGTGGCGAGGGGTGATGGAGAAGGGGCTGTGCAGTGGGTGCTCTGTATCACCTTGCCCGACAGCCATCTCACAACAGGGCGAGCTTCTTTCTGCTGCAATCTGGTGACCTCTGCTCCCTCCTCAGTGATGCGCCCAACCTGTTGTTACTTTTCTGCTATAGCAAAGCAATGTTGGAAGTATCTGAGGTTTTTTTTTGTTTTTTTTTTGTTTTTTTTTTTCGAAGCAGCTCAAATGTCTTCCTCTGAAGCGTACTTGAGTAAAGCAACCTCATTAGCAGGTTGCCGTGCAAGGTCCTGTGGCTGAACTGGATGGGGGGAAATTTGTAAGGGAAGAAGTGCTGGAATTGGTGCTCTCTGACACTAACGGCATCCCTGCCTCTGCTGCTTCTCCCTGCAAAGGGGGGAAGTCGTATCATTCATCTGCGGAAGCTTTTCAAAAGCCTGTTTGTGCTTGCAAAACCCGCTGATCCCTCAGTAACCCCCTCCTCAGCCTTTGTCCCAGTCCTCTTTGCTCTACTATCTCTCACATCAAATTACATGAACTGCATGTTGGAGTTGAGAGACTAGAGCTGGCCGGCACTTCGCTGCCCATGTCTATGTACGTGGTGTTTTCAGTTTGCAGGAACTCTTTGCAGGGCTGTCTGTCCCAGATTTGGACCAGAGTTCACTATTGCTCATTGAGACATGTTGAATTTGCATCTGGATCAAGAGCTGTTAATGGACTTTGAGTCTGCTCAGATTGCAAATAATAATGAGGTATGTGTAACACATTGTAACAACTCATATTTAACAAAAAATGACCCATACATGCGGAGCATTGGGCTAAAATGTATGCTCAGACATAAATACTAAAAATTGCATTTTGCAATCCACATATTGACTCCTAAGTGCATGACCCGATTTTCTCTCTGTGTGCTGTGCATGGTCTGTGTTTCTTAGTCAGACTTTTATTTAAACTAGAAATATGAGCTGGTCCTTAATAATTTAAAATTACGTAATTATAAAATATGGAGGAGAAGAAAAAAACCTTTTTTCCTTTTTGTACCCATCTTCTCCCAGATCTAAATGAATGAAATTTTACCTAATAAGAAAGAATAGGCATCCAAATGAAGAGTAAAATTTCTTACCTGGTTTCAGGTTGCAATAAAATGTCATGCTCTTAGCTGAGGTGTTAGGGGTCACTAGCTTAGCTCGGAAAAGCTTGGTATCTAATTAAATATGTCACTTAGTGTGCTGTAATTGTCACTTCTTGCCACAGAGGGGCCAAGGAGAGGGACATAATGTAGTAGACTTAGTCACCCCTCGGGTTTAACTGAACAGCTCTAACTTGAGAAATGAAGGATGTTTGTGGGTGGTACATGCTGTTTCTCTTGGTTATCTCTATAGAAATTACATGATAGTCAAATCATTAAGAAAAAAAGGTATTTCTGAGGTAGTGCCTTTTGGTAAATCATGAAAAATAGCATAGCATTGTTACTGATGCCAATGTTTCTTTACATTGAAGGACTTTGATATAAGAATAGATAAAAAATAAAGGCAGGATGAAAGGGAGCATGGGAGTGCAGGCAGTCAATCTTTACGTCATCTACCTCAGGCCTTTAATGCAGCTGGCTAGCGTCTCTGTGATTTCCGCTGTAGAAATGAGGTGAAATTAGGTGTCTCCAGAAGCAGTCCACCTTGCCTACAACAGGCTATTATTCAGAATAACCTTTTCAAAAAACATTGATGCTTTCCTTTCTCTGTAAGGAAGCCCGCAGAGACCAGCAGGCAAGCGAAGTTAGGTGCCTAGAATGGGATTGAATGATTCTTCCTAAACTAAGATGATGCAACTCTGCAAGCGTGAATGCAGTGTCCTTGAGAATGCCGTGTGCCCAGAAGGCTAACAAGATACAAAACAGGCCGTATTCTAAGTTTCTCTTTTGGATGCATGTCAAAGATCAGGCAGATGTAGGGAGACAGACTGCTTCAAGGACCTTGAAGTCTGTTGTATTACTCTTTCTTCCATGCATAAATAGGAGAATCATGGGCTCTAGCTAGATTTTATGTTATGCTTTTAAAATGTGAAACTCAGATGCGTGCTGGTTTCTGTTACAATATTGAAATACACCGTTTCTTTAATTCTTTATCCTTAAAATATCGTTATATTTATTCCTAGAGGTGGTAGTATTTTGAAAGAAAATTAATACTTCATTAATATCAGTTCGCAGAGTTCTTTGGGGATGACAGGTAGTACTTAAAATTATAGGTGTTTTTTTTTTTTCTTTTTCTTTTTCTTTCTTTTTTTACCAGTGTAGTGAAAAATCAGAATATACACTCAGATTCTAAAGCAACTGAAAACAAATATTACGATAGCTGAAAACATGATCAACAGACAACACAAAACCTGTTTAGTAAAAGACCCCTAAAATCTGTCAAAAATAAAAAAAGCCCCTCCTGTTGATGCTAAGCAAATGTATGTCATGGTTTCAACTATTATTTTGTAAAGCATTGATGCAGTGAAGTTGGGTTGCTTGTTGAGAAGTAACAGTTCCACTCCAGTGGTAAGAAACAATAGATACACGTAGGATCTATTTTGTCTTGCAGAATAACATGTTTTTGGAAAATGTACCACTAAGTAGTTGTAAAGAGAGGAGAGGAAACCTCCTAAGCATGCTGTAAAATCAAAAATGCTGTTAATCCGATAAATTGCAGCAATTTTTCTGTTTGTTTTTATTAAATGCACTTTATTTGGTTCCTCATGTTTCAGAGATATGTAAAGCACAACATATTTGTAGTTTCAGTCTTCTAATTGACTCTAGTATTATTTTTTTTCTCAAGAAGTCTTCATTAAAGGGAAATGATTTTTCAGTCAATACCTTATGATTTGTTACAATGCAAAAAACATTTAGCACATCTTGTAGACTGTCTGAAGAATTCCCACAAGCCTCCTAGCAAATGTCATCTCACTTCTGAATTGAGTGAAGCACTGCCTTCCTTTTGCTTTCCTGCAATTTGTCATGCTTCATACTTGGCTAAATCTGCCAATTTTCATTGTCCTCACTGACAACAACTGTCAGCGTGCCATTTATGTCTTCAAAACTCTTGGTGGCAGCATCCTCTAAGTTACAGGATTGAAATGCAACCTGAGCAATTTAGAGATTTAGATCTGTGTGACTTCTTGCTGTATCACGCTCAGAAATAGCACCACATAATCCCTTATTTGCCCTAAAAAGGAAGAACACAGCTGGATATAACAAAGTGGCCAACAGGTCCAATAAAGTCATCATTATCTCCTGTACTCCTTTGGAAAACTCGTGTTGACAGTGACAGGATTAAAATCGTTCGGAGAACTGTACATGTAATGAATGTAATCACTGTGAAAAGACAGGGTGCAGGCCAGATAAATAATTTTCTTCTTTTGTTAGCTACAGAGCTGAGTAGATGCTTTTCTTTGTACATTCTCATTTACTGCAAGCTCATGACTGCTTTTGAATTCTACCCAGGCCTAAGAGCTCGGAATCTATAACATATAAACTGTGGACAATTCCCACTTTTGAGAACAGAGCTGGGGATTATTTTTAGTCTGCCACAAGAGAAGTCCAACTCTTTTATAGTGAGCCTATTAGTTGGGGTGGTTATTTTGCAGCTTTTTTGGTTTTGAGGAATTCCTTCTGAATCACAACCTCTTACGGAGTTTGCATGTGCCAGAGATAGAGATATATTGCAGTTCAGTCACTGTTTATCCAAACTCACAGCCACTGCTGTGAAGAGTTGGATAAATTATTACCATCTTCCTGATCTGTTGTTAGGTGGGATAACTCCAAGCAGGGTCTTGGTTTCTCAGTTTTCTCTCATTCAGAATTTTCTTTTGAAATAGTTCAAAAGGCTGATGAACATGATCATTGATTTTATCTAGCACAAAAGTATTTGACTTAGTAATTAGGAGAAGTAGTTCCAGTTTGAGGCATGTTTCAAGTAATCATTATTTGTTGTTATAATTGCTGTTCACTATCATTTTCTGCACTTGATAATTTTCACTTAAATTTTTCAATTCTAAGTAAAAGGGATGAATTCAGAAGACATGGAAAAAATACTTTTGCATATTTTAAAATAAGAAGATTTCTAAACATTTTGATATTTAATATTGCAATAAGAAAACATAGTCTCATGAAATCTATTGAGGAAAAAAAATTACATTAAGGGTTAATTTCAAATCAAGCTCATTATTTAAAATGGTTTAAAAATAACTGCTGTTTTTTTGTGCCTAAACTTGAATATTTAGCTTCAAGGAGGATGACATAATGGTTCCAGTGTTGCATTGGATATTTGGGATGCTTTTTTAGCTGATGCAGAAAAATCAACAGAGTCTGTGAGCTCATCTACCTGACAGTTGTTAAGGAGCTGGTGAGGGTTCAGTGGCAGTATAAAATATTTGCTGGCAATACTTCTTCTTGCACAGATGCTTTGAGTCTTTTCCTATGCTAAGAAAAACATGGCTGGCTCTTGGTAACTCTGTAGGGAGTCATTAATAGTCTATGATCTTTTTAACCTGTATTTCCATGGGTGTTTTTAAGAAAGAGGAAGGAAAGGAGGAGGTTGTGTATTAACATGGATTACTGAGGTTACGACTCTGGACATTCTGGTCCTCCATAGTTGTTTGTGATTACTCGTTCGATGGTTCATGCAGAAGGGTTTTATTATGTCCCACTGTTATGATGGCACTATACTCTAAGCTTGTATTTAGGGATTAAAAAAAAAAACAAAGCAAAACAAAACCCGAACTAAAGTGCCTATAGTCTGAATATCGGTAAGCCCCCCTCAGTTATCCTGGGTGTCTGGAGATAGTAGCCCTGGAGCTATTAGCTCAGCCTGCTAGTGTGTTTGCTGCAGGGAAGTGTTTTAGCAGCACTTTTCCTGGATGAAGAGTTTATAGTGCTGTTGGGCTCAAGTTGCTTTGGGCTGCAGGTGCAATTCCACCCTTAGGCAATCTAGTTTGACGCTCAACTTTCTTTTCTGCTGAAAGGTATTTGGAGGACTGTCTCTTTGCCAGTGTGGCTGTGGAGGGTGGAATGGTCACCAGAAGTGGTCAGGTATGGTGTGAGGAGTCTATGGCTCCTGGGAATGGTTGGTCCTAGCAAGTGGTGTTGGGCTGTACTAATAGATGATGAGTTTGCACTGAGCAGGAAAGGTAATTTTGCTCAGATAGGTTGGGACAGAAGTTTCCATAATAGACTCCTTGTAACTTTTTAGAGTTGTTAATATGGAAATTTTCTAATAATTTTGGGTACAGTCTCTAACTTGGCAACACAATTTATATAGAGTAGTTTAAGAGTGGGTCTTACTTTGATTTGGTCTTACTTTGATTAGGTCTTAGCAACAGAAGAGATCTACAATAACTCTCTCTCCCCTAATATTTTTTGCAATGCTTTCTGGCTGTGATGTCCATATGGATACCCAGGAGCCCTCCCTTACATGTCCATATAGACATGGCTACATTTCTGCATCTGCCACCTGAGTTAAATCTAGGTAATTGGTTAAAAGTTAGCTTTCCTCAAGAAGTTCTGTAAGAGCCGCAGCCTAGTTGCTTATTTACTCTGCTTTCAGGCAGGTTTTGAGCTCTGCTGTTGAAACCTGTTACAAGTACCTGAGACGGCAAATTCAGCAGTGCTCAGGTGCTTCCATCCTGGCTGCAGTCTCTGAGTTGTAGTAGCCGTATCCTAAAGTGCTGGTGATCAGAGAGGTAATAAATTGAAAAGGTTTATGGTTGGTGTTTGGGTAAGAGCAGAACCACACCACCACTGGAAATGGTCTTTATTTTTTTTTTTTTTTTCCTGTTCACCGATACAGCCACAAAGACAATGTGTTTTATCTGTAAGCAATGTCTGTTTTCTGGAGATGTTGCATTTTTCTCTTGCCTCAGAAAAAATACCATTAGCTCAAGCTACAGTAGCTTGCTCTTTTGTTTTTTGATACTTCCAGTTTATCAGACAAAAATTAGGATTAGCATGCATAAAGTAGTGGGTCACATGAAGGCCAAACACAAAATTACCCAAAATCATGATGTGTCCTATATATCCTTCCCTCACTTCTGTTAAAAGGAGAGGTAGTACCTTCCTCATCTCAGGGACTGAGGTATCAGGGGTCTATTGCCTTGGGGTCTGTGTCCTGCTGTGCATCCCCGAGTGTACTGATCTCTGTAGTTAGCTCTTCTTTCATATGCATTTATGAAAGAGCTTTGCACAGATGGGTAAGAGTTTTTATCCACGTTTCTTGGTGGTTTAGTGTAGTTACATCAGGAGGAGTAATTATTTCTATCAGCAAGATTGTGACAGCCACCACATATTATGGAAATCTTCTTCATTGAAACTTTTTTTTTTTTTCCTTTTGTTTGATTCTCATAGCAACACAAAGAATAGTTTAGAAATATAATTGCAATCTCTAGAAGAAATATAACCAGGCTGGCTATGAAGCTGAATCACATTAGAGCCCTGGGAATAGAGTCACCTATAAAAGAAAATGAGCAGAAAGAAAATCACAGCTTGAGCAGTTGTCATTTGTCAAGGAAGGGGAATCTGTGCTGAACCACCAACAACCGGCCACCCAGGAGAGAAGTCATTTTGACAGTGATGCCTTGGAGCCTGCCAGTGTTGAAAAGCTCTTTAACAGCAACGATTACTTCATTACCGAGCACCTGGTGTACAGCTACGCTGCTTAACTGCATTTGTGTAACACATTTCATCTTGTAGAGGGTTGGGTTAACTGGTTCTGCAGTGTGCTAAGACGGTTAAACCCTCTGTTAAGATCTTGAGCAACCAGCATAACCTTTCCTAAACTCAGGAGTTTGACTTCTAAAATATTTGTGTTTTGCTGCCAAACAATAAACCTGGCTGCTTGTAAGGAATTGCGCATGAGATATCGATACAGTTATAATGTTCTCAAGAAAATTTTTCTAGAAGTTCAAGTTACTTTATTTAGTGAATGCATTAATTCATGACACAAATCTTTTAATGCCTCATCCCTTATCAACATTGTGCTTACTGAATTGCAGTTATGTTTATTACACTTTCAGATATTTTTGTATTATCCTTTTTCAGCTTTGCATACATGCAATCTGTAGTAATATAATAACTTCTTGCAGAAAGTATTAATAATATTTTGTATTTCTATATCTAGTAATATTATACTGTTCTAATTTTTTTTGTTAGCTGAACCTCATAAAAGTCTTGTGAGAAATCCTAACTAGAGTTTTACTGGTTTGAGACATACACAAGTTCACTTTTGAATCCTATTCTTCACACATGCTTTATAAACCTAAAACTTTTATATTGACTAACCCTCACTGACCCAATGATTCATGTCGGCATCTCTTTCTCATCTCTGCATTGTGAAGAAGTCTAAAAGTAATATAAATGTTTATTTAAAATACGAGATAAATGTAAAACCTGCAGCAATATGGGATAGAAAAAGATGTGTGCATTCATATTCCAGTATTGCTGCAGTACAAAAATATTAGCCCAAGACACCCCAGAAATAAGTGTAGATCATGTTAACTGCAATTGACAGCCTTACATTTAAAAACAAAGCATATTTTAGATTGGAAAAGAGAAATGTAACCTTCTGACGTTTGAGACTGGGATAATTATCTTTTATTAGTATTTAATTGTAGTGCATGAGTGTAGAGATATTACCTAGAACTAATTGCTGGTTAAATACGGAGGTATGATCCATTGAATACTTTTATATCTGCAAATTCAAAATAATTGGCTTATCTATGAAAATATGCGTTTGCCTGTGGAGTAGAATAGAATTTAAATGTTTACTTCTTAAATTTAGTAAGTACTAGTTTAAACATTATTTTAACTTTCTTATGTATTTTCTTGCAAAATCTTGAGTGCATCATCAAATCCTTAATATAGAAAAAGCTACGCTGAAAGGGTGGCCTGTGTATTTATGTCCATGTAAGGAATAACAAGAAGGTTTTCAACTTAATAAATTCCTTACCGATTTTGATCATCTTGGAATCATGTAGGCTGTGAGATACAGCTGGTGAGGAGCACTTGTACTGTGTTTCACATTTCCACCACTCTCTTTAAGAACTCTAATGCCAAGATGGAAGGAGTGATATTTTGTTTTGTTTTGTTTTGTTTTTTTTTTTTTTCCCCTCTAGACACCAACTGGATGTTTCAACTCTGATAACTGATGGAGAACTTCATAGAAAAGGGCAGTTCCTGTGGTGCTGTCCCATGCTAATCCCAGCAGCTGCTGTATCTGCCAGTACTGGTTCATCCTCCCTGTTTTTGTGATTGCTACAGGGATGTTGTGTCTGTAAGCGGGAAAGGTGAGCAAATTTATTGTGAGAGGCAGGGAGGTGGCCTCCCAGCATCTTGCAGACTTGTGGGTCATGCTATGGGAGATTGGGACTATTGGGAAGTCATGGTGTTACAGGGTGAGAGCGTGCATGTTATGTAATAATCATATATGTGTGATGATCATACATGTTATGTACCCCACGAAGCAAGACCAGACATCCTGGGTTTGTAGGGAGACAGTAATTTTTTACTTAGAAAGGCTGACATGATTGGAACAGTGATGGGCTTTTGAGCTTCACATTCTTTTATCCGGTCCCGAGAGCAGATTGGTGATTCTCCATCAACATCAGTTTTTCTAAACAAACAAACAAATACTGCCTCTTCTGATCATTTTAAACTATTTTTTTTTTTTTTTTAAGCTCAAAGTGCATTATTTTGTGAGACCTGAACAGGGACAATAGCAAAATTTATTTATATGTGTGAGGATAGCTTCATTTATTAAGAATGAATTATAAGACACTGAAATTCTGTGCCTGATCCGAAGTGGTATCATGGTATAGTTTATCCAATTTTCAAACTGTAATTTTGAATGTTTGGTGATAGTTCCTGTTGTGATTATCTGTTTTCTCTGTCACTGTCTAGACAGAAGGTGTAGAAGCAGGCAATAGCTGGAGGAGCACTGGTGGAAAGAGGTGCCAGTGACATTCCTGTCTGGAGCAGTCACCATTGGTGCCAGCCACACTAAGCCATGTGCTCAAGCTGCCCTCAGCTCTGCCCTTCCTATACATCAAGGCAAACAGCTCATGTTTGACTTATTCTTGGTTGTTTGTGCCCTTCACGGGACCTGTGATGCTTAGTTCTGTGTAAGGGTGTCTGCTCTGTCTTAAGTCTGCTGGGTCTGAGGTTTTGTTCCTTTTGAGGCAGAGGAGGGAGGGGGTGAGTGGCTGCACCTCTGAGCTTCATTACAAATGGCACAAATTATTGGCTTAGGTCTTCCTCTTCCCACTGTTGCATGTGTTGGTGAGTAGTAAAATCTTAGATTTGGTGCCATCTGGGGACTTGGAATTATATAATTTTTAGGGAGCTGAGTCAAAACTGGTTTTAAGATACTGTTAAGTCAGGCAGAAGCCACTGCACTGTCATTGCTGTTCATACTTTTAAGGCTGTTTCAACCGTTATTATTATTATGATATCTTTAATTAAAATGTTTTCTATCAAGAAATACTTAAAAATAAGGCTTTTCATCTGGAGAATAAGTAGGGAACATTTAAGAGCTTTTAACTACTCTCAACTGCAGTATGTGAAATTGAAGCAGAGCTTGTCTGAATTGAGCTGACAGTAGTCAAGAAAAGCGGTGTGATGCCCAGAAAGCCATGGGGCTGACCAAGATCTGAATTTCTTCAGCAGGTGACTGGGAGGAAATGAGTTTCATTGAACAAAGTAAATTTATTAAATTGATTTTAAATACTGATTTGAAAGACACCTTTAAACTCGCCTACTTGACTTTGAACCAAAGCAGCATTTTACCGTTAAGCCCCTGAAGTCCTCTGAAGGAAAATCTGCCTGAAGTCTGGAAGAAAATACGGAGATTGTCAGCATATGACCAAAAATAAAATTCATCCATTTGATACTGCAGTGTAAAAAATGTTGATTTGCAGCATTCTTACATTGATGAAAGACAAAAATGAGAAGGAAAAAGGAAAAATTACTCTTAAGAGGTAAGTTTTCTTGTATTTAGTTGTGATCACTTGTGACAAAGGAAATGAGTGTTTTCATTTGTGGAAGTTATTCTAGACAGAAATAAAGGAGTGGAGCATGTGTGTTCAAACGTGGTATGAATGCTTTCACTACCGGCACTTTTTTATTTCAGTCACTCATCACAGGCCAATAAACTAGGAGCACAGGGGAATTTAAGCAGACATGAATGGCAAGTCGATAACAGGTAGCGTTTATTGTTCAAATGATTTAGAGCAAACCCCTCTATCATGGAGTGTATCGTGGGCAGGGCTTGGTGAGTATCTTGCATCGTACAATTTTGTGTTTTAAACAGCTAGCAGAACTACTATGCGACCATTCAGAAAGTAGAAAACTACCACTGTGCATAAGTGGAAAATACCTGCTATTGTGCTGATGAAGCTGTCAGGGGACTCTTGCTGGAAAAAATAGTTATGAGGTTGGTTCAGCTGAAAACGGTGAAGTTATGCTGACATAAGCTGGAGAAAAGCTGTTGTGAATTCAGCCTCAGCTTTTTCATAGAAAATCTGAGGGGTTGTGAGAGAGAGGTGTGTTTTCAGGTGAACATTTAATATTTTATACAGTGAATTCTAATGTTAGTATCACCACTAATAGGAGTATCATAAAAGTTATGCTATAGAATTCTGCTTGTCTGTGCTTTTTTATTTTAACCTATTGAACATTTAATAATTCCTTGTAAAATTGCTTAGCTTTGACAGCTACTCTACACCAGAATAAGCTTCAGTTGATGGTTGCGTAGGACCAAAAGGTTAAGACCTGTCAAAAAGTAAGTAATATAGACTTGAATCTCTTTTGGGTGAGAAAGGAATTGAATATAGGCACTCTTGTGCCTCCGACTAACGTAACTACTGAGCAGCCAAATAAATGGAAGATTATTTTTTCACCCCCAGCTTCTTATTTTTTGCTAGCTGAGGACAAAAAAATCCTAGTTGATTAGGATATTATGAGATCTTTATGCTAGGGATCTTGACAGATATGGTGAGTTAGGAACTTTGATGGATAAAGCGAAGGAATTGTGGTATTTGGTTTTGGTAGGATTTGATTTTTGATTTGTTTTTTAAAACCCTGTTGCTTGTGTCCTTTCATGAATTTATCTAAGTGACATCAGAAATTCATTATATTTAAAATCTAACCTTTTGAAATATGACTATTTTAAAATTAAGGCAACCTCTTTTGAAAAATTTACCCTGGGACAAGTGTCAGGAAAAATTAAGCTTTGCAGGCAAAGTGTGCTGAGAAGCACAGTCATTTTGGGAAACACTTTTCCTTGGTAGCACAGAAAATGCAGACACAGAGATAACAGTTGATTGCTTTTCACTGCAGAATAAAGTTTAGTTTTTCAAATTCCTTGGTAGTTGCTAGATTCATTAAAGATTTTTAGTGAGCAAATGCAGCTAACAGTGCTTTGATTCTTAGTTAAGTGGAAGTTATTAAAACAGTTGTCTTGAAGCTTTTGTAAAAAACAAAAGATGTAAATAATTGAGGTTTTATGTAAGTTAGGAGTAGTAAGTGTGGGAAAATATTCTATCTTAATAATAGGCTTAACAAGGGAAGGCAATAAATCATTTCTAATTACTAGTCTTGTTGATTATATGTTTCCTCATTCTAATCTTTCAAATTGCATCCTAAGATCAGACTTCTTTGTAAATGAGATTGCTTTTCTTCTTCTTCCGTTTTGTAGGATGTGTCACATTGCAGAGAGACATGCATGTCCATCAAAATCACTTTCCTGCCTTTTGGATCACAATCAACATTTTGTTGAAAAAAGATGGAAGACTTTCTACAGCCATCTGGAATATTACTGTTGTACGTCTGGCTTCAGTTCTTTTAGGGGAAAAAAATGGACAAAATGGATTCTTGGTTTGGTCAGTCTACCAAAGTCTATGTTGATTACTTCAGTGTGTCTGTTTGGTTTAAAGTCTGTCATTCAATTTCCATGTTTAAAAGGAGGATTATTGAGAAGTTAAATCTTTGAGGATGGAGTAGGAAAATCCAAGGTAGAGTTGCTGAAAGATCCATCTCCTTCCATCATTTTAGGAAAGCAGCTAGTACACAAAGCTAAATAAATAACGGTAACTTTCTTTTCCTGAAAATTAAATTGGGTCTTTTGTTTTTATCTAGCCCTAGGGGCTAGTGAATAAGTAGTGGAAGAGAGCTTGAGATCTCTGTCTTACTCCTTCCAGTGTGTGCTCCACAACACTTACCTTGTTGGTGTGTCTGAACACACTGGGAAGGAGGAATAAAAATACTCAGTGATCCAGCATCTTGGGAAAGTATATGGCTAAGAAGTAGGATGTGCAGCCAAAATCAGTTGGTCTTATGATTTTGCTTCTTGTCTAACTGCTATGTTGTCACTTAAGTTCAGCACGCTGATGAAAAAAAGAAAAAGCCTAAAACACTTCAGGCAATCCTGTGCTGTGGAACAATACTTCTGAGTCACACTGTTTTCTTAGTGCTTCTCTGAGGACTACAGATTATATATTTCTACCCAGGAGTTTACATAAAAGCACACTTTAGTTTTAAGCATATGCAGCGTGATACCTTTACATTTCTCAAAGTTGTTTACCGCTACATTGGCAGAAAGTTTGGCCCAGCAGTACGTATAATTACAAGAAGAAGCAGAAGCCCCGTTCTTGCCACCCTGGCCCCTGCAGGCAGGCACTTGCTGACAGAAGTGGTCATTTCAGTGAAGTAGTTGTCCATCCCCTGACCCGCAGAGGCTGTGCGCGGGCTCTCGCCCGGCCCTTCCCAATCTCGACGGGGGTTGCAGGGCTGTGGCCACCTGGTCCTTAGGAGCTGCTCCTGGACCATAAGCTGGTTTCACGTGAGTCACTGCGCAGCCATCAGAGTGCTAACGACTTCTGGTTTTAATGATGTGTTTCAAAGCCGCGGGGTTGTTCTCTGCAGCTGTTAGCACTTGCTATCTTGTGACAGGGGTGTTTTTAGACAGTCCGCTGGCAGTCTGTTGTCCCAAGATGGGGACCTCTCCCGTGACTGCAGGAGGCTGCTGTTGGCAGGTTTTTTCTGACTAGATGGTGGCTGAGTGTTACGAGGACTGAACTGCCATCACTTTTGCCCTGAGCTTAAATTTTTTATTCTTTTTCATCTGCTGTTGTTCGTGAAGTTCATCTACCAATGTGCAACTCAGGAAAATGAATCTGGAAAACCTATAACAGCTTCACGTTAGTACCTTGTACATGGGAACCCAATATATATATTTGCTACTGTACTATGCCACATATTCCTTTAAAAGATGATTCTTTTGGGGTTAATGCAGTGGCCAGGCTCTGGTGTGTTGTACAGCCATATAGGGATTAAGTTTGGCGGTTGATCTCTGTTCCTTTCAGCTGGCAAGAGATGGAAGCACCAGAGGGGCAGCACACCAGACGCCGGGGGAAAGAGCAACTTGCTCACAGTTGATGATACCTCTGGCCAGCACCCAGAACGGTACTGATGAGCTCTGCAAGAGCTGTCTCCAACCCTCCCCAGCTGTGGGGATGGCTGTTGTGTCCGGCCTTAAGGGAAGGAAAAAGTAAAGAGTGGAAAATTAGAATGTCATGCAGGATAATTGGTCCTGAACTTGTTTTAATTTAATTTTTTTTTTTTTTTTAATTAAGGGTTTAGGGTAGCACAAGAAGACAACAGTAAGTAAGCAAATAACAATGCCTCATGCCTTGAAGGTGATTTAGGGAATATACTTTGCAAACTATGAAATTATGGATAAAATACAGATTTATTTACTTACTTTTGTGCTATAGATTGAGTGGTGTAGTGGCTTAATAGATATTAAAATCAGAGATTTGGGGTTTTTATTTTATTGATTTCACCCCATTAAGATGTAAAATCAGAAATGGGACCAAGTTTCTCTGGAAAAAATGATGTTGAGAAGGTTCTTAGAAAGCGGTTTAAAGAAGCTTAGAGGTATGATGGGAGAAGCTGGGAACCATAGCATATGGTGTGTTAGGGTAATCAGAAATATTTGAGTCAAAGATTTGCAAAGCTTTCAAAAAATCTCTTTCCTTTTCATATTTAAGAGAACTATTATGCACATCTTCAGCTCTGACTTTGTTCACACAACTGGCTTAATGCCGCTCACAACAGTGCTAAAAGAAAGTACCTACAATAACATTCCTAAAGTATTTTGTCATTGATATGATGCAAGTCTTCAGCCATACCAATAAAAAACAATATAATCAGTTGAAATATTTGTCATTTTCCTTCCAAGCTACTATGACTAAATATCTTTTAACAGCATAGCATAAATATAACAGATAAAACCTGTAGTAAGGGTAGGTATAGATAGTATAAGGATACTGAGGATTTAACACTGTCTTCATTCATCCTATTCTATGCTCAATATTCAAAACACTACTTTAGAAGGAGTTTTAGCCTTTGGATTTGATGTGTTAGTATGGAATTGCAATTGTTGACTGGGAATAGCCTGAAGAAGCAACCAGCAACCTCTTTTTTTAATTATTTTTAGACATTTTACCCATTACTCTAAGTCTCATTATCTTATAACCAAAGAGTATATTTTAAAGAGCAGCAGTGTGTTACACTAAGACATTCTTAAGAAAACAGATCCGAAACCAAGTTACTGTAAAGTAAGAAAAGGTGGAAATTTACTGACCAAGTATATCGGTTGCTTTGCTTTAACAACCTCTGGGTAGAATCTTACCCCTTGTACTGTGGGAGTAGTGAACTACAATTCTTTTATTGTATTTAGGGTATGTAAGGGCACTCGAGTAGTAAAGTGGAATAGTGAATAGTTAGGATTAGTTCTCTCAGAGAGAACTCTGCTTTTTGCTTGTTCTTGGTGGCAGTTTCTCTTTCACAAAGTTTTGGAAAGGCCTGAACTAAAACATGTGAGCAGCAGTCTAAGAGTAAGCGATGATTTTTCCTATAAAAAGACCCACACAGTAACGTGGAATAGGTGTTTAAGGGAAATACCTTTGGACAGCCTTTCGAATGACAATGTAAAGTTGCATTTCTTTAATTCACACGAGTGTTTGTGACTGGAGTTCATGTAGCTTTAGGAAGCAGAGAAGGAAATAGGTTGTGAAAAGTCAATGATCCTGACACAACTTGCAGTGAAAACTGGGGGATGACGGAAGTTTGCTAGACCTCGTGTGCCATGGCAGTGCAAACAGTTTTCCCACCACAAGAAATCTTGAGGCAAACTAGGTTGAAAGAAAATTCTCTAGGTGACTGTTGTCTGGAGTCAGAGACTCTTTCCTCTTAGACTGAAAACATGTAAAACTTCGTAAGTATGGGTGTACAACAGTGTAAAGAAACGTATCTCATTTTCCAAAGTTTTTTTGTCTGAGCAGCTGGAGTTTTCCTAAGTTATCTTGTTCCCTTGTGCATAGTCTCAGACAGGCGTAACAATTTGTATGTTCCTGTCTGTGCTGTGAAGCTCCAGGCAAAATGCCTCCAGTGCTCTCCTGGGGCAGTGATACTCCACGTGGGGCCCAAATGGCCCATAAATTATTTGCTCACCTATTTTGAATATTTACAGCTTCAGCAAATGAGACTCTATAAAGCTGTTGACATTGAGGTATTTCATGTAACCTAATAGTTTCATTCTTTGATGTCTCAACATTTTGAATTCAAATTGTCGTAGTGTGGGAACGTGAGTAACTACATCCTTGCAGAAATTTGTTAGTAAACTTCTCAGGAAAAGACTAATCAGAGCACTATTCCAGAAATTAAAACTAGGTTTTGGGGGAGGGTTCTTTTCCTTATTTAATCAGGGCAAGATATGTGCTAGGACTTGCAAGTCTACAAACAAATTGAGCCTATCACAGGAGTAAGAAAGTGCAATGTAAAATTGCAGTCAGCACAAAAAAACAGTTATTCACATATATCTAGGACTTCTCTCAGTGCTCAGTTTAAAAGATAAAATTGCAATGAGAATATAATAATCAGCTAAGGTATTGGCTTCATAATGCACCAAATACATGGCTTTTTTGTTTCAAATGTTACTTAGTACTGGTCAGAATAACACAGATAGAACTCAAAAAAATAACTAGATCTCTTCTGTTTAGTGTCCCAGGCTCTTGCATTTAACAGAACAATTTTATCACAAATGGTATTTTAACTCTGGCTGATTCACATTTTAATTGTCTAAATTTTCTAACTAAGCTATCATTATAGGAAGTTCACCGAAGTGCATTGCCATTATGTGAATTACAGCATTCTGGGGGTGCCTAGCTCAACAGAGAATGATAAAACTAATGTCAAAACTCCTGTTTTGTTACCTGGGAGGTGGAGAAGGATTCATAAATAAAGAAAATTTCATAACATAGCCTAAACAATACGTTCCTTTCATGGAAAAAGGAGAGTGGGGGAAAGTCCTGAAGACTGATTAGTTGGCCTTTTATGTAGAACTGGTTAAAGATGGAGATCTGTTACAAAAGTGATGCAATTAGACATAACTGGCCTTTGTAACAGAGGCTACAACGGATTTAAGATCTCCGAGCTGTCAGCTGGATCAGGGAATTTTTATAAGGTGCCCAGTAATTTATCCAAATTCATCTTAAAGTCTTCATCTACTATTGGTGAATATTGTATTGAAATCAGGATTTTTCCTGATGCGTCCAAGTCTGTTTCGTTTATGACTAAATTTTGATTGTTTGATAGTTAATAGAAAAACTCTGTCCACACAGGTGGCTCCTTAATAGTCCAGATACTTGATTTGAGAATTCAGGTAATATACAATCTAAAAGTATCCTAGGTATGGAGAGAGACAAGCTGTTCTTTGCTTTTAATGACTTGGCTTCATATCTGCCCTTTTCTGTATTTTCTGCTCACTGTTATACTTTTAATGGGTATAAAGTTGTAGATCTCGGACTCAGATTTCCTCTGCTACATGGTGTTGCCTCCTCAACTTCACACCATTTCTACTGATCTCTTCTTCAAGAGAAAAGGAAACACCATTTATATTGCATTTGAACTTGGGCTTTGACCTAGCGCTCAGGAGAAGCAAGAATTCTTATCTGCCTGAGTAAAGAGCTGATTTAATCAAAGAGTGAAAAAGATTTACCCTTGTTACCTTTTATTCTTTCCCTCTTTTCTTCTATGCGTGTTTAAGTTGGTATCATTAACATGGAAGAGAAGTTTCTATAATCTCAATTTTTTGTACGTGGAGAACGCAGAGGGAGCTTTCAAGGATTTAAATTATGTTATTGCAATGGATTGCATCCAGTGTCAGACACATGAGGCTGGTACAGAGGTACAGACAACGTTGCCATATCTCTGCTGTTTGAATTAGGTAGTTCTGCAAACCCTTGACTGATGTTGTAAATGCTTGACAAAGAAAATGGTGATGGCTTTATTGCAACCTCTCACATGTAACACGTCAGTTGTATAATGCTGGTGTACAGTCTTGTTTAGGCTGTGCACTCACTGTCTGGTGGAAACCAGTTCTAAAATTGTTAACAGGTAACCAATTAATTCCTCCTCCTGAAATATCTGAAGATCTTTTAATGACCTCTTATGCTGCATGGTATGTTGGAGACACTCGGGAACTTGCCTATGTGACAGGGTGGCTACTTTCTCAGGCTTAAAGGAAACTTTAGGGGAAGAAATTCCCAAGTTTTGGACTAAGCTTGTTACAACACTGAAATCCAAACAGTGATTTAAAACACAATTACATCTTAGGTCAAATGTCTCTTCTTCTAGTATGTGGCTTCTAGTTAGGCACTTTGAGTCTTGCACATAAATTGCATACCTGTCCACCTGTGTAGCAGTTACAGTTAACTGTGGAGTGTCTTGTGTTACCCATGCGCCCAGATTAGCATTTTAGGTAAATCTGCTCTTTTGTAAATTAATATATAACTACAGGGCTTAAAACTATAATTTCATTATTACCATTAGACTAATGAAGTATATCTTCAGATCATACTTTCTGCAAATGCGAACTTTCACTTCCAGTGACACTCACCTCTCCTTCCTAACCAAAGCAATTACATTGAGTTATACTTCATATGTAAAGCCACTCAATTACTTCCAGAAGGCAGCTGCAAAAGTCATTATCTTATGCCAGAGTAATCTATATAATGCAGCTTTACCGTATATGTTACGTCTTGCTCTTTTCTGTAGAAATACAAGCTCTATCAGCCTCTTTATTTTGGGTTTCTCTGCTTAAAGCTTCTCAAAACTGTAAAGCTTAGAGAAGTGCTCACTAATTGGATATATTGTAAATGGAGAAAAATCTCATTAAAATCAAGGAGTTACTTGTGGATGTTGAAAAAGAAAATAAACCTTTGTAGCTGGAGTTCACTGCATCATTATTTTAATTTATAAGTGGCTTGTACCCACATACAAAGGGCAGTCTGGGTCACACCTACAGGAACTTAATGGTAGCTGTTGCTGTTTAATCAAGAAAGGAGAAGGTGCACTAGCAATGGAGATAGATACACATATATATATTTTCTGCTGTGGCAGAGAGCTGGTTACAAGATCCATAATTCCCCAATGATCTTGGCATAGGTTTATTATTTTTTTTTTTAATAGATGAAGAAAATTGGTCAGTTTGAGATAATTTTTTTATTACTGAAGTTGGGAATAATTCCAGACCAAGTAGATTTCAATATCTTTGTTCAGCTATTCTGTGACCTTATAGTTTGAGTGTAAATTCTTTCATATCCAAAGGATGAAAATCAAATATGAGTAAAGGTTGAATAAGACTTCAGATAAGTTTAAAAAAAAGATAAATCAGAGAATGGGAGAAGAAATAATAGGAGAATAACTATGAATCAACCATAAATCTTTGTCTTATAATGGTCTTAGATTTCTTTACCTTTCTCTCCAGGTCTCCTGTATTCCCATTCCCTTTTTTCCTCACATAAAAATACATGTTTGAGTTACACTTAACAGGTGAGCGAACCCACATTCCAAAAACCTTCCCATGGTTACTCTTGAGAGAAGTGCGAATATCAGCTTTATCACAAAGAACTTGCAGGAGAGCAGCAATTTTTTCCAAAACAACATTGTATTAGTTTGAGGTATGGAAGGTGGCTGCATTTGATACCATGAGGATTCAGTGAGGAAACGTATTTCAAGAGGTAAGTGTGCATTTAATGTGTGCTTTCAGGGCTTCTTGAGGTACTGTTTTAAAAATGAAAATCCCAACAGTGCAGTATGATTCTATATTTCCCCTCTGTACTCCATCTTACAGGGTGTGCCCAGCAACTTGCAGCAAGCACAGAGGTAGTTTCATTAGCAGGTCATCTAATGGCTGGGAGACACACAAGTGGTTTGAAGATGTGATCTCCGTGGATGGGAAATGATGTCCTGTTCTCTTTTAAGGAAACTCATTTTTATTGGACGAATGAGACAGAGCAGCGCATGAGATTTTAACTGAAGGTTGCTCCAGTTATTTTTCCTTAATTTTGTTGGATTTTGGGGGGCTTTTTTTGCTTGTTTGCTTGTTGATGTTGGGTGTTTGTTTGTTTGTGGTTTTCTTTGTTTTGTTTTGTTTTGTTTTTTCCCCAGCTGGAATGTAATTGATTTGGTAGGTAATGTTGCACTAATATCTAGATGTACTTCATAGGAAAATAAATACCAAACCAAAATTGGACATTAATGAGGTCTCTGCAGTATTGAGACTGGTTTACATAATATTCTAAGTAGTAGTTCTACCACTGAAATAGTGACCCTAATTAATTAAGGCATGTCAATTAAACATATATAAAAGGAAGAAACCTCCACTAGACTTAAACTCGTAAATGAATTTTTCCATAATTAATAAATAATGATATATATTTATTTTTTAATTGATTCTGTTATCCTTGCATTGAGAAATACCTTGGTCTGCAGTATACCAGGAAAGAAGTAAAGAAATGACTACTCTTGGTGTTCAAGGATAAGACCCTTCTCTTCATGTGATCAGAACTTGTCTAGAAAATTTTTACTTGTTTCACCCTTCTAGAAGTAACTTCTGGTTTTCTTGAAAAAACTGCTGTTGCTTACAGCCTACTATGACCCTAGGATGGGCTGGCCTTGGTTTGTCTTTGTTGATTAGTGCTAAAGTGTGTTTATAAATTCTTTAGGCTTGATTTGAAGAGCATTAAAGTCAGTAAGATACTTATTAACGACCTTTTTAAAAGCTGTCATTAGAGCATCCATCAATAAATGGCTCAAATGCTACTGTTTATGATAGTGATATCACATTGTTACTCATTGCTTATATTACCATATATTTCTTTCCAGAAGAGCAGTAAGAAATACTTCTCAGTCAAGTTACATATAATTGAAAACTCCTCTTGTGTTCTGTTCTTTCTCTTCCACCACCTACCTTTGGTCTAAAAGATGGAAATATATTCATCCAGTATATCTGTACACATCTCCAGAGATTTTAAGAGTGTCTTGTCTAACAAAAGTTTATGAGAGAGAAAACTCTTTTTGTTTGCATTGTTTAAGGCCAGAGGAGAGTATGTATCCTGACCTTCTGTAAATGTCAAACCTTAAGAGCTCCTGAATTGTTCTTTGCTTCTAATAGAAAATATTCAGTCATTCTGGTTACTGTTAGAATTGTTATGACTTCTGATGGGTTGCTCCAATAGTTCATTAACTTAGTTATATTCACTTCAAGGCTAATTTGCCATCCTCAGCCTCCATCCAGTTTTTCTATTGGATGACAAAATTATATAGTTAATATTTTGTTCTCAAAATTCATGTGGCATTCTATGCAGATGCCATCATAGAGATAGTGGCAGTTTGTGATTAAAATGGTAGACATTCACACACTGCAATCTCTTCAGAACCTTGAAAATGGATACACATAATTCACATGCATTAAACAATTACATTATTTTGACAAATATAATTTGTGATCCTATAGAACAGGACACAAAGCTAGGAGATAGTTAAATGTAATTAATCCTTCAAATAACTTCTGACAAGCAGACTAAAAAAAAATTGCTGTCTGATTCTGTGTTATGTCTTTTCCTTTATTCATTGATGCAAACATCACAGCACCTGTAGCATAAGTAGCACCCACTGGTGACGCAGCGTGCACAAGCGTACGCTGTACCACCTGCGCGATCCTTTGCGTTTCCAAACTAGCAGAGGTGGTGGATTCCTGACTCTCGGTTATATGCTGAGCAGCTGGTAACTCTGGAAACAGGACATGCTTCTGAAAGGTGGAGTAACAGAAGGAAAAATATTGAAATTGTACATAGACAAATTGTTCTTTCTGAGGGCAGTTAGTAATATTCAACCAGTCAGACTGCACGACTGATTTAACCATCCATAAGCTGTAATTAAGCAACACAAGCCGACAGGCAGTGCATTCCTATCAGCTTATTGCACATCTCAGATGCCTTTGAGATAATTAGGCTTTCAGACTGCTCTCTCCTTTTGCCATGGGCCCATAGATTCAGAATCGATTTGACTTTCAACAATTCCTTACTTCTGCCAGGTACAATTATATTTCCATTCTTTGTAAAGAAAAGAAAATCCCAAAGCATTTGATGTTTCTTTTTTGGTCACAGAATCGAACTGGTTTATGTGGCAACAAAAGAAAGAGTCTTGAAAGCCACTGCATGAATCTGACATTCAAGGAAAAGGAAGTTAAATACGGCCAGTGTTACACATTTCCCATACCTTCAATATAAAGATGAGTTTCCGAGGAGGAATACTGTTGACATACAAACCAACTAATTTATTTATTTATTTATTTGTTTATTTATTTATCTTTATATATAGCCCTTCACCGAGAGCATCGTATAATGCTTTATAGCAAGTGTGAATTATAAGCTGTGGATAGTAGCTTGACTACTGCATTAAAAGAGCTCTGAAGTTGAGAGCTGGAATTTAGGGAGGACATAAAAAAGGGGAAGGGGCCAGTAGTGTAGCAGCTGGGTAAATCCTTTCCTGGTAGGGTCGAGCTGAGATCTGTGCTGGCAATATTCCACTTGTGGTGGTAGGTCTGGGAGAGAAACAAGAATCTGGAGTCACAGAGATCCTCTGCTTCTTTGTCACCTAAGTCATGAGTGAGGTAAGTGTGGAGGGAACAGGCGGATACAGAAGCAGGAGTGGAGGAAAGTGCTGTAGCCCCAGGGAAGGTTTCTAAGCACTTTGAAGGTGTGGCTCTCTGGGACCTGAGCATGGTATTGAGAAATGATGGGAAAGGCAATGGTGATGGGGAGTTGTCTTTGAAAACATGAGAAAATGAGAATGGGATACAGGTAGATTTTGGAAAAAAGCTAACCAACCAAAAAAAAAGAAGGCTTAGGACTTTTAAAAGAATTCAGTCTCCTGCAGATTACTTCTGAGTTATGGAAAAGGCAGTCAAATTTGAGAATGATTCTTTACGTTTGTGTCTTCACCATGTAAAGATCACATTACTGTCCATACTGCATTAAGACTACTCTGAACAGACTGAGAACCATCACAGAAGATTTTGTCTTCCCAAAACCTTATAAGGGACCAAGGCTTATTTTCACTTCTTAAATTACTGTGGCTTGTATGCAAGACCAAATATGCAGCTGGTTTATGTAGGATTGTGTTAAAGTCTTTTGTGTTGAAGTTAACCAATTTCCAATCTCCAGAGAGAAATGCTAATCATACTGAAAGCAAAAACGTGGATGCACAATAACAATTTCTAGATGAACTTGTTACTTTTATAGGATGCTGGGTATGGTGTTATTACTGTCCCAGTTCTGTGGCTTTTTCGATACCAAGACGAGTAAATGTCTTATATTTTTGTCTGCCTTTTTTCCCTGTAAAATTATTTTGCTTTAAACACTGAGGGTTAAAGGGGTTACTAGAAAAAGCAGCCAACTAGTAATGCTTTGCTTTTCTAGTTAAATAACTTTACATAGAGCACAAACTTTAAATGTAAATAGTATAATTTCTTAAGAAAATTTAAACAACGAACGAGCGTAAGAGAGAATTTAGACAATTATTTGGAGTTATATTTATCAGAAGGAGAGAAGTTTCCCATTTAGTATTTTGACAGGGATAGTGAGCAGATCAAAGGTCTGAACACAGAATCAACAAATACAGACCTCATTGATGTCTGCAACATAAATGCTAGAAGGGACAATCTGTTTTAGTTATGCTTTTGAGCACACTTTAAATCTAATTTTAGTGCACAATAAAAATGAATGCTCTGTTTTCCAAATGCATCTGCTGAGCTTGAGTTTCCATACCAGATGGCTTTATATTATGTTAAAACTCAACATACAGTATGCTAGTGTTCACTGGATCTGCTGAAAGTGACCTTGCCATTTTTTTCTGAGCACAAAATATGACATTTATTAATTTTGACATGCAAAAATGTTGGTCTTTTTAGCTTGTTGTCATATTATGTTTTACCTGCTTTTAAGGGCGAGTTGTTTTTTATGGTCAGAAGTGTGTGGTGTTTCTACTTTAAAGATTGATTCAGATACAAGCCATAACCAAATTGCATATTGTCCTGCTTTCAGCTGGATAATTTTCTTCCTAGTAGCTGGTACAGTGCTGTGTTTTGGATTCAGTGTGAGAAAAATGCTGATAACACACCAATGTTTTATTTGTTGCTGAGTAGCGCTTATCCTAAGTCAAGGATTTTATTTTCCAGTTTCTTGTGCTCTGCCACTGAGGAGATGCACAAGATGTTGGAAGGGATCATGGCCAGGAGAGATGACCCCAATTAGGCAGAGGGCTATTCCATACCATAGGGCATCAGGGCCAGTACCTAAATTGGGGGGAGTTGGCTGGGGGTTGGATTTCTGCTCAGGCATTGGTCAGTGGGTGGTGGGAAATTGCCTTGTGCATCATTTGTCTTGGGGTTTATTTCTCTGTATATTAATTTAATTACTACTATTATTATTTACCATTATTATTGATTTTATTTTGTTTTATTTTAGTTATTAAACAGTCCTTATCTCAATCCATGAGTTTTACTTTTTTTTTTTTTTTTGATTCTCCTCCCCATCCCACTGGGCAGCAGGAGGAGTGAGCAAGCAGCCGCGTGGTGCTAAGCTGCTGGCTGGGGTTAAACCACAACATATATAAGTCTTGTACAATATATACAATGTATATATTACTAAATAGTGCTGCAGAAGTCACATCTAGGCCTCCAGTTATGTCTCTGAATTTTGAATTTTTGAATTTGCATCTGGCTGATGTCCATGCTTTATCTTGCATTCATTACTGGGCTTCCTCTGCCCTCACACTGTCGTTGCATCCGTGCAAGCTCTGACCTAAGGGGCTGACATTAAACCAGGGCAGCAATGCTGCTGGGTGGGAGTCAGCTGGTGTCCCTGGAGCTCTGGTGGCTTCACCTCAGTTTTTACTGCAAAGACTCTTTAGGCAGAGCAGTGCCTGAAATCAGACTGTGAGTAAAGCCTGGGCTCCACCTTACAGATAAAACCTTGGTAAAAAAATGAAATGTCACCGTGTCATTGACATTTGTATGATTTGTGCCATTTCCTACACTGAGAACTCTGTGGTCCTGCAGAGCTTTAGTTGTGCAAAGTGATTGTTTTTCTGGTGTCTGCATTAGAATGGCAAATTACTATTCAAACTGCATGGCAGCTGTGAATCTCTAATTAGATATTTATTTTCATAGTTCTGTCCTCAGAAGCTTGGCCCTTTTTTAAAAGCAAGGTGAAGATTTACGCATGATAACCTGCAAAGGGCAGGGGATGCTCCTGAGCACATGTGAGTGTGGAGCTGGTTGTCTTTGCCTTCCAGGTGCTGATAACAATTCATTTTACCCGACCTTCAGGCAGTAAGTATGTGGTGCAAGGCTGAAGTGCTGTGCTGGTTTCTCTTTGATTCTTCTATTATTAGAACCATATTTCCAACCTGCAGATCATACAGACTGCCTATTTCTTGGTGATTTTGTTAATTTGCACTTAATTGGCCTGGCTGTTTATTAATCTGAAATTTTATATGGTTTCCATCCTATTTCTGTCTCAGTTATCAACAGTCATTGGTATGTTAATCCTCACAGCATTTCTGAAAGGTGGAAGAAATGTATACTTTACTGAGGCTTGAGAGACAAAAGAAACCTCACGTGTCACCAAGTGCAAAGGAATCTGTTGGAGGTGGATTACCCCAATTCTAGGATAGTTTCCTAATTACTGAATCACCTGTTTTCTTTCTAGCAGCAGGCTATTACTTTATATGTGAATATAATGTATATAAACTGTGTACATTATTTAAGTATTTGGTGTGACCCAAAACTTGTTCTCCCATTATTTTTCAAGTGTTTTCCACTGTTAGTCAATGTTTACTCACAACTAAGACACTGTGATAATATTTGAGCTACTGAAATTATTCTTTTAGCTTAAAAATAGGTATATATGAGAAAGAGAGGTAACATCCAATGAAATGGGGAACAGCTATATGAAGCGACTCATTAAATGTTGTTCTCTTTCTCTACATGTTGGATTTTATTAAAAATTTGGACCCGAATGCTTAATTTCCTCAATGTCCTTTTGAAAGTCCCTATGACAGCGTTTGCTTCTGACTTTTCTTGGTGAACTTTGTCACTGAATTCACGGGCGTCTAGCAGGATATCTCTGTGAGTGGCTCATATCTTCCTGACATTAAGCACAAGGGAAAGAGAGACAATAGTGATTGAGACTGGCAGTTTGTTGGCTGGATTTTGGTCATGTTTCACTGAAGTCAGTGTCATCTGATAGCTTCTAACACCTCTTAGCCAGGAACTTTTATGTTAGTTTTGGCAGGAACTTGTCTTTTTCATTTTTACTCTGGTACCTTATCTAGGTCATGTCACTGTTACTTATTTGGTATCTTAAAATCCGCACGGAGACACGCACAACATTCTGACTGCTAACGCTGCCGGCCATGCCTTAATCGAAGGGGTCATAGGCTTAGTCATGGTGATGCACGAAGAGGTGGGCATCCCTAGGAGTTCCATTTTCTTCTCCCTGTTTCAATATGTTAAACTGCTTAAAAAATAATACTGAGAGAGACATGAAGCAGTTTTCTTTGTAAGCCATCCTCACCTTCCTACAGGCCACTTGTTAAATCACAGATGGAATAGTAAGAATCCCAACAGCAGTTACTATAGAAATTCTTATTCATTGAGTGAAAAATGTTGAGCACCCCTATAAATCAGTATATGGCAATTTTGTATTTGGGCCAATTCAAAAGTTTGTTGGATGCATTTTCTCTCCTTTCCATCGCATGCTCACATTTTGTCCAAAAAAATCTTGTCTTCACAGCATTCTCATAGAACAGGGAAAGTGGAACGATGCTGCATAACAAGCAGAAACCTTTTCCAACTTCAAAAACAAAGGGAGAAACTGCAATTTGTTAAACAACAGCAGTGACTGTGTTCAATTTTAGGCTGGACTTGTTTGTTTTTAAGAAAACTATTGAGTGCAAGAACATTTTTGTAACAATTACGGCAAAACCAAAGAAAAAGTAACATGAGAAATGTTTTAACTGGGTTGCAGCTTTTTCACTAATACATCAGAAAATTATCCAGCAGTAACTCAGCCCTAATCCATATTCTGGCAGAGATCTACAAATAGTGTGTTTTGTCTTCTGTTAGCGCTGCGGATAGAAGCTCTCTGAGGATGAGAGGGACAAGCAAGAGGGAGATCCTCTCTCCATGGGGTTTTAGGGACTCCAGGCCCTTTCATTCGCCTTCTTCAAAGGCTGTTTTCTGTTAAGCCTCTTCCAGTGTACCTTGCCAGAGATATATGTTTGTGTAAATATTTATATGCTCAGGAAGGTGGGGTTATTTCTGAGACTCAAATTCACAGCTGTTTGTGTAACAGGTAAAAATAGTTAAAATTGTAAAATTTTGGAATTTGAAGATTATTATTATTATTATTATTATTATTTTTAATAGTATTTTCAGTTTTGGAAATGGAAAACTCTTGCAGTATTCTAACTCCTGTTTGCCTAGCTATCAAATGAGTCTTTTCATCAATTCACTGGTGTGTTGGAGATCCACCTACTGATGTCGCTCCCGCTGTTCCTCTGCAGTGAAATTAAACGCGATACTTCACTGTTTTCTACAGTTACATTTTATTTGGTTATTTTAGGTCAGTCCATCTAGAGAAATGCAGTATTTGACAGGGAATTCTCCTTTTTGTTGCTTTGCAGCACTTGGCTGCTTTTCTGGGTTTGATCTCAGATAGGGAAAACTAATGGCAAGGCGTTTGTCATTCAATGGGGTAAGAAAACCTGGGGAATGAAATCATTGCTCACCTCCCTCGCTCCAGGGAGCGGTCGAAAGAGGACCCTGTGTCCCCAGCTGATCCAGCACAGTTATACAGAAGTGACGTCGGAGCGGGCTCAGGGGTCCTCCTCGGTGTAATGAAAATTGAGTTTTGGTGCCATGTGATGAGGGGACACGGCCAGGCTATTTCGGCCGCAGGAATTGGGGAGGTAGGGGAGGATGGATCTGCGATGCAGCTTGCTGGGAAGAGCTTCCCGCTGGCTGCAGTTGCCTGGGTAGATGGGAGCAATGGTTGGTGGTGTAGAGATAAACTGCTTCTCCAGCAGTTAACGATTGCCTGAAGCTATAATCGTTTTCAGTGACAGCATTCGTGGTCTTCTGGGGGACTGGGGTGGGCAAAGTCACCAACAGAGCCGTTACAATTTTGCAGCTCACTGGAAATTGCTGTCTAGGGCTGTGCTTGGCCCTGCGTGGCCGAGTTGTCACCCTGGGATCTCTGAAAGACTCCTGGCTGGCAATGTAAACTTTCCCTGAGGTGTAAGTAGGAAGTAGTCAGTCTTTTATAGTGATTCCAGTAGACAGAGAAGCAAGAGAAAAAGGTATATGGTATTGCTCTTAATTGACATTTGTCTTCATCTGCTGCTTGCAGACCTAAATGAGCTTCTTGTGGAGGCAGTCAGCTCTGTAGCTAAAAGACTCCTGTTAATACCCTTTGGAGATCTTGTGCTGATTCAGGATCAGTTTAATTTATTCAATCATTTTTTTTTCTTGTATGACACAAAACCCCCCAATTTTAATCTATGTTTTTATTATACTTCATGTTTTTGACTTCTTTGCATATTCTGATGTTACTGAATTATTATCTGTTCTACCATACTTTGTCCAGTATTTATGAAAGATTGTGTATATTGAATACACAATAGTAATAATATGTAGTGCAGATTCTGAAAATTTCCATGCATGGTTGTGAAACAAAAAGTCATCTTATTATTAATGTGTTGCTATTAATATTGATGTCATAACACAGTGTTGCATCAATTGTAATAAATTGCTCAGATAAGGAAAGTAAACAGAAAATGTTCCCAGTAAAGTAATTTAAATCTTACATACAGAGCAGCAGTGACAAAGTCAAGCAAGGAGACTTTACAATGGCATTTTACTGAATAACTAAAATTTTATTGACTTATGTTCCACATGGTGGAGCATTAAGTAGTCCCCCACACCCTAATTCCTTTCTCAATGGCAGCAGGAATGACCTGCAATTCCCATAAAATTGTTTCCTTAGTTCTGTATCTTTTGCTCTTTATGTTGCTTTTTCACATTACCGCGTTTTTTTCCTTCCTGAAACCCATCTCTAGAGTTAAGGGTTTTCTTTAGAAAAGTTTAGAAGAGTTTTTTTTTAATGCATTTTGAGAGACAAAACTTTACACAAGATTTGCCTCTATCTCACTCTTCTTTGGAGATGCGTATTTTCTATGTAACACTTCGTATTGATAATAAAAGGAGTCCTACCTATCTGTAGAAGTTTTGACCACAGACCAGACATTGGAAAGTCGTGATTCATTTCCCCAGACCACAACTGAGCTGAAAGATGGCAATATGCTGGGTCATTTGACCGCACCAGCACTTTGAAAATTGCTGATGTGAAGGCTCAGGACTTGACTATTAAGGGAGTGTTTTCCAGGTTCTTTTACGATTCTTACACAACCCTTACCACAGTAGCATAATACAGATCCACACTGGTACTGAAGTACACACAGATCAATACAGACAGAATCTTAATGTTTGTAAGTTCAGGTTGCTCTGAAGCGTGCTCTGGAAGTTGCAGCAGAAGCAGGGGTGAAATGCTGGTGTCCCAAGCAGGTGCTCCACTTAGGCCCAAAATGGGTGGTGGTTTTCCTGCTACTGTCTTAATTTAAAGGGAAATTTTGGTTATGCAACCAGTTGTATATGCTCAAACATCCTGTTCTGGTAATCCGTATGCAAATACAGTATGAAAATCTGAAAAACTGGGATTTAGGCCTGTGAATCACTCCTTCTGCCGAGGTGAGATAAGGACATCATCTAAGGAGTTGCTTGGAGTTGGAAACTGTGTCACACTTGCTTTTTTTTTTTTTGTTTTGTTTTGTTTTGTTTTGTTTTGTTTTGTTTTGTTTTGTTTTGTTTTGTTTTGTTTTGTTTTGTTTTTTTTTCCAGACAGTTGCATTGAGACTTTTCTCAGAAGTCAGTATTGATGATAGCTGTTCTCACACTGATCCCAGAAGTGAGGAGGTACAGTCCTGTCCTGAGTCATCCAAACCCATGGCCAGTTATAACTACACTGAAGGGCTGCATTTAATTGGATTTACTTCTTCTTCTATGTATGCTAAAACAGTCATCTTAACGTTTTCAGGATGAAACTTGGAACGTTTGGTCTAGCAAGGTAAAAATTCTTGATTAGGCTGTTGGAAAGAAGTTTTCAAAAATAGAATGTGTATTTGCTTCTACACGACACTGATTCTTTTCTCATCTATCAGAATTCTTACATCATGTCTCAAACCCTGGGACTGTACAAATAGGTCACATTTCACCTCTCAGATCCCCCCAGGAAATGAGCTGCAAGGCAAGGATTATGAACTTCCACACTCTGATGTCAATGTAGGATGTATTCTGAGGCCATGTAGAGTAACAGCCTTCTGAGATACCTCTTCTTTTGTGGAACTTTGTTTGTTCTTTGGGCTTCTGCATTTCTATCCATACTTTCATCCTCCTGTTCCGTCCTCCGTTATGGTTGGTAATACAGTGCTTTATGTTCATTTTTGCATCCCTGACTGCTGTAGAAATGACATCTGTCACCAGAACACAGGCACTGAGGAAGCCAGATGTGTTTATGGGACTCAGATGCTCAACCAAAGGAGTCATAAATTATTATCCTGTTCAGATTTACAGTGTTCCCAATTTATTAGTCTGGATATTGCTCATGGGATGGTTGTGGATAACTTTATTGCAGTGTTTAATCAAGCCTTGTGTTGTGTGTGCTATGCTATTGCTAGGTCAAAACTTATTCCCATAGTACTCTTAAATCTCTTCATTCTTACGTGGTCCTTTTTCTCTCTTCTTACCCTGAAGTTCTGCAATTACTGTTCTCCTTTTTGTATGTCTCCTCTCTCTGCAAAGGCTTTTCTAGTTCTTTTTGCCTCCAGTGCCCATTTCTAAACTTAATGTCTGACTGTTGAGGATACTACCAGTGACCCTTACAGGGGTTTTCTGTTTAACACCCAGTAATTATACTACAGTTGCTGGAAGCACTTCTGGTCTAGCCACCTGCTCTTGGACTGTTGTAATACCTCCCCTGGCAAGCATATTAAAGACACAGTGGGGATCTTTTCAAAGATTCACTTCCATGGTGAAAACTGGGTACATGGAATATGAACAGGCTTGAGACTTCCTTGCATGAATTGCTCCTTCTGAATTAGAGATTTCATCCTTAATAGGTTGTTTAAAAAGTGCAAAGATTATAAATTTTTTCCACAGATTTTATTTATGAATGAAGTCTAGTTAATTTCCCATTTTCTTCCTATTGCTGAAAGGAATGTTTCTAGCACTTACAAAGTAGCTTAGAGGTTAAACAAAGTGGAAGTTACTGAGTAAACTTTATTGCCTCAGGATAGAAATGATAATATTTTCTCCTGAGTCATCTTATTTTTGAGTAGGAATTCTGTTCACTTAGGTTGTGATGTTTTCAAGGACATTTTCAAGAAGCAGCATGTACTCTTGAAGACAAAATTTGCTTCAGATGTTCTTGTATCACAACATGCCACTGCAAATGGTCAGACTTCTCTTACAGTTAGTCCCCTGCAAGCACCTTGGGTTTAACATGTCCTACCTAGTACCTGAGTGCTTGCCAAAGAGATTTTCTGTGCATAGTACGTACACAGAAGTATTTGTAAACTGCATGTGCACTGTGAAAACTAGATGTAGTTCCAGTGGAAGATGCAACTTTTTAATCATTTACTGTATCAATTCCATGTTTTGAAGTGTTTGAAGCAGCAAATACAAAAGGTCTTTAGTCTTTCCTGTGTTGGGTGATTTCTGTAATGTTATGATAAAAGACAGTGTAGGACAAGAGAAAATATAACCCTAAAAAGATTTTCCTATTTCTCTTCCTTATTTGTAATTTGTTTTAATTATCTTTTGGGACATTCTATTTTGCCTTATAATCTTGCTAGTTTAATTTAGAGGAATGATTTAGAAAACAAGGGCAAGATAGTCTGGTGAATAATTGTAGAAATATGTGATATGTGTTGGAAAAGTCTGAGCTCCTTAAGCAACACAGCCAATATTTTCAGCTGACCTCTAAAAAAAAAAAAAAAAAAACAAAAACCCACTTTGCAAGTGCATGAATTTGAATTTGAAAAGACCAATAGTTGCATATGCATATCACATAGCCCTATTTGCACAGTGTAGCTGGATGAGCAATTGAGTACTCTACGTGCAGCAATAGTCATTATTGTGTAGAAATGATCTAGTGGTGTCTGTTTCACCCCTCTTTAATGTTAGTTTTGTGAAGCTATGTCTGACCATGGTTACTTTCTGTGTCAGATGTAAAAGAGATTTTCACAGCTAAGTATTTGCAGAGATAGGTGGGCATTTGAAACTTTGACTCTGAAATATCCACAGAGTAGTGTATTTTTTTTCTATTTAAATCCACAGATCATAATGTAGCTCTTCAACTTTAGACTTTTCTTTAAACATAAAATTGCAAAATGTATATTTTTATCATGCTTATGCAGTATTACCATTGAAAAAATGCAGACTTAAAATTGCAACTAAGAACAAATCTTCCAAGGGTTCAACATTTAATATGAAGTACAATATGTAATAGAACCAATGTGAAAAGTCATATTTAAAAGTTAATAAGCTATGCTTTGTCTAACACCGTCTGCCTAGTCCTGTCGCCTCCTTTCCATCTCTGCCTGTTCATAGAAATTACCCAGTTCTGTCATCGAAATCTATAAAGGATAATTTGGACCCAGAGGCTGATGTCTTTTGGTCATCTTAGAAGTTTAGCTTGGACTTTTTATGGTTGTATCCCTAGAAGGACAGAGATACATAAATCCCAGCTGTCTCCTTAGGTGCTTAAACTGAAGATAATGACTCCCTCTCCCTGACCTGTGATAAATTACCTAATTTGTTCATGCCTGAAATTCTTATATGCTTCAGATTTCACCCATGATGTCCCCTAAGTGTTTTAAGTTTGGTTTCTGGGCATGCCAACCTATTTGGTTTTGATATTGTAAAAAAAAAAAGAAAGTAAGATCATGCAGTTGCACCACGGTTCACAGACTGGATATGCACATACCCACAAACATGCCTTGGTCTGATAGGATTTCCCAGACAAGACTACAACAGATTTCAGAAAACAAAACAAAACAAAACAAACAAAACAACAAACTAGCTAGGTAAGATTGCAGTGGCTTTCTTATGAAGAGTTTGGCAGCCAGAATAGTCAGCCAGCAGCACACAGGAGACAGAAACTAATTTTTTTTCCCTTCTTGCAGGCATTCAAATCTCCCATTTCCTCAGGAGATTGGGCAGTCTCACAGGTGTGTGTAATAGCTTTGCTCAATTCCTCTATCTGATGAGATTAACTCTCTCCAGAAAGTGGTAGGCCACTCTTGGAGGGAGAGATGTTAGGTTAGAGAGAGACCAAGCTATTAATCTTGTCTGTTTTTTTTTTTTTTTTTTTTTTTTTGTGCTGGAGAGAAATACAGCAAAAATAAGCCTGAATTACTAGCCTAACATTAGAGCAATCACTAAGGATGATTAGGTTCTGGAACTTTCACTAGTGACTGTGCCAGTCATTAGGTGAAGTCATTAAATAGTCATGGGAGCCTTTGTCTCCCCCTCTTGGGTACAGACTTCATCTATCAGGAAAGAAATTTTTTCTCCTGCCTTTGGAAACAAAAGGGATCTGGAAAATGATCCACAAAAGAAGCAATCAGTATCTAGCTGAACATCATGGTTCAGGTGTAGCAGAAAGGAACTGGGTATGCTGCTGTCTGAACCGTGATTGCTGGAGGAGGCCATCAGAATGAAAATCTAAAGCTTTTATTTGTTACTGTAGTTATGAGAGGCGATTGGGAGATTCTGTCTGCGAATGCTTATGAAAATTTTGGATCAATGGGAGGCAGGGTGTACCCTGTGCTGAGCCTATTTTCACAACCCTTGTGAATCAGTACGGACAGATTTACATGATGCAGATAGAAATGTCCCAAGTTCAGTTTTCTGGATATGCATTTGGCCAGCCTGGCAGGAAAAGTGAATTCTAGCTGCAGCGAATTGGACCTACAGATACTTGGAGAACTGAGTCCTGAGGTATAGGAGCTATGTGATATTAAAGGAATAAATTTCTGTGCCTACATGTAAAGAAGTGAATCATCAAAGAAAGACCCTCTTGATTGATCCTCTTCTCATATGCATCACTTCTGGATTATATTAATATTTTTTTCCAGGTAGAGCAATATGGCTTGTTACCTTCACTGTGTCAACAGAGACGTGTTCCAACTACAGATTGGAATAATGAAAAGTACTAATTTATATTCATTTTTTGTGTGTGTTTATTTGGTATTCTGTACCATCATATAATTTAAAAAAATGTAATTGTGATTCATTTTAGCCTTAATCAGTTTTGCAAGCTGCAGAACTACTCTGACACTGAAAGCAGTGTGGTGATTTACAAAGAATGTAGGAGGAATTATCTCTTGTTTTCAGTGTGAATAGAGGTTTTGTTGTACAGAGTTTTTCCTTCTGTCTTTCCAGCTTCTGATATATGTTCGTTTCCATCAGGTCCCCAAATAGCACATCTGGGGATTAGTTTCTGCACTGTGCAGTCACTAAGTCTCAGTATGGCCATCCCTACGAGGTTTTAAAGCAGAGTGGTGGTTCTTCGAGGATTTTCTGTCTAATGGAGAAGAAAATGTATATTATTAGAAACGTGGCTTCTTTCCCTCACACGCACTCATCTGCATTGGGAGGTAAATATTGCAAGGTGTTTTGAGATCCTCACAGAACTGGAATGTCATTCAAAGCATTTTGATATCTCACTTAACCCGATAGCCTGGAATCACTGTGCAGGGCTGAGACAACTTAATCAAAAGCAAAATGAGTGACCCTTTTTATGTAGACTGTTGACCTGATAATGAAACACAGTTCTTGAAATAATGATTGTGATCATGACTATATGTGTCTGAAAATAAGACTTCATTAAATATTTGTGTAATGAGCTCACAGGCAATGGGTGTTTGTTTATTACTGGCTAATTAACTACAACCCAATATATGTACTAATGGTATTTTTTTTCTCCTGTGTGGTAATATTAACCTTTCTTTGCCCTTGCTTTTATTGTTCCTTTTAGCCACTCAGTAACTGTCTAGAGAAACCGATGCTGATATAGAAGAAGCATTCATTCTCTTTGGAAGTGGAGAGGACAGAGGGAAGGGAGACCTGATGAAAGACTATTTTACCTGGCTTTTACGGCGAGTCAGAGCTGAAGGAGGAGATCCTGAGTGGCTTGACTCACACCTGCTCTGATGGTTCTTCCCTGTTGCACTCCTATCTGATATTTGCCTGGCAGTCTGTGTTTCTGGCTCCTTTTAGGTCTTTTCTGCATCTCATTTCCATCATTTTATGAAGGAATAGAAATGTGAAATACCTGTTGCTGGAAGTGTTTAAGAACAGGTAAAGTGCATTTCTATCAGGAAGGATCTAAGTACAGTGGAAGATGCAGGAATGATGGGTCTGGATAATCTCTTGATTTCATGATCTTGTCCATCAGAGAATTTTTCCTTCCTGCCAGATGACAAAACATCATTTCTATCATTTAAATATTTTCCTCATTTTTATAAGAAGGAAACGTTTTACCTTTCTGCCTTACCTTTCCGCAGACCAGATTTCTCTTTCATTTTTATTCATACAATGATATATATAGAAAAGTTAGTCACTGTATTTAAAAATGAAACAAAACTCTTTCTTCAGAATACTCAGACTTTGGGAGAAATGCACATGCGTGTTCATAGCGTGATAAATTCAGTGTACATTCTCTTGTGTACCCTCTTGATCTTCCCTGGTTTTCTTTCACTCACTCCTGAGGTCACATCACCTCTCTGATCCTTTTCTCATATCTGTGGCTTTGCTATTTTGCATTCCTTCCTTATGAACTGAAAGCAAAAGATTTGCACAGGTGTTTCTTATGCTGAGGGATGGCATGAGGTGGTTGCATGCAGTGCATCTTCTTACAAAGGATTAAGTGGCCAGTTAAGTGATGCCTTTTTGTATGGGGATGAATATAGGACATACACACGCCACCACTGAAATAACTAGGAGTTGAACACAAGCAGAACAGAATTTGACCAGCGTTCTCTGTGGAAGCATCTCCCTTCAAAGAAATTAACGTACAAAAGTTCCATCTCTGAATGACCATGTCAAATAAGACAATGTTGTTTTAGCAGGGATATTTACACTGCCCTTAAATACTGTTAAAAAAGGATTAGAGTGGTGTCCATAGTGCTTTCTCACTTCCTGTGCAAATCTGAATTTCATTCGTACAGAGGGACTTGGACAACAGGAAAAGTGAAACTTTTTCTTCATAGGGATCTTGACGGGAAACTTTATATTTTAATAACTCAGAGTCTAGAGTGGATGACAATATAAGAGACAAGCATGAAAGAACAAGAGCAAATACTTTACCTTGAAACAAAAAGCCTAAACATGTGATTGAAGTGACCATAATTTGCCATCATTAGTATATTGCTGACACAATACTAATCCCAAAATTCCTTTAAAAATCTTTCAGCATTTGACTGATTGTGGTGCTAATAATAGAATGATGCTGCAATTTTATTGTCAGGGTTGTTCTTGGACTTGACATTGTCTTTATCAATCTGTTAATGAAAATAATGCTTATGTAAGGTGTTACTATGAATTCCTGGTTCAGAGCCAGAGATGGTGGCAATGATATTCTGTTGTATAGCATGTTACAGAATAGTTTTGTTTAGTTTCTTTTGTAAGTGAACACTGGAGAGAGAAAGATTTGGGTGGTAGAGTCTTATTTTTTTAAAAACTGTTCTGAAGCAAGCAGTGGATCTGCCCAAATTGTCTTTCAGATTTGGAAAACATCAGCATAAATAAATGAAAAAAAGCTAGGAAGTTCAATGTTTGATATAATTCCATTGACTTTTTCAAACTGGAGGTCCATTTCAAACGTCTTTAAAATATAACCATGTATCAGTCTCTGCAGCTGTGCCTGTGCTAGCAAAATCTTGGGAGGAAAGCAAATAGATTGCTGTTAATTTCCTAATCGATGTTAGTGCTGGGTGTGTTATGTTTCTCGAAATAAGTCAAAGCTCCATGTTACATGCCCACATACACATTATTTTCTGGACTTCTTAATTTTTTTTTTTTTTGAATCCTAAATTTTAGGCACTTTATAGCAATATTTTATTGCCTAATTCTGTAGGAACTGGAAGGGCTAGAAGAGACACGTGCATATGGTGCTGTACTATTTGTCCCTGACAGATGACTCCCAAAGTCTTCTTCTGGGAGGGTGCAGCTATGCTTCAGCTGCTTTGCAGGCAGATTGTAAACTGGCAATCTAGGTCATTGTAAATCCAAAATAAAACAGCTGCCAATAAAACTGAAATATAATTCATTATTCCCCGTACATGCAGGCAAAGAAACAAATCCAAGATATTCTCACTGACAACTGACATTCCCTTCTCAGTTTATGGTGCTGTGTTCTTCCACTCACTAAACAACCTCAGGTGTTGCAAGGACAAAGAAATAATATGGACGGAGCATAAGAAAGTTTCAGATTCTGTGGCACTTATGTTGTAAAGGACCTTACTTTGCAACTAAGCACCTGGCTTTGAGTTGATCTATTTGCAGGATAAGATATTGCCAAGGGAGACTAAGGGGAGTGAAATTAGAAACCAGATTTATTTTGAAAGAGGCACAAGGTTTGCAGTGTCATTTGGCAGCAGAAAGTACTAATACCATTCTGAGCTCCATTAACATCTGCAGGATGTAAAAGATCAGGTAGGTATTGTATTTAGCTTTTAAAAAATGAAACTCATGACCACATGCTGGAAGCTGCATTCATTTCTAGTCATGTTGTCACCAGACAAAAATACACACGGGGAGTTCAGTAAAGATAATTAAAGGTTTAGAAATACTAACTTATGTGGACTAAAACCCTTCTGGCATAGCTTTGTTAAATGATGGCTGAGTGGTGAAGCATGCTAAACACAAATATTTATATACACTGTTGTGTTAGCTTGCTAGTTTCTAAGATGATTTGTGTTTTTTTTTTTTTTTTTTTTTTTTAAACCTTCCTGCTGTGTTTCTAACACTTCATTTTGTTGGAAGGGTCTCTTGCAGGTAGATCATTATTTATCTGAAGATGGGAAAATTTAGAAGGAAGGATAGTTTCTCCCGAAAATGAACCTACATGTGAAACCTGTCAGAGATACATGAAGGTGCCCATTGCCTCTTGGGCCCCATCTACACACAGTGCACAAGAAAACAGACTGACACGCACACAAATGTAGCCAAGGACAAAGAACATAGTTTGCAGAATGACAAAAGGTTAAATAAATTTAAGCCAGGTCAGCATGGCTTGGGAGTAATTCCAGACTTGAAATAATTCACTGGAAATGCTCTGTTTCTTACAGATTTTATTGTGAGAATAATCTATTAGTTTAAGCACTTAGCAAATCTGAGTTGATTTTCAAAATGTTCCTTTAGATGTTTTGCAGTTGTTCACTCCAAAAGCAACTCTTTCTGATCTTAACTTTTGATTGGAATTTGGCCCTAGTTTGTTGTTTCCACAGACATTGCTTTTAGTTTGTCAGTCCCACTAATTATATCACTAAGTGGAACTCTAAACATTTGCCAGTGTCATCAAACACTGCTTAACTGACCCTCTTTGCTCCAGGATTGCTGACTAAATCAGAATGATACCTGTGATGACCGATGGCATTTTTGTTGGTACAAGCTTGCTATCTGTCTACAATAAAATAACAATTGCTGTGCTGTGGTGTGTTTTGTCTTGAGAAAAGCAGTGTGAATACTGTGTTTTGCTGTCCTGTTGATGTTAGTGGTTCGGACTGGGTTTTCTACAGACCCAGTGAATGGATTCTTAGACATTTCTCACGATAAGCATCTCCTGGCTGAGCCAGATCTGAGATTTTTGTTCACTATGGTGACATTCTGCTGTCATAGGAGGTGACATGATTTCCCCATTGAGGTAATGTCAGGTTCATAATCTGATTTATAATTGGAATAAAATTTTATTTATGGGTATAGTTTATGGATTTCCTGTTTTATAAGATTTTAACCAACATTCACTGCCTCTGATGTTTTCATTGACCCAATTCTTTTCCTGATTCTCATTAAAAATAGTGCATACAAGGAGTAAATCTTTACAGTTTTAGGCATAAGAATTGGTCTCATTAAAAAAAGCCAAATCTGTATCTTTTTTTCACTATAATACTGAACTGGAGAGAATAAAATACCTGTTCTGACAGTTTTCTGACAACAAAACAAATCTGGTGACATGCCATGGACTTCATTGGACTTAGTTCTAGTTGCATTAATCTGACAGAAGATCCAGAAATTGTTTGTTTATTTGTTGGTTGTTTGGTTTTTAAAATTACATATTCTGAGCAGAGTTTATTGTGTCGTAGACAGTTTTAGTAATTTTGCTTGCCAAGTTTCTCTCACAGCTGGATTAAGATAAAGTTTAACAGTTTTCTCTCCTACTCCCTCAGATCAGTCATGCGCCTGTGGGAGATGTACATGGCTTTGGAGCACAGCCTGAATCTGTTCAAACACAGGCAAGGCTCACGTTAGTGCTTTTTTGATTAAAACTGTATTCAGGCACAGTGGCACACGCATTTGTAAAACAGTGAGAAGGTAAACAGTCATAGCCATATACATTTTACACCATATAAATCCTAGAGCTTTGAAAGTCATGTAACCAACTTTGGTCAAAGAAATTGGTATCATTTCACTCTAAAATAGTGTGGAATTATTTGCAGAAAAATATGAATTATGAGGGAGCTCTGGAAGGAGAAAAAACACCCCAAACTTTTCTACAGAAAAAGATTTTCTGATTTAGTGAGGTAAACAGCCATTCTCATTTTGCCTTTCTTTCTCTAGTGGCACCACTTGATGTTTCAGAGGCATACAGAAAAAGAAAAGAGTTGTTAACAAATGAGTTCTCATGAAGACCTAGCTTAAAAGATACCCTCTTATGCCTTTTCTACCCTCCCTCATTCAGAAGTGGATCCAGAGTTCACTGGAGTGAATGGAAAGATTTTTGTTGGCAGCAGTTCGCTTTCAGATGAGACAATTTATAAGATACGAAGGTCCAAATCCAATATTGTGAGTGGAATTTATTCACAATGGAAATTTTATCACTGAGTTCAGAGAGACCAGAACATTACTGTAAAGATTTCTATATATTTCTGTTAACATTGATATTATTTCCACGTGGTTTATTGAAATCAACAGTCTTGTTGAAAATGAGACTCAAGAGATGCAGCTTAAGTCCTTACTTATCTGTGTATCACAAAAATTTAGTATGGTGATCTATCTATGTGTGTTTGTTTGTTTGTTTGTTTTTAAAAAAAGAGGAAAAAAGCAATTCATAAACCAGTGGGCAGAACACTAGTGTAGGGAATGAGATGTCTGGTTTCTGTTCCAAACTGTACCACTATGACCTTGCGCAGGCACTTCTCTGTGTCGCAGCATCCACAGCTATAAAATGTGAGTAATGAGGTTATAAATGCATCATTTTTATTGAGTAATGATGTTGCATGGTTCTGTTTTGTCCTTTATTTCTGTTTGCTGTGTAGTTTAATATTTGCTGGTAAAAAGCATGCAAGTAGCTAATTATGTTTCAGGGTTCTCAATCCTCAGTTCATTACAATTTATGTATTTATTTGTATCTGTACAAAGGTGGGATTAATCACTTGGAAACTGCAACAGCCAAGTTAACTAAATGGAGAAAGCCAAATGTGTAGTGCTTTTGCAGGCTGCAGGTGCAAGGCAGCACAAGGGAATCAAGTTTGAATCATTAGAAAGTTTTCTACAGCTCACTTATCCTCTAAAACCCCACATCCACCACACTGCCTTCTTGCCTTATATGAGTCCATGAAGTAAAATTAATCTGCTTTCTCTTTAAGCAGTTTGCAAGACATTTAAAACATTTGTTTAGTCTTACTATATTCAAATTATTTCTGTTCACTTATTGCTGTTTCATCTAGTTTCTTAATCTTCCCTTTCTACTCAATATACATAAATAAAAATCACTACTAGAAAGTTTCCAGTGCACAAAATCTACAGGTCATTTTTTTATTCTTTGAAGTACCACCTTTGAAGTTGAAAACAAGTGACAATGAAAAGCCACAATGTCTCTGAAATGGTATTTGCCAATTGAGAATAAAGTTCCTGATGATAGTGTAGTAGTAAAATTGTACAGGTTCTGCCCCTATGGTGTATATTGTCTGGGTCTTTCTTTGAAATTCTAACAGAAAGGAAAACTGCAAGAAACTTACAGACTTATAGATCTGCAGAAATACAGGCAATAGATTCGTTTGATGATGAATACGTTATCTATATGAAAACAAGGTCTGCTGTCCCCATTGTAGTAATTTTTCCAATGTATACTCCTCACTGGAAATGTAAAGTGTCAAACTGTGTTTCAGAATTATTTTGTGGTGCAGTAATTAAGAAAGAATAGGTTGCCTTTTCTTCCCATTAAAAACTTTGCTAGCACACTTATCATCAAAGCATTTGTGACAGTAAATTTAGCTACCTTTTTGTTTTCCAAAGTACAAAATTATTCTGAAAAAAAGCTAAAAATATTTAATAGAAGTTTCACATGAAATTGCTTTAATGATATTTGCAAAATTTCAGTATATATCTCTGAAAATTGTGCTTCATCTTCTGTTTCTTCTATTCATTATTAGATACCTGTGGAGTTTAATAGAAAGATACCTTATGTCAACCTCAGTGTTGACAGGGAATATTCTTTTGTCATCTCTGTTGCATGTCCTGTGAAGGAAACCCTCATATTTCTTTATAGAAAACAAACACATGGGTTGTGTGGATCATCCAAACGAACTCATGGCTTCTATCTAAATTGCTGGTGCAGCCTTTTCTAAGTGATGCTGGATGTTTAAATGTCTCCTTGCTAGTGGAGAGAGGCCACAGTCTGACTCCCTTTGCAATCCTGTGGTGGTCTTAGACATTGCTATTTGAAAGCTGCAAACCCTGATAGAGATCTGGGTGGATCTCTGTGGCAAACACTGGAGGAGCTCTGCTAAGATTGTCTCAGCATATTTTGTAACAATGATATTCTAATTGTGTAAAATCTTAGCTTTAAATTATTCCATATCTCTCTCTCATCTGTTTTAGTTATTCTTTAACTAAAAATCTTTGATTTTAGTAATTTAATCACAGTTTGCCTCAAGCAAGCTGTGTATCTTCTCCTGAATGGCCATTTGTTTCTGCATTTCTAAAGCACACCATAATAAGGAAGACAGAGAGTTGTAAAGATATTAAAAGATGTCTTTGTAAGGTCTCATACAGTATGAAATTCCTTCATTTATATATAAATGGGAATGTTCAGTTTTTGAGACTTTTCCATTGATGCATACAACACAGGTAGGTATACTGCTGAGTGTTATGAGTTGACAGTGCCATCAGTACTGCGGTCATGATCTGAGATATAAAAGGGTACAAGCTTTCTGGGGAAAATACAACTTTTATTAGGTCAATTGACTCCTGCCCATGTGTCTGAGATCCAGTACATTTTTTTTTTCAGCTTTATTAATTATTCTAATATAAGCTATTGCCCTTTCTGTGCCCTATTTTTTTGTGTTGTGCATTCATCTCAAGAACATTAGTTTATCTACAAATATTTATATGGACATTTGCGTTTATGATGATTTTTACAGATTTTAAAATTAGAGAATTAAAGATAAAAGAGAGATAAAGAAGGTAAAACTAATAAGCAGCAATCACAAGTACTGTGAAAAAAAACCCACAAATCATCCCAATACAACCACTATTATTTGTATTACAGTAGTGCATCAAAAATTCAACAGAGATTGAAGATCTGTCGTAATAGGAACTTTGCAGATACAGATTATTTCGGCTTCAAAGGAATAATATGCAGCAGGCAAAGCTACAAATGTAAACTTAATTTTCTCAAATTTGCACAGTTCAGATTGGTGGTAAGATGAGGAGTTGCTGTGTAGTCTCCTGGCTATTGTCTGAGCAGTCAACACACTAAAACAATAATCCACAAGATTGAAAATAATGACTTCTAGGAAAACAGTTTGTTGCATGTAAACAAAGTTTACTGCAGGGCAGCTTAATATTATATTTTTGACTGCCTGTTTCTTGTTCTCTGCTTTTGTAATGACAGGGGGCTCTCACATTTTAGTGATTGTGGCTTTAGTTAAACTGAATTTTAACACTTTACCTTATGATACCTTAGGTATTTTAAGCAGAAACTGCAAAAGGCCTTCATGCTCAGGCAGGTATGTATTTTACAGGGAGAAACAAGAAGAAAAATTTTCTAGATGCAGTCTTATGCAGAAAATATTAAGAATTATTGTGGTGCATGAAAGATCATAGCCAAAAGTAGACTTTCTAGTGCTGGATTGTTAAAAAAAAGTGACACTATCATTGAGCACTTGGCAAGATTTCCTCAAAAACATGCAAATGTAGTGTGTTAAACGTTATCAAAAAAACCTAGGGCTTTGTTGGAGCCGGAAACGGCCATGATGGGCCTGGGCAGCTGCAGCTGGTTCCAGCTGGCTCTGTAATGGCAGAACAGAGCCCGCCTCCCGCCACGGCTTCAGCCAATCAGAGGTGGCGACGCTGCCCCTCTGACAGGGTCTGCTCAGGAAGGGGCGGCGGCTGCTGCTGAGGCGGGAGAGGTGTGAGGGGGCACAGGAAAAGGAGACGTGAGGGGAAAAGTGGGGGGGTACGTCTGAGGAAATGAAAGGGAGAAAGCCCACTGAGAGGGAGTCGTTGGGGATGCGGCTGGAGGTGCACCCTTGGAGTGGGGTGCTCTGTGCTGCCCCTGAGGGGGGACTTGGCAGCCTGAAAGAGGAGCCCTTTCAGGTGTCCCCAGTTAGAATGATCAAGCAGACCTACAGAAATGGGAGTGCCAGTCCTCAGAGTGTGACCACTTAAAGTGGAATTAAGTAGACAACTACAGATGCTGCCGCAGGCAGATGTTGCTGGAGTGGCTGCAGCCAGGCTGGGAAACTGGAGCAGCTGGGATAGAGCTGATGGCTCAAAGGAGAGCATTGCTGAGAGATAGGTGGGCCTGTGCCATGTGTAAACACTGCCCTATGCAAGGGAGGGTGGCTTCAGGATCAGCTGAAGAAAGTTTATGTGGAGCAACGGTCTCATCCAGTTCATCCTGCCAACGAGATACCCCTGTGGAGGGACTAGGAAAAAGGAGGTAATCAACTGCCATTGGGTGTACTGTGGGTGCATATTTATAAACAATGAAAAAAGGATCCTGGAAAGGTAGTGATCATTAACACCATGTCTAGGCAGCTGGGCATAGTTCCTGATGACACTCAGGTAACACCTGATAAGTTGGCTGGATATCTGATAAAGGAGTGACCTATGCATACTATAATGGGATGAGCATGTGGAAGATGAGTGTGAGATTGGTAGGACAGCCAAGGATGAAGTAAGGAGTCCAGTAGTATGGTCAACCTTGAAAAAAATATTAAGAAGGGCTGAAAATTTTCCATGCTCCTGCACCAGGAGTTACAGACGTTCCTGAACGAAAAGGGGGAGCATATGATGAAGGGGACTAATAAGCCTGTTTTGAATTTCTAGCCACATTGAGAAACCATTTCCAGTTGCTTCCAACATGTTCTGGATTCATCTCATGATCTTAATGATGAAGGACGCCACATCCCATTAACAATCTTCTGAGCTGTACAGTTCTCCTGAGAGCCTGTTTCAATAAATTGGTTGAAGTTTCTGTGTGATGCATACAAATATATTTTACAATTAAAGAATTTTTTCCATTCATCATTTAAATCAAATTACAAGGCACTTGAACATTGAATAATTTATATTCCCCAAAAAGATGTTAGGATATTAAATAGCAGGAATAATGTTAGGTTTATTAAATTGTTACAGAGAACTCCTTTCTATCTTTGGTACTGCCTCAAACTCTTAATTCCTATCAAATAATTGTTTCCATCTTTGGCTTCATTGTAGGGTTATTTTGGAGGTTTTTTTACTTGTTGTTGTTTGTTTGTTTGTTTGTTTGTTTGTTTGTTTTTTAATGTTTACTGGGCAAATAATTTCAGTTCAGACATTCCCCAGCTGGCTCATCTAGTTACTGAATTCTGTAAAAGGAAGGCCCTTTTCAAAATCACATGCCCATGTATTCTCTGCATTTGGAGACAAATGCACAACTCTTCCCAGATCCATATTTCCCTCCTGGCAAAGGGCTGTTTATTGCCTCAGTGCCTGGCTTGGTGATGTATTATCATATTTATATAAATAGATGCATGTCTTCTGCTAAAGTTTTCAAGGAGATACAGAGGCATGTGGAGGGACACTTAATTGTATGTGGGTTATTTGTTGGCAAGCTTCAAGTTGGGATGATGACTATGTGAGAATAACAGCAAAAATGTTATGGTTGGTTTTGCCCCTGAATTTTGGCAGGATGATTTCAGGATCTCCCAGACTGTTTCAAGGCTGAGTCAGTGTGCATGGGAATGGGAATTTGCCCTTGAGAGAGTTGTATTTATAGATATAATTGTACAGACACAGTTGTTGCAACCCAAAAAGAAAACAGGGAAAGAAAATTACATTGTGATCAGGCAAGTTAATGCTCAGTTTGAGGGAAGAGTTAAAACTGTAATGCAGGGGTCATATATAAACCTTACTTGCCTCAGAACCACTGAGATGAAGAAAAGGAAGCACTTGGAGGATGATAACAAGGATATTATGATGGGTAACACGACATTTAAGTGCCAATGGAATGGGCAATTCTATAAGCCCTCAGGAAGACAAGTGTTGCTGAAACATGACAATTTATTGAATGAATTTCCTAACACACTTCTTACCATATTTTTTTTTTTTTTCTCTGCAGTACCACAGTGAATTTTGTCCTGTCTTTTGGCACAAAAGTAAAGGGAAGAGAATGTCTTCCAGCAGCAGGGTGCCAGAGCCTGGAGTCTGTATGTTCCCAATTGAGGAGGGTGAAGAAGTAGCTTGTTTGTCTCTGCAGAATATGGAGAACTTCTACACAGAAGATGGAAGGTCTAGGATGACAGATATTGTCAAAGGGATTTATGGTAAGGTTTAGCTTATCTCACTTAAAAAGTTTGGGAGTGGTAGGAGGGAGTATGTGTGTGAGGGGGAAAAATAGTTTTACTCTTCTGGAAGGTAGATGTGGTAGGATAGTTTTTACATGGAGGGAAATGGAAGAGGGACAATAATCAAGGTGAAGAAATAACATGATTTGTAATGGTGACTTCTAAGTGGACATTTTGATTCCTGAAAATACATACAAACCAAACTAAAAAATAGGGTCGGGTTTTTTTTGGTGTTTTGTTTTGTTGGTTTTTTTTGTTTGGTTGGTTTTAATTTTGACCCCATCCTGCCCAACATTGTCTGTGTTGTTTTATAGAACACTATGTTGGTGGGTGCTGGGTATGAAGGCTGGCGTCTGTTCCACTTGCTTGAACAGCTTTGGGAAAAGCTGCATTACTGTATTTGTAACAAAGGCTAATCTCAGTCCATATTACAAAAGTGACCACATAAATCAGCTGTTTCTCATCTCAACTGATGCCTTATAGTGATACAGGTGCAAAACACAGCAATAAAATAAATAATAGTTTTTCCAATTATAGTGCAGTTTCTACTTACTGTTATATTGCACGGTTTGTGTCTAGCTACATCAGGTGGCATCAATCCAGGGTCCAATAGGTGACTTACCTAGAAACTCTATGCACTGGAGGTAATAAAAAATATGGTGCAAATTAAACACTCTTCCAGGGAAAATAGTCTGTGTATCCTTCAACACAGTATAGGAAGCTAGCAGTTGGGAGATGAGGGTTTCTGTGACTTCTTCCAAAGCACTCCTAACTGCTGCCATGTAGAAGATTCCTGCTAAAGCTGGGTCTCTGGGCCGGAAAGGAAAAACTGCACCATTTCAGGTCTAAGGAGTTCTGTCTTTTTCCCCAAAATTATGTCTGAAGTTGATCACTGAAGATGGAATATGGTATTTGTGAAGTCTTTCCTGGCTGTAATCCAAAGGGAACATCTCGTCTAAACTATAATTGAGACTTAAAATTATTTGGAAAGGAATGTGGGATTTATGGATGCTTATCTAAACCAAACAAATTCTCTGCAATTTTATACAGCAACATGCAGGAACATTGAGTTATCTCAGGTGATAATGTCTGTTTCTAATGGTTTGCTTAAAGATTCTGGTGGTTTATCGGAAAATAGTTATTTTTCATCCCAAAATATTACAGAAAATACTTTAGTTTCAGCAAGCTTCAGCCAGACCAGTTGTAACCTAACATAACAGACTTCCATGGGCGTCCATATCCCCCGATGTGATGCTAAAGTAGTTAATATTAGTATTAATTGCTCCAGGTTATGGCTTTAGCCACTGCTGATTAATACTCCAGTGATATGACTTAAATGCCAGAAAGCTAAAATACTTTGTGCCCAGTATCTGTAAATTGATCCAACTTTGTTCATCTCAGTAACTGGATGAAGTTACACTGTCATTTTTAGTGCTGGATCTAGCCTTTTATGTGTTTTTAAATTACTAGGTATCTGTTAGCTAGAGAGGAAGAGATCAGTGAAAAAAAGATGACCACAAAGAATGACCTTGTGGAGATGATAGCAGAGAAATATTTGCTTGAGCATGAAACAGTGAACCAAGACTGAATCCCAGAACCTTCACTACTTCACAGCGAGTCACTTAACCTCTCTGTGTTAGATTTTTGCAGTAAAATCAAGCTAATTACCTACCTGAAAGAGGAGTTGTGAGACTAATTAATTAATGTTTGCAAAGTACTTCAGAATTGTGAAGTGCAGTAATAACTGCTGAGTGTTGTTACTACTTTTTTTTGAGGCAGATACAGTATGAGCAGCACTGCCTGTCATAAATCGGTATGGACTGTTTTCTGTTTCAGACTTTCCTGCCTGATTTCACTGTTTGCCTCAGTCTCTGTTGTAGTAACCTAAAAAAGAAACAAAACATGCCAGAAAGCTAAACCCTTGACTGCCTTCCCTATCACTTTCTTCTTGTGTACATTCCCAGTCACAGGGATGGTCTGACCCAAACTATGTCCTTCATGGAAGTTAACTAGAATATAGTGTTTCCATTTATGTTCGGAAAACTTTCATGGAATTTTCCTGTTTCAAATTTTGTCTCAATCACCCTACCTTTCTCTATTAATTTATTTCTATCATTTGGTGTTATATGCCAGCAGGCTGCTTCTTCAGAAATTGCAGACAAAATAAGACAGATGTGCCAAATGCAAAGATAATAAGAGACCAGTTTCCATAGCAATTGTAACCATGGTCTAAGATCTTCATTCCTGGGTTTGAAGTTATGTTTTAACAACTGAGCAGATAGAAGAGGCTAGATATTGGTGAATGAGTACTTGATAACCTACTGACTGCCATCTTGTCCCACATCAGCTTGAATCGAGATGACCAAGTTCAGATTTCTGGAACTTCCACTATGTTTTATGTCATTTGTTCCATTTCCATAATGAAGTTCCAAAAAGGGTATCTCATGAAGATTGCTTAAGGGAAGTAGTTGAGAGCTTAAATAAATATGAATATATTATTGTATATATGATTCATACATATAACATATATCTAGAGTATAATATGTGATATATAATACATAACAATATATATTATCTGTATAATGCACAGTATTAATATATGAAATACATGTTAATTTAACTAGAAAAATACCAGTTCAGAAATGAGGGCTTCAGGGCTTAATCTGTAAAAAGAAAACAATGCACAAGTTTACCTGACATATTTTTCTATTTATTTTCAGTATAAACTCTCAGTGGCATCGATTCTGAAATTTTCTCTATAGAAGTATGTTTGCACACATCCACCTTCTATCATGTAGATGTTACAAAAATAAAAACGTTAATAGATAAAAGTAGCAGCCTCTTCACTGTAGCCAAGTCTGGGAGTAGATAAATTGTTAATTCAAATTAAATTGCTTTTATGAACTTCTTGTTCATTTATATTAATTGCTTGTACTGACCTGACCTAACCTACTTAGGTGGAACTGCAGAAATTAAAGATACTTCCATTTTGCATGAACAAAATGCACAGAGAATTACTTGCTTAAATGCACTCATACTTTCTACATAAAAATTAATAAAACTCATTGGTATTATGGCCCAATAAGAGTAGATGTGCCTTTGAGGTTTCCTTCTATCATGATTTGGGTTGTACTTCATAGGGTGATAGGCTGGAATGGTTTTGCCTTGAGATTTCAATGTCTGATGGATTCAGAAGTATTCCCATTACTTGTCCCAGGTGTGCTGGAAGAAAGACAGAACTCGAGAGACGTGGTTTATTCAGGTTGCTACTTTATTAGCTTAGCTCAGTAGGGAATTATGCAGCCATAACTCATGCAGTGTTGATTCTCATCCTTCCTCACCTTTATATATTTATTAGAAGGCTTCCATCATTGCTCTTGAATGTGATTTGTGCTCGTTGGTCTCATGATTATTTCAGGAAGATTAGTTCTTGAGAATGGTTAGGATGATGAGGGAGCAGAAGAAGTAGCCAGAGTCACAAAAAGACTCTCAAAGTATTAAGTAAGAAACTAAGACTAGCTCAGCTGCTTGGAGGTTTTTTTCTCTGCTTCTCAATAATGCCTCCTTTCTCTAAGTCTAGGGCCATAGTAATGTCCACTTTCTTTACATATAAAAGTTGTGTGCTTTTGAAATTTTAACAAACGTAATAAATGCTTTGAGAATGGACTGTCTACAATAAACAGATCTGTGAAATTCACAGTGCCACCCTAGCAAAACATGCACAGCATATTTGTACATTCTTTTTGTAATTTAGCAAAGTGAAATTTTTATTTTATTTGTGTGTGTGTGTGTGTGTGTGTGTGTGTGTGTGCATGCTTCTGGACTTGTTTTTCAGTCATTGCAAATGTAAACACTCGGAATCTGGTCATGGAGATTTTATTTCAAGTAATAATGCTCATCATGACCAGGAGCTCTGAAAAAGGTTGTCAGAGCCATCTAGAACATAAAGAACCAATGGAAGCTCTCATATATATAGTATGAAATTCTTCTCAGTTATATGAACTGAAAAGTTAACTTAATGTTCTAAGGTACTCAAAGTGGGCAGGAGAGGGAGCACATGTTGCAGCAAAGCCCAACATCCTTAGGAGTTCTGTATTTTCATATCTTCAGTTAGAATGGTTCCTGTTTTGTATTAAGCATAAGTGTCCATGTATTATTACCATAATTGTGATTCTGATCAATTCCATTATAACTTTAAAAGAATAAAGATTGATTGCTTCTCTAAGTAGATCAGAACTAAATAATGGATATTTTGTATTTTACTTCTGTATTCTGTCTTTTTTGGACGTGTATCAAATTCAAAAGTAAAAAAGAGAGGGGGAAAAAATACTTGTGTTTCATCAGATATCTCAAAAATACTTTTAAAATCTCAGGATACCTTTATGCAACAAAAGGAACAACACTATTGTTACCAACTTCTTATTTAACCATATTCTGTGAGATAGTTGGTTATTTTCTCAAAGTATCGGTCTGCAGAGCACCATGAATAGACTCATGAAACAGTTTTATACTGAAGTATGCTTCCAGCCATTTTGGCTTCAGAGTGGCTGGGGCAGCCTTTGTCCCTTGTAGGATCAAAAACCAGAAAGGAAATACAGTAAGACTGATACTAATATTCATGATTCTCAGGTTTAGGGTCACTCTCCATTTTTGTAAAGCAGGGAAATTCTCACTGGGGACTTGCTTCTTTAGCCCGCTATGTATGGTTAAGCTTTCTAAAAGGTTTATAGAGCTTCCAAATAATTATTTGTAAAAGAACTACTAGGTCTTGGAGAGAGCAGTGTTGAAAAGCTAATGATACGAAAGCTTAACTGAATACACAACAATTATAGATCTTATTTCCAAGACATTTAGTCACACAGATGGCTATTTTGACAGGGGGAGGGGAGGAAGAGATGACACTTTTTTTTTCCAAATACATTAGGTACAGTAGAGTCTTTTAGTTTCAGGAAACAAACTTCTCCAATTAAACACATCATAGTCTGTTAGTGAGTTTTTCTGTTAGTCAAAAATAATTGCAGTTGAAGAGTGTGATTAGGTGCAAAGAGAGTTGGTAGAGAACTGATATAGGTTTTATTAAGCAAAGCTCACAGGTGTTAGGAATGTGTATTATCCTTTGTGTTTATGGGTTAATAGCTGCTCTTGGTAGATTTTTCTGGTAGACATTGTGATTTTTGGTACTGTGATGAAAGTCTTGTAACAGCAGGAATAAATTTGTGTTTTGTCAGCCCTGTACTTGAATACTCTTTGCTGTTCTGTCCAGCTAGTAACACCCATTCTGAAACTTTGGGGACAAAGTTTTCTTGTAAAGTCATCTCCAGAGGCTGGTGAGCAGTGCAGAAGAAAGACTGTTCACTGTACTTTATTCTGGCTACTTCCACACCTTCATTAATGCCAATTCTTATTCCTGAATCTGGACTCTAAATAACCAACAACTATCAGAGAGTGTCTGTCTTCATAGTGTGAAATGTGTTTCAGAGTTTGGCATTTGGGAGTCAGTACCTTGGAAAGGGAGAGAGCTCTGCCGTGTTGTATAATTGATGCACTGAACATATCAAGTGCATGCTAATTTGATGGCTGCTCTTCTTTTTAATGTAATTTTGGACACCGATGATTAGCTAAAGCATATCTTTAAAGACTGCAGTAATCCAAGGGTGTTAACTCTTTTTTCCTCAGCCAGCAATATAGGAAACTAACAAGTAGATGGCATTCTATCTCTATTTTTAAATTAAGAAACAACTGCTTAAGATGTCATATAGTCTGTGCCTTTTACTTGTTATGTTACATTATTAGTCTGAATGAAGAAATGCGTATTTATTTAATTTAACAGTTATAGCTTCTGATTCTAAAAATATAATGATCAATATAAACATTGAGTTAAAATTGATTCAACACAAAATAAATTCACTTTTATCTTGAAGAACTCTGGTTTTACTAAAATATCTGACAAGAAATGACCTTGTGTTGGAAATGGCCAAGTAGTGAAATACCAATTTCCTGAAAATCAGAAATATCTGAAAGTAATCAATGGGGCTTAAAACTGAAAAGGAGAAAGAGGACAAATTATTTTTGGCTGTATTTTTTGCACCTTCAGGTTTAGCATTAAGGAAGGAATTTTCCTCCCTCCAAAAGTCAAAGGAAAATATGAACTAAAACGAGAGCATGAGTTTATCAGAATGATTCAGTTAACAGTAGCTGAGTCTAGCTGTGGTTTCAAGTAGAGATGGATAAGAGAAAAAACCAAAGCATATCTGAGATATTGAAAAAATTGCTGTGATGCAGAGAGAAGTCAGATACTTTCAGTTTGTCTTAAAAATTCAGCAAAACCGAAGAGTAAATATTAAGTTTCACTTTTCAAATGGTTTTTGCTGTCTTTGAAAATGTTTTGTTTAGTTTATTACTTACATTATAGCTTTCCAGAGATTTTTCCTTTTGACAAATTCGTGGTCATCCACCATTTGTGTATGTTTATGTTTTATTAAAAACAGCTGCTTTGAAAAATTTCATGAATTTTCAGAAAATTCCATCCTAGTTCCTAATAGCTACTCTGTACTTGCAGTTTTTGTTTCCATTCTTTTTATTTCATTTACCTTATTTTCTTTGATGAGTTTATTCAATATCTCTCAAGAGACTATTTCTTTATTCATGATATTTATTTCTATTGTGCTGGAACTGTAAATCTCACACCAGGACAAAGGGAAATTAAGCCTGGAAGAAATGTGAGTAATTGAACCCAGGTGCCTTCATACAGGCATGCCATGTGATCCCATTTATTTATCTGTCAAATTTATCTTTAAAACTTGCTCGTCAAACGTTCCCTGCTACTTCTATTTGTAATTTTATGAACTGTTTGCCATCATTGTTGACCTGTAAAGATTTTGATGGAGAACTCCTATCTATTTTGGAATTTGAACCCATCTTTTCTTGTATCCCTGCCACTTTAGTCATTGTTTCCTGCTAATTCAGCCTCATGCACTTGAGGGAAGTAGTTGCGTGTTTTCTTACCAGAAGATAAAACATGTAAGGTATGCAAACTGACCTGGATCCCAAAGTTGCTGATGTTACCAGTGCAGTCACATTAGTAACACAGGCATAAGGGAAGACTGTATGTTATGCAGCCTAAAATACAATTGCATGCTCAAGGAGTGTAGTGGAACTGGCTGGCTGACAGTCAGGTGTATTTGTGCAGTTTGGGTAGCTCAGGTGGGAGTGGGGCCAGGTACTTGCTCTATCAACTTCTTATTTTGCACATGTGCTCTTCTGAATCTGATTCTCAAGCTGTTGAACATGGGATGGCCCCTCTTTTGTGAGGAATGTTAAATCTCTGAGCAGATCCTTTTGCAGATATTCTTAAAAATTGGCATTTGCCTTAAGCAGTTGGCTCTAATATTTGGTCCTTAGCAGGTTTTTTTTTTGTTTTTTTTTTTTTTTTTTTTTTAAGGGCAGAGAACAGCTCTAGATTCAACACTGTCTCTAACACCAGAAAGGACTTATGTTTGCTGGTTGTGTACAGTACAAATCACAGAATAGTTTCTGCTTATTCACTGGGAAAGTGAATGGACAGTTGGCCGAACTGAGTAATTAATATTTCCAGCTGAATTGGTCCACAAAGCTTGATATATAGGTTAATAATGGTGTATATATATATGTACACATATAGAGATAAAGATGTTTTGCTGTTTGAACCCCTTTCTTCTACACAAGCAGCACAGGGGCTAGCTGTTATCAGTTTCCACGTCTCCTGAATAGTAAAATACCTTTAAATTTTTCTGCAAAATTTTACCTTCCATTCAATGAATTTGCAATGGTGGATCCCTAAAGATGCAAGATTGCTGGGGTTTATTTGAACTTTGATAGGAAAAAGTCCCTTAGGTATTGAACTGCATTTTACACCAGATAAATATCTTGTGCACCTTCCAGTGCTTCATGTTTCTGGCCAAGAATCAAGTCAAAGCCTTTCTTATTTATTGTTATTGTTTTCTCCACTTTTGGGGAAGGAAGGGGGGAAAAAAAAGATGATTCTGTGTTGTAATACACTAATACTTTGCTCCACACATGCTGCTAATACCATTCTCTCTATGACACCTTGGAATAGAAATGATATTAAATGTTCCCAAATTGTCCCAATTCAAGCCCTTACCTTGCCAAAAGGTTTCAGTAGTGTGGGATGGCTCAGGGACTCAACTGTATCTGAGGAGTGCTGCAGTCTTGTTAGATGATGCTGGTTGCTATTATCAGCTAAGTCTTGCAGAGAAAATCTTCATCCTCTAACCCAATCAGTTCACCTACTCAACCCATTTATTTTGGCTTTACAGTAATGATGTTCTCATTTTTAATAATCATTACCTTTTGAGAGAGAAAATCTAAAGTTAGCAAATCAGATAAGAGTTATGAGTTGCAGACTTTTTTTTTTTTTTTTTTCCACAAAGCAGCCTACTTTCATTTGAAAGGAAAAAAACGTTTCCTCTTTGAGCATCATCAAAATATAAACCCATGAATGCCCAGAGAATTGTGAAAAGGCAAAAAACACAGCGTAAAGACAATCATATGGAGTGATGAAATTCCAGACTGCTTAAGCATAATGTAGAGACTTATTTAATTAGTGTCAGAAAATAACTTGGGATCACTTCTTTTCACCCAGCTACTATTTACTTTTCATTGTTTCCTTAAGATTTAAATTGTTAGGTATACTTCTATGAAAAAAACAATTCAGAAACTCTAGATATTAAGCACTATACAATGTGTAAAATTATTTGTTGTAAGTATATGACATTTGATTATGCTTTTAAATATATAGGGAAGGCTACTAACTTTAAATTTTCTTGCGAAATGTATGTTTCCTTTTCCTTCATAGGCATGCCCAAACTTGTTTTTATACCTTTTATTTGCATTACATTAATGTCTAGGACCCCTATATGTTAGATATAGCAGTCACATACGTGTGTATAGGAAATGGCCGTAATGGCAGTCCTCCACTTGGAGAATTTGCTGTCTCTTGTCTCTGACAAGACAGATAGCAAGACAGTAGCAAAATTAACATTGTAATCAGGCCCCAAACCATATTCAGTGAAAATTTTTAATTTTGCCCAGTTCCTGCCTGCTGGAGAAAGAGGTGCGTCAGAAATTAAGGCAAAGATGTTTCCCTTAACATGATTGTCCTTATTTTCTCTGTCTTGAGCAAGCAGACGGTGCTAGTTTTGAAGCCTCCTCTACTCATCCTTAGCTCTAGCTGCATTCAGTGTGCTCATCACAAGGAAGGGCACAATAAATAAACAGATACTGATTCGAGTTGCCTAGTTATTCCCAGTAGAATCTAGGGTCAACACCAATTTTTTCTTTAGGCCATAGATGTGGCCTAAAGTATCTGATGTATCTCTAGGGCTCTGAACGGATTAACCTATCCATGACAGATTGAAATTTATGGACCTTTTGAGTAATTTTCTGTGGGACCGTGTCTTTTATAACATTGCTAACTGTAATGGCAGAAAAATAACTGTTAGAAAAAATAACCTTACTCTTAAAAAAAAAAAAAAAAGTAGTTTGCTTTTTAATGGTCAAGATTCCCTTGATATTCTTTCCTTTTTGAGAAGATTTGCTTGCCAGAAAGATCACTGTAATTTAAGAGACTTGCAGTTCTTGCCTGAGGGCTTTCAAGAAACTACCTCACCTTAAAGTATGTTTTTTGAATAGAGGTTAAAAATGCAGTTTAAACTTAATGAATAGTGATGAAATGTTAAAAGGCAAGGTATCTAAATGAGAAACAAAAATGTATTTGAGCTATAGTCCCATAGTCTCATTAAAATCATATTAAAATTATCTCTCTAGGAAAGATTGCCCAAACTGCATGAAGATTTGCAGCACTTATAGACAAGATTACATCTCTGAATTTGGTAGATCTTTGCCTGGGTAATGAAGTGGTACTACGCTTTGTTAGGAAGGGCAAATGCCAGTGTTGAGAGGGGAAGAATATGATCATCTGTAGCTGGAAGTTGCATAGCGTTTCAAGGCACAGGAGGAAATAGACCCTTCTAAGAATTTTATAAACCATCCCTTGTCCCCCACCTCTCTAAAGGGTGAGAATTATAGAGCAGCAATGGGACTGTAATATCAATAGTAAGGGAGGGGAGAAAGGTGCAGTGCAGTTTGGACTGTGAGAGGGTACTCTGCTGACCAAGTAGGTTAACAGCTCCTCAGCCTTTCTGGTAAATCTATGAGTGCAGATGTATTAGTTTTACTAAACCAGCTTTTGATATTGTTAGCTGCAGGGCTCTGATGTGCTTCATCAGCTGCACTGGCTCTGAAGAACCTCTGAAGAGGAGAGGTTTATCTGGACTGGACCTGCAGCTGGAGCACTGCACTGCTTGGTATCATTGGCAAGAACTTTAGCAGGTATGGAATGGGGCAACTCTTTCCTAAGGGACGATGGGTAGAAATTTGTGTCATTCTGGAAGATGTACAGCTTTCATTGCAGGGAAATAAAGAAATCACCAAAGCAACGTAATTAAATAAGTTAATAATGGAAAGGGCTTATAAAATGCTATATAATTAGTAAACAAAATGTTATATTTAAGTTCAGTCCTACATCCTGTGTCTATAAGCAATTTGAGCTAATATTTAAACAAAAAACCCCTAAATCCCTATAACAATTTTTCTAAGATAGAAGTGTGATAAAATATTCAGTAACTATCACAAACATGATAAATTTTGGATTAAGAAATGCATGTGGTTGGTGTCAGCATTCTGGCATTGTTACAAATAGTGGCCAATTTATTTTAAACTTGTAAATCTTTAGCAGATTATTTAATATTAGCAGCAAGGAACTCTAGGCAGAGAAATGGTGACTGCAGTTTTATTAAAATAACACTTTTGTAGATTGCTTCAGTAAATCTAGATCATCATCAAGATAAATGAAGAAATTAATTAAAAATACACAAAGGCTATATCCCTAGTGATTCTAGCTACTGTACAAAGAAGTGGTGGTACTTAAGTGAAAAAAGGCCACAGGATGAAGGATTCAGTACAGTTTATTGTGAAATAGTCCCCTTTATTCAAATTCTCATCCCAGAAGTAGTCATTTCCAGGGTTATCAGTTTCATGTGATTACATTTTTTTCTAACACAAATATCAGCAATTATTATAAAATTAACATTTATCAACAGTTTCAGTCATTGAAATTTGAGACTGAAAAAAGAAGCAGTATGTATATTTAAAGAAAGGAAGATTGGAACAGCTCTGATCACCTTACATAATAAAGATAGAAAAAAAAATAATCTTAGCAATAATGGCTGCACTCATAAATAGAGGTTGATATTTCCTGTATTTGTATACTTTTTCAATGCTACAACTGCATTAGACAAACAGGTACACTTTGTGAACTCTAATAACAAAATACATGAATATAATAATTCTTGTTTGTGCACTAAGCATCACAAAGCAGACTATATCACCTTAGTTCCTTTTTCTGTGTGTGCCTATTGTGATTTTGCCACAAATACATGTGTTACTCCAGAAATGGGACTACAATATTTATCCAGCCTTTTAATTAGTGTGCTTTGAGTTTTGCCTTTGATACTAACTCTGAAAATTTCTGACACTTTCTTGACTTTTTACAGTTATATGTTTTTTACAGTTATATGACTTTTTACATGTTTGACATTTTACAGTTATATTGCAGTTACTCCACGTGCACGTACTAACTCACCCCTAATGTAACTTCCTGCTCTTTCACTGGAATTCATATTAAGTTGTTTCATCTCATCTGAGAAGGCTACAGGCATGCAAACACATGGTCACAGTTGCCACAGCTGCTCTCATATATGCTGAATTTGTAAGCCATTGAATTGTCTGAACCTTCCTTAGCATAATGAAGGATTATGCCTTATGTCAAGAAAAACAATAGCTTGATTATATAACACTCGCTCACTGAAGTAGAAATGAAATCAAAGAATATGAGTCACATGACTACATGGATCATCATTCTTGTTCCTCATTACTGTTTGCTTTCTAAGAATTTAAATATATAAAAAATTTTAATGGAATGGTCTACAGAAAATGTCCTATTTGGATCTTACAAAGGCCTCAGCTAAATCTAAAGGCTTGCTAGACTGAATCTACCTCAATCTGCCTAAAATTGCCTGTTCTTATAAGGTAGGGCCCTCTGGGTCTGCTTGATGACAAACCATATAGATACCATTCACAGAAGAGTGAAAGTTATGTTTGATTATTTGGCAAGATCAGAATATACAAATTATATGAGCTGGAGGTGTCAGCTGTTCTTCATCTTACAATAAATTTAGGGAAGAGAAAAGAGAAGGAAATTCCCATGAGATAACGAAAACTAGTGATAAACTAGTGATAAGCTATTAAACCCTTAATATAGAACCTAACTTTGTGTTTCTTGTAATTCATAAAATCTGAGAGCTGCTATATACAACCTGAGGAGACCCCACCAATTCTGCCCATGATTTCTGCCTTCCAGTTTTAACCTCCTGACTATAAGCTGGGTGAATATGTTAGTGTGCTGCAGAGTCCAGGGTGATAAAAAAGCCAAACAGTCAAGTTTATTACCTGAATTGTGTGGTCTCCACACTGAAACTGGCTTGGGTCTGGTTTGTGTAATGCACACATTGCACTGGAAAAGGAGAGATTAAATTTTCATATTGTAGTATTTTCATGAATGTACAAAGCAGTTTCTGCATTTCTGCAGAAATTCTTTTAATGTCATGGTCAATTTTACTAATGTAGTGATGATTACAAATGTATGAACCTGGGGGGAAACTTGGAGGGAGAACAGGTGCTGTCTTCTGTGACTGAAGGAAAAAAAAATAAGCTTTTTAATGATCTCAGAAATATTGTATAATTAGTCAACAACAGAGAAAATTTAAGTCAAAAATTAATCAACAAAAAAAATGAAACTGGTAGATCTAGAATATATTTTTTTTTAATGACCTGGAAACTATGAGACTTTTCAAAAGAATTATAAATACAGTTCAGCTTACTGAAAATATACATCTAATTTTTTTTTTGAGAATTTTGTTGATTGCATTTTTCTCTACAAATGCACATGGGATGATAACCTATAACCAGTGTTAGAGATGCTGCAGGCATTTGATCTCCAATTCTGAACCTGCAATATAAACTTTGGAATTATTGTCATGTGGCTGCAGTTTCATGTTATGAATATAGACAACTATTCCTATTGCAAGTGCTTCAATGTAAGCTAAATGTCTTCTTTTAAAGTAAGGCTTTGGAATTTATTCCAGATCTGAGGGCAATCATTCCCACATTTGTGTATATAAACCTAGTTCATATGTGGAACACAGAAATGTTTTACATTTCAGATGGAGAAACTGAGATAGTGGTTTGAAAAGATCTGGGCAAAGTTTCATGGCCAATTGGTGACAGTGCAGATAATAGAATGCACTATGAAAGTGTTTTTTTTTTTTTTTTTTTTTTTTTTTATGTGTGTGTACATATATGTGTGTGTATATACATTCATGTGTAAATTTGTGGCTAAGCCATTTAAGGAAGGGCAGGAGCAGTTAAGGTAAACTATATTAGTTTCAGCTATTACTGGGAGAAACATTACTAGACTGTTGAAAATACATTCAGTAACTCAGAAGTTTGGTTTGGATTTAATAATTTTGTGGGGCAGTACTTGTCAATACCACACCGATGCTGTTAGGTAGTCATTTATCCCCAACATGTGGCAAAAGTTTGGGAAGATGAGGTGAGGGTTAGGTGAGGGGTTTTTTTTTTAAGAATATACATTTAAGCCTTAATAATATTTTTCATCTGTTAGGCAGGTGTCTTAGTTTCTGACAGTTAACTACTCATAGGTTTTAGTACATATCCAGGCAATGTGGGTACAACGTTGATATCCAGATGTTTCACCTGGGCTATATTAGTCACATATAATGGCTTTTGCTCAATGTTTAATTATGAACTAGGAAAAAAGAAATACTGTGAATGACAAGATCAAGGTAAGTTCAAAGCTATATTGAATTGTCAAATACCTAATGTATTTGCCCTGTAGTAAAGCTAGTTTTTCTACAGATTGGAATTCAACTTGTTCCTTGATCTACCTAACATAATTTCCTCCTTAAGGACTTTTTTGTCCAGGTTATTCACTTGCTTTTATTTTAAGCATATATACAGCACTTTCTCTCTTGCTAATTTAGCTATTGTCACTTTGTAAAATCCTCTCTAATAGCACTTGTTCTTTTTCAGGTTGACAGGTGGCCTTCCTTCCCTGTGCCCTTTGCATGCTTTGAATACAGATAGATAGGATAGGATATACCTGGCATACACAGGTATATACAGGAGAGAAAAATCTAACTTCTTGTTACAATTGTTATTGCTATTAAAGGCTACAAAGGTCTCCAGTCCTTAAAGAGGATGCTTCAAAAAGGTGCAGCAAGGTAATGTCTCAAGGCTTGACCCTTTATTTAGAATCTCTCAGCAGAGATATGTTCTCATGCTGTTATTCAGTGCAGACGTTTTATCACATTTTATATTTCAGTAACAGAAAGGTATAACTTTCTGTATTGAAAATGCCTAGAATTTTATCTGTAACTCTTTTGGATTTGTTATTCAAAAGCATCTCAGTGACTTAGGTATCTAAGTCCCAATGAAAGTCAGTGGAACTTAGATAAATGGATTTTAGGGACAGGATTCTAAGCATTTGCTATGAATTTCAGCATGCCACTCTCCACGGAATCTTAATTACTAACTGAGGTTACAACATGCCTCTAACTTCTTTTTGAGCTATAATAATTATCTTTGAAAGATAACAGTCTTGATAAGAGTCAGCTGGGTGCCTGGGTTGCATAGGTGAAAACCTTACTACTTATTTTTTATTCACTCCTCTTACTGTGTCTCTGGAAATCTCTGCCACTCACATTGGCTGGCATTCTTCTAATTTAATAGACTATGCTTGTCAAGATTGTATATCAAACACTGCAGACAATCAGCTAAGTCCTTAGTCATCTGTCACATAATGGGGTCTTAGGTGCACTGAGAATAAAATGGCAAAGTAGGGTATGTTGCATTCTGAAGTTTAAACAGGAGCCCTGTTTATTCGTAATACAAAAAGAGCATTAAGAGATTGATAGTCTATTTGAAATTCCTTTGAAAATATATCCCACACTGGATCTTTTTTACTGCTTGTCTCTTGTGAGCCTCTTTAAAAAAAATAGCCATTCTTTTAGATCCACACTGCTATAAAACCAGAAAACTGTCAGAGCCCTGCTGATCCAATTACAACTTAAAAACTTTTAAGCTTTTGATTTACAGTAAGCTCATTCCAGTTAAATACAAAGGAATCTTTTCCTTAAACTCTACATTATTTAACAGTGTGTTTCACAGTATATTTCACCTCTTTTTTCTTTGCTTATGGAAAACAAAATAATCATAGAATAATAGAATGGTCTGAGTTGGGAAGGACCTTTAAAAATCATCCAATTCCAACTAGACAGACCTATCTGGTGGGGTGAGGAGCAGTAAAGGCCTTGGCTCTGTGTAAGGTGCTCAGCAGTAATGAAAACATCCCTGTGTTATCAACACTGTTCCCAGCACAGATCTAAAACATGACCCCATACCAGTTACTACAATGAAAATGATTAACTCGATCACAGCCAAAACCAGCACAATTTCCTAAATAGCTGTTCTTGTTTCTGTGGCAACTCTGTGCAAAATAGTAGACCTTTTTCTGCTAGGTCTCTTGGTGGAAGAGATGGGGCTGAACATGGAGGTACACTAAAACTTTAATTCATTACAGTGTTTGGTGTGGCTTGGAAAGAATCCCAAATCCTGTCAAGAAGTGAGTAAAAATGGTAACTGACTCTTCTTTTAATGTTTTTTAGATTAGGAATGAGAAGAATGGTCTGCTGAAGAGATAATTCTTATTTCTTAGGAGTCCCTCAAAAAATGTTGTGGAGGACAGAAGAGGTTCAATAAGTGTTCTAGGTAAGTGAAAGATCTGATCACCTCCTATTAGCTGGGGAAAAGAGCTCCAGCAAAGCCTGGAGTCCAACATTCATTGGTTTTGCTGGTTTGCATTTCTTTCAAACTCTCAACTACGTTGACAGAGTAGCAGAAGTGTGTAGAACATGAATTCCTTTCTGTAACTTGATTAAAGGAGTGATGTTTAACAAACTTATACAGACATTTTATAATGATAATGTTTTGCATGAAGTATTACCACCAGATACAGTCACTCTTGATTTGCAGGTAACAAGAAATGTACATGTCCAAGGAAGGATAGAATGTGCCTTCTTATTTATGTTGAGTTATTACAGTTACCAAATCACCAAGAAGGATGTGATCTCTTAGCATATCGTATGATTCAAAATGACCAACACTATACAAATGGAGGCTAAAGATCCATTGTAATAGTGTTAAAATTTGCTTCATAATAATACATTTGACAGTTACCTGTTAAAGGTAATTATTATTTCATTTGATAATGTTCCCTATAAAGCCCTGAATTTGTAAATCTATTTGCTTATCATTTAATAATAATAAAGTTTAAAAATGGAACATTGAGGTAAAATGTTACCAGAGTTTCTTTGGTGAAGATTTTGATCCATAATGCATGCAAAGCTATATATTCATAGCTAATGAACTCAATCAGCTAGGACATTACAAAATATTTGCCTTCTCTGTTATAATTAATTTCTGAGGGGATGTAATTTTTCGATGCTGAAATATTTTTCTGTTGAAGTTATAATTATTATTTCCAATTTTTGAAAAGATATTCTGTAAGGGCTCTGTTCTGAAAACACTTATGCATATGAATAAATTGTCTTGAAATTGATTTAGTACAAAGCAGATGAAATCAGTAGGACTACTCATGTGAATTCCTTTACTCATATTTGTAATGTTTTACCAGATCAAGGCTATCCTTCACTTTGTGACACAGGAGTTGCCTTTTTCCCTAAACTCAAACTATTGCAGTTGGTTGAAAATTACTGCTGAGGAGAGATTCCCAAATTTAGGAGACTGAAACCCTATAAAATGTTATGTGATTAGAATAAGAAAGTAGATTTCTTAATTCTCAGTTTTTAGTGAGGTTCAGGTTGGATCTCAGTAAATGTTCCTCATTATCTTGCAAATATACTTTCTTTAATTTCTGTATGCTAGGATAGTGGCAGGCACTTGTCCTGCTTCTTCCCTATTATTGAAAAGCTCAAGCTAAATAAATCACAGTCCATCCCTGTCTTTCTGGAATATTGTTTCTAGTATTCAGATTGTTTATTTGGTTCTTAAGATTAAAGTAGATTTTGCAAAGTAAAAACGACTGTTTCTGAAGTAATTAGGGAGCCTTCTCATAGGTTATATACCTGCTGTGTAAATGTTTTAGATATAAATGACAGTGTAGATTTTTTAAAATGTAATGTACTTTAAAAACATCTGCTCATTTTATCTTAAATAATGATACTATTCTCAAAAGAAACATTCAGAAAAATACTATTTGCTGTATCTCATTTATGTAGATAAATTTAGTGAATTAATCCCATCAGATGACAGTGTCTACCTTACATATATAGAGTGCCAAAGCTTTACACAGAATCATAGAATGGTTTGGGTTGGAAGGGACCTTAAAGCCTCCCCAGTGCCACCCCCTGCCCCAGGCAGGGCCCCCTTCCCCCAGCCCAGGGGGCTCCCAGCCCCGTCCAACCTGGCCTTGAACCCTTCCAGGGAGGGGGCAGCCACAGCTGCTCTGGGCACCCTGGGCCAGCGCCTCACCCCCCAAACAGGGAACAATTTCTGCCTTAGATCTCATCTAAATCTCCCCTCTGTCAGTGTAAAATTGTCACACCTTGTCCTATCTCCACACCCCCTGATCCAGAGTCCCCCCCCCACCTCTCCTGTCCCCCCTTTAAGCCCTGGGAGGCCGCTTGAAGGGCTCCCCGGAGCCTTCCCTTCTCCAGGCTGAACCCCCCCAACTCTCTCAGCCTGGCCCCCCAGGGGAGCTGCTCCAGCCCCCCCAGCATCTCCGTGGCCTCCTCTGGCCCCGCTTGAGCAGCTCCGTGTCCTTCTGCTGTTGGGGGCCCCCGAGCTGGCCCCAGCACTGCAGGGGGGACTCCCCAGAGCGGAGCAGAGGGGGAGAATCCCCTCCCTCAGCCTGATGCCCACACTGCTCTTGATGCAGCCCAGGACACGGTTGTCTTCCTGGGCCATGAAAGCACATTACTGGCCCATATTCAAATTTTCATCCACTAATAACCCCAGGTCCTTCTCCTTGGGGCTGCTCTCCATCCAATCCTTGCCCAGCCTGGATTTGTGCTTGGGATTGCCCTGACCCATGTGCAGGACCTTGCACTTGGCCTTTGTGAACTTCATGAGGTTTGCACAGGCCTACCTCTCCAGCCTATCAAGGTCCCTCTGGATGGGATCCCTTCCCTCCAGCTAGTAATGAATGATAATGTTCAGTAAAAGGTGTCTGAAGTGACAATTCCCCTGAGCACTAATGAGACCTTCAGTGAAAGATGTGTTTGTGCTAATTGGTTTTGTGATTGCAGAGAAGCTTGCTGAATAATCATCTCTGAATCTCAAGAGCAATTCTAAAGCATAATAAAAATGTTTACATGACTGATGCATTGTTTGTATTGATACCCATCAGTGGTTATTTTCATAAGTTAGACACATCACAGAGGGAACATATCCAAGCCTACTCTTTTGTAGGAGTAGTCATGTTGTCACATTTCAGGCAAGATTCCCACAAAGCCCAGAGTATTATGTGTAATGACACATTTGCAACTAAAGGCAGATATGAAAAAATTTCTTCATGTTGTAACAAATTTTGCTGTTTTGACATTGTTAGTCCTTCCAGTATGTGTAGGTCTAGGGTTATACATTACACAGTCGTGTGATAGGTGCAGATCAGTTTGACAGTTCTCTAACCTCCTTAATCTTCAAGAAACATGTCTGTTGAGTAACACTGCAAGTCCATTTCTCTAGATGGTATCTTCAATTCTGTTAACACATCTCTTCTACCCATATCTATCTCTGGCTTACACGGTAAAAAAAAAAAAGGATCATTCTTACTTTGCTCTCTTCACTACCGTCTCCTGGTCCTGCTTCTCTTGGCTTTACAATTTTCCAAATTATGTTGCCTGTACGCTTCAGTAACATTGTAGTCTCATTGCCTTTATTTTCCAATATAATTCTTCTTACATTAATTTTAAGATTCATTTTGAAAATGTTTTTGTACCTGTGATCTATTTCAGTAGATCTTGTTATGGCCATTATTGCTATTGTTATTTGTATCTCGTTTATAATTCCAAACTCAGCCGATGTGCATGCCCTGTTATGTTTCACGTTGCACCTAAACATAACGAAAGTAAAGGCAGTCTGTAAGGCAATTCAGGTGAAGAGTGGGAACACAAATGGAGAGGACTAAAGTGATAGTCCTCATGGCCCTACCACTGAACACAGGATGGAGATTGAAGATTCCTGAGACATCTGTGTGCATTGCATCCTATTTTGTCATCTTCTATTGACTTGTCTGCTCTTTTGTCTAGTCTGACAACTATTTCTTCACTGTGCTGTCCCACAAATGTGCCTTTGCTGTAAACCCCTATTCCTCCGAAGACCCTGCCATCTGGAACAGCCTTTCTGAATCTCTCTGTCTCATTGACTTGCTGTATCTTCTAAAATCTCGCTTGTCTGAGCCTCTTAATACTATATTTCATCTCTTCCATTATAACCTATTTAATTTAGTGATTACATTATTCTAATCTGTAAGGCACTTTAGAATATTATTTGGAAGAAAAATGCACCATGTTATAATGATATGTTATATTGTATACTTACTTCACCTGGAAAAAACACATTTGAAGTTATTGATCACAATTATTATTTTTTTGTTTGTTTATTTTGCTAGTATGTCCTTTTTGAGAAAGTGTTGTCTACTAGTAAAAATGCAGGTGAAGTTGATTTTGTAAGGTCTTTTGAAGGCGTCTAGGACAGGAAGCTTGTATGACTGGGCCACAGTCATTTGTACTTACTCCAAGTCATATGTGAAAGTAACACAGTAATAGTAAATTGTTTTCCTGTATATAGTTTTCTTATCAGGGATACTTTTCCCAGATATGAGTGAGATAAAATTGAATTATCTTGGAGAATCCAGACTTAAGACCAAAGGAGGCCAAGGTTTGTTGATGAGAAAGGGACTTCTGTAATTTTTGATTCTGTGCCATCTGATTTATTATTATTTATATGGAGTTATATACTACTGGATCTGAGACTGCAAGTTGTAAAGTTTGCTATTACTACCAGTGCCTGATTAGCTTTTAATGAAAGGAAACATTTTATTCCATTTGCAAATACATATGTCTGGTAGAAGGAAGTTTGATCATCAAAGACCCAGTTATATGGCAGGAGCACGATATATCTGGTGGAAGTCCCTTATGCAAGGGTATAGCTCAAGAGAAACAAGTGATTGGAGATTGGCAGTGGGAATGTCAAATATGTGACTATCTCTTCCATGAATTGTCTCCCAGAAAACTGAAGGGCAGCACAAAATTATCTTTCCTTAGGGACTCATCCATTAATGATGTTAATGACTGTCTGTTATGTTCAATTTGATAATAATGAGAAATGATTGATTGTAGCTATGCTGCACATGAATATAGTTAACAAAATGTCCCTGGACTTTAGTTATCCCTAAAAGATTTTAAGTTACTAGCATTATAATTTGATGACTAACACTGTTTTGTTTATGCTGTAGACATCACTGGTATACATCATGCTGGTTCTTAGTTGACATGCATGATGGGGATATTAGACTGTGTTGTGAAGGGAAAGCGGTTTACAAACCTACACTGGTTGGTTTGCTGCCTCTCTCTGAAGGTGACTTTGTTTACCAGCTTGAGCTCCATAGTTGAAAATGGGCTACTGGCATCCTCAAACCTTTCTAAAGACCAGTTTCCACAAAGGCTTCGAGCTCAGGAGAACCTGTACTTACAAAGAAGGAAAGAGATACTTGAGCATGTGTCAGTTTAGGTGCCCTAGTTTGTCTGGTACATTTTTATGGGGCTGGCAGGTATGACTAAAGACTCACAAGAGTTTGATGCTCCTCTGGAGTAGCAGAAAGAAACTAAGCAGGAAGCTCCAGCACGTTCACAGTACTGGTAATTTTTATGTCGGTAACCGAGTTGCTCCTTGTATTTCTCTCTGGGGAATCTCTACTCCTCCCATTATTACTGGTTAGATCCTGGAAGCACTGCTTTTTCACATTGCACTCAGTTAAGTAATATAATTACCTATTTGTGTAAAATCTCAATTTCTCCCAAGTTCAGAGGGAGACAGATACATAGATTCTGGTTTGGCCTATTGCACAGTGAGATACTTAAGTCAGAAAGTTTGGGTTCAGATTCATTTCCATATCCAAACTTCCTTGAGGCTTCAGGTCTGGGATTGGGACCCATTATCGTAATGGATTATGTTAATGCTATAGATGAAATTCCAATTCAATCTTCGTAAGAAATCCTTTGACATGATATATTAACCATCAGATTAGAAGTAGACTGACTAATTATCATTTAATGCAATTGAATGCCAGGGTTTGTCATTTGATGAGGCTGGCTGGGTGGGGAATATAAATCTGTTAGTACCAATATCGTTATGAACTTCAGACGGGAGATTAAAATTCCGTGAATGCAATATTTATTCACAGTCATTATTCACAGTGTGACATACCACAATGTCATAAAAATGCTAGCACCTGCCTTTTCATTCATATGTAGTTTTAGGAAAAAGATTAATATGATCCCAATCATACTTTATATGGACCTATATGCTGTTATTCTTTAATAGTACTTCATGGGCAAACATGTCTGCACATCTCTATATTAACCTGAAAGAATCCTGTAGATGGGTAGAAATTCCATATTATAAGGGCATAAAGAATAACAAAAGAATAAACCCTCTGAATCTTTAAGTCTAAACCTTGCTACGACAGGGAAATTCAGCCTGAACTCATCAGTCCATCTCTTTCAGATGCTTCTCTGGCCATCCTCATTTTTTGTGCTGATCTTCATCTAGTCTTCTTTAACAAGTAATTTCCAGTTTGACAATAAATCAGCTATTTTGGTGAAGTCCAGATAGATTAGATTTATCTCATTTTCCCTTCCAAGAAACTAGTTCTCTTAAGAGGGGAAAAAGAAAAAAAAGGCAAAAAAGAAAAACACGGTAGGTCAGTATCACTAATCTTTCCTTGGAAACCTAGGCTCCATTGGATCTTGTTTTTTCATTACCTTTATTTCCACTCCCACTCAAGGGTGTTTAAAATCTTCCATGCACTAGAGCTGAAAGAATAGGTCCATGATTGTACTCATCACTTATTTCTCAGTTTAAAAATAAAATATTGTTTTGACTGCTCTCTAGTCACTTAGAGAGTCATTTTATATCACTTAATTAAAAAAAAAAATCTACAAGACTTGAGAATTTATATGCCAGTTACTT